>NC_143201.1:9610555-10245000 GCF_051530095.1 Phoenix dactylifera
TTACCAGTAGAACGACAAAGCCAGGAAGACAGTTCGAAAAATGTACAATTCTTTTCATTTCAATAATTCCTGGTTACAACGGTGTGTTCGTGTGATTACAAAGAATTCCCAGAGGGGAATTGGGGAGTAAAGAAAACAAGGAAGAGGTGGAGACTCCGTGGAGCTGAAGATCTGGGATCCCGAACCCTCCATCCGAAGCAGCTGCAATCCCACCGGGCGTGGGTGCTTCCCCCCGGAGGCGCCATCGACGCCTCACGAAAAAGATGAGGAGCCGCCGCAGAAGAAGTTTCCGCTGCCTCCAGAGGAACGCCACCTCCAAGGGATATTCCGGTCCTCCCCGAAAGAAGGGGAGGGAAGGAATACAAGGGAGAAGAGCGCGAGGAGGCGCGATCCCGGATGAAGCGTCTGGCGTAGAGCTCAATCGGGAGGCGGGGCTGAAAGGAGGGGGGATGTGATCCCGGATGAAACGCCTAGAGCGGAGTTCCGCCGGGGAGAACCTCCTTGTTGATCCCAGATGAAACGGCTAGTTGGCGGAAGTCGCGAGGGGCGCGCCTCCCGTTCCTCCGGCAGGGGTTTCCCAGCTACACGCCGGAGAGGAGGTCTACGATCTATGGCAACCTGAATAGCTCCGGCTTGGGAGGCTCCACCGCACCTGCACTTATATTTATAGCCAAACTGTGGCCCCCCGGTCGTTCCGATGCGGGTGGCTCCAATAAAGGCGGGCGCACCGAATCCGGAGCCGTTCCAGCTCTCGAGGCGTATCCTCCCACGATCTCCTAAGCGTCGTTCTCCTTAATTGCATTCTTCATGCAGGACACTCCGGGCGGTGTGTATCCCACGGCCCACGTATCTCCGCTCGCGCCCAGGCCGCATCCGCCTCGAAGAGCGCGCGTATCGCGGCCGCTTAACTGACACTCCTTGCAAGCAGCAACTGGCGATCCGATTTCCCAGGTAACGCCTCAATTAGCATTTAATACCCTTCTGGTGTTCCCCAGGCGACGCTTGGAGAATAGGAGAAACACGATCGTAGCTGGCCACGGAGAGATCCCGTCGAGCGGCAAGCGACAGGCGCGTGGCCAACGAGCGGAATTTCCCGAGGCTCGGCCCTCGGATGCCAGGCTAACCCGATGATCATCCCGGGAGCAGACTAGCCTGAAGCCCCGACCGGTCGCCTCGGCTTGCGCCAGCCTTGGCCGACCAACGAGCGGAATTCTCCGAGGCTCAGTCCTCGGATGCCAGGCTAACCCGATGATCATCCCGGGAGCAGACTAGCCTGAAGCCCCGACCGGTCGCCTCGGCTTGCGCCAGCCTTGGCCGACCAACGAGCGGAATTCCCCGAGGCTCGGCCCTCGGATGCCAGGCTAACCCGATGATCATCCCGGGAGCAGACTAGCCTGAAGCCCCGACCGGTCGCCTCGGCTTGCGCCAGCTTTGGCCGACCAACGAGCGGAATTCCCCGAGGCTCGGCCCTCGGATGCCAGGCTAACCCGATGATCATCCCGGGAGCAGACTAGCCTGAAGCCCCGACCGGTCGCCTCGGCTTGCGCCAGCCTTGGCCGACCAACGAGCGGAATTCCCCGAGGCTCGGCCCTCAGATGCCAGGCTAACCCGATGATCATCCCGGGAGCAGACTAGCCTGAAGCCCCGACCGGTCGCCTCGGCTTGCGCCAGCCTTGGCCGACCAACGAGCGGAATTTCCCGAGGCTCGGCCCTCGGATGCCAGGCTAACCCGATGATCATCCCGGGAGCAGACTAGCCTGAAGCCCCGACCGGTCGCCTCGGCTTGCGCCAGCCTTGGCCGACCAACGAGCGGAATTTCCCGAGGCTCGGCCCTCGGATGCCAGGCTAACCCGATGATCATCCCGGGAGCAGACTAGCCTGAAGCCCCGACCGGTCGCCTCGGCTTGCGCCAGCCTTGGCCGACCAACGAGCGAAATTTCCCGAGGCTCGGCCCTCGGATGCCAGGCTAACCCGATGATCATCCCGGGAGCAGACTAGCCTGAAGCCCCGACCGGTCGCCTCGGCTTGCGCCAGCCTTGGCCGACCAACGAGCGAAATTTCCCGAGGCTCGGCCCTCGGATGCCAGGCTAACCCGATGATCATCTCGGGAGCAGACTAGCCTGAAGCCCCGACCGGTCATCTCGGCTTGCGCCAGCCTTGGCCGACCAACGAGCGGAATTTCCCGAGGCTCGGCCCTCGGATGCCAGGCTAACCCGATGATCATCCCGGGGGCAGACTAGCCTGAAGCCCCGACCGGTCGCCTCGGCTTGCGCCAGCCTCGGCCGACCAACGAGCGGAATTTCCTGAGGCCTAATCCTCGGATGCCTGGCCTAGCGCCGGATGAATTTCCTGAGGCCTAACCCTCGGATGCCTGGCCTAGCGCCGGAAGAATTTCCTGAGGCCTAACCCTCGGATGCCTGGCCTAGCGCCGGAAGAATTTCCTGGGGCCTAACCCTCGGATGCCTGGCCTAGCGCCGGAAGAATTTCCTGAGGCCTAACCCTCGGATGCCTGGCCTAGCGCCGGAAGAATTTCCTGAGGCCTAACCCTCGGATGCCTGGCCTAGCGCCGGAAGAATTTTCTGTGGCCTAACCCTCGGATGCCTGGCCTAGCGCCGGAAGAATTTCCTGAGGCCTAACCCTCGGATGCCTGGCCTAGTGCCGGAAGAATTTCCTGGGGCCTAACCCTCGGATGCCTGGCCTAGCGCCGGAAGAATTTTCTGAGGCCTAACCCTCGGATGCCTGGCCTAGCGCCGGAAGAATTTTCTGAGGCCTAATCCTCGGATGCCTGGCCTAGCGCCGGATGAATTTCCTGAGGCCTAATCCTCGGATGCCTGGCCTAGCGCCGGATGAATTTCCTGAGGCCTAACCCTCGGATGCCTGGCCTAGCGCCGGAAGAATTTCCTGAGGCCTAACCCTCGGATGCCTGGCCTAGCGCCGGATGAATTTCCTGAGGCCTAACCCTCGGATGCCTGGCCTAGCGCCGGAAGAATTTCCTGAGGCCTAACCCTCGGATGCCTGGCCTAGCGCCGGAGGAACTTCAAGAGTCAGGAGTCGGCGAGGCGCTACCGAGAGTTAAAAAGAGGAAGGATGTCCGCCGAAATCCGCAGACCGCCAGATCAGCGACAACTGCCATACGCCATAAAGAAGGCGGGAAGCTCGGAGCGCGCGCGCCTTTCCGAGGGATGGCGGCAATCTCGAAGCATCACTCCCTTCACCCGTTCCCCTCCTGGTTCCAGGCTCGGGAGTGGGGGGCTACTGTTACGGGGGAACTTAGCCACCATGCCCCACGTGACCGGCACGCGCGCCCAGGAAGACTACGGCTGCCCCTTGATCCAGCAATCCGACCTCGGGTCGGATATCTTCGGCTCCGCAGCCCGACCCCGAGTCGGCGGCCCCTTGATCCAGCAATCCGACCTCGGGTCGGATACCTTCGGCTCCGCAGCCCGACCCCGAGTCGGCCGCCCCTTGATCCAGCAATCCGACCCCGAGTCGGCAATCTCTCGACAACAACAGACTGTTCCTCTGAGGCACGCCGCGGCCCCCTGCTCCACTACTCCCTGCAACGGCCGTATCCGGCGCTGCCCCACGATCCCCTGTAACAGCCGTACAAAGCGGAGCTCCACTATGCCCTGCCATGGCTGTACCCAGCGCTGCCCCACGACGCCCTGTAACGGCCATGTCAGTGGCAGCCCCATCGTGCCACACGATGACGAATCCCCGGAAAAACCCCCCAGCCTGATATATATGAGGCTGGGGTGGAAGGGGAGGGTAAGATATATCTTCCAGAGTATCATCTCACCTGCTACCTTCTCCTTCTCCCTCTCCTTCGATCTCCTCTGACTTGATCGTCGGAGGGCCCCCACTACCCCGGTGGTGGTGCGAGGCTTGCTTGCAGGTTTCACGGCGGAGGGCGGAGCGCAACCAAAGCAACTCAAAGGGAACCCCGTTCACACCGCTGTGCCAATCGTTCTCGGTTTGAACCACCAGCAACAATATTATATTTTATTATTCTCTGTTGTATAATACTATGCAAGGTTCGTTATGGTCATTTTGTTATACCAAAAGTACCTTCTCAGTTTGTTTACCAAATATATTTTAAAGTTTCAAAACACCTTAAAAATATAGGGAGCTTTAATGATGTTTGTCCTTTATCATTTGCTTATCATTGAAATATTGCAGGCCTAAAGAAAGTAGTTCAAGAGGAAGAGTGTCAATTACAGAAGGCACACATGCAGTATTCATAGCACCAACAGAAAAAAACAAAGGACGACCCTACAAGCAAGCTAAAAGAATGAAAACTTTAGTCAGAAAAGATAATGCCTATCCAGAATCTTGATTGATATATGATTGGATATACATACCTCAACTTTTGCACCTTTTTTTATTTTCATGTTAATTGGATCACTTTTAATATTATTACTAAATATAATTTAATGGTTAATGTAGACTTAATTCTCATACTTAATATTTTTTTTATTTTTTGCTAATTGCAAATTTGATTGCAAATGGAGGATGTATTTTTTTTCTCTAGCAATATATTTTGTTCTACAATGATCAAGACGATATATTTGTAATTAGATAATCTTTTTTTTTATTGCAGAAATGTGAACAAATTTTTATTTTCTAAAAATATTTATTTCTTCACCTTATGTTATGCTTGCATTTCAATTAAGGCAGCAAATGGGTCGGGTCGACCCGTGACCCGACCAGCGTGACCCGATCCGATCCGAATTTTAGGACCCGCGAGTTCGGGTCGGGTTCTAAAATTGGATCTGAATCATTTGCTAGGTCGGATTTGTGTTTACCAATCGGATCCGATCCGATCCAAATGGACCCGAAGAGAGAGAGAGAGAGAAAAAGCTAAAGAGAGTCTCTTCTTTTTTGTGTGTGGGGGTCGTGGTACTGTTGGTCTTTTTTAAGTGAATTTATGGCGGGTTTTCAAGGCAGACAGAAAGGAGATATGGGTTTCTTAGGAGCTTGTTAGCTTGCTCCCATGGCCTTATTATTCTCCAAGGGATGGGAAATGCCAGTCAATGGGGAGGAAAAGCTTTGTACAAAAAAAAAAAAAAAAGAGAGAGAGAGAGAGAGAGAGAAGAATAGAAGGAACAAGCATAGGTTCACAGAATCCAAAGGAACTTCGGCCCGTCAGGATTCTCTCTCGATCTATTACACCGTTGATACCTCTTTTCCTTCTGTTTTTTGGTTTTTGTTTCTTTGAACTTTTGAAGGGAGAAAGTGAGAGAACACTGAACTAAATATGGGTCATGTGCCAGTTTTCTGCAATGGAATTGGATTTTGAAAGGTCTGGGAACTTTTTTGTCCTCCTGAGACGGGAGCAGGGAGACACCAAGTTCCGTCCCATCAGTCATATGGATAAAAAATAGTGTGATATGAAATTTGGCTTGTGGATGGTAAGTCATGGGTCATCTGTTCTGATAGGAGGTTAATTGCTAGTCTTTCAAGTTATGGGTCACCCAGCACCTCATATTTATGATATGATCAAATTAGCCTAGCTCAAATTCTTTCCCAAAAGCGTAAAAAAAAAAATAATAATAATCCGAACCAAACCGGATCAAATCTGGATCCAAAATAAAAACCCAAATAAAAAATTCAAAATAAAGACCCAAACAAAAAATCAAATTAGATTGAGGTCACTCAAAATCCGACTCATTTGCCCCCTAATTCCAATGTAGCTTTATATTTGAATAAAGAGTCTTTTTTTTACTTTCTCCGGAGCATCAACATCCCCTTTGTGAATATGACACCCTGCAAAGAGAGTACAAATTTACTCCAAAGCTCTTAATTTTTCTGTTATTTCAAAACTGCCAATACAAGAGCAACATTCAAGATCTTAGAACTTATCTTAATTTATGATATATTAATTCATCCTACTTGTATAAAAGCATAAATGCAAAACTCTAATGGCTATAATAATAATTAATAAATATAAAAATAATATTAACTAATAAATACATAATTCTAAAAACTATCACATTAATTAATGTGTCTAAGTTTTTCCCATCACCTATAATTCTTTTTTCATATATATCTTTCTAAATATACAAAATTGTATAAATATCCTTGTAAAATTATTACCTACTTATATATCCTTATAAATGTTTCTTTTTACATATCTACCCATTAAAAATATTTTAGTTATTTTAATTTAAAACTATTAATTTTTTAATAACATTAGATGATGTAGGTATAAATGAAAAAATAAGAATAAAAAGAGTAGAATAGCAAAACAAGTATTTTATAAAGATATACATGCAAATATCAATTTTAAAAAAATATTCATGCAAATTTCAATATTTAAAAAGATATTCAAAAAAAATTCAAAAAAAAGATTATATGCAAAATCCCATATCCTTAAAAAAAAACAAAGTATACTCTTATCAAAAAAAAAGTATAGCATATAACAAATTCCACAGGCCACAGTTGATCATACATTGCAATATGCAACAGACAAGGCCCTGTTTGGAGGAGCTTTTGGAGGGCCAAAAAGCACTTTCTGGCCCTCCAAAAGTACTTTTAGATAAAAAATGGTGTTTGGTAAAATTTTTGGAAAACTGTTTCATCTTTTGCGGGAAGCTGAAAACAGCTTTTAGGGAGAAGCTCCAATTTGGAGCTTTCCGAAAACGTTGTTTTCAGCTCTGTGAGAAAGCTATTTTTTGGACTAAAATACTCCTATTTAAATCACACTTTTTTCCCCAAAACCCTCATCCCGCCTTTTCCTCTTTCACCCATCCTCTCCCTCTCACTCTATTGTTAGATGTGTGCCCTATAAGCCAATCTGGCTGACATATTATTAATTTTGAGACATAATTTTGTACTTGACTTTATTATTATTGAATAATAAATGGGCATCTTTTTCATTCATATTGTTTATGTGTCTATGAATCGTCCAAGAAATTAATAACATAATGATACATATTCTCAAGAGTTGAAAATTTGAGCCATGTATCATTGGTGATTAATTTCTAAATACTTCTGATCAATGGATCATCACGAGAACGGTGATCGATCCGATGAGGTCAGTGCACAGATCGCTTTCCTTATGGATGGACGAGACTCGAGTCCACAGTGTAGAAACACTGAAGTGATAGTGTAGGTGCTTGTTAGAGAACAAGGGTACTGAGCGTGATCAAGACAAGAAGTCACTTGGATGTCTATCTGCTCGTCAGTGACTTGCTTGATGTTGCAGTAGTATGACTGGTCCTTTGACCTGCAGTGCTTCGACTACTCATAGTGAGGTTATTGTAGTTTGACTGCACATATATATAGTCTGTAGTCATATGGGTCCTTTTAGTGTAGATTGGCTGCAGTAGGTTCACTGTAAGAGTAGGGTATGCACTTACATTGAATCTATCGACCTTGATAGATAAGGAGAGATCCTATGTGATTTATAAGACTGAGTTCTAAGACCTTGGCTAGAGTAGTATATATAGTGGGGAAAGAGTTTTCTACTCTTGAACTCAAGTCGAATAAATCTAGACATATGACAGACGACGGGGTTTGACGAGTTATCTATGACCTCCGGTCTGTAGGGATCCATGATAGAAGGACTGTATCATACGATAACTGCACCTAAAAGTTCATCATTCCATTCTGCTGAGTGGCCACTACATGCTGCTAGGTGTCACTGGTGGATGGTGAGACTCACAGGGACTATCTTGATGGTCGATAATCCCTAGTAAGTTGAGTTGGAATTATTTTAACCTATTGAAAGGAGTTTTCAATGATATTGTGATAGAGATCGCAATATATCTCACTACCAGTCAGAATAGAACCTATGGGGTCACACACATTAGAGGTATTGACCGATCCGATGGTTGAATTGTGATTAGGAATCACAAATAATCAATTTGATTGATAATTGGTTAACTCGCTTAGAGTTAGTGAGTTGAAGAAGGAATAATTGCAACCGGATTGCAATTTAATTTAATTAATTGGACTTGATCATGAGTCCTACTTGGAGTAGGATCTTTGGAGCTCTAATTGGATTAGGATTTTAAATTAAATTAGAGTCCTACTTGGAGTAGGATTTCTAAGGTCCCAATTACCTTAGGGCTGAAATTTAATAAGTTCTAATCAGATTAGAATTTTCTTAAGTCCTAATTAATTTTAATCTAATTAATTAAAAGACTTCTAATTGGATTAGGATTGAAGAGTTCAATAGAGTCATGGTTTAATTAAATTCTAATTGGATTATAACTTGGATAAATTAAAATGGGTGTATGTTGCCCAGTAGATACAACCCAAGAGGGGGGGTGAATTGGGTCTTTTAAATCTTTTAACCTACTTCTTAAAGTTTTTGATTAATTATGCTAAGTTGTATAGATGCACAGTGAAAGTTAAACTTAGCAACAGTTTGATGTATAGAATGTGACTTGATTGAATATGCTTGCAACTAAAGGATGTGCGGATAAGAGTTAAGCAAGCAATTTATCTAAGTAAGTAAGTGTGTTAGTTAGACAATGACAAGAGGCATTACAAACACAACAAACATATAGTGGTTCGGTGCACCCCAGCACCTACATCCACTCCCCAAGACCTCTTGGGAATTTCACTATAATCCTACAGATTACAGCCGGTTGTTTTACAAGCTCACAACCCAACTTGTTGTTTTACGAGCGCACAACGAACTCGGTCGGTTTTCCCAGGCTCACCGACTAGAACCACCCCGATTGTTTTTCCGGGATCACAATCGAACCCTTACACGTTGGTTTTACCCTCGGCTCACCAACCAACCTAACACCGTTGGTTTTCCCTTTGGCTCACCAACAAACCTTAACCCCTTGATTCAATCCCTTGATTGAATCAAGTTACAAGATATTAAAAACAAAGTTTAAAACAAATCAAAGCTTCTTAAACAAGCAAATATAACAATATAAACAAAATAGTGTAAAGAGAAGCTCTCAACCGAGTTTTGAAGATGAAGGAGCTCGGCTTCTTCTTTACTTGACCCTCTTCTGATTTGGCACGAAGTAGAGGATCACCGAGGCAGCACACGGATGAAGAGGAAGCTTTGTGATTCACTTGGATGCTCTTCTTCTCTCTATTTTGCTTTGAATGGCCCTTTTGTGCTTATGGGAGATTTTCCTTGTAATCTCTTTGAAATCTCTTTCCTAAATGTTCTCTCCCACTTCCATAACTTCTCCCCTAGCTCTCCTCTTGTTTTTATAGCTTTTGATGGCGTGGAAACAAGAATATAGCCGTTAGAGACAAAAATAGAGCCGTTGGACACAGTCTGCACTTCCTGACAATATTACCGTTGGGATCGGAGTCGACTCGCGCGATCAGGAGTCGACTCGTCTGTTGCAGGAGTCGACTCGTGCTTTACTGGAGACGACTCGGCCACTGTTCCAAATTTGAATTATTGTGCATCCTCGACTGGGAGTCGACTCGACTTAACCCGGAGTCGACTCGCCAACATCTGGAGCTGACTTGGCATTTTCAGAGTCGGCTCATCCCATGAATTCAGAGGACATTCTTTCTGATTTTCTTCCTCGAGTCGACTCGGATTCTCTTGGAGTCGACTCGGCTCTCAGAGCCCGAAAACTGATCCTCTGCATTTTTGGCTTGTCTGGTCTTGGAGTCGACTCAAACTGTTCTGGAGTCGACTCGGCTCTCAGTTTCCGAAACACAGCCTTCTGCCATTTTGGTGTAGCGCTGCCTTGGAGTCGACTCGAGTTGTCTGGGAGTCGACTCGGATCTCAGAGTCCGAAAACTGCTCTCTGACTTTTTCCTTGTGTTCCACTGAGAGTCGACTCTCGCTTTCTTTGGAGTCGACCTGCCAACCATTGGAGTCGACTCGCGTTCCACAGGAGTCGACTCGAATCTCAGGGTCGAAAATCGCTCTCTGACTTTTGCCTTGTTTTCCTTAGGTGTTGACTTGCCAGCTATTGGAGTCGACTCGAGTTCTTCAGGAGTCGACTCGCCTCTCAGGGTCCAAAATAGCTTCTCTGTCTTTCTGTCTGTTACTCCCTGAAGTCGACTCGTTCTACTCTGGAGTCGACTCGAAGACTATTCTTTTGAATTTTCCTTTGAATTTTCTCCTCCAATTTGAATTCTTTGAACTTTAAACTTGGGCCAATAAATTGTAGCTTTCTTCCAACTTTTCTTGAGAGCTTTGGAGGCCTTCTTGTGTTCTTCCAACTTGCTATGTTCCTTGCAAAATAAATATCTTTCTCCTTGCAACATAAACATTAGTATCTATACTTCAAGGTTTTGTGATCATCAAAATCAATCTTTGAATCAATCTTTGGGTCATCAGTCTCCCCCTTTTTGATGATGACAAAACTTGGAGTATATGCAATATAAAAGATATTGTTTTCTAGGAGTAATACATAGCTAAGTTGCATGAAGTAGAAAACATATATATTTAAAAACATACTTCATGATAATGCTTTAGATTTAATCAGCTTAACACAATCAACATATTTCAATTTAAGCTGATTTGTATTCAATACAAAACACAAAGCATTATGAGCATATACTTAGATATTTCTCCCCCTTTTTGACAACATCAAAAAGATAGTGAAACATTAAGCACAAAGATAAGAATACTCAAATATTTCTTTTCCTTATTGTACTCTGATTTGCATGTCAAATTATTGCAAGGATATGAATCATAAAACTCAAGGCAATAATATTAGAATCAGATTAATGAGCATAGATCAGAGCCAATTAAGATAATTTCAGAGCAGAACACATCGAATGTGATTTCAAGAAATTTTCTAATTTGATACCACAGATAGTTTTCTAATCAAGTATAGGTGGAATCTTCCTTAGGTTAATACAAGAAGTACCACAAATGATATTCAAGGAAACACATGAGTGGAAATCTAACCTCTCTTTAATAAGTATGAAAGCTTGTTCATTTAAGACCTTTTGCCCAATCTATTAAGTATTTTATCAACATGAGAGCAATTTAATTGATTTTCAGAGTAAAAGATCAAAACTTATATATTTGAAAGACATATCATCATGTTGGATCATTAATTCTTAATGACTTCAAGGTTCGTTTATGATAATAAGAGCATTGGGGCACAAATACCAAAATATGAATTCATGCAATTTATGATTCATCTCAGAGCTCTTTTAAAGACTTTCTTTTATTCTTTTAGAAAATAAGCACAATTTGATACATAAAAAATATGAATTGGCACACAATTTAAGTTCTAAAGAGCAAGCCAATTTGGACTCATTAGTGAATTTCAAAATAGATTTTCTAAGAGATACTCAAGAAAATTCAACACGTTATTCTCCCCCTTTTTCATTAAATTAGAGGCTCTTAAGATCAACTATTTGAATTGCAATTTGGTTCATGATTGATGCATAAGACATACTAACCAAGTAACATGTCTCAAGGTGTATCATAAAGATATTCAGATTTAAATTTCAGATGATACATATTGGAGAGTATTAGGATCACTTTTCATTATGCTTTCTTTCTCCTTTAGTTATAGATTTATGCGATTAAGTTCTATAAGACCTCTTCTTCTGAAATTTTCTTTCTCTCCCCTCAATTGATCATTCCATTTAAGAATTTAGAATTTGAAGATAATGTTCAATAAAATTGTCAATCTCAAAAATATATTTTCTATAAGTTTCAGCTTATTTTCATAAGACTCAAGGTATGAGATAAGACAACCTTTATAGAACTCTTCTCAAGGCATAAACTTATAATTAAAGCAAGTATTGCATTATAAGGAGGTTCATCAAAATCAATCCATAAAAATCAAGGTATGCTTCAAATTGAAGTAACTTTAGGATAAGATATCTAAAGCTCCCCCTCGAAAGATGCATACTTCTTTAATCATTCTTTTCTTTTGTTGAATTTCAGATTTTAATGTTAAACGTGAATAAAACTGAAATTCTATGATATCGAGAATGTAGAGTAATCTATCATTATTCAAAATTTGTAGCAATTACTCTTTCTAATCCTTCAAGAACAAGTTATGCTTTCTCTTAATCTTAGAGAAAATGTGTAGAAATATTAATCAGAAAATGATTCATTTGAAGCTCAGTTTCTTTCAAAAGCATTCACATTTTCTTTCTTTTAGAATCATTTGAGTGAGCTGAAATATTTCTAGTTTTAAAATCATTCACTCTATATATATTCTGATGGAAGTCTTTAAGAATGTAGGAGAGAAAAATATATAGATGATCATTGAGGTATATATATTTATAGAGTTCTATTTCTTAATCATAGTTATTCAGCAATGTATACATGAAACACAATAAATCTTTTTAATATCAAAATAAAATCATATATTTAAAAATATTTGTTTGCAATTAAGATCATTGAAAGACACATCATTTGGATCAATATTAGTATACTTTGAAGATAAGAAATGATATGTTTCGGATGCGTATCGGAGCAATCAACCAAAGGCATCAAAATAAATTCTGTTTTTCTTACATTAAGATTTTATTTAGTAATCATATGGAGTTTAAACTTTTATATAAAATCAGATTCTGAATTACATAGGATTTTCAATAGAGGCTTTCTAAGTCATAATTTGAGATATGTATCTTTCACATTGTAGCTCATCTTAAATTATTACGATTGAAAGCACATATTTCAAACATATAAGAGCATATTCAGAATATTTGTATTTATGTTGAGTTTTGGTATGAATTAGAACATTATATACCAAATTTAGGCAAGTTGAAGAACAAAATCAATTTATTTTCCCTAAATAGAGATATCCTTCTCTTCTCCTTTTTACAAATTTATTCAACTTTCAGATTTTAGAGATGATTGTGGACGACAAATCTGAAATTTCTTTTCAATGACACCAAACAAAATTTATGTAGTATTCCAAACATTCAATCAAATTATCCAATCATGGAACATTATAAAATATTGAGAATCCATAATTCAGAACATCATGCCATATGCAAAAAATATATTAAGTGTTAAGTCATGCATTAATATAATAAGAACAAGCATGTCAAGGATCAAAATAAACTCCCCTTATTTAAGTATTGGTTTCATCCTTAAGGTGTGTTTCCAAGTGACAAAGAAATTGAATTGATTCTTCTTATATATTTTCATTTACTTTGTCTTTCATTTTTACTTTCTTATGCTCTATACTCTATTTGCTCCCTATCCGGTGGAGTTGGAAGGGGCACGAGGTACTACCACTAGCCTCCCTCTTGTGCCGTCCCTAATATGCCCTACACCGAATAGTTGGGTCAAATAGTGTCGGGTACTACCACTAGCCTCCCCATTGGCACCATCCCTATGATGAGCAATATAGAAAGGTTAAAATATTTACTTCAAACTCTCCCTGTTTAAGTGTAATTAATTATGAATTTTATCCCTTTCACAAGTCAAATATATTATGCTTGTTTTGCTTTTCCTTAAGATGAAGTATTTGCCTTTACTTAGATTTTACTTCTCTTGAATAATATCCATTTTCTTTTCTTTATCTCTCTCTCTTTTTGTTATTCTCAAGTAATTTACATGAAAGAGCAGAATAAAGAATTAATCTTATGTATCATATATATGTATATCATGCAAACAACATTTTCATTATGCTCATGGATTCATAACTTCTCACAAGTTATTTTACATCCAAAATTTTAAGCATATACTTGTGTATTTCATGGTTATGATATAGGCTAAGAAATCATTTAGTTTGGGCAAACCATGAAACAGTTTCTAAAAGTATAAGTCAGTCAATACACATATAGACATGATATCAAAAATTAATAATTAAAGAATTTAATCATACCATCATAAGATTTAAGTTATTGACTTTGCTCAATTAATTTGTGAGAAAGGTATCTAAAATTACCTATTCATTATATATATTCTTCAAGCCAAACTAAATTTCTTATGTGTGAACTTTTGGTTGAAGAAGATCCTCTCTCTTGTTTGCATGTGAATGTTTATTGTATCTTATGTGGAGGTGTCCTTCAAGTTGAAATCACTCATTTTCTTGCTCAAGGATTCTGCATTATTAACAAACTCCTTTTCTTTCTTGAAAGAAAGTCTTTAGTTTCTTTAAGATACAAACCATTCGTCCAACATATTTCTAACTAGATGACTCAATATAAGATAAGACAATAGTTGATTATTGAGTCACTATACTCAAGAGATTGCCTAAATATAAGTAAGTACATATCACTTGAACTAAAGAGATAGTTTCATTAACCAAGATAGTTCAAGGATAAGCATGTGAGTCAATAGAAAGATTTATCAAGGTCAAATTAATTTCTTATTTCCAAAATCAATTTAGTTTAGATTCTATTTGCTTAAGATAATTATTAATAAGACATGTTAGCTAAGTTTTAATCAACTTTATCTAAACAGTTGTTTCTATCAAAATTCTGATTATGATTTATTTGTTATCAATAAAATATGATTCATTAAAGTTAGATTGAAGTCTTGCACAAGATCACATAATGAGCATACAATCTGGTCTACTAGCTGTATGCTAAAATAATTATTCTATCATGCTTCAATACAGCTTTAAAACAATAGATCTACTTTGCTCATCCTTTTCAAATTCTACAAGATGGGGTCATAGATATACCTTCTTCATGCCAATCTTCTATAAGAGTTTTCTTGTGGACTAACGTTGGTCAATGAAGATCCCCTTTCTTGTTTGTCTTAATTTGGAGTTTGAGAGAAGATGTTAATTCATTCATCATACATATTTCAAACTCACCTTACATGAACTTAGTAAAATCTTCATATAACTCTTCATTAGTAGAACCAAAAATGATGTCATCAATGCATACTTTGAGCAAATAAGATATCACAAGTTCTTCTTTTTGATGCATAGATTTATCACTATTACTCTCTATCAAAAAGGTTACTTAAGCTTTTATATCATGCTTTTGATGCTTGTTCCAAATCACACATTGCCTTATCATATATGTAATGTGTAATTTTTTTTAAAAATATGGTGGTTATTTTACATAGATCTTCTTTTTAATGAAATAACCACATAGGAGTGAATTCTACACATTCATTTGACAGAATATAAAGCTCATGAAGCAAACGAATGATAATGGTGATCTTTACTTCTAGTCATGCAAGAATCTTATCAAGATCTATTTCATCTTTTCTTGATTTAGTCTTTTAGTAGTCATCAGTTTTTCTTCATTAAGTGCATTTCTGAAAAACTTAATTTGGTTATAATTATTAACAAGTTTTCAGATTGTTATATGTAAAATATTAACCATATACATACATGATTTAATTTTAGTATCTTGATAATAAATCATTAGTCTCATAAAGAATAAAATGACTTGATATTTTTGCAACTAAAAACTTTTCATTGAATATTCTATATGCATTGCTTGATGAATGATATCTAAGGATAGACATATCTCTATCAGATTTGGCATTATTTTCATAAGAGCATATCAAGCATAACATGTACGACTGAAAAATATGAAAGATATGCAATGGTTCATTTTCCATTTTTCAGAAGATCAAAATTTTCATCAAAAATAGATCTAATAGAAATCATATGTATGACAAGCAGTGATGATAGTCTTTTAAAAATTATTTAAGTAGATGACTATCATACATAATTGTCTTTTTCATTTCTTCAAGAATTCTATTAACCCTATTTTACTTATGATGTCCTTGGAGCTGAAATAATTGAATTTAATATTATTTTCTGTATAACCTTAATCAGGATTTTGGTTTTCAACACTGTGCCATGATCTTCACAGTTTGGAAACCTTTTTCATTTGAAACGCTTTTACAAGATTTAGTAAATACAGAAAAATACTTCAGTTTTATTTTCCAAGAACAAATCCAATGTAAGCTTTTGAAAACTTAGAGATGGAAACAACATCTTTAGATTTAGAAATGATTTTTGTTTGTTTCCTTAGTTAGCATGCATAGCAAAACTTTGACCTTTAAGTAGATAATCTAAGTAAGCCTATGGCAAGGTCTTTTGAGATTAAGTACATACTAGCATGAGTTGATTCTATGTGCCAAGGATGGTTTCTTTAATCTTGGTATTCATAGTGCATATATTCAAAAGCATACCAAGTACACATTATCATATCTATGATCAATAAACAATAATGCCATGGATAAAAACTCTCAATCAAGCATATAGAGAATTCATAGAATTAATCTTAATAATGATTAATCATTTAGCAACTTTATCCAATGGTGAGTAAAGTATCCTATAAAATGAAGTGATTTGATTATATTTCCAAAAGTATTTTCTATATCACAAAATTGATCAACACATGCAATTCATACTTTAATCAAATACTAAAACAAAAATAATGATGAAATGCAAGGATTACTGATTTCATTATTATTATTATTTAAAATTACTTTTCATAAGTATATTTTAAGTTTCAATGTGTCTAGAACACCCATTTGTATGAATCTATTTGTTTCATGGGTATCTTGGCACATCTATGTCTACATCCTCATATTTTCATTTTGGGTACCCAAGCTTGCTTGGATCCTTGAGAGTTAGGACAAATGGTTCCTTTTGGAATCCAAATCTGTTTGATAGTAATAACTTTACCATTTGATTTAATTGTGTTAGAACGATAGGTAAAGTTGTTATGCCCATTCTTTTCATTTTTGAAATAAGTTATCTTATTTAATGGTTTGCTTGGTGAATTGATAACCTTTTTCCCTAGAGATTTATGACTAAGTGAAGGAGTCAAGCTAAATTTTGATTTATCAAAATCAGCATGTTGGCTTTCAAACATCATTTTTAATCTTTCTGAACTTACAGTGAATTTGTTAATAAAAGATCTTAATTGATTGATTTCTTTACTTAAGTTTTGATTTTCTTTAATTAAATTCTGATTTTTCTGAATCAATTGTTCTGAATTTGACCTTAAGATTTCATTTTCAGAATTTAGTTTATCTTGTATTTCATCATTAGAATTTCTTTCTTTTGAAATTTTCAAATTTAGTTTCTTAATATTTTTATTCTTCACAGCTAATTTTCTACATTCACCATACAAATCATGAAAAGCATTTAATAATTCATCATTAGAGAATTCTTCTTGAAAAACATTTGATGTAAGAGAAGATTCAGTTTTTACCTTGTCTTCTTGTGCCATAAAGCACAAGTTAGTTACCTCTTGTAGTTCCTTGGAGCTAATATCATCATTGTTGCTCCTAACTTTTATTTTCTTGCTTGACTCTTTCTTGGTCAAGGCTTTCTTCCTTTTTATCTCTTTCTTCCTTTCTTCTTGCTTCCTCTTCTTCTTTGTCTTTAGGAAGCTGATTTGCCTCGGAGTCGACTCGAACCTTATTGGAGTCGACTCGGTTAACTTGAGGGTCGACTCTGGAATACTTGGAGTCGACTCGACTGAGGTGGGAGATTCAACACCTTCTTCTGCAGTCTCATTGTTAGTAGGTAATTGAAGCACATGTGAGCTAATCTGAGATTTATCATAAATATTTTCTAAAGTATCCCAGATCTCCTTAGCAGATAAGCATGCAGAAATTTCATTAAACTTCGTTTCTTGAATAGCACAATATAATATGTTCATAGCATTAGCATTCAATTGTGCTAAGTCCTTTTCATTAATAGTTTGAGAGAGTGTGTGAAGGTCATTTATTATAATTTTCCATAAATAATAGTTTTGTGATTGAATAAAAATGCGCATGCGTATTTTCCAATGTGTGTAGTTTATGCCATTAAATAGTGGAGGTGTATCAATTGATTGTTCTTCTCCTAGAAAACTATCTATTTGAGTTGTCATGATCTTTGGCTCTTGATCGTGAGATCAATAATTAAACTTAGAGCACCCGCTCTGATACCACTTGTTGCCCAGTAGATACAACCCAAGAGGGGGGGTGAATTGGGTCTTTTAAATCTTTTAACCTACTTCTTAAAGTTTTTGATTAATTATGCTAAGTTGTATAGATGCACAGTGAAAGTTAAACTTAGCAACAGTTTGATGTATAGAATGTGACTTGATTGAATATGCTTGCAACTAAAGGATGTGCGGATAAGAGTTAAGCAAGCAATTTATCTAAGTAAGTAAGTGTGTTAGTTAGACAATGACAAGAGGCATTACAAACACAACAAACATATAGTGGTTCGGTGCACCCCAGCACCTACATCCACTCCCCAAGACCTCTTGGGAATTTCACTATAATCCTACAGATTACAGCCGGTTGTTTTACAAGCTCACAACCCAACTTGTTGTTTTACGAGCGCACAACGAACTCGGTCGGTTTTCCCAGGCTCACCGACTAGAACCACCCCGATTGTTTTCCCGGGATCACAATCGAACCCTTACACGTTGGTTTTACCCTCGGCTCACCAACCAACCTAACACCGTTGGTTTTTCCTTTGGCTCACCAACAAACCTTAACCCCTTGATTCAATCCCTTGATTGAATCAAGTTACAAGATATTAAAAACAAAGTTTAAAACAAATCAAAGCTTCTTAAACAAGCAAATATAACAATATAAACAAAACAGTGTAAAGAGAAGCCCTCAACCGAGTTTTGAAGATGAAGGAGCTCGGCTTCTTCTTTACTTGACCCTCTTCTGATTTGGCACGAAGTAGAGGATCACCGAGGCAGCACACGGATGAAGAGAAAGCTTTGTGATTCACTTGGATGCTCTTCTTCTCTCTATTTTGCTTTGAATGGCCCTTTTGTGCTTATGGGAGATTTCCCTTTTAATCTCTTTGAAATCTCTTTCCTAAATGTTCTCTCCCACTTCCATAACTTCTCCCCTAGCTCTCCTCTTGTTTTTATAGCTTTTGATGGCGTGGAAACAAGAATATAGCCGTTAGAGACAAAAATAGAGCCGTTGGACACAGTCTGCACTTCCTGACAATATTACCGTTGGGATCGGAGTCGACTCGCGCGATCAGGAGTCAACTCGTCTGTTGCAGGAGTCGACTCGTGCTTTACTGGAGACGACTCGGCCACAGTTCCAAATTTGAATTATTGTGCATCCTCGACTGGGAGTCGACTCGACTTAACCCGGAGTCGACTCGCCAACATCTGGAGCTGACTTGGCATTTTCAGAGTCGGCTCATCCCATGAATTCAGAGGACATTCTTTCTGATTTTCTTCCTCGAGTCGACTCGGATTCTCTTGGAGTCGACTCGGCTCTCAGAGCCCGAAAACTGATCCTCTGCATTTTTGGCTTGTCTGGTCTTGGAGTCGACTCAAACTGTTCCGGAGTCGACTCGGCTCTCAGTTTCCGAAACACAGCCTTCTGCCATTTTGGTGTAGCGCTGCCTTGGAGTCGACTCGAGTTGTCTGGGAGTCGACTCGGATCTCAGAGTCCGAAAACTGCTCTCTGACTTTTTCCTTGTGTTCCACTAAGAGTCGACTCTCGCTTTCTTTGGAGTCGACCTGCCAACCATTGGAGTCGACTCGCGTTCCACAGGAGTCGACTCGAATCTCAGGGTCGAAAATCGCTCTCTGACTTTTGTCTTGTTTTCCTTAGGTGTTGACTTGCCAGCTATTGGAGTCGACTCGAGTTCTTCAGGAGTCGACTCGCCTCTCAGGGTCCAAAATAGCTTCTCTGTCTTTCTGTCTGTTACTCCCTGGAGTCGACTCGTTCTACTCTGGAGTCGACTCGAAGACTATTCTTTTGAATTTTCCTTTGAATTTGCTCCTCCAATTTGAATCCTTTGAACTTTAAACTTGAGCCAATAAATTGTAGCTTTCTTCCAACTTTTCTTGAGAGCTTTGGAGGCCTTCTTGTGTTCTTCCAACTTGCTATGTTCCTTGCAAAATAAATATCTTTCTCCTTGCAACATAAACATTAGTATCTATACTTCAAGGTTTTGTGATCATCAAAATCAATCTTTGAATCAATCTTTGGGTCATCAGTACATAATCCTATTTTGAATAGGATTGGATCCATCCTTTGGACCCAACCCTCCCTACTTAATTTGATCAACTAGGGGCCAACCAAATGAGAGAAGAGGGAGGGGCGTACGCCCCTCCTATTTTGAAATATGGAAGGATAAAAATGAGCTCCTAAAATTTAGAGCTCATCTCTATCCTCACATGCCATAAAAGAGGGTTCAAAGGGGGCTGCGAATTTTTATGAATTTCTTCCTCATTCCAGCCATAAGCAACACCTCTCCCCTTCCTCCTTTCATCCGCAAGCAACCTAGGAAAAATAGGAAGCTTGGCGTGGCCTCCTTCATCATTTGTTTTGGTTCCAACGTGAAGAAAGGAGAAAGGCTGCGAAGCTTTTTGTTCATCTTCCATTAAACCTTCTTTCTTATTCCTTCTCTCAAGGCAATCAAAAGTTGATTCGAAGGAGAGGATATCAGTCATCAAAAGCCATCTCTACAAGGGAGCTAGCATCCCGAGAAGATCCAAAAACATCGATCGATGCTATACCTCGTGTGGATACCCGTAGAGGCCGGACGCGTGTGCGGCTTCCATCGAACCTTCAACAAATTCACGTAAATCAGATTTGCGGAGACCATCTACCCGCACAAGATGAAGATATGATCTTCTTAATAATATAAAATGGTTTAAAAGATTTAATCCTAATCTATCTACAAACGAAATATTTTAAAATACGTTCATACGATGAACAGATCTTGCGCATGCCCTCCTGCTGCAGATTTGAAAATTTTTGAAATTTTTCTGCAACATGTGACAGATCCTAACATCTTCTTCCTCTCAATGTTGCCGCCTTTGTTCCTTGTTCCTCTTCTTTTTTTTTTATTTTGGGAGCTCATGGCTGCCCACGATGGCAGCCACCATGCCGACCACCACCCATGGCTGGCAACCCCTTTATATTTAATGAAATAAAATAATAAATAAATAAAATAAAAAAATAATGAGTGAGTGACAAATAATCTGATCTAAATAAATAAATAAATAAAAATAAATATTAGTAATTATTTAATCAATTTTATCACCTAGCTAGAAAATTTGTTAGAGAGATAAATGGTCATTAGAAGGATGAAAAATTAATTTACACTCATAATTATAATATTTTATATATTTATTATTGTATTATACTATAAATATAATATTATATTACATTATATCATAATACATTGATATGTTATGTTAAATAATTTAATATTATATTAAATTATTATTCTATAATACATAATGTTATAGTACTATATTATAATAATATTATATTACATTACATTAATATTATACTATATCATACATTTATATATTAATATATATTATATTTTATTATGCTCTGTTATATAATATTGGTAATGTCCTTTATGATCATTTTATCACACAAAAGTACTTTTTCAATTTGTTTACCAAACACATGTTAAAGTGTCATAGTTAGTTACCAAACAGCAAACAGATTTTTATAAACGCTCTGCTTCAGACAGCTCTACTTCCAACAGCTCTACTTCCAACAGCTCTACTTTTAAAAGCTCTACTACTAACAGCTCTCCCAAACAAGACCTAAGTCAACTAATATTGCAACTGCAGAAGATACCACTTTGTTTTAACACCCAAGAAAATGGCAGTAGAATCACTTAATCACCACCGGAGATTCTCTGAAACAATATAGGCTGTTATAACAAGAAAATTGCAGTAGAATTTACACCATCCATAGATTCCCTCTCAAACTGCAGGTTAAACAACCTAAGCTGATAATTCCACATAAGCTGTCATGTCCTGAATCAACCACTAGGTCTTCAACTACCAACATAAGGACAGTATCACCTTCCCAAGAACATCGAACAACCTCCTACAAATTCAACAGAGCTGCCCTACCTGACAAAGCAAGAAGCTTCAAGTAAAAGTGGTAAGTTCCTGATATCAACCATATAATAGATGACTGGAAGCAATTTTGAAAAATAATCTTATGGTTCTGAAATTCCACAATAAAAGAGGAGTAACTTAATCTTCATCAAGATGATTCAGTTAAATTTGATTAGATCAATCCTAAATGAAATGTGAAACAATTTGCAAACAATCAAGAATACAATGCATACTATTTGAACCAAGCCAAAAGCTTGCAACATAGCAGAGCTGTAAATACTGCATAATAAAACCAACATATATGTCTGGAGATTTGTTGAGAACTCCACCAGAAAGGCCATTCAAATATTGAAGGTCAGCGGCCCATGACAGCTCAGAAGCTTCGCATTGACCTCATCTGGCACAATCCTCTTTTCTCCCTTAAACTTCAGGTAGTCCGTCCTGCCGAACTTGTTGAAGCCCCACTTCCTGCTTGCAAATGATCAACCTGGCAGGGAATTTTAAGTTTGCACTTCTTAGAGACTCATGCACCTAAGCACGTTGCTATTTCCGCACAGACAACAAGATCTACCCTATGATCGCCAGCCACAAGTCCCTTGAGGCTTGGCAAAAGCACCTCTAATGCCAGTTTGGAGCCTATCAGCTCCAGGATATGAAAGCATCTTGTTGATGTGCAGGACATGAAAAAGGTGAAACTTCGCTCAAAGGTGTAAGGCATCCATTCCAGCCTATTTTGGCATGTATTTGCCCCAGGCAATTCAAGCAGCCTCAAGAGCTTCACGGGACACATTCTCCTTCTCCCACCTGACAAGGTGTACACAGAAGGGGAACTCATCAGCACCCTTCTTATTCATCAGCACCCTTCTTCTTATCTTGGGGCAAGAACACCACAGCAGTATCTTGACTTTGGATAGGGCTTGTTTTTGATCTGTCAGTATCAGCAGGCACGTCTTCAACCCATTATGGAACCCTAAAAGATAAGCAACAAAAAAATGCAAATAGCAAGGAAGCATGACTACCTATTTCATATTTCGTGCATTAAAACAGGTAGCTGCGCGGAATAGAGGAAAAGGACTCATGTAGCAGGACCCCAACTAGCTTGGAATTAAGGCTTAGTTGAGTTGAGTTGTGGGGCAGGTAACTAGCTCCCTCAGAACAAATTTGAGATTTCAACATCAATATATTGTTCAGACAAGGCTGAAACTGATGTTATGTTCAATCACTGGGAGCTCGGACATGGAATGATTCACCATATTGAACTAGTTCAATAGAGTGATGCACAGGATATCAAAGAACATGCATATGCAAAAGGTTGCATTCTGGCAAATCTAGAACATGCTATAAGCATAGGATATCAATGCAACATACTTAAAAATATTGTTATATAAATACTCCTTAACAATTTATTAAATACAAAAAGTTTCAGCCAACTTATTAACTGGAGAAATACATAAAAATTTACCTGAATAGCAAAATGAAAAACAAAGAAATCAGTATCATCACAAAAATAGTCTAAATGCATCTTGAGAGCTATAATTTTGATCTTTCACAAGTGAAAAAAACCATAGCCAATTAATTAGTAGCAAAAAGAACGGCCCTAATCACAAGGATGACATTAATATGACATTGTATTTGCATTGTTGGGCCCTGAATTTGATTTTAAACTCATTCAAAATTGAACAAGGAGCCTCTGAGGCATGATACCACGACCAAATGAAAATAATGTTTATTGAATTTGTAAAGGTCATGTATTTTTATAAATCCTACAGTAATTTGGATCTTATAATTTTACAATAAGTTACATTAAACTGATATTTATAAAAACTTCAAAAACAGATCCATCCTAGGGCGAGCATACTCTACCAATGGAAAATCTGACCACGATCAGGAATTACAGACGAATGTAATCAATAAAAGGTGAATTTTTTACTTGAACGTGATCGATAAGAGACCCCTTCATCTAAAAAGGCCACACACTTTAATCATAGATTTTTCTAAAGTAATTAAGTACGACAAAATAAATCAATACTAAAAACCAGTATGGTTGATCGACTAGAACAGCACAAATTGATAACCATGTCAAAGAAATAAATTAGTGAAAGAAAAATGCGAATTAATAATTTAAAATAGTGGAAGATCAATTCAATAGAAATTTAGAGAAAAGAGAAAAACCCAGATCGGAACAGGACACCATGAAATGATAACAAGTTGGCAAGTCTTCGCCAGGGTGCTTTAGAAAAGATAAGCTTTAGTAAGCAACCACCCTCCCCCCCCCGCAAAAAAAAAAAAAGATCTTGAAAAAGAAAAGGGAACAATGTTCTCCCATAATAACAAATGATACCTCGAATACAAGTGCAAATAAATCCCTCAGAAACAGATTATTCCATTCATCAAAAGGATGTCAGCCCACTACTTTAATCTCACAAACTGATCTTCCCAGGGATTCAAAGAGCACAGTAATGGCATTATTGAACACAAAGAATATCAAAAACACAAACCTAAGACAAGTTTCCTCAGTTCAGGTCTCCATGAATCTTCCGCATTGTATAACAAACACCTCGGAAGAACGAAAGTTTTTCTGATCATCACCGGAAACCATATTTAAACAAAAAAAAAAAAGATCAAATATTCAAGAAAAATAAGAAAACAAATAGCATGACTTCAATTGATGGATGGGTCTCCTCAGTTCAGGTCTCCATAAGCTTTCCGCACGGATGGGGATCATCACCACCACCCTCGGAAGAACGAAAATTTTTCTTTTGATCATCATCGGAGACACCCACCAGCTCCCAATGAACGAACAATCAACAGTACAAGACGAAAGATTTTTGCGTCGTTACATCGGATCTCAAGTAGGAGAGCGGAGAAGCATACAGCTTTCGTCTCGTGGCCGCCGGAGGAAGCGCGAGCCAAAGCGCACGGAGAGGTGGGATTTATAGGAGGGGAGATTGACCCAGAAATGCCCTGACCTTAAAACCCTAGCACTAGGATATGGGGTGGATACAACCGGATCCTAGGGGGCCAGCTGGCTTGGGACCGGGGACCGGGGACGGGGCCGATCTTATTATATACTTTGGGTTGGGCCACGCCAGGGACATAAAGCCTTCTGCATTTTGGGTCTCATTCTCGCCCGGCCCAGCACATACCATAATCCTTACTCTCTAAAAATCCTTAAATCCCTGATTATATAAAGTGACTTAATTTCTCAGTTTTCAATTTAAAAAATAACCCTTATAAGATTATTTATTTAAAAATTTAGAACATTATTCAATTAAAAATTTAAAAATTACTATAGAAACCATAATTGCACTTTTATTACACTGCGAAGACTTCTATAGAAGAAGGTATTCTACTTGTTGCTGGAAATTGGACCCGGGGGTGGCCACTTGGCTGAGAAGGAGGAGCTCCGGTGCAGACGGTATGTCGGCGGACTGCATCCTCCGGGGGACCTGCAAGAAGTCGGTGGCCGGGGTTTCCGGTGCCGGCCCTCTGATGCTTAAGTCAGAGGGGGCTTTTGTGGAAAAAGAGAGAGAGACTGCAGGTAGAGTTTCAAAGTCAGAAGTCCCCGATGTAGGGAAAGAGGTTCCCCTCTTATAGGAGGGATATGGGGTTACCTGTGAAGTGACTGGACGAAATTAATAAGTCGCCGTCATGATTGAGCGTGGTTAAGTGAATCAGTTAGTTGCCGTAGATGACCTGAGATTTTGAGCAAGCAGGAGATCTATGGAGACCATACACATTAATTGTTAAGTAAGCCGGAGATCTGTGGAGACCATGTGCATTAATTATTGAGTAAGCCGAAAATCTGTGGAGACCATGCGCATTAATTGCTGACGGTTGTAGCAGGGCATGGTTCCTGGTTGAGCTAGTGAGCGAAGCATGGTGCGATGAAGCTGCTGCAGGGCATGGCCGCAGCAGGTGAATGACACGGTCGGCCTTCTGAGGTCGGCTTGTGTTCGGCCTTCCGAGATCGACTTGGCCTGCTGAGCTGGGTTCGACCTTTCGAAGTCGGGGATGCCGAGATCTGGCGCCTTGAGGTCGGGCGCCTCGGGATCGGGCGCTTGGAGGTCGGGCGCCTCGAGGGGTTGTTGCTGGGGCGACGCCCTTCTGCTTCTCGAGGTTGCTCCGGGCCGTGGGCTCATGATGAGGCTCCGGGATTCGACGGGATGCCGCCTCGATTCCGCTTTTAAAGCGTTGATCCAGGTTGATATGCCGCTTCGATTTTCGGAGCTGACATGTGGCGCGATCTGGACGGAAGGCAGGATCTGGTCCTGCCGATCTGGGCTGTCGGGAGGGTCTATATAAACCCCAGACTTGGCCCTAAAAGCCCTTATTTGGCCGCCGCTGCTGTCGCCTTCTCTTTCCTCCATTTTTCTTCTCCTCCTTCTTCCAGCCGTTGCCCAGTTCTTCCCAACGGTGCCTTAAGGCGATTTCCAACGGTTGTTTTGGTCCCTTATTTGTGGTCAGCGGCATTTCCGGTGGAACCCATGGTAGGTTTTCTACCCATGTTTGCTCGGAGGGTTTTTGTTTTTCTGCTTCTTCCTCTTTTTCTTTCTTCTTCATTTTCCTCTTGGGGATGGGTCGCGGCTCGGACGAAGTTGGGTTCAGCTTGACCGAGGAGGAGTTAGAATTGATCCGCTCCCGGTTCTTCCCTCAGAGCGGGTTTCGTCTTGAGCCTGCAGGGTCGGAGGACCAGGTAACGAGACCTCCTCCAGGTCGGATCGAGGTGTACATAGAGACACTCTGGGCCAGCCTGCGGTTCCCTTTACACGAGTTCGTAAACGAGCTCCTAGTAGCGTATCAGCTTATCCCAGCACAGCTTGCTCCGAACTCGTGGAGAACCATCATCGGGTTCCTGTCCTTTTGCCTCGCGCACGGGATACCGACCTCGGTGAATGTCTTCCGCTGGTGCTTCATGCTGAAGTCCAGCCCGGTGGATAGGGAATGGCTCTATTTCGCTCTTCGGGGCGGTAGGCCGTTCTTCCGAGGTGCCCTTTCCTCCATTCGTGGGTGGAAGGGAAAATTTTTCTTTCTTTCCTCCGAGCGTTCGAGGGGATTTGACCCAAGATGGGGCCATCCTCGGCTCAGGGCCATTAACAAGCCCCCCATACTTTCGGCGGACGAGCAGAGGATCGTCGACGCTCTTCATGGCCTTGGGGGAGACATTCTTCTGAACAATCTCCTGAGCGAGGAGGCCCTGGTGAATGTTGGCCTGAGCTCGGTGCGCCCCGAGGGTAAGGGCAGCTACACTGCTCCTCACCTGTCTTGTCATCCTTTGCCTTATTTATTCCTTCTTTTTTATCATCATTTTTTTGCTGACTTGACATTGGGATTTTTCCTCTTTTTCAGACGTCGCTCAGATGGTGACCAGTAATGCAGCTCTTTTCGCCCGATATAAGAAGAGGGCGGCCGAGGCTCGTGGGGCTCCTCCCGAGCCGAAGAAGAAGGCCAAATTGGCTTCAACTTCCGCTCCCGCCGAGAGGGCGGGTCCTGAAGCTAGGACTTCCGGATTTGTCTGGAAGGAAACTCCATCTGTCGAGCTCGTGGGCTCGGGCTCTAGGGGGCAAGGGATTCGGCCCCCCCAGCATGCCCGGCCCCCATCTCCCAGCGGCCGGATCGGCAAGTTGTCCGCCTGCGGTGCTCAGGTCTCGAGCTGAGCCACGACCTTAGGGTCCCAAGCCCCTCTCATCCTTCTGCTCCGAGCTCGGGCCGGTGAAGCTCGTCGAGGGCCGACGTCCCAAGCTCGCCCGGGGTCAGAGGCCGCTCCGAGAGGGGGCCTGATGGCCCAGAGTCTCCGACCAGAGAGGGTGATTCGGCCCTCCGTGATAGCAATGTCGCGCGCAAAATATTTCACCGCACGTTGCTCCCAGCTGACCGGGCTGAGTTCGAGACCATCGATCCCAGCAGCCTTGTCGATCAGATCTATTGTACTGCCATCCGAGTAAGTTGTTTTTTATTTTTATTTCTTTGCCCCGATTTTTGCATCTCCTTGACCTTTACTCATCATCAACTTTTTCTTGCAGCATCTTCATGAGATCGACATGCTGGTGCTCATAGCGTCGGAGTGCCAGGAGAAGGCTCGAAGGAGCCAAAGGCAGCAGGAGAGAACCGAGAAGAGGCTCGCCGAGTCCGAGGCCGCATGGAGGGAGGCCGTCGCGAGGATGGAGGTTGCCGAAGCTGTGCGGCGATCAGCGATCGACCAGCTCGAGGAGGAGAAGGCCTCGCACGCTTTGGTGAGGTCGGAGCTGCGCGCCTCCGAGGCGCGTCTAGTCGAGGCTCGCTCCGAGATTGCCGGCCGTAAGTATGAGGAGGGGGTCCTCCGCCTGAAGATCGACCAGCTCGAGGCTCGAGAAAAAAGGGCACTAGAGGAGGTCCGAGACACGGTGCTACTCTTTCAGGAGTCGGAAGAGTTCCGTGATTTAATGGAGGAGGAGGCCATGGACGGATTCATTCACGGCTTCGAGAACTTCCGGAGGCAAATGCAGCGATTTTGCCCCCAGCTCGACCTCAAGGGCATTCGGCCAAGGATGGGGGTCGACAAAGACGAGAGCAAGCCCGGAAGCTCTGACGATGGGACCAGCAACATTGCCGCAATTCTTGAGGCTGAGACTGATGCGGCCGAGCAGACAGCGTGGGCGGCTCTTTCTGGGGAAGCCGCTGGGGGCACTCCCGAGGCTGTTGGTGAAGCCCCGTCCGAGGCTACCGCGGATGGTCCTGAGGCAAACTCCGTCGAGGACCCCCACGTGATTATTGTGGATGCCGGAGCGGCTGCTGTCCCTTAGGACTTAGCCTCTTTTTTTCTTTCTTTTTTCTTTTTCTTTTGTAAATGAGGTCGGCCTCTACGGCCATTGTGCGGCCAGACGAGTCGGTCCTCAAAATCAAAACTTGTACACATCCTTCGAGCTTTCAATTAATGAAGCATCTTCCTTTCAGACTCCGTGTGTATTTGTGTTTGCTTCTATTTGCATAATTGATGAATTTTTATCCCGGCTGGTGATAGTCAACTTTAAAAACCACGCAATAGCACGTATCTGGTAGGATAGTGATTACGGATATCGATCCACAGGGATTGGGGTATGGTTGTTTTCTTAAAAATAAAAATATTTAAAAGGAAGAGTTTGTGAAGAAAATTAAACTAAGAAATTTAATAAAAAATGTAATTAAAATGTTATCAGTTTGAGGGAACCTAGGGCAAGAAATTCACCACTAACATCGGAATAAGGATTAATTGTATTTTAATTTATTCTTGGATTAACATGCAAATTGGCTACAAGCCTAATAAATATTTAAATAGAAATTCACAAAAGCAATTTGGGAATAATCCATCTTCAGTTAGCATGAAATGTCTATCCTAAACTAATGTGGCCGGACACTGCATCTTCCTTAAGTATGAACTATCTCATATTTATTTAGTGATCATGAGGAACAGTTGTATAAACGTCATATTTAAAATCACAGAAATTAAATATGAGATGAAATAAAATATTCATTAAGAGCAAAATAAAGTTTATATAACTCCAAGAATAAAAATTAAAAATATAAAACCCTTAGCCCTTTGTTAGGGCTGCATCTGGCCCTAGAGAGGAGATCGGCCTTCCATGGAGTCGTGGGCGACAGCAGCAATGGCACAGCAATGGGCTCCCATTTCTTCTTTTCTCCCTTCCTTCCCTGGATCTCTCCTTCCTTCTCTAGCAATTCATTATTTTTTCTTTTGAGAAGACATTCCCAAAAAGACCCAAACTTCTCTCCCTGCTCTGTTTCCCGTAGGACTCCGCCTCCGAAGTGCTTCGGCTCGGAACCAAGCTTGATGGAGCAGCCCCCAGTTGGGGAAGAAGGAATGAAATCCCAAGGAGAACTCTCCTTTTATAGCCTCCCTATTCTCTGTGCAGAGGATAAGCTTCCCGAGTGAAGAGATAAGGGTGGAGGAACGGCAACGGGCGAGACGCGTAGAAGATTTGATTTGGGCGCTGGAAGCACAGGTTGCTTGATCTGATCCTCACGGGCAGTTCGGAATCTTGGTTGGCCGCAGAGGAGATGTGTGATGTTGCTGGGAGCTGGAATTCATCCCGTGAATAATGGAAGGTTGGAAGCAATCGGGAGGATGCTTGGCTTGATTAGCTGGATCCGCGGTCGTGAAGCTCACGATGGGAAGACGAACATGTGGAAGACAGCTGCTTGCTCTCATCCGGAGGTTGGGAAAGGCACACGGAGCAGGGGCTGTTTCCGTGAAGTCTGGGATGCTCATCTGGCTGGCCACGAGATAGGGGTGGATCACGGAGTATCCGGACGTGGGAGGAGATGGGACCTGGATCCATGCGGACGGTGGGAAGTTGAGAGGATTGTTGCTCTATTCCGGAACAGGGGAAGAAAACGTGCGAACTCGTCCGTGATTCGTGGAAGCTTAGGAGGTGGAGACACGGAATGTGATGCTTGATTTGCGAACGGGATTGGCTGCGGATGTTTGGGAGATAATCCGGATTGCTTCAATGCGGTGGAGATGAAGAGACGATGGGATGCATGCGGGGAAGACGCGTGAGCTGAGAAGATGATGCTGGATGCGAAGAAGATGTGTACGGTTGCTTGCGAACGGTGGATACGGCTGGGATGCTGATCCTTTCGTTGGGAAGAAGATGATGAAGTGAGCTGGGAGATGCTGGGAAATTCGATTTTGGCTCTATCTTGGCTGAGATCTAGCGGAGCAGGGGATGTTGGGATTTGTTCCGAAGAAGGGATAAGGATGCAAGCGGCTGGATGGAATGCTGAGATTTGGGTTCATCCCGTGAATCATGGGACTCTGTTTTGAAGCTAAAACAGGGGAGGAAAAGGATGACGTGGAAGATGAACACAGGCGTGAGGGATGATGTGTGAATTGGAGGAGATGGGATGATCTTTGGGATCCGTGCGATGATAGATGATATGCTTTGAGATCTGAGAGACAAATAACTGAAGGGATTTGAGGAATTGGATCATGTGGAAAAAGAGTTGGAACGAGTGGGAAGAAATTTAGCTGAACTTGTGAAGAGTCAGAAATTAATGGAAAGCACTGGATTTTGGAGAAGAGTTCTTGAAGTCGACTCTGAAAGATGTAAAATTGTGAAATGATGCAATGTCAGTTTAGGCTTTACCTAATTAAGCTTGACTCAACCTGCAAACATTAAGCTTAATCAGTAAATAAATAATTAAAACTCGAATTACCTTTGATAATTTATTCAAATGCAATGATGAAGGTAACACATTTTTTTGGTTAAATTTATAAAATATATGAATTAAAAATAATGATAAGTGCTAGGAGAAAGATATTAATTCATGCATTATTTAGCACTTATCAGCTGGTTGAGTTGAACCCCCATTTGGCGAATCTCACCAATTCTTCGAACTCGGCTGAGTCTTTAGACCTAGGTTACGGTAGAATTCGTTAAGCCTTTAGGCCCAGCTTTCCGAGGAATTATGCTAAGGCTCTAGGCCTAGACTTTAGAAGAACTCGCCAAGTTCTTGGGCTCAAGCTCTGAAAAAGTCCCACTAAGCCTTTAGGCTTATCTTCCGGGAAAATTTCGCCAAGTTCTTGGGCTCGGCTTCTAGAAGAACCTTGTTAAAACTTTGAGCTCGGGCTCAATAGCAGCGTAGGCCGAGGTTGGGCTGCCGTCGAAGCTTTCACGCTCTTTGATCTCGAACTTGGTCAAGGCGCCATCAGGTGGAACTTGAGTTTGTGGCCAATGACTCGGCATCCCCGAGCTTGGACGGGACTGGGCAGAGCTCGAGATCATCGTTGCGGGCCACTTCAACCTAGGTCGGCGTTCGGACTTAGCCGAGTCTTCATTTGGAGAAGACCGAAGCAGGTGGAGATCGAGTTGGAGATTGGTGGTGTGGAGCATTCCGAGCTTGGTCAGAAGCTCGTGCGCGAGGCCGAGGGATCCTGGGCTCGCACTCGACTCTGCGATGCCTTCCGAGATCGGTTGAGGCTGGGCTCGTGGTCGATTCAGCAAAGTATCCCAACCTCGGTCTGGGGGCCCCGAGCCTGGTCGAGGCTTCATCGGAGATACATGTAGGAGGCGAGCTTCATCCGTTGATCATCATGTAATATAACCTAGTAAGCATAGGGAGATATTTGTGCCGAGCAGGGTGTACCTCTCGTGGAGTTGGAGTTAAGTGTCTCGGGTCGGGTTGTCTGAGCTGAGCTAAGCGATTCTGCCTTGAGGTTGACTTCAGCAACCTATGGTTGACTCAGCAAGGTGCCTCCACTCAGCTCGAGGCGTGTTGTCGGGGGAGCACTGAATGTTGGCGAAGAGTCGTGGAGATATCGCCACAAGGCCGAGGGAGATTTAACTCATAGTCGAGGGAGACTTGATTTGGAGTCGACTTGGCAGCGCCCAGGAGTGCTTTTCGAGGTCGAAGGAGCCGAGGGCTCGCGGTCGGCTCAGCAGGGCATCCCGAGGTTGAGGGAGCCGGGGGCTAGCGGTCGACGCAACGGGGCATCCCAACCTTGGTTGGGGGATCATGCGCGAGGTCGAGGGAGCTGGGGCTCGCTGTCGACTCTACGATGCTTTCCGAGGTTGAGGGAGTTGGGGCTCGCGGTCGACACAGTGGGGCATCCCGACTTTAGTTGGGGGATCATGCACGAGGTTGAGGGAGCTGGGGCTCGCTGTCGACTCTGCGATGCTTCCGAGGTCGAGGGAGCTAGGGCTCGCGGTCGATGCAACGGGGCATCCCGATCTTAGTCGGAGGATCATGCGCGAGGTCGAGGGAGAGAGGCTCACTGTCAACTCTAGGATGCTTCCTGAGGTTGAGGGAGCTGGGGCTCGCGGTCGACGCAGTGGGGCATCCCGACCTTAGTCGGAGAATCATGCGCGAGGTCGAGGAAGCTGGGGCTCGCGGTCGACGCAGCGGGGCATCCCGACCTTAGTCGGAGAATCATGCGCGAGGTCGACTCTGCGATGCTTCCCGTGGTCGAGGGAGCTGGGGCTCGTGGTCGACGCAGTGGGGCATCCCGACATTAGTCGGAGGATCATGCGCGAGGTCGAGGGAGAGAGGCTCACTATCGATCCCGCGATGCTTCCCGAGGCCGAGGGAGCTTGGGCTCGCTGTCGGCTCAGCGGGGCATCCCGAGCTTAGTCGGAATTTTTGATGGAGATGGAGACCGAACTCAGAGTTGCCGCAATGGAGCATCTCAAACTAGGCTGGGGCATCCGAGCTCGGCCGGGTATCCTGAAGTTCGCAAATGGGTTAAGATTAGGAGGAGTACCGAGTAAGTAGGGGAGAACCGTAAATAGGTTAATCGTGAGGAGATATTAATTGTGTTCTCGAACAGCGAAGACCCTTGAGGGCCTCATTGATGATACATCCAAAGATTTTCGGAGTTCCAGCTTCGGAGGATGAGGGTCCCTTCGAGAGACTCCAATTTGTATGCTCCGGGCCGCTCCCAGTTTGGGGCGAGTTTCCCCTGCTCGGTGGGTCGAGGGGCTTCAGTTCTCCTCAAGACGAGATCTCCCAGCTTGAAGAGCTTAGTCTTCACACTGGAGTTGTAGTATTGTGCCCCTTTTCGCTGGTGTCTCGCCATGCGGACTCCAGCGGCCTCCCTCGACTCCTCGACGAGGTCCAAGTTGTTTCTGAGCTGAGATGAGTTGGAAGCAGCATCATAGTTTTCTAACCTTAGTGTTGGAAACCCGATCTCTAAGGGGATAATGGCTTCCGTCCTGTAGGTCAGGCTGAAGGGGGTCTTGCTAGTGGGGAGTCGGAAGGTAGTCCTGTAGGCCCAAAGAACGTTGTAGAGATTTTCGACCCACTGACTTTTGGCTCGATCGAGTCTGGCTTTGAGTCCTTGAAGGATGGTGCAATTCGTCACCTCGATTTTTTCATTCATCCGATGAGCGACCGAGGTAAAACAATGGTCGATGCCGAGCTCGGAGCAGAACTTTCTGAAGTGAGCGTTGTCGAACTGGCAACCATTATCGGATATGAGGATGCGGAGGAGTCCGAACCTGCAAATTATTGATTTCTAGACAAAGTCTCGCATCTTCGGCTCGAAGATCTGGGCCATCAGTTCAGCTTCGACCCATTTGGTAAAATAGTCAGTGGAGACAATAAGGAACTTTCTCTATTCGGTGGCCTGAAAAAATGGTCCCAAGATATCAATCCTCTATTGGGCGAATACCAGGGGGCGCTGATCGAGGTCAACGGGACTGCAGGACGGCGCTGAATGTTGGCGTTCCGCTGACACCGATCGCACCTTCGGATAAAATCCGATGCGTCCTTTTGGAGTGTGGGCCAATAATATCCTTGGTGCAGAATCTTGTAGGCCAGAGCTCGGCCTTCCAGGTGGTTTCCACAGATTCCTTCATGAACCTCTCGTAAGGCATAATCCGCCTTTGAAGGACGGAGGCATCTGAGGAGGGGGGAGGTGAACGACCTGCAGTAGAGCTTGCCATCATACAAGATGTATCGAAAGGCCTGATGCTTAACTCGGCGGGCTTCAAGCTTATCATCGGGGAGGACTTCGTTCTGCAAATAGTCGATGAACGCGTCCATAGTTGGGAGCCCGCCCATGCCGCAGAAAATTTCAAAAAATTTCAGATGCAGCGGAAGAGGCATAAGCGGGATCAATCGTTCATCCTATGAACATTGTTCAATAACCGTTCGTAGATAGATTAGAATTAAAAACTTTTAAACTAATTATGAAGATCAGATCTTTACCTTGTGCGGGTAGATGATCACCGCAAACTGAAGTTCGTGGTTTAGGATGAAGGTTCGCTTGAAGCCGTTCACGCGTCCGGCCTCTACGGGTATCCACACGAAGTAGAGATACGATCAAAGCTTCCTTGTCTCACCGGGGTGCTAGCTCCCTTGCAGAGACTTCTTTTAATGGCTGATGTCCTCCCTTTGAATCAACCTTTGATTGTGCTTGGGAGGAGGAAGAAGAAGGATGAAGTTTGAAGAAGAATCAAAGCCCCTGCAGCCTACTTCCTTTTCCCTGCGTTGGAACCAAGGAGGAGGGAAGAAGATGGCCGCCAGGCTTTCTTTTCTTCTCACCTTGCTTGCGGCTGAAAAACAAGGGGAGAAAGGGTGGCCACGAATTGGAGAGGGAGAGGGCTTCTAATCCAATGCCCTAGGTGCCTCCCGTAGCCCTTTATAAGCAAGTGGAGCTCCTAACTTTTAGGAGCTCCTTGATAACCTTCCAAGAGGGGCGCCGACCCCTCTTGTTTGCCGCACCAAGCAAGGAAAAGGAGGAGGGGCGTGTGCCCCTCCTTCATGGTTAACCTAATCCTCCTCTAAGGAGGATTAGGAAGGTCACTCATGGTTAGGTCCTAATCTAATTAGGCTTGGACAAAGGATGAACCAATTTGGGTTTAATCTAGGTAAGTCCTAATCCAATTAGGACTTAAAGCAATTTTGACTCAATTGAACTCTTCAATCCTAATCCAATTAGGAGTCTTGTTAATTCATTAGATTAATAATTAATTAGGACTTAAGAAATTCTAATCCAATTAGGATTTATTCAATTTTAATCCTAATCCCATTAGGACTTTAATTTGAATCCAAAGTCCTAATTCAATTAGGACTTCTAGGAATCCTATTCTAAGTAGGAATCCAAATTGAATTCAAAATCCTAATCTAATTAGGATTGTTTGAATCCTATTCTAAGTAGGATTCGCAGTCCTACTCCAAGTAGGATTCCCAGTCCTAATCCAATTAGGACTCCCGAAATCCTACTCTAAGTAGGATTCGTGTTTAAGTCCAATTAATTAATTCCCATTGTTCCTTCTTCAACTGTTCATCAATCAAATTGATTACTCGTGATTCATAATCACATTTCAACCATCGGATCGGTCAATACTTCTAGTGTGTGTGACCCCATAGGTTCTATTCTGACTGGTAGTGAGATATATTGCGATCCCTATCACAATATCATTGAAAACTCCTTTCAATGGGTTGGAACGATTCCAACTCAACTCATTAGGATTTATCGATCATCGAGATATTCCCTATGAGTCTCACCATCCTCCAGTGACACCTAGCAGCATGTAGTGGCTACCCAGCAGAATGGAATAATGAACCTCTAGGTGTAGTTATCGTATGATACAGTACCTACTATCGTGGATCCCTACAGGACGGAGGTCATGGATAACTCGTTAAACCCCTTCGTCTATCATATGTCAAGATTTATTAGACTTAAGTTCGAGAGTGGAAAACTCTTTGTCCACTATTTAATCTGCCCCGGCCGAGGTCTTACGAACTCAGTCTTATAAATCACATAGGATCTCTCCTTATCTATCAAGGTCGATGGATTCCTTATAGGTGCATACCCTACTCCTACAGTAAACCTACTGCAGCCAATCTACACTGTATAATTTATGTTCCAGAATAAAAATGCGTCAGCCTAATTGGCTTCTAGGGCATACTTCTAACAATCTCCCACTTGTACTAAAGCCAATCAGCCAAAAACTTAAAGTCCTATCTTCCCAAGATGCGTTTCAGTTTTCTGCTGACTTATTTGCTTAGTGAATGGGTCCACCACATTTTCTGTGGAGTCTACTCTTTGATCCTCTACTTATTTCTTTTCGAGGTAGTTGCTTATTAGGTTAAACCGCCGCTCTATGTGCTTAGACTTCTGGTGAGACCTTTGGCTCCTTAGCTAGTGCTATGGTGCCTTTGTTATTGCAGTAGAGTGTTATGGCATCTGATGACATCACACCTAACTCTGCAATGAACTTCTTAAACCAAAAAGTTTCCACTGCACCCTTAGAGACGGCTTAACATTCAGCTTCTAAGGTAGAATCTACAATGATCGGTTGTTTGGAATTCTTCTAATTTACTGAACCATCATTGCACATATTCTAATGTAGGCTTTCTATCATCAATATGTGTGCATCCTTTTACCTTCAACTCTGATATTCTTCCAAAGACCAAGAACATGTCCTTAGTTCTTCTTAAGTACTCATGACTGTTCTTCATAGCTATCCTGCGCTTCTTGCCTGGATTTGACTGATATATGCTCGTGACACTCACAGCATGTACTATATCAAGTCACGTACATTGCATGGTATACATGAGGCTCCATATAGCCGAAGCATAAGGGATCTTGCTCATCCGCTGAATCTCTTCAGATGTGTTGGGGCACATCTTCTTGGAGAGATTTATTTCATGCCTAAGGGATAATAATCCCCTTTTAGAGGTTTCCATGCCAAACCTCTTCAGCACTCTCTCTATATACATATTCTGTGACAGGACAAGCATCCTTTTAGATCTATCTCTATAGACCTTAATTCAAGATATAGGATGCCTTCCCAAGGTCTATCATGGAGAATTCCTTACACAACCAAACCTTGACCTAAGTTAGTATGGGAATATCATTCCCAATTTGAAGGATATCATCTATGTACAACACGAAGAATGCAATAGCCCTCCCACTAACTTTCTTATATACACATGGTTCCTTTTCGTTATTGATGAAATCAAACGATTTGATTATATCGTTGAAACGAGTGTTCCAACTCCGAGATGCTTGCTTTAGTCCATAGAAGGACCTTTGCAGTTTACAGACCTTGTGATCACTATCACAATATCTCATAATCATATTATGCTGCAATAGCAAGCAATATCGAATGGACTTCAGCATGGCTACAAGGTGAAAAGTATCCTTATAATCAGTACTTTCGCACTGACTATAACTTTTTGCCACCAGCCTTGCCTTATAGGTCTCTACCTAATCATCCGAACTTAATTTTCTCTTGTAGATCTATTTATACCCAATAGGTACTATACCTTCTGGTGGATCTACTAAGGTCCAGACTTGGTTGGAATGGATGGAGTCCATCTTTGACTTCATCACTTCCAGCCATCTCTCGGAATTGATGTCTAACATCACCTCGTTGTAGGTATTAAGATCCTTACCTTGATCCCTATCTCCCATGAGGAACACTTCCTCTACATCCTCTGTAAGCATACCTAAGTACCTTTCAGGCGGACGAGAGATCCTACTAGATTTACGAGGTGGAGGAGGTACTACGTGTACTGGCTTAATATAAATAAGTTCTATAGGAACAATGGCTCATTGCTGTTTTAGAGACTTTCTCTTCAAGCTCAATTTTCCTCCCACTGTTTCTGTCAAGGATAAACTATTTTCTGTGAAGATAGCATCTAGGCTCACAAATACTTTGTGATCCTTTGGGACGAAAAGTCGTATCCTAATGACTCTTTAGGATATCCTATAAAACGAGCATTAATTGTCATCGTAAGGGAGGAATATTTTTGTGTTGTATATAAAAAAAGGACTTTCGATTTAGCGTTGTAATTTTGACTAAGTTTTAGATATTCCTCGGGGGGAGTTGTTTGTTCCGAAGTTTCTCCGATCGGAGTTGTGTCGGAGAAACTTCCTTCCCTATCCCTATAGTTTATAGTCCGTTCCTCTAGCTTGTCTGCCTATAGTCGCTTGACATGGGCCGGACATCCCCAAATCTTGAAATGACCAAGACTTGGTTTCTTACCATGTCATATCTCATATGGTGTGGTAGGAATGGACTTTGGAGGGAACTCTATTCAATAAGTAAATAGCTGAAAATAGGACATCTATCTAAAGAAACAAGGGTAAATCAGTGAAGCTCATCATGGACCGGACTACATCCAATAGAGTCCGATTCCTCCTCTCTGATACTCCATTGAGCTGAGGTGTACCAGAAGGAGTCCATTATGAAACTATACCATTCTCCTTGAGATAATCACGAAACTCTCTATTAAGGTGTTCACCTCCTCGATCTGATCGAAGAACCTTAATGAGTTTTTCTGTTTATTTTTCTACTTCATATCTTAACTCTTTGAAACTTTCAAAAGTTTCAGATTTGTGTGTCATACACATATCCATACCGTGAGTAATCATCGGTAAATGAAGTAAAAATTACAACCCCTAACTTGCACATCGAATGGGCCACACATATCAGTGTGTACTAGGGTAAGTATTTCAGTGGACCACCCTGTGTCCTACAAAGGATAATTTGGCCATCTTTCCTTGAAGGCATAATTAACAAATCGAATATGACTCGAAAGTCAATGAGCCCAAAAGTTCATGTTTCTCCAATTTGTTTATTCTGTCTTCTCCTATATTGCCAAGCCTGAGGTGCCACAAATACTTTAGATTTATCTCATTTCTAGATCTATTAGATCCTATGGTATTCACTGTTTGCTCAGATGCATTCACAGATACATTCATATGTATGTGATAGAGACTGTCAATCATAAAACCACATTGAATCAATTTATTTCTCAAATAAATGGAACAGTAGTCTTATAAAAATCTTTCTGTGCCAAACAAGATACATAAATCAAATTTCTGCTAGCAACAGGTAACAGTCCCTAAGTATCCTGAGCATATCTGACATACCTTCTGAAGGTCTGTCACCCTTCATGTTTTTATGCTTTCCGTGTATGTAGGACAGTTCCTCTTCCAATGGCCGTCCATGATGCAAATGAAAATATTTTTCCTTGCAATTGGCCTTTTTCTTGGAACTTCCTTACTTGGCATTTTCTCAGTCTTCTGCTTCTTCGCAGGCTTCTTCTTCTTCCAAATAGACTCTCTCTTGGAATGAGAAACCAATTCGACAGCGAGAACGATGCCCCTTGAACTCTTCAAGGTCCCTAAGGTAGTTACCAATTTATTTAACAATTCTGTTTTAGTGCATACAATCTTGTTCATATGATAATTTACTATAAACTGTTTATATGAAGCTAGAAGGGATTGTGGGATCAAATCCGTTTGCAATTCCTTGTGCATGGTCATGCCGAGCTTCTCAAGCTTCTCTAAGTCCTTTATCATGGTCAAACCATGATCATGGATAGACTGCCCATCACGCATCTTGGCCTTGAAGAGCCTCTTGGACATTCAAACCAAGCTGCGTGACTCTGATCACCATACAACTCTTGCAGGTGTTTTAATGTATCCTTGGCAATCTTCATGTTCTCATGCTGGCATTATAATTTATTGGACATGGATGTCATTATGTAGCACCTAACTTTATTGTCATCGTTCGTCCACTTGGCATGCATCTTACGCTAATCAGTGATCGGACAGATTGGTAATACAGGGATTCCATGGTCTAGCTCATACCCTAATTTCTCACAATTCAAAACTATTTTGAAATTTGCTGAGCCAGTCTTTATAATTGGGTTTGGTCAAACGGTTGTTCTATAGGATATGAGTTAAAAATCTAGAAGCTGACATTATAATTCTCATAGAGTAAAGATTCTAGTTAGAATTTTGTACTTGATCCTTATTTGTTCTAGGGTCTTTTAGAACAAATGTACCTCCCACTATTTTCTCGAATTCCTCACACTCCCCTGGTAGAAAAACGGAAATCCTACGCGACTAGGGTTTCTAGTAGGTACTGCGGTCTCACCAATCTACATGGCACCTCACCTAACAGTTATTGGTGACATATAGATGGATGAGTGTACAACTCTTGTACAATGCTTCTCAAGCATGTTGCAGTGCAACTTGGTCTCTAAGCCATGAAGACCTCACCTAACAGTTATTGGTCCCATTTCTTAGTTAAGTCAGACCCACTGTATAACCGTAGGAATAAAGTCGTCATTGGGTCCTCACCTAACAGTTATTGGTGCCCAACCCCACCTTTACCCTACAACATCTCATGTCTATAGAGAGGTCCAGCCCCCCGATGCAACTTGCCCACTGTATCCAGCTGAGACAAATCAACATCAGAAAGACCTTAGCAGCTCTACTACAGTGGAAGACCTATTGACTTAATATTGGTTAATCAGGTCTTAGTGTTTGTAACTTGAGCTCTTCATAAGAGGTAATCGAACAATTGGCCAGGTAAGCAGGTGGGAGGCTCCCCTAGTAAGGTCCTAATTAAGTAACCACCTTTCATGCTTTCCTAGACAACAATTAGATCAATTAATCTAATATGACTTGCTCATGTTGGTTCACTCTCGACTTGATTGAGGAGGTTTTAATTTAGTCTCATTGGGTTTGCTACATCACATGTAAACCTATCTACCCGACTCATTCACATCACATGCAAACGGCACATCACAGGCAGTTATAATCGCAGCATCAAATAAAGCTAAACTTTAAATAGGTGATGATCATGGATTCTAATTAGGTCATATTACAAGCACATGCACGTCAATCGATCAACTGGTCTTCAACTCTTAAATTGGTTCCAAGCCTCCTTGATTCGATCCTTGACCAACTCTTGATCCAATCACCATCAACCGCTCAGATCGCCGTTCATCTCATGCACTATCTTCAACTTGATCGTTGACGTACATCACATCACAGAAATACAACCAGATATTAAATAAAAATAATAATAAATTACATCCCCTTTTAGTAGGCACGCAGGCCTCTCAAAACATCAAATAAGATGCATGCAAGCATCTGAAAAATTACATGACATTACAGATCACATCGCAGGTCATTACATTTGATACCAAAAGGGTTTGAATCTTATGATCATCACCACATGCAGCAATTATACTTTTCAGATCTGAAACTTAATTGATTATGTTATGACATAGGTTGCTGATCATGCTAATCATGATTCTAAACTTTGTAATCCCATTAACAATGCAATTAGAATCATCAATTTATCACATAAAAATCAGAATGCAAAAATCAGCAACCCTGAAAACTTCTACATGCAGAAAATTTCAGCATACATATCCTTTTATTTCAGATTTATCAAGCTTGTTTATAATTAATTCTAATCTTAATCTATGAAGCCTAAGCTCTGATACCACTGTTGGGAGCCTGCCCATGTCGCAGAAAATTTCAAAAAATTTCAGATGCAGCGGAAGAGGCATAAGTGGGATCAATCATTCATCCTATGAACGTTGTTCAATAACCGTTCGTAGATAGATTAGAATTAAAAACTTTTAAACTAATTATGAAGATCAGATCTTCACCTTGTGCGGGTAGATGATCACCGCAAACTGAAGTTCGTGGTTTAGGATGAAGGTTCGCTTGAAGCCGTTCACGCGTCCGGCCTCTACGGGTATCCACACGAAGTAGAGATCCGATCAAAGCTTCCTTGTCTCACCGGGGTGCTAGCTCCCTTGCAGAGACTTCTTTTAATGGCTGATGTCCTCCCTTTGAATCAACCTTTGATTGTGCTTGGGAGGAGGAAGAAGAAGGATGAAGTTTGAAGAAGAATCAAAGCCCCTGCAGCCTACTTCCTTTTCCCTGCGTTGGAACCAAGGAGGAGGGAAGAAGATGGCCGTCAAGCTTTCTTTTCTTCTCACCTTGCTTGCGGCTGAAAAACAAGGGGAGAAAGGGTGGCCACGAATTGGAGAGGGAGAGGGCTTCTAATCCAATGCCCTAGGTGCCTCCCATAGCCCTTTATAAGCAAGTGGAGCTCCTAACTTTTAGGAGCTCCTTGATAACCTTCCAAGAGGGGCGCCGACCCCTCTTGTTTGCCGCACCAAGCAAGGAAAAGGAGGAGGGGCGTGTGCCCCTCCTTCATGGTTAACCTAATCCTCCTCTAAGGAGGATTAGGAAGGTCACTCATGGTTAGGTCCTAATCTAATTAGGCTTGGACAAAGGATGAACCAATTTGGGTTTAATCTAGGTAAGTCCTAATCCAATTAGGACTTAAAGCAATTTTGACTCAATTGAACTCTTCAATCCTAATCCAATTAGGAGTCTTGTTAATTCATTAGATTAATAATTAATTAGGACTTAAGAAATTCTAATCCAATTAGGATTTATTCAATTTTAATCCTAATCCCATTAGGACTTTAATTTGAATCCAAAGTCCTAATTCAATTAGGACTTCTAGGAATCCTATTCTAAGTAGGAATCCAAATTGAATTCAAAATCCTAATCTAATTAGAATTGTTGGAATCCTATTCTAAGTAGGATTTCTAGTCCTACTCCAAGTAGGATTCCCAGTCCTAATCCAATTAGGACTCCCAAAATCCTACTCCAAGTAGGATTTGTGTTTAAGTCCAATTAATTAATTTCTATTGTTCCTTCTTCAACTGTTCATCAATCAAATTGATTACTCGTGATTCATAATCACATTTCAACCATCGGATCGGTCAATACTTCTAGTGTGTGTGACCCCATAGGTTCTATTCTGACTGGTAGTGAGATATATTGCGATCCCTATCACAATATCATTGAAAACTCATTTCAATGGGTTGGAACGATTCCAACTCAACTCATTAGGGTTTATCGATCATCGAGATATTCCCTATGAGTCTCACCATCCTCCAGTGACACCTAACAGCATGTAGTGGCTACCCAGCAGAATGGAATAATGAACCTCTAGGTGTAGTTATCGTATGATACAGTCCTACTATCGTGGATCACTACAGGACGGATGTCATGGATAACTCGTCAAACCCCTTCGTCTGTCATATGTCAAGATTTATTAGACTTAAGTTCGAGAGTGGAAAACTCTTTGTCCACTATGCAATCTGCCCCGGCCGAGGTCTTACGAACTCAGTCTTATAAATCACATAGGATCTCCCTTATCTATCAAGGTCGATGGATTCCTTATAGGTGATACCCTACTCCTACAGTGAACCTACTGCATCCAATCTACACTGCATGGACCCATATGGCTAGAGACCATGTTTGTGTGCAGTCAAACTACAATAACTTCACTGTGAGTAGCCGAAGCACCGTAGGTCAAAGGACCAGTCACACTACTGCAACATCAAGCAAGTCACTAACGAGTGGATAGACATCCAAGTGACTTCTTGTATTGGTCACGCTCAGTACCCTTGTTCTTAACAAGCACCTGCACTATTACTTCAGTGTCGCTACACTGTGGACTCGAGTCTCGTCCATCCATAAGGAAAGCAATGTGTGCACTGATCGGATCGATCACCATCCTCGTGATGATCCATTGATCAGGAGCATTCAGAAATTAATCATCAATGATGCATGGCTCAAATTCTTAACTCTTAAGAATATGCATCATCATCTTATTAATTTCTTGAACGATTCACAGACACATAAACAATATGAATGAAAAAGAATGCCCAAGTTAATAATAAGGTCAAGTACAAATTTATGTTTCAGAATAAAAATGCGTCAGCCTAATTGGCTTCTAGGGCACACTTCTAACATCCATCCAGCTCGGCTCGGTCTCGATGCAGAGGGCAGGCGCATGCTCCTTGGTGTTAGGCAGTTGGAGGTACTCGAGCATTGTGGTCCTCAGGAGCTCGCTCATGCGGAAGGTCGCCAGCTTTGATAATTGGTCTGCCCTCGCATTCTCTGCCCTGGGGATGTGTTGAATGTCGAAAGAGCCAAGTGAGGAGGTGATGTCTCGCACCTTTTGGAGGTACTTTTGCATTGATGGCTCTCTTGCCTCGAAGTTTCCTAAGATCTGGCTCGTGACCAGTTGGGAGTCGCTGAAGGCCTTCAAGTTCTTGACCTTCAGCTTCTTTGCCAGCCTCAGCCCGGCAATAAGTGCTTCATATTCCATCTCATTGTTCGAGGCGGGAAACTTAAGGCGTAGGGCTCGCTCTGCAACTACCCCGTCCGGGCTGGTGAGGATGAGGCCTGCTCCGCTACCCCTCCGAGGTTGAGGAGCCATCTACGTGTAGAACCCATGGCTCCCCCGGAGTCTCCTTTGTTGGCGTGAGCTCAGGCTCGGGATCATCAGGTAGAGTGCATTCAACAATAAAGTCGGCGAGCACTTGGGCCTTAAATGTCGGCCTCGAACGATATTCGAGGTCAAATTTTTCGAGCTCGACCGCCCACTTTGCGACCCTTCCCGCGTGATTTGACCATCGCAAAACTTGCTTTATGGGCTGGTCGGTGAGTATGGCTATGGTGTGAGCTTGGAAGTAGGATCAGAGCCTTCGGGCCGAGAGGACCAATGCATAAGTTGTCTTCTCCATATTGGAGTATCGGGTCTCGGCATCCCTCAAAACTCGGCTGGTGTAATATACTGGCCTTTGAAGTTTGTCTTCTTTCCGGACCATGACTGAGCTTACCGCTACAGGGGAGATAGCCAGATGTAAGTAGAGGAGCTCGCCTTGTTAAGATTTTGTAAGTAATGGAGGGGAGGCAAGATGACATCTGAGCTCCTCGAAGGCTTGCTGGCATTCCTCCGACCATAGAAAGTTCTTCGGCTGCTTAAGGACCTTGAAGAATGGAAAACACCGTTCGGCCGACTTGGAGACAAACCTCCCTAGGGCTGCGACTCGCCCGTGAGTCGTTGTACCTCCTTGATCGTCTTTGGAGGCGTCATCTCTTGCAGTACTCGGATCTTGTCGGGGTTCGCCTCGATTCCGCATTAGGTTAGTGTTAGAAATATGCCCTAGAAGCCAATTTGGCTGACGCATTATTTTGTTTTGGGACATAAATTTGTACTTGACCTAATAATAAATTTATTAGGATGGGCATTCTTTTCATTCATGTTCTTATGCATCCATGAATCGTCCAAGGAATTAATAAGATGATGACGCATATTCTCAAGAGTTGAGAATTTGAGGCATGTGTCATTGGTGATTAATTCCTGAATTGCTCCTGATCGATGGATTCATCACGAGGGACGGTGATCGATCCGCTGAGATTAGTGCACAGATCACTTAGTCAGATGGATGAGTCTTGAGTCCACAGTGTAGGGACACTGGAGTGATTGTGTAAGTACTTGTTAGAGAACAAGGGTACTGAGCGTGACCAAAGCAAGTAGTCACTTGGATGTCTATCCACTCGTCAGTGACTTACTTGATGCTGCAGTTGTATGACTGGTCCTTTGACCTGCAATGCCTCGGCTATTCACAGTGAGGTTGCTGTAGTTTGACGAGCACATAAACATGGGCCCTATCCATTTGGGTCCTTGTGGTGCAGATTGGCTGCAGTAGGTTCATTGCAGGAGTAGGGGTGCATCTAGATGGAATCTATCGACCTTGATAGATTAGGAGAGATCCTATGTGATTTATGAGACTGAGTTCGTAAATCCTTGGCCAAGGTAGTTTTTGGAAAAAGAGTTTTCCAATCTCGAACTGGAGTCGAATAAATTTTACATATGACAGATGATGGGGTTTGACGAGTTATCCATGACCTCCATCCTTGATGAGAGCACAAAAGTACAATTTTCATACCAGCTTAATTAATATTATAGCTAATAATTATTGATAAATTTGATTAATTAGTGTTTTATTTGTGTTTGAGTGCAAGTAATCCAAGAGACCCAATAATATTGGGTTTAAGCCCAAATGAGCAACTCCCCATTTCCCTCTTCACCGAAGAACAACAGCATCAATCCGTGAGGAGCTTCCCAGCATCTTCAAAACCGTCCGTGTGGCTCTCCAAGCGGCATCCGATCGTTTCATCTTCGAATTCCCTTCCCATCAAAACAAATTCCCAACGGCATCAAGGGAATTCCGAAGACCAAACCGTCCGCATTCAAGCTATCAGCCCATGTCGCTTCCACGTTCAACGTTTCCAGCATCCTTCGGTCTTCCCAGCCACACCGCTAAAGGTGTCTATAAAAGGAATCGGGAGGAGGAAGGAGGGGATTCATTCCTACACAGCCGACGGAAGAGGACGGGCGGCCAGCAGGATCCATTCGGGAGCATCTCCTCTTCCGATCCATCTACTCAACCGAGCGTGTGAAGAGGAGGAGGCCCGCAGCCGTGCGACGGAAGAGGAAGAGGCCAAGGGAACCAGCGAAGCAACCATTTGCATCTCCTCTTCGATCTTCCCATCCGGTGGAGGAAAGGGAGAGAGGAGGAGGCCACTCGGGAAGGAGGAGAGGCCAACGGAACCGGCGGAAGAGGAAAGAAACAAGAAAAGAAAACAGAGCACTCTGTTTTCTTAAGAGAAGAAAAAAAAAAGAAAAAAAGCAAAGGGGATTTATGTTTTATTTTATTTATTCTATACTAATCCCTTTTATAAAATTGCTTGCATCTCATATGGATAGCTAAATTTTTTTAAGCTAAGGCTAGAGAAAAGCCTAGCATTTTCTTCATGTATTTCCTTTAATTATCAATTGGATTTTAATGTTTTTGATTTGATTTATGGTGCAGTAGATTGATAGAAATTATTTCAAACTTATATATTTTCTTTGATTTGTTATTTCCTTCGGGTATAACAGATGCTTAGAAATCCCTGTAGTTTAAAATAGAATTACTGTAATGCTGCCCATAAAACTAAATCTATTTTACTATGATTAATAGGTGATTTTAAGAAAAGCATGATGAAATGCTAGGCTGAATCCTGATGCCTTAGTTATATTTTTGTCAATCCGAATATTATTCAGCCTTTAGTTTTTGTTCACTGTCAAATCCCTGTGGATTCGATCTCGGACTCACCGAGAATATTACTTTGCTACACCCTATACTTGGGGTATTCTACATTTAATTTTCCTTTTTAAAAGAGCAAGATTAAAATCGTAGCAAGTTTTTGGCGCCATTGCCGGGGATTTGCAACGTGCAAACGAGAACAAGGCTAAAAATTTCAAATATTTAATTTCTAGTTCTTCAATTTTTCTTTATTTTTAACACAGCTGAAATTTTAAATCTTTTCAGATTCAAGGACGACAAAGCAGGACCAGTAACGAGGAAGATCAAGATCACATTTTTGGATTCCCGGAGTGAACGAACTCCGGCCGTGAGTATTTAAATTAATTTTCCTGTTTTGCTCAGACTAGTCCTATTTTTCCTAGATTAGAATTTTACTTTTGTTTTAAAAAAAATTAAAAAAATTATTAATTAAAATAATAAAATAATAAAAAAAATAAAAAAATAAAAAGAAAAAAAAAATTAGCTAGTTTGTTTGATCAACTATTCAAATGCAATTTAATGTCATGACATAAAATGCTAAAAATCTTCTTGATTGTTGCATATAGTATAAAGCATTTGCATAAAATAATCTAAGGGTTGAACCCATTAAAAAGATAAGGTCGGGATTTCATCACTCGTCCTTAGCCCAAAAATCATCCCAGTGCATCAATATCCTAAGCTTAATTAAAATCAACTAGACGTTGGCCCCTAAGGATAATCGAGCTCAATAGGACGAAGACCATTGAAAGTTGCACCAATTTCGCTCTATGACCCCAGTCGATGTCTAGGCAAGCTTTGTCCCTTTAAGTGATTAAAGGGAGACAGTTTCTGTTCGAGGAAAGTGGGTTTTAAGTGGGACCTTTGCTATACGCATCGTGACCCCTCCACTTTCCTGGGAGCTTACCTGGTCGACTAGGTTATTAGACCGGATTGGAGGCTTAAGTGTACTCTTCAAACCAGTTAGGAGCTGTCTAGAAATTTTTAGGAAAACATTAGAAATAAAGGTGCTATGCTTTGATATTGTTTGATTGTAAATAATTTTAGTAGCAGGGTGTCAATATTCATAGCTTTAGGTAATATTCATACTCATCCAAAACTCTAAAAATATATATATATATATACAAAATAAATAAATAAATAATTAATAATAATAATAATTAAAAAAAAATCGACTGGTTAATTGGTCAGTATATGCGGTTGTGGCAAAGGGATAAAATGAAAAGATTATTTCGAGTTGAATCAAGGGATAAAAGTTCAAATAATCAAATGGAAGATAATGGTAGTAATCAGGGAGATAATGAATTTCAAGATGACTTACCTATTAGAACGCTTCGTGATTATCTACAACCCATTAGGATCAGTACCCCATCCTGTATGGTTATTCCTACTGCTGCGGGAGCCTTTGACATGAAACCAGGAATAATCCAATTACTCCCAAAGTTTCATGGACTTGATTCTGAAAGTCCCTATTTGCACCTAAAAGAATTTGATGAAGTGTGTTCAACACTTCAATTTAATAATATCAATGAAGAGGTAGTGAAGCTTAAGTTATTTCCTTTTTCTTTAAAGGAAAAAGCTAAGTCATGGTTACATTCTTTAAGACCTAGGACCATAGCTACCTGGCAAGAGATGACAAGGGAATTTTTAAAGAAATTCTTTCCAACACATAAAACGAATACACTTAGAAGAAATATCATGAACTTCGCACAAAAAGATGGAGAAACATTTTTTCAGTGTTGGGAAAGATTTAAGGACCTTCTACTTGCTTGCCCACATCATGGATATGAAATTTGGAGGGTCATTAGTTTCTTTTATTATGGTTTGTCCTCCAATATGAGACAATTTGTAGAAATGATGTGTAATGGTGAATTCATGAGTAAGGAACCAAATGAAGCTTGGGATTATTTTGATCTTTTAGCAGAAAATGCACAAGCTTGGGATACAACAGATAAAAATGAAAAATCAAAAATAGCACCTAATGCAAAAGGAGGAATATATCTTATTAAAGATGATAATGATGTCAATGTAAAAATTGCTAATCTGACTAGGAAGGTTGAAGCCATGGAATTAAGCAAAGCCAATATAGGAAAAGCACAAACTATTGTTGAAAGTATATGTGGAATTTGTGAGAGTAATGCACATGTAACCAAGGATTGTCCTACAATCCCTGCTTTTCAAGAAGTGTTGCATGATCAAGCAAATTTCACTAATACTTATAAAAGACCATTTCCAGAAACATATAATCCTAGTTGGCGAAACCATCCTAACTTTAGCTGGAGACATGGACCCACTGCCAATGAATCTCAAGGAAATTCTGTTCCTACTCCTTATGTGCCACCACATAGGAAATCCCTTGAAGATACTTTGCAAACCTTCATGCAAGGGCAGACTCAAATAAATCAGAATACAATGCAATCACTCCAAGAACTTAAAAATTCTGTAGGTAGAATTGAGGCTCAACTCAATGTTAGGGAAAAAGGGACATTTCCAGCCCAACCTCAATCTAACCCAAAGGGTCAACATGAGGTCCATGAAGCAAGTTCATCCCAACCTAGATTTGAACAAGTTAAGTCTGTTACGACCCTTCGTAGCGGAAAAATAATTAACAAAGAAATTCCGACAAAAGATGACAAACCTGAAAAATCTATTGAAAAGAAGGATGAAAATAATACTGAACAAGATGATCCAATACCTCATCATAAGATAGTTGCTCCATTTCCTCAGCGCTTGCTTGCAGCTAAAAAGGGAATACCTGACCAAGAAATTTTGGATATCTTTAAACAAGTAAAGATTAACATTCCTCTATTAGATGCCATTAAGCAGATTCCATCTTATGCAAAATTTTTAAAAGATCTTTGTACCATAAAGCGAAAGCTTTACGTACAAAAGAAAGTTTTTCTAACTGAACAGGTGAGTGCTATTCTCAAACACAACACCCCACCTAAGTATAAAGATCCTGGTTGTCCTACCATATCTTGCATCATAGGAAACTTCAGGATACAACGAGCCCTTCTTGATTTAGGTGCAAGTGTTAACTTACTGCCCTATTCAGTTTATGAACAGTTAGGACTTGGTGAATTAAAACCCACCAAGGTTACTCTCCAACTTGCCGATCGATCTATAAAGATACCTAGAGGAGTCGTCGAGGATGTACTTGTCCAAATTGATAAATTCTACTTTCCAGTCGACTTCATAGTATTAGATACCCAGCCGGTCATAAATTGTACCACTCCAATACCTGTTATCTTAGGCCGCCCATTTCTAGCTACTTCCAATGCTTTGATCAACTGTCGAAATGGAATAATGAAAATGTCATTCGGGAATATGACTATAGATTTTAATATATTTAACATTTGCAAACAACCCGATAATGACAACGAAAATGATGAGATTCATGGAGTTAATCTGATCGACTCCATTGTAGAAGATGCTCTTGTTCCATCTCTTTCTTCTGATCCTTTAGAAACATGCCTAACTCATTTTGGACATACAGAGATAAACCAAAACTTTAGAGAAATCAGTGCTATATTAGATTCAGCTCCTTTGTTGGATACAGATAGGTGAAAATCTCGTTTTGAAGAATTGCCCACATGCAACAATAGTCCTCTACCATCTAGTGTTCAAGCACCTAAACTTGAGCTAAAGCCTTTGCCATCTGAGCTCAAATACGCATACCTTGGTCAAGAAGAGACTTTTCCTGTGATCATATCATCCCAACTCGAACAAAGTCAAGAACTAAAATTATTAGAAATTCTCAAGGAGCATAAGGGAGCAATAGGGTGGACAATTGCTGATATCAAGGGAATTAGTCCCTCAATTTGCACTCATAGAATCCACTTAGAAGCTGATGCCAAACCTTCCCGTCAACCTCAACGTCGATTAAACCCAAACATGAAGGATGTGGTTAGGACAGAAGTTCTGAAACTTCTGGATGCGGGTATGATTTACCCAATTTCAGATAGTAAATGGGTAAGTCCAACCCAAGTGGTCCCGAAAAAATCTGGTGTTACTGTAGTCAAAAATGCCAACAATGAATTAGTTCCAACTAGGGTCCCCACTAGTTGGCGTGTATGCATTGACTACAGAAAACTTAATTCTGTCACTAGGAAGGATCATTTTCCTCTACCTTTTATTGATCAAATCTTAGAAAGGTTGGCAGGCCACAAATTTTATTGCTTCCTAGATGGCTATTCAGGATACAACCAAATTGCAATTGATCCTGAAGATCAAGAAAAGACCACGTTTACATGTCCTTTTGGCACTTTTGCTTACAAGAGAATGCCATTTGGATTATGTAATGCTCCTGCAACCTTCCAAAGATGCATGCTCAGTATTTTTTCTGACATGGTTGAGCGCTTTTTGGAAGTATTCATGGATGATTTCTCTATTTTCGGCTCCTCTTTTGAAAACTGTGTGAACTATTTAAGGCTAGTCTTAATTCGGTGTGGGGAGAAGGATTTAATCTTAAACTGGGAAAAGTGCCATTTCATGGTAACTAGGGGAATTGTTCTCGGGCATGTCATTTCATCTGAAGGAATTGAAGTAGACAAGGCTAAAATTGACTTAATTGCTAATTTACCCAACCCAAAAACTATCAAAGACATACGCTCATTTTTGGGTCATGCAGGATTTTATAGGAGATTCATTAAAGATTTTAGCTCAATATCTAAACCCTTATGTAATCTCCTTCAAAAGAAAACCCAATTTGTGTGGTCTGAAGAATGTCAAAAAGCTTTTGATAAACTTAAAAGCTTACTGACCTCTGCTCCCATCATGCAACCACCCGACTGGTCACTTCCTTTTGAAATTATGTGTGATGCTAGTGAATATGCAGTTGGGGTAGTTCTAGGGCAAAGAAAAGAAAGGAAGCCTTATGTTATCTACTATGCAAGTAAGACTTTAAATAGTGCACAAAAGAATTACACCACTACGGAAAAGGAACTACTTGCCATAGTATTTGCACTAGACAAATTTAGGTCTTACTTGATTGGATCCAAAATCATTATCTACACTGACCATGCTGCCCTTAAGTACCTTCTTTCAAAAAAGGATGCTAAAGCGCGTTTGCTTAGGTGGATCCTTCTGCTCCAAGAATTTTTTCTAGAAATAAGAGATAAAAAGGGGGTAGAGAACGTAGTAGCTGATCACTTGTCCCGTCTCACTCTTCCAGATTCCATAGACAATTCACCCATAAGAGACACTTTCCCTGATGAGCAACTCTTTGAGATCCAGTCGTCACCCTGGTTTGCAGACATTGCAAATTTTCTTGTCACGGGTGAACTCCCGATTCATTGGAATAAACAGGATAAAAGAAAATTTCTGACCGAAATAAAAAATTTCTTCTGGGATGACCCTTATCTTTTCAAATACTGCCCAGACCAAATTATTAGGAGATGTGTACCTAATGACGAATTTATTAGTGTCATTTCCTTTTGTCATTCTGAAGCTTGCGGTGGTCATTTCTCTGCTAAGAAAACGGCTGCAAAAATTTTACAGTGCGGTTTTTATTGGCCCACCTTGTTCAAAGATTCCCATAACTTTTGCAAAGCTTGCGAGCGTTGTCAAAAGTTAGGTGGGATAACTCGTAGGAATATGATGCCCCTCAACCCAATTTTAATTATCGAAATATTTGATTGTTGGGGAATAGATTTTATGGGTCCATTTCCTCCTTCATTCGGAAATTTATACATCTTAGTAGCTGTAGATTATGTCTCCAAATGGATTGAGGCAATTCCTTGCAAGCATAATGACCATAAAACTGTGTTAAAATTTTTAAAAGAAAACATTCTTTCTCGATTTGGAACGCCTCGAGCCATCATCAGTGATGGGGGTTCACACTTCTGTAATAAGCCTTTTGCGGCCTTAATGCAAAAATATGGGATCACCCATAAAATCGCCACCCCTTATCATCCACAAACAAGTGGACAAGTTGAAGTATCCAATCGATCAATTAAGAATATTCTGGAAAAAACGGTTAACCCAAATCGCAAAGACTGGTCTTTGCGTTTAACTGATGCACTTTGGGCTTATCGTACTGCTTTTAAAGGCCCGATTGGTATGTCTCCGTACCGTCTTATTTTTGGTAAACCATGTCACTTACCTGTGGAATTGGAGCATAGGGCCTACTGGGCTATTAAGAAATTTAATTTTGACATGAATAAGGCTAGTTCACTACGCAAACTTCAACTTAATGAACTAGAGGAAACTCGGAATGAAGCATATGAGAATGCTCAAATTTATAAGAACAAAATGAAAGTCTTTCATGATAGAAATATTATGAGAAAAACATTTGAGCCTTCCCAGAAAGTTCTATTGTATAATTCAAGACTTCATTTATTTCCAGGAAAATTGAGATCTAGGTGGACTGGCCCGTTTATAGTTAAAACTGTTTATCCGTATGGAACCGTTGAGATAGAGAATCCAAACACCGGTAATATTTTTAAAGTAAATGGCCAACGTTTGAAGTTATTTTTGGACAACTTTACCCCAGAGGTTGAATCGACCAATCTGGGAGATCCTATTTACCAGGATTGATCTCTATATCTGCTAGAGATCCTCTGTTTGTACATAATTTTTCTTTCTTTCATATGACAATTGGAGAGCAACAACAATATGCAGTCATTCTATCAGGTAAATTCTAACCTTCAGCCTTATTATTCTTCATACAAACATATTTAATGCATTCATGTTGCAACATTGGGGACAATGTTGAATTTAAGTTGGGGGGAGAAATTACTGTATTTTTCTATATATCATACCAATTGTCATATATTTTTTTTTTTAAAAAAAAACAATTCTCTATTAAAAAATAAAAAAATTTCTATTTAAACATATATTTTGTTGCATTTAATTACCACTATATTTTCAAAGAAATAAATATGTGCAGCTATTAAGGCAAGGAGCATATTATGACTTATTAGAGACCTATTATTAGATCCCCACACAAGTATTCAATGACAATAGGAAAGCCTCAGAAGTTCACTTGTGTTACCTATTTGTTTGTTGACCTTATTCGCAAGAGAAGTACGAGTGTCCTTGTCTTAAAGTTCATGATTTGGTTTTCACATAAAGATTGAGTTTGAAATTTCCGGCTAGATCACCTGGGTGCCTTATGTTCTGACCTTGGTTGACCTATAGTCACAATACAGTTACGTTACATAAAAAAAAAATAAAAATAAATAAATAAAAAAAAGAGAAATAATACTGTTTGTCTTCATTGAGTAACCGGGCCTCTTGCCTACAAAGCAGCGAGTGTTCGCGTAAAAAGGTGAAAATGACTGAAATAAGTGACTAGTCTGGCCTCGTGGCGTAGTCTGGTTCGAGTAATTAAGTCCGAGGGGTGTTTCACCTAATGCCTTGAGCCAACTGGATCAAGAGTCATTGACCCAAAGCTCGTTACATGGACCTTACTAGAGCCTAATGGAGTCGGACTGTTGTAGTCACTATGCGAAAAAAAAAAAAACAGTGTGCGAAAAAAATAAAAAATGAGTGGGTTAGTAAAACTAAAACCAAGTGACATGTGGATGATTGGTTTGACTCCATTGTTTTAGAACTCTGTGTACCTGGGATGTCTAGTTAGGGATTGATAGCTTCATTTTTATATGCGAACCATTCTGGACAAATAACATGTAATATTCGGAAAATTTAGTGAATCAGGAGCTAACAAATGGTAGTTAACACTTGTGAATTTGAGTAGTGCACCTAGAACTCAAGGGGTACCTAATTGTGGTGGAAGTATAGGTATTCTGAGACGTCACATTTACATTTGCCTTAAGGGTTGCTATATTTTAAAGTATCTTTTAACTTAAAAAAAAAAAAAATGATGTTTGTGGGTAACATCACTGCAAACCCTCACGAGACAACACTCGTCCACTAGGGTAACCTAGGGGTTTAACGGCTTGTTGCACGTGCTAAGTGCAATCGTAATGCTCTATGAAAATGAGTATTTATTTTAATTCATGCATATTAATAAACAATACTTTTGCACCCTCATTTTTTCATTTTCACACTAAATTGCTAGAGACTAGCAATAAGCTAGTTGGGGGGTGTGATGAGAGCACAAAAGTACAATTTTCATACCAGCTTAATTAATATTATAGCTAATAATTATTGATAAATTTGATTAATTAGTGTTTTATTTGTGTTTGAGTGCAAGTAATCCAAGAGACCCAATAATATTGGGTTTAAGCCCAAATGAGCAACTCCCCATTTCCCTCTTCACCGAAGAACAACAGCATCAATCCGTGAGGAGCTTCCCAGCATCTTCAAAACCGTCCGTGTGGCTCTCCAAGCGGCATCCGATCGTTTCATCTTCGAATTCCCTTCCCATCAAAACAAATTCCCAACGGCATCAAGGGAATTCCGAAGACCAAACCGTCCGCATTCAAGCTATCAGCCCATGTCGCTTCCACGTTCAACGTTTCCAGCATCCTTCGGTCTTCCCAGCCACACCGCTAAAGGTGTCTATAAAAGGAATCGGGAGGAGGAAGGAGGGGATTCATTCCTACACAGCCGACGGAAGAGGACGGGCGGCCAGCAGGATCCATTCGGGAGCATCTCCTCTTCCGATCCATCTACTCAGCCGAGCGTGTGAAGAGGAGGAGGCCCGCAGCCGTGCGACGGAAGAGGAAGAGGCCAAGGGAACCAGCGAAGCAACCATTTGCATCTCCTCTTCGATCTTCCCATCCGGTGGAGGAAAGGGAGAGAGGAGGAGGCCACTCGGGAAGGAGGAGAGGCCAACGGAACCGGCGGAAGAGGAAAGAAACAAGAAAAGAAAACAGAGCACTCTGTTTTCTTAAGAGAAGAAAAAAAAGAAAAAAAGCAAAGGGGATTTATGTTTTATTTTATTTATTCTATACTAATCCCTTTTATAAAATTGCTTGCATCTCATATGGATAGCTAAATCTTTTTAAGCTAAGGCTAGGGAAAAGCCTAGCATTTTCTTCATGTATTTTCTTTAATTATCAATTGGATTTTAATGTTTTTGATTTGATTTATGGTGCAGTAGATTGATAGAAATTATTTCAAACTTATATATTTTCTTTGATTTGTTATTTCCTTCGGGTATAACAGATGCTTAGAAATTCCTGTAGTTTAAAATAGAATTACTGTAATGCTGCCCATAAAACTAAATCTATTTTACTATGATTAATAGGTGATTTTAAGAAAAGCATGATGAAATGCTAGGCTGAATCCTGATGCCTTAGTTATATTTTTGTCAATCCGAATATTATTCAGCCTTTAGTTTTTGTTCACTGTCAAATCCCTGTGGATTCGATCTCGGACTCACCGAGAATATTACTTTGCTACACCCTATACTTGGGGTATTCTACATTTAATTTCCCTTTTTAAAAGAGCAAGATTAAAATCGTAGCAATCCTGTTCGAATCCACGATAGAGGGACTGTATCATACGCTAACTGCACCTAGAGGTTCATCTATTCTACTCTGCTGGATTGCCACTACATGCTGCTAGGTGTCACTGGTGGATTGTGAGACTCAGAGGCATTCACTTGATGATCAGTGAACCCGAATGAGAAGAGTTGGAATTGTTCCAACCCATTGAAAGGAGTTTCAATGATATTGTGATAGGGATCACAACATATCTCACTACCAGACAGAATAGAACCTATGGGGTCACACACAATAGAGGATCTGATCGATCTAATGGTTGGATTGTGATTTGGAATCACAATAGTTTGTAATTGTCAATTTGATTGATAATTAGTTTAACCCACTAAGAGTTAGTGAGTTGAAGAAGGAATTAATTGTAATTGGATTGCAATTTGATTGAATCAATTGGACTTAATTAATTGTGCTCGATCTTATATGATAAGGTTCAAGAGTCCTACTTGGAGTAGGACACCTAGAGTTCTAATTAGATTAGGACTTCAAATTATTAGAGTCCTACTTGGAGTAGGATTGGTAAAGTTCTAATTGGATTAGGACTAAAATTATAAAGTCCTAATTGGATTAGGACTAAAATTATATGAGTCCTAATTGGATTAGGATTCCTAGAGTCCTAATTAATTTTGGTCCAATAGATAAAGATGACTCCTAATTAGATTAGGATTCATGTGAATCAAATAGGGAGACTAATTGGGTTCTACTTAGATTAAGATTCAATGAACCAAGGGCCACCTAATTCCTAATTTGATTAGGATTAGAAGGGAGGGGCAAGAGCCCCTCCCTTCCTCGGATGCTCCCGGGATCCGCATCCCGGATGATCGGGATGCGCGACCCGGATGGACGGGACTCGCGTCCCGGATGCCCGGGACGCGAGACCCGTTTTGGCCAAACATTGGTGCGGCTCCTCCTAACTTCTAGGAGGAGTCCACACCTAGGGCTTCAAAGAAAAAGAATAAAAAAGGGGGCAGCCCCCTTTGGGATAATTCTTGGTGGTTCTTTTTAGGCGAGCGGCCTCCATCTCTCCCTCTCTTCCTTCTTCCATCTGCAAGGTAAAAGAGGAGCAGCAAGGATGTTTGATTCTTCCTCCTCTTCATCAGATGCATGGAAGAAAACAAAGAGAGAAAGGTGTTTCTCTCTTCCTCCTTCTTCTTCCATGGTAAAGAAAAGAAAAGAAAGCGTTTCTTCCTTCTCCTTCTTTCTCCTCTTGGAAACAATCAAGAGTTGATTGCTTAGAGAAGTTCCAACCATCAAAAGGGATCTCTGCAAGGGAGCTAGCACCCCGGTGAGATCGCAACCTCGATCAATCCAGATCTTCGTGTGGATACCCGTAGAGGCCGGACACTTGTGCGGCTTCAAGCGAACCTGATTTCCACGATCATCAAATAGCGGTGAAGATCTACCCGCTCAAAGGTAAAGATTTGATCTTTATAATTTTAATTGTAGATCTGAAAATTAATCAAGTAATTAATTTTAATCCTTTCCTTCAGATTTCATGATCTTCTGAGTTAGAGAACTCAGAAATTTTTTGAAATCTACGTTCCTCTGGACGTTCATGAGATGAACGACCCCGCGCGCGTCTTTCCGCTGCGATCGTCGCAACGCGTGTGAGGGTAAACCGACAGTTAGTACGAAACCGAGAAACTTGCCCGAGGTGACTCCGAAGGCGCACTTGGCAGGGTTGAGCTTCATTTGATACTTTCTGAGGGTGGAGAATGCTTCGTCGAGATCAGCTATATGATGCTTGGCCGCCCGGCTTTTCACCATCATGTCGTCTACATAGACTTCCATGTTGCAGCCTATCTGATCTTTAAAGACCTGGCTGACCAACCTTTGATAGGTTGCTCCGGCATTCTTTAACCCGAACAACATCACTTTGTAGCAATAGAGGCCTTTGTCGGTGATGAAGGATGTCTTCTCCTTGTCCTCGGGCGCCATTCGGATTTGATTATACCCCGAGAAGGCATCCATGAAGGTCAGCAGTTGATGTCCCGAGGTGGAGTCGACGAGCTGGTCGATGCTGGGAAGAGGAAAGCTGTCCTTTGGACAGGCTTTGTTCAAGTCGGTGTAGTCCACACACATGCACCATTTTCTGTTAGCTTTCTTCATTAGGACTACGTTGGCAAGCCAATCTGGGTAGGAGACCTTCCAGATGAAGCCGGCCTCGAGAAGTTTGTCCACCTCCATGGCCGCTGCTTGTTGTCATTCTGGTGTGGAGCTCCGTTTCTTCTGCCTTACAGGCTTGCAAGTCGGTTTTACCTGGAGTCGGTGAACCATGACCTCGGGGTCTATCCCTGGCATATCCGTGGGCGACCAGGCGAAGACGTCCATGTTGGACCGGAGGAACTCAATTAGGTGATCTCGTTCATGAGAGCTCAGGCCAGAGCTGACCTACACGGTTAGTTCTGGGCAATTTTCTCTTAAGGGGATTTGGATGAGGAGCTTACCAGGTTCTACCCGTTCTTTCTGGTGCTCGTCCCGCACTTCCAGGGTTTCAATGGGTAGCGCCTGGTCCGCAACTCGGGCCTGCACCTCAATTGTTTGCTCTGCTCGGCTTGGTGCTTTAGCCGGTTGCTTTGCTTTAAGGACTGTCATGTAACATTGTCTGGCAGTCATTTGGTCCCCACGAACTTCGCCTACTCCTTGTTCGGTAGGAAACCGCACGAGCAGGTGATATGTCGAGACCATAGCTCGGAGAGCATTGAGCTCTGGTCGTCCAAGGATGACATTGTAGACCGAGGGCAGACGGACCACTAGGAAGTCCATCCTCATAGTGCTCTCTCGAGTGGCGAGCCCGATGGTAACAAGTAGGTTGATCTCGCCTTCAACCGGAACTGTGTCTCCGGTGAATTTGACCAGTGGAGCATTCATTCTTCGGAGCTGGTTTTCTGTCATTCCTATTTTTTGGAAAGCATCATAATACAGAATGTTTGCTGAGCTTCCATTATCAAACAAAACATGCTTTATATCAAACTTGTTCATGACCATGGAGATGACCATACCATCATCATGAGAAGTCTCAACTCCTTTTAAGTCCTCGTCCGAGAACGAGATGGCTTCAGAAATGCGTCTACGCTTCGAAGGGGTCCTTCTCCTGGTTAATTCTCCGGCCGAGCTCCCTTCGGCCAGGCCTCTTCCTATGGTGTTGATGGTGTCAGCGATGGGTCTGTTGTCATTTGGATTTTCGGGTGGAACAGCATTCCCTGTCGACCTCCTTTCCTCCCATTGGTTCTATACAAACCGGTTAAGCACCCCACGGCGGATAAGTGCCTCGATCTCGTCTCGGAGTTGGAAGCACTCCTCTATGTTATGGCCGTGGCCCTGATGGAAGCGATAATACTTCCCAGAGGGGCATCGGGCCCCTGACTCCTGCATCGGTGGTGGAGGTCGGAAATAATCCCTGCCTTCTATCTCCATAAGATTTTCTGCTCGGGGCGCGTTGAGGGGAGTGTAGTTCTTGTATCTCCCCGGAGGCATCCGTGGCCGAGACGGAGATCTCGGCCGAGGCAAGGATCTCGGTCGAAGCTATGCCCGCTGTCGAGGTGGACTCCTTAGGCGGGGTAGAGTCTTCTCACGGCGGGGTGACCGACTCCTCGGACGGCCGTGCTCCTCACGGCATCTTTTTTGCTTTTTCGAGGCCTGCTCGGTCGTGCCTCGTCTGGAGGCGATAGCCTTCTCGGCTTTCGCATACTTTCGAGCTCGGGGCAGCATCTCAGTAAAGTCGGCGGAAAAGTTCTTCTCAATAGAGAAGAGAAACCTGTAGGACCGAGCTCCAGTCTTTAGCACTGACATGGCTATCGACTGATCGAGCTCGCGTACCTTTCAGATTGCGGCGGTGAAGCGGTCGAGGTAGTGTTTGAGAGACTCTCCCTCCTTCTGCTTAATGTCGAGGAGGGAGTCCGATGTTCGCCGCTGACATGGCTGGCAGCAAAGTTGGTAGCGAACTGCCTGTCGAGCTACTCGAAGGAGGACACGATACTCGGCTTTCGCCCAGAGAACCAAAGCCGAGCTGTTCCTCGGAGTGTAGCTGGGAAGGCTTTGCAGAGTACGTCCTCCGAGGACCATTGCAGTGCCATGAGGGCTCGGTAGCTCTCTAGATGGTCGAGGGGGTCGGTAGTCCCGTTGTAGGACTCTACCTGGGGTATTTTGAATCGAGGTGGGACCAGTTCATCCTCGATCTGACGGAAGAAAGGCGAATTGGTGGTGAACTCAAAATCGCCTTCATGCCTTGCCTTCTGGCTGTGGAGCGCCTCGATTTGACGCTCGAGCTTCTCGACCTTCCTGTCAAGCTTTCCTCCCTGGGGGATTGTTACGGTGGTCTGCTCTAGTGCTGGTTCGCCTGAGGCTGACTCGGCCTCTGAGGGCTGCGACCATCTGTCCAAGTTTCTCCCTAGCGACTCTCTCCGGGGAGACACCCGGGTTGAACCCTGGTAGCCGCGTCGTTCCCCATTATTGACCTGCGAGGAGTCATGAGGATCCTGGCCATGGAGAACTGGTTCACCTGGACGGAGCACCGATTGGATCTGAATCTGGAGAGGCGTAGGAGGGGCCTCCCTCTGCTGCAGGCCTTGGACTACCGCAGCCAAGGCTTGGACTTGATGCACCAGAGTGTTGAACTGCTCTGGTTGGACCTGAGAGACTGGGTCCGCCGGGGGTCTTGGCAGTGAGTTTTGGACCGAATGTTCAGGACTTAGTGCGGGACGCCGGAAGGCGTTGGAGGCTCCTTTGCTTCTTAGCTTCATGGTCACGACTCGGGCCCTTCCTCTAGCGCCAACTGTTGCTAGAAATTAGACCCGAGGGTGGCCACTTGGCTGAGAAGGAGGAGCTCTGGTGCGGGCAGTATGTCGGCAGGCTGCATCCTCTGGGGGACCTGCAAGAAGCCGGTGGCCGGGGTTTCCGACGCCGATCCTCCGATGCTTAAGTCAGAGAGGGCTTTTGTGGAAAAAGAGAGAGAGACTGCCGATAAGTACTAAATAATGCATAAATTAATATCTTATTCATAGCACCTATCATTATTTTAATTCACATATTTTGTAAATTCAACTAAAAAAATATATTTTCCTTCAACATTGCATTCTAATAATTTATCAGAAGTAATTTAGGTTTGTTTGATTTTGGTTGAATTCAACGTATGCAGGTCGGGTCGAACCCATCATTTATCTGGCTCATAACCATGAAAACTGATCACACTAGAGCACACGTGGCAGCTATCCCGAGTGACACATGCCTGTATGCCAAAGTACATGGGATTTCAAAAGGAGGATCATGAACACTTGGATGGCAGGATTACTTTGCAAACAAATTATCCATCTAATCCTTCCACGTATTAGAGTTCCCTCAAGTTCCTTTCTCATTCGGGATAAGCCCCTCATACACCCACATCCAAGTCCCAGGCACCCATTCTCTTCGTCACAGACATAACCCCGTGTCGAAGCCTTCTCTATTTTAGCTTCAAAACAAAGTCATTCCCCAACTCTTCCGACATTCCACACGGTCGTGAGTATCACCCGCGACGGATTCCTCCCGAGTCTATCCATAGCTCCAAGTCCAACAATTCCACATCATATTCCCTTGCTCCGAGTTCATCCTTATTTACAAGCTTCTCAGCATTCAGCCGGATCAAATCCAAACCTCCACGTCCAAAGAACAGAACCGGTGGCCTATTCCTAGTTGAATAAAAACTTCAAACGCTCCTTCCAGATCATCTCCCAGCATCCCATCTCCTCCCACAACCGGTTATTCAGCGATTCATCTTCATCTTCTGAACCAACCCGTCCTCTTCTCCGAATCACATCCAACATCTTCCCAGATTTCTTCTCCGCCATATCCAGCCAACGGCAACACGTTCCAGCTCCCTTGTTCGTGATCTATCTTCATCCCGTATCCAAACAAAATCCCTTGCTCCCAGCTGCTTCATCCTCCCGAACTCTGTGTTCATCTTCCAGCCTTGCATCCGTTCCCAGCTATCAGCCGAGATCCCAACTTCTCTCCCCTGTTTCACGTTCAATCCCGTTCAAGCCAAACTCCCGAGCTTCACGACATCTGAACAGAGCCAAGACCCCCCCTCCGCATGATCCACGGGATAGAATCAAACCAATCTTCTTCCGGAGTGATCCCAATGTCCCACACTCCTTCGTTTCTCCCGCTAGATCCTAGCTTATCCACGGATAAGGTCACACATCTTTTTCTGATTCGGAATTATTTCCCAGCTTCATCCCGTTCACATTCCATCTCCACGGGATAAATTCAAATCCCCTGTTCCGTGCGGATGAGAACCAACAACCTTCTGCCGGATTACTCCCATCCTCCCAAGCTTCCCGAACTTCCTCTCGTTCCAGATCAACTTGTATCCCAGATTAGCAGGGGATTTTCAGCAACCCCCAAGCACCGCGTCCGTGAATGGCGTCCTCCCGTCGATCCCGCAGCATCCCCAATCTCCCGTCGATCACGCTCCCAGCAGCCAAGAGCCCGTCGGCATTCATTTCAGCGCGTCCCCATGATCCCGCAGCATCTCCCTTCCGGATTCAAGACCCCCCTACCTCCGCCACTACTCACGCCCGTTGATCGCGAAATCCCAGCCTCCCGCGCACGACCCAGCCTTCCATTCCACCCTCCTGCTTCTAATCCGGCGTCCACGAAGTTTCAGATGGCTCCGCATCTCTTCCGGATTTGAAATCCCAAGCATCCGCCCTCTCCTTCCTCCCATGATCAAGCCATCTACAAGCATCCCGCCGTCCGAGCTCCACGGATCGCGCAATCATCCCGACCGGTCCAGCCTCCTCCGCATCCAAGCACCCGCAGCGCCCTTCATCCGGATCCACCTCCCGATATCACGCATACGTTCTTCCTCCTCTCCATGCGAAATCATGTGGCTGATCTCTGGTGGGGATCTATAAAAGGGAGGGGAAAAGAAGAAGAAAAGAGGGAGTTCTCGGTTGGGGGCTGGAGGGTGGTCGGCTGGTTCAAAAGGGGGGAAAGAAGGGGAGCTCGGGTTCAAAAAGAAAGAAACAGGGGAAGAGCCCTATTTTCCGAGAAGAAGAAGAAGAAGAAAAAAAAATATTTTATTTGTTTTAGGTTCCACCGGGAGGGAGAAGCTTCTTGTTTTGTTTTCTTTATGTTATTTGCAAAAGAGAAGAAACATTAGGCTTCCAATCTCCATTTTTATTTGTAATCAATTTTCTTTTTATGAAATCTATCAATTTTCTTTTATACAATCCGTGTTCTAGGTTTAGTTTAATTTTTGTTTTTTATGCAATACATTAAATTTTTTTTATGCAATTTATGTTCTAGGCTTTTGATCTTCTTAGCACTGTTTTTCATCCATTTTAATTTATGCCAAAGCTCTTCTTTGATTAGTTTAATATATAAATGCTCTTTGAATCTAAGTACATGTCTTTAGTTAATTTCAATTTAAAAAATATTCTTTGATAAACAGAGAATCATTTAACATCCTCAAAATAATATTTTTCTTCTATCATTCAAAAATTGATTTCGAATCCGAGTGAATGTTTTAATTTTTATGCACCTCCAATTGCCTTCCTGTGGATCGACCTCTTACAACCCCTATTCTTCAAGTAAAACAGATAAGAGTAAAACTAATTTAAACTTTGTTTGTCGGTTCTAACAACGATCTGTTTAGCATATTTTTAAGTAAACAGGAATCGGACAATAAAATTTTGGCATCGTTGCCGGGGAGGCAAATCGAGAAGCAAGAACGATCACGAATATCAAATCGAATTTTGGATGCCCGGAGTGAACGAACTCTGGTAGTAAGTTTTTTTTTTTATTTTTATTAATTTCTCTTGTTTTGATTATTTTTAGTTAACAATTTTGTAGTTATTAAATTCTGAAATTTGAAATTTGGAATTTAAAATTTTGAAAAAAAATTCAAAAAAAATAATAATTTAAAAATTAAAAAAATTTCAAAATTCTAAAATTTAAAAATTTAAATTCAAAATTTGAGTTCTGAAATTCAAAATTTGAAATTAAAAAAAAGAAAAAAAAGCTAGTAATTGATAGGGTGCAATCCTCTAAGGTTATCATACCTCTATTGGGGCTCCTCACGGAGTAATCTCTAGAGCTTATTCAATGGGCATTCGAAGATTGACTGATGCATTAGGATTAGTTTTTAGTTTACATTCAAGTTATTCCTATATAAAAATTTTAAAAAAATATATAAAATAAAAAAAAGATTTAAAGAAAAATAAATATAAAAATTAAAAAAAAATATTTTTGCTTGCTCATTTAATCAGTACAACCTAATGACATTCCATAAACTTTAAAAAAAAACATTGATTATTTGCTGCATTTAGTATTAAGCATTTGCATAAAATAATTTAAGGGCAAAGCCCATTAAAAAGATAAGGTCAGGAAGTCATTACCTGTCCTTAGCCCAAAAATCACCACCTTGCATACATATCCTAAGCCAAATTAAATTAAAATCAATTAGACGTTGGCCTTAGAATTTTCGAGCTCAATTAGGCTCTTGGAAAGAAGCGGCTGAAAGCCACTCTAGTGAGAATTTAGTAAATGGTGATGTCTAGGAAAGTTTTACAACAGTGAGAACTGTTACGGATATTGTGGTATCGGTGTATCCCTTCTGGCACCATCACACACCACGGGACTTTCTTGGTTACTGGTTACTGGATCGCTTAACTGGTAAGCTCAAGCTTAATCTGAAAGGGAGATTAGGAGCTGTCTAATCTAGAGAGAATTTTAGGAACTTTTTAACCTGATAAATCTCTGTGCAACTAGATTTAAAAAGCTACTAAACCTCACTTAATTCTAAGACTAATAGGGTCAAATTGTTGTGTGGTGTTGGTTGTGGTCATCTATGTCTAGCCCTTCTTTTCTCTTAGAATTTCGTTCATTTTAGGAGTCAAATCTAATGAATTGTTGATAATGCATGCATGGTAGAAGGTCATTAAGGAGTAAGTTAACACTATTTGATCCTGAGATTGATAGAACTTTTCATCAATCAACGAATTATAAGCCAACCGTCAATCTCTACAATGGGTGAACATATTAGAACTTTGAATGAGTTGTTCGCACCCGCATCCGCTAGTCCCCCTACTTGCATAGTATTACCAATTAATAATGCAACCCAATTCGAGATTCAGGCTACAACAATAAATATGATACCCAAATTTCATGGATTTGAGAGTGAACAACTGTATATTCATCTAAACAAATTTTTGACAATCTGTCAAACGTTTAGAAATCAAAACTTAGATGAGGAGGGTATTAAATTAAGGTTGTTTCCCATGACTTTAGAGGATCGTGCTGCTGCATGGCTACATTTCCTTGCTTCAAATTCCATCACATCATGGGAACAACTATCTAGGAAGTTTATGGTTAAGTTCTATCCCATGGTAAAAACTGAAAAAATTAAGGATGCCATCAGAACTTTTAGAGAAAAATCTGAGAAAATTTTTTTCCAACTTTGGGAAAGATTTCATGATCTTTTGGTCAAGTGCCCGCACCATAGGCTTGACAAGGCTGATCTAGTACATTTCTTTTATAAAGGACTACCTCCGGCACATAGAAACATGATCGAGTCTATGCACAAGGGTAGGTTCATAAACCAAACCCCGAATCAGGCCTATGAATTTCTTGTTGACTTAGCCGAGAACGTCCAAAATTGGAGTAGCTATGGTGAAGAAGTAAATAGAGATGAGTTCGGGTCTAGAAAACCAGGTAATTATGAAATGGAAGCAGACCCAGATATCAAAAATGTTATATCCAATCTGGTAACTAGAGTAAACAATTTAAGTAAAAAGTTTGATGCTTTCACTGTGTCCACTGGTTCAAGTTCATATAAAGAGTCAAATCCCATCATGAAAGTGGATCACGAGTCATATAGTTTGTGTGTCTTGTGTAACAGTCTGGAGCATCTAGTGGAGTGCTGCCCTAATCTGCCCACCATAAAGGCCGAGTAAGCAAATGCTCTAAATTCATATAGTGCCTTTAAGAAGCCCACTCCCAACTCGTTCAGCCCAGTTTACCTTCCTGATAATAGGTTCCACCCAAATTTCTCATACAAGCAGAACGAAGCTATTCAGCGTCAAGGTGGTCCACCAGGTTTTCAGAACAACTTCTCCAGGATAGGTCCATCACAAATGAACCAACCTTTCGTTCCATCTGTACCTCCTTACAATATCCCTATCCCACAGCAACCTTCACCATTAGAAACCATGATGGCTAATATGATGAAACAACAATAAGATTTTATCAAGCAACAACAACAGACCAATACAGCCCAAGCCCCAGACTAACCAATTTCATATGCAAGCAATTGCAAAACTTGAAATTAGTCTGAGCCAAATAGCAAACTCTCTAGGGGATAGGAAGAAAGGTGAACTACCTAGTCAACCAGTGCCTAACCCTAGTAGACAACAAAATCGAGGTCAGAGAGGTCAGTATCAAATCGATTCTAATAGAAATCCGACCTATAAAGTCCAGGCAATTACCACTTTAAGGTCTGGCAAGCAAGTGGACAATAAAGTCCAACTTTCTGAACACGTAAAAGAAAATAAGAATGAATCCAATAAGAACCCTATTCAAAAAAGGGGTCAAGAACAGGACAAAAAGTAAGAACCCATAGAAACATACAAACCTAAGGTTCTCTTTCCCAGTAGACTTCAGGACAGGACTCTAAAAAAAAATCTAACTTTGATGAAATAATGAAAGTCTTTAAAAATATTCAAATAAATATACCTTTTCTCGATGCCATACGACAAATTTCCTCCTATACAAAATTCTTGAAAGACCTCACCATAGTCAAAAGAAAAACCAGCATTCCTAGGCAAGCTGTTATGGCTGTACAGGCTTCATCTCTCATTCAACAACAGATTGCCCCAAAATACAAAGATCCTGGTTGCCCCACCATTGAAATAAAAATAGGAGAGACGATCATCCAGAGAGCTCTATTAGATTTAGGAGCCAGTGTGAACATACTTCCCTACTATATGTACCAAAAGTTAGATTTGGAGAAATTAAAGCCCACAAATATTACCCTTTCCTTAGCAGATAGGATGGTGAAGTACCCCAAGGGGATTGTAGAGGATGTAATAGTGAAGGTAAACAAGTTTTACTATCCTGTGGACTTCGTTATCCTTGAGACCGAACCTGTAATACATCCAGATAGTCATACACCTATAATTTTAGGTAGATCTTTCTTAGCCACAGCAAATACTGTGATAAATTGTCGAAATGGCATGCTGAAGTTATCTTTTGGCAACATGAAAGTCGAGCTTAATGTCTTTAATATAAATAAACAACCACCAGACGATGAAGAAATCAATGAAGTTGACATGATTGAAAGTCTGGTTCAGAAGACTTTCTTACAAACTTATAGTAAGGACCCTTTAGAGGCTTACCTTGCCCATTCCGAGGAAGGGGTCGAGCATGCGCTCCCTGATTCTGTTCCCCTTATGAGCATAGGTCGTCATCAGCCGACTGTTCTTCATCGGACTCTTCCAAAATCTTCTTAGATAAGGTTGAAAAAAAAAGAATCTACATTTTGTCTAGCTGAAGACATAAAACTTAGCGCTCTTGGAAGGCAACCCAACATGTAAATATTATTAAATAATAATAATAATGATAATAAATATATACAATAAAAAATGCAAAATTTTACTAACATGCAGGTTTGAGGGTTTTTAGCCCCAATTGTCAATTTGCCTACCCATATCAGGTAACTTCTTCTCTATCCTATTACTGCTTTAAAATTTCTTTAACATTTAGGACAATGTTAGATTTAAGTATGGGGGTGAGAATATTTTTGATTTCTCTAACTAAAAAAGATCATTAAAAAAAAAGATTTCAAATTTTTAACTCAAATTCTAATCTTTTTGGCTGTACAAACTAGGAATTGCTTTGACAATAGCTTTGAGTTAAGGAATATGATAGCAGTTCTAGCTTGAGTTTTCGTCCCACCTATCTTCTGCTAACATGATAGAAGATGATTTAACATCTACACGTAAGCACATGAATAGTGGGGTATGTAAACTTACAACTAATATGAATACTTTTTCTGGATAATTAAAATATATATGTGTGATGAACACCTTATTATTAAAAAAATAAAATAAAATAAAATAAGAGAAGAAAATAAAATGAGTTCATTTTAAGTCTTCTCACTGAGTAACCGGGTCTCTTGCTTGGCAAGCAGCGAGTGTTCGCGTAAAAAGGTGAGGATGGTCGAGATTAAACTCTGAGTGACTAATTTGGCCTTGGAGCCTAGTTGACTTGAGTTATTAAGCCTGTTAGGGTGTCTTTACACCTAGTGCCCTGAGCCATCTGGATTAGGAGTCATTGGCCTAACACTCGCTACATGGGTTAACTAGAAAGCTTAATAAGGCTAGATATTGCACAAGTCATTCTTCTTAGCATTCATTCTGAATAAAAGATAAATTTTGGGTGTTCATTACCATTGAACTCTAGAAAGTCTTAAAAATTAGAGTGATCATGTTGGAAGTAAATGAAAGCCACTCATTTATATGATACTATCTTGCACCTCACTACATTCTCGACTTGTTAGCAGATAGATGGGGTGTAATGGAACTTGAGTTAGAGTCTGCTTAAATATGATAGCAACAAGTCTCTATTGTCCTTGCAATTCTAGTTTCATACAGTAATACTTGTTCAAATTTCAAGTTGAAAATTAAAAATCCCTGACTGATGAAGTTTGTAGGTAACTTCACTGCAAACCCTCACGACACAACACTCGTCCATTAGGGTAACTTAGGAGTTTAAAGGCTTGTTGCACGTGCTAAGTGTAATCGTGATACTCTACGAAAGTGGGTACATATCTTAGTTTGGTGCTTCAATAAAAAGTCATAGGTTAGACTACATCTTTTGTGCCCTCATTTTATCATTTTCACACTAAATTGCTAGAGACTAGCAATAAGCTAGTTGGAGGGTGTGATGAGAGCACAAAAGTGCAATCGTCATACCATCTTAATTAGTATTATAGCTAATCATTAATAAGAAAATTAACTAATTAACGTTGTATTTGTGTTTGAGTGCAAGTAATCCAAGAAACTTAATAACATTGGGTTTGAGCCCAATGCCCGGCAGCCCGAGCTCAAGTCAAGCCAGCAATTTCACGTGATGGAGCTCAGCCCGCGATGAAGGTCCCAACCGGAGTCCCAGTAATCACCCATGATGCATCCAATATCCAGTGTCCAGCCCGCGTCTCCTTCGACCGAGCAATCTCCCAGCGCCCATCAAGCCGTGATCGGCTCCTCCCAGCAACTTCTTCCATTTCCAGTCTCCCATGTGCATTCCACATCCTCCAAAGTTCCTCTCCCGCGATCAACACTCACACGTCCGTTTCTTCTTGAGCCAGCAAATCCCAAATCCCAGCAGCCCAAGAGTCACAGGCGTCCATCTTTAGCGTCCCATGTCCTGTCCGTATCCATCTTCCACGGCACCCTCCAAGTCATCCCGTCGATCCTGCGGCCAGCCCCTCTTCACTGCGTCCGTGATCAACGTCCCAGCCGCTCGTGAAGCTCCTGTGATCGCATCCAGCCGCGTCCAAGCATCTTCCGTGATCAACGCCCACAGCATCCCGTATTCATCTTCCGCTTCATCACCGGCATCTTCCCAAGTCCGTGATCGGCTCCTCCCAGCAATCCCACGGCGTCCTCCCGTCGATCTTGCGGCCAGCCTTCCGGATTCGAGGCGTTCTCAGCGTCCGCCCTCTCCCTCCTCCCGCTTCCAATCCAGCACCCAAAGAAGGAAACCCATCTCATCTTCTTCCGTTCACGCCATCAATCCCGGAATCCCAGCCATCAACAGCCACCGTGCCAGCAATGTTCGCGTCCAAGGATTCCAGCTTTCCGATTCTTCTCCGTGATCCAAGATTAGCAGGGGATTTCAGCAACCCCCAAGCACCGCGTCCGTGAATGGCGTCCTCCCATCGATCCCGCAGCATCCCCAATCTCCCGTCGATCACGCACCCAGCAGCCAAGAGCCCGTCGGCATTCATTTCAGCGCGTCCCATGATCCCGCAGCATCTCCCTTCGGGATTCAAGACCCCCTACCTCCGCCTCTACTCACGCCCGTTGATCGCGAAATCCCAGCCTCCCGCGCACGACCCAGCCTTCCATTCCACCCTCCTGCTTCTAATCCGGCGTCCATGAAGTTTCAGATGGCTCCTGCATCTCTTCCGGATTTGAAATCCCAAGCATCCGCCCTCTCCTTCCTCCCATGATCAAGCCATCTACAAGCATCCTGCCTCATAGATTGCGTCCGAGCTCCACGGATCACGCCATCATCCCGGCCGGTCCAGCCTCCTCCGCATCCAAGCACCTGCGGCACCCTTCATCCGGATCCACCTCCCGAGATCACGCATACGTTCTTCCTCCTCTCCACGCGAAATCATGTGGCTAATCTCTGGTGGGGATCTATAAAAGGGAGGGGAAAAGAAGAAGAAAAGAGGGAGTTCTCGGTTGGGGGCTAGAGGGTGGTCGGTTGGTTCAAAAGGGGGGGAAAGAAGGGGAGCTCGGGTCCAAAAAGAAAGAAATAGGGGAAGAGCCCTATTTTCCGAGAAGAAGAAGAAGAAAAAAAAATATTTTATTTGTTTTAGGGGTTCCACCGGGAGGGAGAAGCTTCTTGTTTTGTTTTCTTTATGTTATTTGCAAAAGAGAAGAAACATTAGGCTTCCAATCTCCATTTTTATTTGTAATCAATTTTCTTTTTATGAAATCTATCAATTTTCTTTTATGCAATCCGTGTTCCAGGTTTAGTTTAATTTTTGCTTTTTATGCAATATATTAAATTTTCTTTTATGCAATTTATGTTTTAGGCTTTTGATCTTCTTAGCACTGTTTTTCATCCATTTTAATTTATGCCAAAGCTCTTCTTTGATTAGTTAAATATATAAATGCTCTTTGAATCTAAGTACCTGTCTTTTAGTTAATTTCAATTAAAAAAACATTCTCTGGTAAACAGAGAATCTTTTAACATCCTCAAAATAATGTTTTTCTTCTATCATTCAAAAATCGATTTCGAATCCGAGTGAATGTTTTAATTTTTATGCACCTCCAATCGCCTCCCTGTGGATCGACCTCTTACAACCACTATTCTTCGAGTAAAACAGGTAAGAGTAAAATTAATTGAAACTTTGTTTGTCGGTTCTAACAACGATCTGTTTAGCATATTTTTAGGTAAACAGAAATCGGACAACAATAAACTCCATAAAATCTTGTGACCATGGTCTGAAAATAAATTGTCGAACACCTCCATAGTCATTTCCCTCTTCACATCTTCCCTATGTGTTCATCCTTGGTGGCTAGAGTTGGAATACTTCTTTCTTTCTCTCTTTTTTTCGGGTACCATAAATCAAAGATTTTATTTTTCTTTTAAATACTTAGCAAGAGAAGTAAGAGAACAGGTGCGACTCTTGCTTGGAAAGTGGAAGAGGAGTCATTGGTCAAAATTAATGTTTCTAAAAGGTTCCTTGTCAACGTATTTTATGAAACTTGAGCTAAAAATTGAAGTTCTTATTATTCATTTCTATCTGAACCTCTTTTTGTCAGAATGTTTTTTTAAGATTATATTATATATTTGTCATACCGTTCATGATGTGTTTTTTCTAGAGTTAATTAAAAAAGTAAATTATATTTCAGATTTGAGGTTTTTCACACTAAATATCAAATTCAATAACAGCTATTTTCTTTCCTTAACTGCATTAAAATCAGAAAAAGAAAAGGGAAAAATCAATAATGCAGTTTAATGGACACGATTGCAATGGAGACTAGTCTTTAAACGTTAAACAAAGAAAAGACACTGTTACCAGCATCATTTCCACTGGCATAGGAAAATAAATATAGAAATAAGAAAAAAGTGGAAAGTGGTAATGGACTGATAAAAATAACAGAAGCATCCCATAATTCTATTGAAGACCTTAACAAAAAGCATCAAGAATTGCCCAAGGAAAAAAAAACTTATAACAAAAGTGATTCATAATTTTGTAAAATATAGTAAGCAGATCATCGTTGGAGTTCCATTCGGATAAAAGCCAACTGTGGTATTTGTCATTTGATTCTATAGATGCTTAATAAGAGTAAGATTGTTATATCATTGTGCTAATTTTAGATATACCAAATACGGGAGAGATGATAACAATTGAATTTGGCATTTTTCTCAAAAGAGAGAAGATGCATTCCTCCACTGGCAAGTGTGATGAGCAAGAATTGAACCCCAAACTATTCTCAGGTTTAAACAAATATAACATACTCAATCGTAAGCAAAGAAAGCATGAAGTTAGATTAGATCAATTGGATAACATCTTAGGTAGCCATAGTTGGCTGCATGAAATGCTCTATGATGCAAATGAACATCGGTGAGGACTCAGCTAAGTGATGCTGGTGAACAAAATTTACAACCCGAGGTGGACAAGTTAACCTTGTAAATTTTAATATATTGCTGAACATAGGCCTAGGGGATATCGGACTAAACATAGACAGCTACAAAAAGATCAAAAAAAGATAATCCCGCTAAAATCTCAATGAAGATATGCTTTTAATCAAAAGAGAATTTTTAAATGATATGAAGCTTGGCACTTAACATCCATAGCTAACCTCTTCCTCAAGTTCTTTTTGGTCTGCATGGAGAAGGTCCATGCCCCTAGAGTTTTCAAATTTGAATTTAACCAATTAACCAGATAAAAATGCTCTGATCTTTCTTGGTAAATCTTCAAATCTTCTTCTTTATCAGTTACTATGCGCTCTGCACCCCCTTCCGCCACCTCCCCGCCCCACTCCGCGCATGCTGGGGCCGGAAGGCTCCATGTGCTGGGTCCCACAGGGGGGGGGGGGGGGGGGCGCATGCATCGATCCACTGGATCTCACACTCTTGTGGCTCTCGGCCTCCCCCGCCCCCTTGTTTTGGAAGACTAGTATTTGTTATGTAACCGAAAACAACTACTTAGTTTTTTTAGTCTTTGAGATTTAGTTCGTGCCTTGTGATTTTTTTTCTTTCTGCCTCCTTTGAGGCTTGTTGCTCTTCATTATTTATTGTTTAATAAATTTGGGTGCATTCTACCCTCTCTTCTACTCAACAAAAAAAAAAGAGAAAAAAAAAGTTATGAAGCTTAAGAAACTTCTTGACCTTGTGAGCCAGATTCACAAGAGGACCCTTTATGATTCTTGAACATGTAGTATCAATCTTTAACAACCTTAGAAAACTAAAGGCAACTGTTTCTATGGAAATGCCAGACTTTGGCATGAAATTTAAGGCAACAAAAGAGAATTTCCTAAAGTCCTGATGATATCAACTTTGGTAAGAAAATTTTTTCCAAGCGCAAGACAAATTAAGTTCGGATGGCCAGATAGAGACCTATAAGCCAAGGTTAGTGGCGAAAGGTTATAGTCAACGCAAATGCATTGAATATCAGAAAACCTTTTACCTGTAGCCATGCTGAAGTCCATTCGAACATTGCTAGCCATTGTAGTATATCATGATTATGAGATATGACAGATGGATGTAAAAACTGTATTCTTAAATGAATATTTTGAGAAAGATATCTATATGAAGCAGCCTTTGGGTTTCACTTTCCGTAATGGTGATCACAAGGTCTGCAAACTACAAAGGTCGTTTATGGACTAAAGCAAGCGTCTCAAAGTTGGAACACTCGTTTCAACGATGTAATCAAATCATTTGATTTCATCAAAAACGAAGAGCAACTATGTATTTATAAAAGGGTTAGTGGGAGGGCTGTTGTATTCCTCGTATTGTACGTGGATGATATTCTCCTAATTGGGAATGATATTCCTATGTTTACTTCGGTCAAGGTTTGGTTGTCTAAAAAAATTTTCATGAAAGATCTTGGGGAAGCATCCTACATTTTGGGGATTAAGATCTATAGAGATAGATCTAAAAGATGCTTGGCCTGTCATATAAAATATACATAGAGAAAATACTGAAGAGGTTCAGTATGGAAAACTCTAAAAGGGGATTGCTACCCCTTAGGAATGAGATTCATCTCTCCAAGAAGATGTGCTCCAACACATCTGAAGAGATTCAACGCATGAGCAAGATCCCTTATGCTTCGGCTATAGGGAGCATCATGTATGCCATGCTATGTACACGACCTGATATAGCACATGTGAGTGTCACGAGCAGATATCAGTCGAATTCAGGTGAGGAGCACTGGACAGTTCTAAAAAACATTCTTAAGTACTTAAGAAGAACTAAGGATATGTTCTTGGTCTTTGGAGGAGGATCAGAATTAAAGGTAGAAGGATACACATATTCAGACTTTATGATTAACATTGATGATAGAAATTCTATATCAGGGTATGTGTTCTTGTGCAATGGTGGTTCGGTAAATTGGAAGAGTTCCAAACAACCGATCATTGTAGATTCTACCATAGAAGTTGAGTACATTGCCGCCTCTGAAGCAGCAAAGTAAGCATTATGGTACAAAAAGTTTATTGAAAAGTTAGGCATGATGTCATCAGATGCCATCACACTGTACTGTGACAATAATGGCGTCACAACACTGGCTAAGGAGTCGAGGTCTCATCAGAAGTCCAAGCATATAGAGCAGCGATATCATCTGATATGTGACTACCTCGAAAAAAGTATGTAGAGGTGTAAAGAGTAAACTCCACAGACAACGTGGCGGACCTATTCACTAAGCAGCTGAGTCAGCAGAAGACAAAAGCACATCTTGAGAAGATGGATCTTAGATATATGTCTGATTGGTTTTAGTGCAAGTGGGAGATTGTTAGAAGTATGCTCTAGAAGCCAATTTGGCAGACACATTATAATTGTTCTGGAACATAAAATTTGTACTTGACCTTTTCATTGGTTAATAAAATTGGGCATTTTGTTCATTCATGTTATTATGTGTCCTTGAATCGTCCTAGGAATTAATAAGATAATAACACATATTCTCAAGAGTTGAGAATTTAAGACATGTGTCATTATGTAGTAAATTCCTGAATTGTTCCTGATCGATAGATCATCACGAAGGATGGTGATCGAACCGATAAGATTAGTACATAGATTACTTTTCTTGATGGACGAGTTTTAAGTCCACAGTGTGGAGACACTGGAGTGATTGTGCAAATTCTTGTTAGAGAACAAAGGTACTGATGAGAGCACAAAAGTGCAATCATCAGACCATTTTAATTAGTATTATAATTAATTATTAATAATAAAATTAACTAATTAACGTTGTATTTGTGTTTGAGTGCAAGTAATCCAAGAGACCCAATAACACTGGGTTTGAGCCCAATGCCCGGCACCCCGAGCTCAACAAATTCTCCAGCTACCATGCAAGCATGAAATCCCGCACCGTCCATCAGATCACCTTCCAAATCAGTCCCGTATCAAGGCCCCGCGATCAAATCCTCCATGCCATCAACGCAATCAAAGCAACCATCCACGTGCAAACCCAGTTCATCCCACGCACACCCCATTCCGTGCGATCACGAGAGATCCCAGTTCATCCCACGCGAGTTTCCTCCTCCGCACCAGCAGCTCTCCGCAATCCACCCAGCAAGCCCGTGATCCATTTCTTCCGCGTCCGCCTGCTCCAGCACCCGTCCGCGTTCATCACGGACCCTGCATCTGTCCGTGGGCCAAAGAAGAAGATCCATCTACTTCCGTCCGTGATGCACTCCTGCCTTTCAACGCCCAAATCCCAGCACACCGTCCGCATCTCCGGTGATCCCGCAACGTCGTAGCTTCATTCCATGGCAGCCTCCGTGTCCGGACATCCCGCAACCAGCCGGGAAATGAGCGCTCGCCTCCTCCCAGTAAAACTTCTTCCATTTCCGCATCATGCACGACATTCAACCTTCAGTCTGTGATCACGATGCCCTCCGCCCCATCCGCCCGCGATCAGCGTCAAGCTCCGTCGAGTCAAGCATCCCAGCTCCTCCCAGCATCACGCGACCGTGAATGGTGTCCTCCCGAGATCCCGCGGCCAGCCCTTCATCCGAATCAAAAGTCTCAGTCCCTCTCCCGTGATCCAAGCCTCCCACGGCCGCTTCTTCCATGAGCTCCAGTGATCCCACCTCACAGATCGCGTCCAAACCTCGGATCACGCCATCAGCTCCCGATCCAGCCTCCTCCGCCTTTGCTTCCGCCATGGTGCAGCCGAGATCCCGCACACGACCGTCGATAGCGCCCTCCTCCTCTCCCGGGATCCATCGGTCTTCGGCAATCTATAAGAGAGGACGGGAGGAGAGGAGGAAAGGAGGAGGGTGGGGAGCTCGGGGGGTGGTGCTCGTTTGGGCCAAAGAACAGGGGAGAAGAGGGTGGTCGGCTGATCCGGGAAAGAAGATGAAGAAGCTCTGTTTTTGAAAAAAAAAACAGAGCACGTTATTTTGTTTTTTTTTAGTTCTTCTTTTTCTATTTAGTTTTATTTTAATTAAGAGCAATGTTTTATTTTTAGTTTTATTTTAATTAAGAGCAATGTTTTTCTTTAGTTTGAGTTTATGAGAGCAATGTATTTTTTTTTAGTTTAATTGAAAGTTTTAATTGAGAAGTTATGTTTTGAGTTTCAGAACATGTTGTTCTTATTTTTAGTTTTATTTTAGGTTTTTCTTTGAGTTTTAATTTTTGAGAGTTTATTTAGGTAGAAAGTTATATTTATTCTACAATTTTAATTTCTGTTCTGCAATACATTAAATTTTCTTTCATTCAATTTATATTCCAGTCTCCAATTTTTCTAGCACTTTTTTTATCCATTTTCTGCCAAAGCTTTTCTTTGATTAGTTCAATATGTAAATGCATTTCGAATCTAAGTACCTGTCTTTTTTTCAATTTCAAGTAGAAAACATTCTCTGGTAGCCCAGAGAATCATTCAAACATCATCGAAATAATGTTTTTCTTCTATCATTCAAGAATCGATTTTGAATCCGAGTGATCGTTTTAATTTTTATGTAACTCTAATCGCCTCCCTGTGGATCGACCTCTTACGACCACTATTCTTCGAGTAGGAAAGGTAAGAGTAGAAATTAAATTTAACTTTTGTTCGTCGGTTCTAACAACAATCTGTCTAGCATATTTTTAGGTAGACATGAATCGGACGAATAGAATTTTGGCGCCGTTGCCGGGGAGGCAAATCGAGAAGCAAGAACGATCCCGAAGATCAAATCGAATTTTGGATGCCCGGAGTGAACGCACTCCGGTAGTAAGTTTTTATTTTTATTTTTATTACTTTTTCTTATTTTGATTATTTCTAGTTAAAAATTTCGTAGTTATTAAATTCTGAAATTTGAAATTCAAAAAAAAAATAAAAAAAATTGAAAAATATTTCCAAAATTCAAAAATTTAAATTCAAAATTTGAATTCTGAAATTCAAAATTTGAAATTTAAATTTTAAAATATATATATAGAATTAAAAAAATAAAAAAAATAAAAAAATAAAAAAATGGAAAAAATTTCCAAAATTCAAAAAGTCAAAAATTTAAATTCAAAATTTGAATATTCTAAAATTCAAAATTTGAAATTTAAATTTTTTTAAATATATATATATAGAATTAAAAAAAATAAAAAAAAAATTGTTAGTAATTGATAAGGTGCAATCTTCCGAGGTTATCATACCTTCATTGGGACTCCTTATAGAGTAATCTCCAGAGCTTATTCAACGGGCATTCGGAGATTGACTGACGCATAAGGATTGTGTTTAGTTTACAGTCAAGTTATTACTATATAAAAATTTAAATAAAAAATTAATTAAAAAAATAAAAAAATAGTAAATATAAATATAAAAAAATTTGCTTGCTCATTTAATCAGTACAACCTAATGACATTGCATAAACTTTAAAAAGAAAAATTATTGATTATTTGCTGCATTTAGTATTAAGCATTTGCATAAAATAATTTAAGGGCAAAACTCATTAAAAAGATAAGGTCGGGAAGTCATTACCTGTCCTTAGCCCAAAAATCACCATCTTGCATACTTATCCTAAACCAAATTAAATGAAAATCAAATTAGACGCCTTAGGGTTTTCGAGCTCAATTAGGCTCTTGGAAAGAAGCGGCTGAAAGCCACTCCAGTGAGGATTTAGCAATTGGTGATGTCTAGGAAAGTTTTACAACAGTGAGAACTGTTACGGGTATTGTGGTATCGGTGTATCCCTTCTGGCACCACCACACACCCCGGAACTTTTCTGGTCACTGGTTACTGGATCACTTAACTGGTAAGCTCAAGCTTAATCTGAAAGGGAGATTAGGAGCAGTCTAATCTAGAGAGAATTTCAGAAACTTTTTTAACCTGATAAGTCTCTGTGCAACTAGATTTAAGAAGCTACTAAACCTCACTTAGTTCTAAGACTAATAGGGTCAAATTGTTGTGTGGTGTTGATTGTGGTCATCTTGGTCTAGCCCTTCTTCTTTTCTTTTAGAATTTCGTTTAGGAGTCGAGTCTAATTAAGTTGTGGATAATGTATGCACGGTAGAAAATCATTAAGGGGTAAGTTAACACCATTTAACCCAGAGGTTGAAAAAAAAAGTATCGTCACATCCGACGAATTATTGATCAACCACCAATCTCTACAATTGGTGATCATATTAGAATCCTGAATGAATTATTCGCTCTTGCATCCGCTAGTCCACCTACAGTGTTGCCAATAAATAGCGCAGCCTAAATTGAAATTCGGGCTGCGACAATAAATAAGCTACCCAAATTCCATGGGTTTGAAAGGGAGGCAACCCAACATGTAAAAATTATAATATTATAATAATAATAATAATAATAATTAATAAATTACTAACATGCATGTTTGGGAGTTTTTGGTCCAAATTGTCACTTTATCCATCCATATCAGGTAACTTCTCCTATGTCCTATTACTGCTTTAAATCTTCTTTAACATTGAGGAAAATGTTAGATTTAGGTATTGGGATGAGAATATTTTTGATTTTTATGCAAAAAAAAAAATAAAATTAAAATTAAAATTAAAATTAAAAAAAAAATAAAAAAAAGGAGTTCAAATTTTTAACTCAAACTCCAATCTTTTTGGCTGTACAAACTAGAAATTGCTTTGACAATAGCTTTGAGTTAAGGAATATGATAGCAGTTTTAGTTTGAGTTTTCGTTCCACCTATCTTCTGCTAACATGATAGAAGACGATTTAGCACCCACACGTAAGCACATGAATAGTGGGGTATGTATACTTGCAACTAATATGAATACTTTTAATCTTCGGGATAATTTAAAGTTATATGTGTGATGAACACCCTAATCCAAAAAAAAGAAAAAAAAGAAAAAAAAGATAAAATAAAATAAAATAATGAGTTTATTTTAAGTCTTCTCGCTGAGTAACCGGGTCTCTTGCTTGGCAAGCAGCGAGTGTTCGCGTAAAAAGGTGAGGATGATTGAGATTAAACTCTGAGTGACTAATTTGGCCTTGAAGCCTAGTTAACTTGAGTTATTAAGCCTATTAGGGTGTCTCTACACCTAGTGCCCTGAGCCATCTGGATCGGAAGTCATTGGCTTAACACTCGCTACATGGGTTAGCCAGAAAGCTTAATAAGGCTATATATTGCACAAGTCATTCTTCCTAGCATTCAGTCTGATAAAATAAAATAAAAAAATAAAATAAATAAATAAATAAATAAATCTGGGGTGTTCATTACCATTTAACTCTAGAAAGTCTTGAAAATTAGAGTGATCATGTTGGAAGTAAGTAAAAGCCACTCATTTATATGATACTATCTTGCACCTCACTACATTCTTGACTTGTTAGCAGATAGATGAGGAGTAATGGAACTTGAGTTAGAGTCTGCTTAAATATGATAGCAACAAATCTCTAATGTCCTTGCAATTCTAGTTTCATACAGTAATACTTGTCCAAATGTTGAGTTAAACATTAGAAATCCCAGACTAATGAAGTTTGTGGGTAACTTCACTGCAAACCCTCACGAGACAACACTCGTCCACTAGGGTAACCTAGGGGTTTAAAGGCTTGTTGCACATGCTAAGTGTAATCGTAATGCTCTACGAAAGTGAGTATCTATCTTAGTTCATGTATATATAATAATACTTTTGCACTCTCATTTCTGCACTAAATTGCTAGAGACTAGCAATAAGCTGGTTGGGGATTCAACGCCCAAATCCCAGCACACTGTCCGCATCTCCGGTGATCCCGCAATGTCCTAGCTTCATTCCATGGCAGCCTCCGTGTCCGGACATCCCGCAACCAGCCGGGAAATGAGCGATCGCCTCCTCCCAGTAAAACTCCTTCCATTTTCGCATCATGCGCGGCATTCAACCTTCAGTCCGTGATCACGACGCCCTCCTCCCCCATCCGCCCGCGATCAGCGTCAAGCTCCGTCGAGTCAAGCATCCCAGTTCCTCCCAGCATCACGCGACCGTGAATGGTGTCCTCCCGAGATCCCGCGGCCAGCCCTTCATCCGAATCAAAAGTCTCAGTCCCTCTCCCGTGATCCAAGCCTCCCACGGCCGCTTCTTCCACGAGCTCCGGTGATCCCACCTCACAGATCGCGTCCAAACCCCGGATCACGCCATCAGCTCCCGATCCAGCCTCCTCCGCCTTTGCTTCCACCATGGTGCAGCCGAGATCCCGCACACGACCGTCGACAGCGCCCTCCTCCTCTCCCGGGATCCAAGAGAGGACGGGAGGAGAGGAGGAAAGGAGGAGGGTGGGGAGCTCGGGGGGTGGTGCTCGTTTGGGCCAAAGAACAGGGGAGAAGAGGGTGGTCGGCTGATCCAGGAAAGAAGATGAAGAAGCTCTGTTTTTGAAAAAAAAAACAAAGCACGTTGTTTTGTTTTTTATTTTTTTTAGTTCTTCTTTTTCTATTTAGTTTTATTTTAATTAAGAGCAATGTTTTATTTTTAGTTTTATTTTAATTAAGAGCAATGTTTTTCTTTAGTTTGAGTTTATGAGAGCAATATATTTTTTTTTAGTTTAATTGAAAGTTTTAATTGAGAAGTTATGTTTTGAGTTTCAGAACATGTTGTTCTTATTTTTAGTTTTATTTTAGGTTTTTCTTTGAGTTTTAATTTTTGAGAGTTTATTTAGGTAGAAAGTTATATTTATTCTGCAATTTTAATTTCTGTTCTGCAATACATTAAATTTTCTTTCATGCAATTTATATTCCAGTCTCCAATTTTTCTAGCACTTTTTTTATCCATTTTCTGCCAAAGCTTTTCTTTGATTAGTTCAATATATAAATGCATTTCGACTTTAAATACCTGTCTTTTTGTCAATTTCAAGTAGAAAACATTCTCTGGTAGCCTAGAGAATCATTCAAACATCATCGAAATAATATTTTTCTTCTATCATTCAAGAATCGATTTTGAATCCGAGTGATCGTTTTAATTTTTATGCAACTCCAATCGCCTCCCTATGGATCGACCTCTTACAACCACTATTCTTCGAGTAGGAAAGGTAAGAGTAGAAATTAAATTTAACTTTTGTTCGTCGGTTCTAACAACGATCTGTCTAGCATATTTTTAGGTAGACAGGAATCGGACGAACAGGTACTGAGCATGACCAAAGCAAAAGTCACTTAGATGTCTATCCACTCGTCAGTGACTTATTTGATGCTATAGTTGTATGACTAGTACTTAGACCTACGATGTCTCAGCTAATCACGGTGAAATTGCCGTAGTTTGACGAGCATATAAATATAGGCCCTAAGGGTCCTTGTGATGCAGATTGGCTATAGTAGTTCACCGTCGGATTAGGATTGCATTTAGATGGGATCTATCGATCTTGATAGATTAGGAGTGATCTTATATGATTTATGAGACTAAGTTTGAAAGACCTTGGCCAGAGCAGTTTTGTAAAAAGAGTTTTTCAAACTCAAACTTGAGTCAAATAAATTTGACATATGACAGACAATAGGATTTGACGAGTTATTCATAACCTCCATTATGTCGGGATCCACGATAGAGATACTGTATCATACGCTAATTGTATCTAGAGGTTCATCCATTCCGTTCTGCTGGATTGCTATTATATGCTGTTAGGTATCGCTAGTGAATTGTGAGACCGAAGGCATTCACTTGATGATCAGTGAACTCTGAAGAGAAGAGTTGAAATTATTTCAACCCAATGAAAGAAGTTTTCAATGATATTTTGATGGAGATCACAATATATCTCACTACTAGACAGAATAGTACCTATGGGGTCACACACATTAGAGGTTTTGATCGTTCCGACGGTTGGATTGTGATTTAGAATCGCAATAGATCTTGATTGTCAAGTTGATTGACAATTGGTTTAACCCACCAAGAGTTAGCGAGTTAAAGAAGAAGGATTTACAATTAGATTGCAATTTGATTGATTCAATTGGGCTTAATCAATTAGAACTTGTTATTAGATAAGGAACTTAATTCATGAAGACCAATTTGGATCCTAATTGGATTAAGATTCACATGAATCAATATGGGGACACATTGGGTCCTACTTAGATTATGATTCAATTAATCAAGAGGGACCAAATGTTTCCTAATTGGATTAGAAAATTTAAGCATGAAAGAAAGGGAGTATTCCTTCCTTCATGCGGGCCATAGCAAGGGAGAAAACAAGGAGGGGCATCCTTCTCGTCACACGCCTAAAGGAAGGAGGGGGCGTCCCCCTCCTTTCCTTCATTGGTTCCACACACCACATGGAGGGGCATCCTTCCCTCCTCTTTCTCCTCTTCCCTCGGATTGCCACACGGCTCAAGGAGAGCCCTTGATCCTCTCCAATTCCTTTTAAGTAAGGGGTGTGAAAGAATTAAGTAAGGGGTGTGTAAGAATTAAGTAAGGGGTGTGGTAGAATTTGGAGGGATGAATCAAGGAGTGATTTCTCATTGAAATTATTCCTTGTTTAGATGGGCAAGAGATGCCTATAAAAGGAGGGGTGGCGTGAGGGCTTAGAAGCATTGGATGTGCATCAATTTTAGCCACCCACCCTCTTCCTCCTTCTCCTTTCAGGCGTGAGCAAGAGAAGAAGCAACGTCTTCGTCCTTCTTCTTCCTCTCAAATCAATCAAGGAGTTGATTGAAAGAGAGAGAAAATCAGCCATCAAAGCGATCTCTACAAGGGAGCTAGCACCCCAGTGAGATCAAAGAGCTTGGAATGATCTACCTCGTGTGGATACCTGTAGAGACCAGAAGATTGTGCGGCTTCAAGTGAACCAAATTTAACGATCATCAGATAACGGTGAAGTTCTACCCGCTTAAAGGTAAAGATAGGATCTTTACAATCCTTTACAATTCTAAATTGTAGTAGATATGAAATTAATTTAGTCTTTAATTTTAATCTTTCCTTAGATTTCATAATTTTCTGAGTTAGAGAACTCAAGAATTTTTTTGAAATCTACATTCCCTAGGACGTTCATGAGATGAACGACCTCGCGCGTGCCTTTTCACTGCGCTCGTTGCAACGCATGCAAGGGTAACCCGACAGGTAAAATATCAAGTGATTAGATATTAGATAAGCGCCTTCCTTGCATGGGATGGGTAGGATGTGAACCCTGACAAGGCCAAGCAGGTGATCGAAGATTTTGACTCGGATGGCGATGGGCTAATGGACTATCATGACTTTGTTAGGCTAATGGAGAGGGACAATGATAGAGGGGATGAGGATATGAGGAAGGCATTTGAGATGTTTGAGTTGGAGAAGGGGTCAGGGTGCATTACACCTAAGGGAGTGCAGGGGGTGCTGAGTCCTTCAGGGGACGTGAGGTCTAGTGAGGAGCATTACTAGGCTTATAATCAAACTGATTAAATTTTCTCAAGATTTTCTCAATATAATGTGTTTGAGATAAATTTATTTTACCATCATGTCAAATTATTTTAATACCTAAAATTACAAAAATCTAAACAAATCATGGAAGAAAACAATACTAGTATTGGTAATTCTCATAATAATGAAAATAATAAAACTAAAGTATGAGTCAACGAGTCATTTGGGTCAGGTTGGGGTCAAGTATTTGTCAAATCCAACCCATAACGTGCAAGCTTGGGATGGGATCAAGCTAGGTTAGGTTTGCAGTTTCAGTCAAGCATTTAGCTAATTTTTTATAGCTACAATATAATAACTAATAGTTATACAAAATATCACTAAAAAATTATATAAAACTAAAAATAGCCAACACAAAGTTAATTTTTTTAATCAAAAACTTTTATATTCATTGATGTAATTGATCATTATTAAGTTTACATACTATGGTTTTTAAAATATCTACATGTATGTGCCTATATAGTTGGGGATATTATAAATAAAATTCTATCAAAACAATTAATGAAATATATAAATTTAAATATAATCAAGTGAAAAATAGGTGAGAGAAGATTTAAGATTGAGAAAGAGGAATTAATGTAAATGTTAGGTCATTTAATGATTATGGAAAGATATTTAGGACTCGTTTGGCTCACGGAAAGAGTCTTTCGTCACTAAATTATTTTTTTTTGGAAAATTGATATCTAGGTATATAATGCCTAAAAAAGTTATTTTTACATGTTTGGTTGATCATAGCAAAACGATATATTTTGGAGTTGCTTATTATATTTGGTTGAGCATCTACTTTTTAGAAAAAGTTATGTAAAATATCTATTATATCTTTAATAAAGAAAAAAATATTATCCATTTGATCTAAAAGCTTAATGACGCATTTGTAAAAAAAAATTACACTATTTTTCAGCTCATAGAAAAGTAACTTTCCGATATCCTACGTGGTTTTTTTTATATAATATGAAAATCTTATTCTCATGAAAAAACTATATTCTCTTTCTTTTAAATTTCAATAAAAAATGAGGCATTTTTTTAATTTTTCTTTAACTATATTTTCGTCGTGATTGAAACAAGCCCTTGGAGTGAAAGATGAGGTCTATATACCACTGAGGTGGTAGCCCAGTGGAAGCGTGGCCTTACTTTCAACCAAGTAGTTCTGAGTTCGAAATGTACGGGCGTCGATTAAATTGTGGAGACCGGATGCTCCCTGCTCGGACACGGGGTCTAGAAGGGCATACCGCTCTACTGGTAGCTTTGGTGGTGCCAGGTGTGACGTACTCCACGTGGTATTCGTGCTGGAGCCCAGAGGGGTAACCGAGCCGAGCCCATGGGTGGGGATGATATGAGTAAAACTGGCCGGGGTGCCCAACACACGGTAATTTCTGCCCGCATCGAACATTCTCCTGGTGGGGTGGGAGCCCAGTAGGGGCTGCTACATGGAGGTGGGCTTGTCCCTTTCTCCCCTCCTTCCCCTTTTTTCTAAGCAAAAAAAAAAAATAAGGTCTATATGATTTGGGTTCTTGATTGGGTCGGATCAAGTTTGGGTCTAAGTTTGGCCATTTTTTGTTTATCAAAATTAGACCCAGTGATATACATGCGAGGCAGGTTGAAAATATAAGATATTTCTACCCAAAAGAAATATATAAGATATTGATCTGATCGAAGATTTAAATCTGGTATAATTTTTGAATCTGATCCAATACATGAATGTTCAAATATCGATCGAATTTAGTTGGATGGGGACCGGATCGGATGATGGGTTAATCCGACCCTTTTGCTGCCCTAAATACAATTGGTTGCTTTCCTTGTTTCACAGGTACAGGGGAAACGAACGGGACCACCTCAGTCAGCGACAGTCCCGCAAAAGTCCCGCCTGAGTCTCGCATGAGAGGCGGCGTCAATCGGATAACGGAATCTCCCATGGCTTCGGTGGCGCCGCCGGAACCCTTGTTGAAGGTAGCCGATCTCCCCGGACGCGGCCGGGCACTCGTCGCCACCCGCCCCATTAAACCCGGCGAGGTCCTCCTCTCCGACTCCCCCCTCCTTCTCTACCCTGCTACCCTCCCCTCCGCCGCCGTCTTCCCCTTTTGCTCCCGCTGCTTCCGTTCCTTCCGCTCCGTCGCGACCTCCTCCTCCGTCTCCACCGGAGGAGGCCCCCTACCGTGCCCCTCCTGTGCCTCCCTCTCTCTCTTCTGCTCCCGCCGCTGTCTCTCCCTCGCCGTGACCTCTTCCCATTCCTCCTGGCTCTGCCGCGCCCTCCTCCACCTTCCCTCCCTCCCCGTCGACCTCCACGCCCCCGCCCTCTTCCTCCTTGCCGCCTACAACCTCGCCGCCTCCTCCCCGTCCGACTTTCTCCGCCTCCTCTCTCTGGAGGGCGCCCTCCCAGACGCCCCCGAGGCCGCCGCCCTCCACCCCTTCGTCGCCTCCCTCCTTCCCCGGCCCCTCCCCTCCGGCTTCTCGCCGGAGCTCACCGCCGCGCTCCTCGCCAAGGATAAAAGTAACGCCTTTGGCCTGATGGAGCCGTTCCGGGAGGAGGACGCCGGGGAGAGGAGGGTGAGGGCTTATGGGATCTACCCTAATGCCTCCTTCTTCAACCATGACTGCCTTCCGAATGCTTGCAGGTTCGATTATGTCGATGGTGATGGGGATCGGAACACTGACATTGTGGTGAGAGCTATCCATGACATCCCAGAGGGGAGGGAGGTGTGCTTGAGTTATTTCCCTGTTAATTGGAGCTACGCTGAGAGGCAGAGGAGGCTGACAGAGGACTATGGGTTCCAGTGCGAGTGTGATAGGTGTCAGGTGGAGAAGAATTGGAAGGATGATGAGGAAGTGGAGAGCATGGAAGAGGAGGAGGAGGAGGGAGGTGAAGGGATGGAGACTTTGGAGGAAGAGAATAATGAAGGAGGAGATGGGGATGGGGATTTTCCTCATGCCTATTTCTTTGTAAGGTATCTGTGTGATAGGGAGAACTGTGGAGGAACATTGGCCCCTCAGCCACCATCGCCTCATGGTACACTGTCGAATGTAATGGAGTGCAATGTCTGTGGCCAGTTGAGGATGGAAGATAACATCAATGAAGATGTTGCTGAAGATGGTGATGGTAGTATGATCGATGAATGAACTTGATTGCCAGTTTTTGCAGGTACGCAACTTCTCTCTTTCCTTCTGTATGTAAGTGCCTTGACCTCAGTCCTTGATTATTTCTCACTTTTCCACTTTTTGGAATCAATTTTAGTATCAATCTCCAAATGCATACTATCTATGAGTGGACTTTTTTTTTTTCCTTTATACTGTTCATTAACTTTTCATGGAATTACTTTAAATGTACCTAGTCCAATTTTTTGTAACAATTTAGTGACCTTATTCCTATATTTCAAATTATTGTCAATTAATTAAATGATTATACTGCATTAGGAAATTCAGATTTCCTTATGAATAAGATGATGAGGTAATGAGAAGTGATATAGTGATAATAAATAAAAATAGTGATATAGTTGAATGTTCAGTCCTGTCACAAAAGAAATGTTTTGCAAGTGTTTTGAGAGAACTAAAAGTCAACAAACTCTATATTCTTATAAAAGATTCTTTGAGATGAAAACTGAAGTAATTTTTTATGCCCATAAATGCATCATTCATGGCTGCCCTACTTTTATAGTGTGTTCATCATGGTTGCCTTTAGTAGGAGGCCCTCCTAATTCCAATAGATGAGCAAAGCTTAAATGCATCACTATGTAGCATCTATATCATGCTTCTAGCTTATATTTCAGTCATATAATATGCTGGGCTCAAGGATGTATATGACAGCTTGGAGATGTGTCCTCCACTGATATGGCATTAACCTTGGGCTTAAATTAACATGAATTGTTGTAACTGGGCATAGACTATAATATATGGAGACATTGTTTGAAATCTTGGAAAATTTGTTTTCTATTATCTTCGTAACGAAAATTTGTGCATGGAATTGGGCAATTAAAAGGTTTCAAATACCGGTATTGTGTCTCCTACCAGTTTTTGCTGGAACAGTACATTACTAGTCCTGACACATGGTATGGGATTGCATTCCATACTGATACGTATTATACCGGTCTAGAAACCTGCCGGAACTATACAATGCCATTTGTACCACCCAATTCTGTTGGTATTTGAAACCTTGGGTAGTTATATAACTATGGTATTGCCCGTAGGATTAATGTAGTTATCTATCAGAAGTTGATATGCAGATGTAATGCTGATACATTAAAAAAGAGGGCCATCAAAGGGCACTCCTAAATTGTGAACATGAGCACACGGAGATCTCCAAACCATAAATATAGCTCATGTGGTTGCATGGGCTTAATGATGCACCATCGCTTGATGAGTTGGTTCAGCAAATACTTGTGTTACAAATTTGCTTAGTGGTTATTTAGAAGGAACCAGTTACATGAGAGTACAGTGGTGGTGTCCTAAAGTTGCCTTAAGTACTAGTGTATAGAGAAAGCATGATGGGTCCTATCTGGTGAATCAGTCCAAAAAAAAGATATTGTTACCAAGAAAAGTCAGAGTGGGATTTTGATATTCTTAGTATCAACTACTGTGTTTCATGGACATTTCAGTTGGAGATGGAATACGAGGACGTATTTAGGACTAGCGGCCTATTCATGCTATAAGAACTAGAATAAAACATAACTTTTGTTTTTTTGACAAGCTTCTGTGCCTTTCAGTGGAAAAATTCATATTCACGAAACTTCAGATAGGTGGGAAGAGTGTTGTTAACAATTACTAGCTAGCATCGAGGTGCCCTCCTTTCTGAGAAAGGCATATGAGCATCTGGAGTTGATTTATTGTATGTTTATATGCTTAAGGACATGTTGAAAGATATTGGATAATGCACTATGAGTTTGATGAACTGAAAGTAAGTTTGTACTGTACAAACCTAATTCTATGTAGATATGATATAAAAAAGCATTGAAGCAACTGACTAGAACTTGATGATGTATCAATGAAAGACAACATGCCATGTCAATACACCTTGAGGATTAGTTTTAGTTTCTTACAAATAGTGTTAGGCATTAGTTTGTAACCAGATTTTACCAAACTTTAGCATTGTCATGGTCAAAATTAAAGAGTTATGGGTCTGCAATATGCCATGAGATATTCCATAGAGATAAATAATTTTTTAGGGTATTTAGGCAAAGCAAATTAGAAGTCTCTTTGTTTTAATGGTACAAAAATATAAGCGGTATGAGACAATTTATTTTAAACGTTGGAATTATAAGCAATTTTTATATAGTTTAAGGGGCCTTGGAATCATATGTATTTTTGTTTATAGATATTTAGAAATTATAGATCATATTTAATGATTTAGATTTTTATTTTGAATCCCCTTTTTTATTTTTGAAAATGAAAACATTGGGAAATTAAGCAACTTTTATATAGTTTAAGGTATAAATCATATATATGCAATTAATATGCATACATGTGCACACATAATACATACATTAACTCATACAAACACACGCACCCACCTCATTTATATACAAATGTATGTATGTAGACATGATATGTACATGTATGCATGTATAGATATATATGTGTGTATGGATACACAACTCTACATGTATATATGTATATATATCTGTGCGCGCGTATGCGTATATGTGCATGTGTATATGTGTGTGTTGTTTGTATGTTTCTGTGTATATATGTGCATATCTATATACATATGTACATACATGTACACATACATATGCTATATGTATGTATGCATATGTATAAATGCATGCATGTATTTATGTATGTATTTAAGTATATAAATTCTAGACATGCCTCGCTTCTTGCCTTGATGAAGGGTTGCCATGTGATATTCATTTAGGCCAATTATTTTGCCATTGCTAAGTGGAACAAGTTTGTGATGGCCACCCATTTTGAGCTTGTGAAAAGTGCTCTTTGTTCGATTATTTCACTCCAAGAAATATGTGTTCCTATAGGTTCTACTTGACTAGGTCATAGCATGCTTAGTTTAGCGGTTCTTCATGATAAGATAATATAAAAAAAGGCAAGATTACAATATGACATAGTGTATGATTTATCCAAGTTAAATAATGAATACAAAGGGAAAAATGATATGCACTAGATTGGATTCGGTTAAGGAGATAGGTTATGATCTCACCCCTCCTGCCTAAAATTTTGAAACCCCTTAATCATTCAGGAATGTTGAAACAATGCGTTAAATGCACAAGAAGAATGCAAGTCTAAGTTAATTGAAATTACAACTAAAAAGAGAAAAAAAAGAAAAGAGAGAAGGTGAGATAGAGAAAACGAAGCTTGAACCTGGTGAAGGATGTCTAAAGTTTGCAAAAGTAATACTCCATTTATGAATGGAGGAAAAGAGTGGGTTCTAGGGAGAAAAGTTGGGTCAATAGTATATACTGGATCATGGATGAGTGTCCCTAGGTTAGGCGTGGACATGTGAAAGTGGAACATTTAAGAAGAAGAATAGAAAGATTTTAGAAAATATGAAATATAAGAGCTCAGACAAAAGGAGGAAAATGGAAGATAATGATGGAAGAGCAGTCTAGAAAGGAAGGTTTAAGTTATCTTGTTTTGGGGCTGAAAAGGAAAAATTTTCAATCGGATGCATGTGCTAATATGTGTCCAACTATTTGGACACATAAAATCTATGCATGAAGCTGTATCATCTTTAATAGCGACATGTTAAAAATCAAAAAAATAAACCGCATGCGTCTTTTCAGTCAGAAGCATAAACACCATACATCTGATAAATAAGAATTTTGAATTTCAAAATTGGGCACATGGACAAAATCCTTTTTGCCTAATCAGACACATAGAAAATGCATCAATAAAGAGAACCTTGGATTTTGAAGAAATACAAAAAAATAGAGCACATTGAGAGCAAAATCTGATAGCTTAAAAAAATTCTCTGTGGTCATAGAAGGATGGAAAGCATGTTGTGCTCTTATGACACCTAGGTAGCCCTATAGAATGCTCCAAAGTGGGTTGTCTCCAACTAAACACCCTGCTTCCCTCCTTGACTGCATGCTGCGAAATGGAGGGCCAATCAAAAAAGAAGATAATACTTGCAAATGGTGTTCATTTGCAAAGGCATTTCTAATATCCAATTCTGATGGACTTTTATGGAATTACTCAACATAAATAATGGGAGAAGAGTATTATTGAAAAAAATAACTTTGGTGCAAGTCAGTTTTCTCTCATGTTTGGTCCCCTGGCTGTGGAATTTCAGCTGTTAAGGGAGCTTGCTTGAATTTAGCTTGGGATCACAAGTGTCTGCCAATTGAAGTTATTGACTAGCAACCGCCAAACAGGGACAGTTCTTACAAAACTTTGAAATCTAGACTTGTCAAAGCTCTTTGAGAATGAATACTTTGAAATTAAAGCATGTTTTAAAAGGAATGCCATGTTTGATTCTTGAAACATAAGCATTAAATGAAGAATTTAAGTTCTTCATGACCTCCTATATGCTTATGCATGTAGTTTTCAACAATCAGACCTATATGCATATGCATGTAGTTTTCAACAATCAGAGCCTAAAGACGGAAAGAACCAAAACAGGAAAAAGGCTTATCAATGCTTATTCCTGAGCAATGTTTAATCAAGAGTCTAGTGGAGTCTGTCATCTTATTAGTGCTTTTTTGTGGGCATTGTCCAGTCAAGAGTCTAGTAGAGTCTATCATCTGGAAACTTGTGTACTCATTGATGGCCATGCACTATGCATTACCTTGTAGGATTTTGCTCATATCTTATGCTTACGTGCATTTGCTACTTCTATGAGACTGTCAAAAGGCCCTAGAAAAGTATATTTCATGTTTTCTTTATTTCTTGTTCAATGTGCTTATTTACTCTTTTATTCCTCTTTTTTTTTTTTGTATCAAATGCATCATTTGTTTGTGTGTGATTAATCCAGCATGTCTATGTCTGGTTTATGTGCCTGATTTGTTGGATCAAAATCCTCTTGGTTTTACTGACTTTGGCGATTTTCTCATATAAAAATGGTCTCCCTTACCGTCAATGCATATAAGCCTTCCCCTCCTCCTTGTTCATGTCTACCCTCAGAAATTCTTGAGATGGCATTATCATATGTGATCAGAAACAGTTTTGGTGAGGTGCCACTTGCATTATTGTAGCAAAAAGGTCATTATGAGAAAAGGACATTATTCCCAGTTACAACTGCTGGAAACTAATAGATTATGCAAGGTGCAAGGCGTCCAATGGAAAATCATGTTGATTTTAGGAAATTATATGTCAATTGGGTTCTCTCGCCATCTTAGTTTTCTCTTTTCTTTCTTGTGACCCTTGGGCTCATGCGCGATGTTCATTCTTTGCTTCTCTCTCCATTTTAGGTCATGGCTTCTCAGCTTTGCAAAGTGGATGAGAGATTTTAAGAATTCTCCAGGATCTCTGGGGGATCCCCACATCAGGATATTAGTGCCAGTGACATCACATTGCCTCTTTTAATCCTTTGTAACTATGTTGACTGGACTTTGATTGCAGCAATCTGTGAGATATGGAACCTAGTGATTCTTAAGCCTGTAGAGATGGTTCTCAAGGAAGTGGGTTGTTTTCTTGAGATCACTCTCTCCCAAGGAAAAGGCTGTGATGTTGCATAGGAAGGTCGGGTTGTCACTAATTGATCAATCTGTTACCTTGACCATGTCTTATGAAGGCTTACCTAGAGTTGCTGACATGAGGATCTGATTAAGAATAATAAGCTCAACTTGGAGTCTCTAGCACATGTGCTCGAGTTGGGTGAGGATTGATTGGGCAAATCTGCAATCAACATCTTCTAATATGGAAATGAAACAGGATATTATACATACATACGTACTTTCATGCATACATATTATAGGTATATGCATGTAATATATGTATATATATGTATGTATGGATGTTTATGTTTGCATGTGTGTACACTCCAAGCAATGGTTCTACAAAATAAATGATTTTTGGTTTGTAGGTAGTTTAGATGTGGCATATCATATTCATTTGTTAGATCTTCTTTTTGGAAGGCTCCATCTTCATATTTCACCTACGCAAATCTAGCTTCAAATCCTATCGACCTTATCATAGTCCTCTCTCTCTCTCTTATATATTTGTATGTGTGTGTATTTACATACATGCATATATATTATGTATGTGTCTATGTGTGTGAACTGGAAAAATTGACCTACCCAACTACTTTTTGTCATCTGTATAAAACAGCAATACGGATTCTAGAAAATATGGAGGAAGCGTTTGATTGTGGAATAAATTTTAGAAGCTTGTGCTGTTAGTTAGCGGGATAGGCCTATTCAATGCAATAGGGGTGTTTTGGTGTTTGGTTGGAGGAATAGGTGTAGGTAATAAGTGGACAGAATAAGGTGCATTTCTTGTACATTGAATTACGAGATGTTGCTGATTTTATCACAAAGATGAAATTTCCCTTCTACTTGCTTTATGTATTTATAGAGTGGATAAAGGCAAAATGGTAATTGGAGGGAATAGGGGCAAGCCTATTCCACGGTATAAGTCTATACCATCAGAATGGTGGATAGAGTATACCATGCGAGCCCACTTATACCCCCACATGATATAAGACCTTATTTCTGGGCCTTTTTTTGGTGTTTGGCAAAGATATCCTTTCTTGTACTTATTTCACATCCAAATAGGCCCGAAGAGCATCTTTTTGGTACTTATTCCTTGTTAGCTCGGTTAAAATTGTGGAGGGGATAGCTTTTTTGATTAAATGGGAACAAATGCCTGAATAAATATATTTTTTTTGTTAACATGTTTCACTGAATGTTATTCAGGAACAAAAGCAAACTTTATGGTTCTCATATTTTCTTCTTTATGCATAACCTTTTTGCTCTAAAATTATAAGACCACCATGACCTGGACCCTAGCATTAAACTACCTCTGGTACCTCTTTCCTCATCGCAAGTGACATCCTAAGGCCCTTTTTGGTACCATTGTAGTTTTTGTATGTTAGCTTTTCAAACTAAAACATGAAACTTGAGATAAAATATTTGTTTGGTAGGGGAGTTTTCATTTTTGTTTGCTTAAAAAAAATTAATATGGCTTAGAAAAAAGTGAAAGCTTGAAATAAGTGGCTTTCTAATTTTTTTGAAAAGAGAAACAAGTTCTATTTTATCTCTAATATTACTGCCGCAACCACCATTGTTCTCACCATTTTTACTGCCACCATCGTCATCGTCATATTTGCCATAGTAATCATCGTCGCCACCTTCGCCACCCCCATCATTGCTGCAACTATGGCATCTTTGCTGCCACCACCATCACCACTAATATTGCTGCAATGCTAACACCATCATGATGCCATTGCCATCGCTACCACCTTTACTACTATTGCCGCTATTGCCACCATTATCAGCGTCATTGCCAATGCAATCATTTAAAAAAGTTTATGTTTTTAATAGGGGTGGAAATTTACTGTCTCATTGGGGTACTCAACTCGACCTGAATCGGGTGCATTTTACTCGACCCACAGTGGATCCAGGTAGTATGAATAATGGTAAAATCCATCTCGAACCTATCTTGGATATGCATAACTCTTTACAAATCACCTTCCTGAGGTAAAAAAAAAAAATGATTTGCATGTAAACAAATAGATTTTGTAACTTTACCTGACTCGATATGTCCAACCCATCCCTTCCCCCTCCCCCCTCATCGCCCTGAGGCAAGTATAGAGCAGGTAAGGGTAATGGACCACCTGACCTATACTCAGCCCATTGCCATCCCTAGTTTTTAAAATAAACGGCTATACCTTTGTATTGTTAGATAGGCTAGCATGTATTTTCCATTTGCCAGGTTTGCAATCTTAGTATTGGACCTCGTACTTGTACCATCTTGGTACAATATTGGTATGCTAGTATGGGGGTTGGTTCGGCATATTGACACTCAGTATACCTCTTGTTCTACTTATAGTTTGGTACTCTGCGCCAATATGCACTCGTATATACCAATGTTACATACTGTTGCCCAGCGATGCAACCCAAAAGGGTGGTGAATTAGGTTTTCAAAAATTTTATAATTATGTGCAATGGAAAAACAACCTTTAAAGTGTAAGTGAGGTGAACTACGACAAGTATGTGCAGATATAAACTTTAAAGAATGAATGCAGCAGATGAAAAGATTACAAACACAATAAATACCAAGTTTTATAGTGGTTCGGTGTCAAACTCAGCATCTGCATACACTTCCCAAGATACCCCTTATGAGAATTTCACTATAATTTATTTCAAGAGCTCGATTGTTTTTCACGGGCTCATAATCAAATGCAATTGATTTTCTCTAGAAATCAATTGAAATCAACCAAAACCAACCCAATCGCAGCCTTCCCTAGGCTTGGTTACCCTTTACAATCTAATTACAAGTTTAGATAATCTTTCCCCCAAGTTTCAAGCCTTTTGAAACTTGTTACACACAAAAATAGAAAATACAATCAATAAAATAGTAAGTACAGAGCTCCTTAATGAGCAAAGTGAAAAGCCGTTGAAGCACGAGCTGAATGCAGTAGAAGCCCTTCTTTAAAGCTTGGTTGCCTCACTTTGAATGCTCAATTAACTGCTCTCAAGAGTATCCGGATGTATGCTTGGGGCCCTCTCTTGAATATCACTTAATAGCACTTAATATTTTCTTTCTTCTATCCTCCGATTTGTTTTGAATGCATGTATACCTCAAGGAATTGTTGGAAAAGAGATGACGAAAAGAGTCATTGGAGGGGTGATTTTCCATTCTGCACTCGCATGAAAACTAGCCGCTTGAGCTGTCAAATGTAGAGCGGTCGACTCGTAAAAGTCTTGGGTCGACTCAAGAAATGGCTGTTTTTCACTGCATTTTGTCTTTCGCTCGAGATCATTCTAAGGTCGACTCATGATCGGTAGGGGTTAGCTCTTGTGCTGCTTGGGTCGACTTGTAGAAGACCAGTTTTTCACTGCGTTTTGTTTCACCCTGAGACTGTTGCTAGGGTCGACTCATGGAAACATGCTAATCCTCTTCAGCATGCTTGGGTCAACTTCTGAAACCGTCCAAAGATTTGGCTTAATGCCTAAGCCTGTGGTCATTTAATGATCGGCTCCACTTATCTTGGCGTCAACTCCTCTACTCCAGAACTTTAACAAAACTTGTAAATTTTTCTCCAACTTGGGCAAATTGAGTTAATTACTTCTCCAACCAATCAAGTTTTTTAGGGATTGTTTTTGCCTCCTACATCCAACCTTAAGTATTCCAAAAGCACACGATTAGTAGGCTTATAATCAAAAATATTTTGTATTCATCAAAATCAAACCTTTGGGTCAACAGATACCATGTTCCTTAGTGATGTTACTCTTGTCATTTGCATATATTCAAAATAAAGAAAAAAAACAATTGACTATACAAAACATGTTTATGTTTTTAAAAATTAGGGAGCAGGAAAATATAGTTTCAGTTTTTAGGTTAAAAACAAAAATAGAAAAATGACAGTCATGTCAAATGCAACCTAAATGTTTTCTTTTAAGCTTATATTGCTTTGTCACCACCATTTAGGTTTGAACCTGAGACCTCTCACTCAGACGGAGAGAGGTGTCAACCAATCGAGCTTAGGCAACCTAAATGTTTTGTTGGTGAATATGTGGCAATAAGGGTTTGTGTTACCAATGGGAAATATCTATTATCTATGTCATGCACTTTGGCCTCATAATAGGGTCCTTTTTGCAAATTCTAGTTTTGCAGGCAAGAGAATGGGAATACGCCAGTTGGTTTTTGTTTTAACCTTGTAGAACTGCCTCCAACTTTGGTTGCTAGATAATCTATCTTCTTTTTGTAGTATAGTATCATCAGTTTTGTCTCTTCTTTTAGTATAGTATCTATTATTTATTATCTATGTCATGCAATTTGGCCTCATAATAGGGTCCTTTTAGCAAATTCTAGTTTTGCAGGCAAGAGAATGGGAATACGCCAGATGGTTTTTGTTTTAACCTTGTAGAACTTCTCCAACTTGGTTGCTAGATGATATATCTTCTTTTAGTAGTATAGTATCATCGGTAATAGTTTCTCTTCATCCCATTTGTGAGCCAATGCTGAAATCTTATAATAATTTCCACTTCATTAATTTCCACATGCATGGCTTTTCATGGTTCCAACTCAATAATTATTCAAAAAACAATTTTAAATTATGAACTAGAGCAATTTGCTTGAAATCCTTAAGGCTTTTCTCCCCATAATCTCATATGGTTAATAGTTCCATAGCCTGGACACTTTCAGTTTGTTAATGATCATATACCATTTTTTCCCAAAAAAATTGAAGTTCGTTTTCGGTTGCATCGACAGTTTAGCCTCCCTTTTTTTGTTGATTGGTTACTAAATCACTGTTAGGCAAGATTGCTGATATTGAAGTTCTCACTTACTGATATTGAAGCTCTCACTTACCTCAGTACTCAATATGCTAATTTTAGCCACAGAATTTGTGCTACTCTTTTTTATGTGCTGACATTTTCTTGAATGTTTGTTCTTTGAGCTCAGGGCAAGCTCATAAATGCTGCAGGAGGTAGAATAGCTGATCTTTTAGATCTTCCATTTGAGATTCGAGTAGCAGCACTGTTAGTAGGGTTTGGAGGGACCCAGGGCAGAGTTACAAATTCCAGTCCTGTGACAGCAAGCATTTGGGATTCTGGAAGACTGAGATGCAAAGCTTCTTCAGGTTTGCAAATATTGTTGTATTGAAGGCTTGGGATGAGGTCGCCATGGCACCTCGTTTGGAAGTTTCTCACAACGTTTTGGGTTCTCTTGAGTGCATCATCAAAAGTATGAGCATTGTGTTTTGATGTACTGGCTCTAGATCCGACATCATAGTTATACTGCAGTCATATAATACAGAGTCAAAAACCACTACAGCTGTTTTACCTCATTGTGTGTGATGTTTCTTGTTCTTCTCTGATGAGAAGTATTCAGGTGATGGCCATAATACCATCTGGTTTGGGGTCTTTAGCGTTTATTTCATCTTTAGGAATTCTCAGACCGTCCTGGCTGGCCACAATTCACCGTCAACAGTGCACCACAGAAACAATCCGAGATCAGGTTGGGAGGCCCCAATGCATGATGAATAGGATCCACATGAACTAGAACTCTGATTGGTGTAGTGCCCCGCTGATGTGGTGCACCTGGTGTATAGTATAATTTCTCATCTACATGGAAGACACGAAGCCATGTCATCTTTTACAATCGCGATTTCAGAATAAAATAATTAGTTACACTGTTTGTCCCAGGTCCGCTTATGATTATTACCCAACTATTGCATGCAAAGCTGTAGATCCAACCTTGTTTGCGGGACTCGGACTTCCAAATTCTATATGTAGAGATTTGTGTGAAGCCTTCCACCTCTTTTTGGAATGACTGCTGAATCAGGAACCTCGAATCCAGTCCATCCCCAGCCTCTTTGATAACTCTCTCCACCCTGTTGACTCGGTGGCTAACTTACTAGATCGCGGTAACTGATACTTTCTCTCGACCTTTCGGCAAAGCAACATCACTAAGGTCACCAGACTTTCTGCACCACTCCACAGTGTAAGCCTAACTCAGTCGGATGACAATGTGCTGTGTAGGTCCAAAGTACAATTCCACTGTGAATAGTGCTTGCAAGTTCCCGGTAGATGATGGATGCCGATCAAATTCGTTTGAGGTGCTCTGGAAGCTCACCATCCTGGAGAAAGTTAAGATTTTCGTTTGGCTTGGTTTTCATAACAAAATACTCACTGCTGAAAACCTCAAAAAGAGAAGTTCGAATGCTCCCATTCCTTCTCTTTTTCGCGAGGCAGAGAAAAGGATTGACCCATGTATTTCTAGGCTGTTGCTACTCTAGATGGGCATGAAGTTTCTTCATTCGAAAGCTTGTGATCCCATCCCTGACACGGAAGAACAACAGGGTTTTCCATTTTGAAGCTATCACTGATGGACATGGTGATACATCAAAGATGTAGCAGTGAAATTTTAGATCTTTGTTCATGAATCTATGCTTAAAACATGTTCAAAGGGTTTAGATAATCTTACCAAGCTATTACAGTGATCTTGGAGTTGAATATCTTGTCACAAGAACATGCTAAGACTATTAAAGTATATGATCCTTCAGTCCTTACCATCTGCAGTTGCAACAGTTCAGGTGCACAATTCAAGGAACCAATGTTTGCCGAACTGTACTGGATAATGTATCGGTCTAGTATAGTACACTATCGATTTAGTACCCATGCCGGCAAACAGTACAGCATGGTAGTCACTATCTCCTTTATTTTTTGTTTTTATTTTTTTTGTTTTCAATCTATATTGTTTTCAATTATTATTTTAATTATTGGATTTATTTAATTTAGGACTTTGATATCCTTATTTGTCATCAAATAGACAATTTAAGAATATATAATTGAATATGCATATAACATAATAAATAGACTGAAAGTACAAAACACATATTGACATCTAAAATTTTATGCAATGCCTATATCCATTAGCGCAAAGCTTTTCTTCCCGTTTAGGGATGGACATTCCAGAAAGTTTGCTTGAGAAGTCTGACAGCAAAGGGTAGATAGATGGACAAGTGTGCCCACCGCTGTTCAAATAGCTAGAAAGAGGATAATTGAAAGGAATATGATTCGAATAGCGTGGATCCTAGTGCCTCGACCTTCAAAACTTTTTGCTACCATCATACCACCGATTCAATGGTTTATGGATAGAATAGTAATAGGTGTATTTGGAGCTATGATAGAAGAAATCTTCGTTACCGCTACTCCTAAGGCAGAGTCCTAGTGGTAATTTAAGAGTAAGATTATGTAAAGCTAATGCAAATATAATTAAAGATAAAATATGATTGACTGATGCGTCCAAGATCTCCTCTCAAAGTACAGTTCATTTACTTATACTAGAAAACAATCCATGTATAAATGCCCACTCTCACTAACAATTCATATTTGGCCTCCACCTCTAGTGGTTTTGATAACTAATGCTGGCTATCCTTTCACTGCTTATGTTCATCAAAACAGCCAAACCATACCCTAGTAGATTGATAATTGTACCTGATCGGCCCTGTATTGTTGTTAGCCTCCATTTGGCTTCTCCCAGATAGCTTGCTTCGGTCGTCTTCCTTTAATTGGCATATAGCATGGTCTTTTGCATTTGGAAGTACCTTTGAACTGATCAGTTTGCTACTTCCATATAGTAATTCTTCACTTTGGTCCATCAAATATTTCTTTTACTAGCCATCCAGGTGACTACACAAGCTTTTGGTCTTGGCTCATGGCTTGGGAGCCCCATGTGATCCTACTTTACGGCCTATTTTTTGGAGAGTAAAAAACTTATACAAAAATCTGTAATTTTTTCGACAAGTATTTTCTAGCAATACTTAGATTAAAAAATAATTTACTCATATTCTTTTATGCATCGGAAAATAGCTCTGGAATCTATTACCCATGTTCTTTTGCATTACTACTTTCACGGGTAGATGGCCAAGATCTATTATTATATATAATAATATAATATATTATTATATAATATATAATGTCTCTTATTTTATATAATATAATAATATGATAAATTATTTTATTTCATTATTATTATAGGGTTAGCGGTATTTTAGGAATAAAATAGAAAGGTCATTTTACCTGCTGGTGGGACAATAACTTACCCTAGGTGGGTAAGACTTTTCTTCCATTTTATGGATAAATACTACACGTGAAAAAATAGCTTGTCCACCTAGTGAAGGATGACGATATTGGTAAGTTGGTCAATAGAAAAGTTGACCAACTTTTTCATGATATTTTTCCATCCAAGAATGAGCCCTTATAGCCACCACATGTATTGTGATCCCCAGACATTAGGATGTGGTAGAAATAATGCCTCCCATATCTTGTCAGCCGTCGATTAGGAGGGTGATGGGATTACAATATCCACTGCAATAAGTAAGACGCTCAGAAGTTTGAAACCCTTGTGCCTTTCGGAATTCCTGCACTTCTAGGGATATTCTACGATTATGACTCTAGTCAATATGTATTCCTTCCTTCTGAGGATTGTCTATGTGACTTGATGAGATGACTCTTCCCTCTGATTAGATCGCATCTTGTAAGACCGCAATCAATTAGAATCCTTTTAGGACACGACGATGTATGATGGAAAAGTCTTTTTAAGGAGCCTAGGGGTTTATCTTTCACCATCATCCTTTGAACCTAGGGGCTTATCTTTCACCATTGCCCTTTGTAGTTCTTGCTCCCTTTGCCTTCTTCAATCTCTTTCATCTTCTGTACCAAGATGAGGTAAGATCCTACTTCCCTCCATATTCTCGCCCATGAGGAATAGAAAGAGCTAGAGCGTTCTAGGGTTCTACAGTCAATATTTCCTCAGATACTAATTCAAAAGCACTTCAGCCTTTGCCCACCCCAAAGATACTTTCCTTTAAGAAAGGTAGAGGTTTAAGACCTTAATGTGGAAGAACCCCCAACTATCACTGACCATAGCCCCTTCGATGTAATCTCTAGAACTAGTGGCTCGACTGTTTATCTCGGAGAAGTCATTTGTTTGGACAAAAATAGTCTTTATGATATCATGGCCTTTTCTCATTCTCTTCTTGTGGCTAGTTGATCTTTGCTCTTTGCTAATATGTATTTGTAGTCTTCTTGACCAATACTTTTCATCTCAACCATAGCATGATCAGCCCCATCCTTCTAGACATCCCAAATGATGATTTGACCTATCTCTAAGCAAGACTATCTGTTATAATTTCTATATGCAGACTTATCACCATCTGTGGGCCGATATCACATCAAGAGTTCATTACCTTCTTTCGAGTTGGGTCTGTAGATACCTACTTTGCTTCTAGCCAGTTTAAATGGTCAAGGCACACCTTAGATTGGTCACGGTCCTTGCTAAAGACTATCTCATAGCTCATGCTTGTCTTATTCTAGACTATCTCAACCAGAGTTTAGAGAAATCACTTTTGGGCATCGAGGATGTGGAGGTCCTCTTTGGATGCTCCAGATCTGGCTATATGCTTACTTCCCGATGATTTGTTCATCTGTGAATGATGAGACTAACCTTGTTCCTATCAACCATAAATATGTTTACTTAGAAGGTCCATTCCTTCTCAAAGTACTTATGGTTCTTCAATGACGACCCTCCTCGTAGAGGCATAGCCTCCAGTTTGCTTTCTTCCATTCTCTGAAGCTTGTCTGACTCGTATTCCTAAAGGTTGATATGTCTCTAGTAGGGACCAAAGTTGTGGGCTTTTTTATGGAGAGACTTTTTAGTTCCTAGAGTTCTCCATGTTGGCTCCATTGTTGATAGATCAGTCAATAATAAATGGTGTATTAAGAATTACTATCTCAATTTATTTGCTCACTAATTTGGCCAAGGCATCTCGTGTCTTCCCCTTTATACTCTGAATACCTCGCTTGCTAATCAGCTACCTATCTTTGAGTTACATCGGATTGTATTGATGGACTTCTTATATGAATACTTTGCTTGGACTATCATTTTGTTCCTCTTGACCTTCAACCTGGCATGATCAAAGAGTTTATAGGTTGGTGGGATGCTCAAATAACCAACATTTGGTTTGAGATTTCTACCTCCTCCCTCTTGATCCAGCACCTGATACTCCTTTTGGTTTATAGCTGACCAACAGTAAGTTTCCAACATCTACAAGGAAGATTCAAGTCCCCATCAAGGGCAAAGGTACTCGTATTCTTTCTAACCAAATTGAATCTCTTTTTTTTTTCACTACATGGTTTCAATCATTTTTAACTAATCACTTTCCTTGTAGCTCCTGGATGGTTCCTCTGGTTCACAAGCCTAGGCCTGCTTCTCTTTGATGTGATGATAGAGTGAGATGCTCCATAAAGATAGATAGGGCCGCATCTTTCAAGTCTACTGTAGTTCTGGAGATCAGTGTGGAATCGCTTTAATGCGGCACCCTTAAAAGTGTGCGACCATGATCACTCGATCATGGTGTCCTCATTGAAATGCGGACTACAAACCTCTCGGTTCCTCTTCTCGCTTGAGAAGAGATTCTCGAAAAGATATTTAGAGTTTCTCGGCTGAGTTGAGAAGCATATAAATGTAGAACAAGCCATGACTGCTCGGCGAGCGTTAGCCGAGAACAAGATCGGCAAAAAAAGACTAAACGGGCTTGGAAGGACAAGTATGAGCCTAGAAAGAAGCCAAGGATGGGTAACCAAAGTTTCCACCAATCGAAGAGTCCAACTGGATAGTTCGAGAGGTATAGGCCTCTTACTACTCTTCAAAAGTAGATCTTAATAGAGATCGAGAATCAAGGCTACATGAAATGGGTCGAAAATGAAGGAAGCTGCCAAGAATGACAAAGGAAAATTTTATAAATTCCATCAGAACTTCGGTCATGACACCAAAGACTACTAGTAGCTCAAGAATGAGATCAAGACCCTCATCCAACAAGGGTACCTTAGTCATTTCATCAACCACCTGCAAGATCCGAAAAACACTAGGCCGGAGCTGCCTGCTTTTGAGCAGCAAATCGACAACCAACCTACGATAGGCATCAACACTATCTTAGAAGGTCCAGCAGCAGGTAGAATGAGGTCATCCACATGAAGGAGCTACGCATGCTCTGCCCAAGCAGGAGGCTCATATTTGAAGAGGTAGAGGACGGGTTAAGTGTTTTCTTCTCGGATGCTGACATGCAGGTTATGCATACTTCGCATGATGATGTTATTGTAGTTTCCTTAACTGTCACTAATTATAATGTAAAACATATTCTAGGCTGACTCGGGTTGAAGACCCTTCACGTTGTAGTGCCACCTATCATTTACTCATAAGGTTCTCGATTGGACATGGTGTACAAGAAATCAGAGGCGACCAAGCCTTGACTCGTCAGTGCTATTTTGTGACTTTACAAGAGAAGAATCCTATGAAAGTGCTACACATTGAAGGATTCAATACTCAGGGTGAGCAGAAGTAGAAGCGGAGGAAACCAACGGAGGAACTCCTCGAAGTTTCCCTCAGCGAAGCGAACCCAAGTAGGATAGTGCAGATCAGAGCCAACCTCAATGAGGCTACCAAAGCTCAGCTGGTGGATTTTCTCCAGACCAATGCTGACATCTTCAATATGACAAGTATAGGCTTTGATGTGATTGTTCACAGGTTGAGCGTGGACCTGACACATAGGCTAGCTCAGTAGAAGAAGAGGAGCTTTGCCCTCGAGAGACAATATGTTATTGATAAGGGGATGGACAAGCTCCTTGTAGCTAGCTTCATCTAAGAAGTCTCCTACCCTGACTGGATAGCAAACATCATCCTTGTGAAGAAGGCTAATGGGAAGTGGCTGGTGTGCATTGACTTCACCGACCTTAATAAAGCCTATCCCAAGGATAACTTCCTGCTGCCAAGGGTCCACCAGCTTGTGGATGCAATGTCGGGGCACTGGATGCTAAGCATCATGGACGCATTCTTGAGCTACAAACAAATTTAGATGGCACCCAAGGATGAAGAAAAAAACCTCCTTCATCACTCGATAAAGGGCAATACTGCTACAAGGCATTCCGTTTGGACCAAAGAACGTCAAGGCCACATACCAATGCTTGGTCAACAAGATCTTTAAAGACTAGATCAGTTGCAATATGGAGGTCTATATTGATGACATGGAAGCATTTGCTATTTTGAGAAAATACAACATGAAGCTCAACCTAAGCAAGTGCACCTTTAGAGTCACCATGGGAAAGTTCCTCAAGTTCATGGTTACTTAATGTTGGATTGAAGCCAATCCGAAAAAGATCTATATAGTGATGGAAACGACCCCCCCGCCCCCCCAGAAGGAGGTTCGACGCTTGATGGTCGAATTACGGCACTGAGTAGGTTGTGGCAAGATCAGTCAAGAAATGCTTGCCTTTCTTCAAAATGCTGAGGTAGATCAAAAAATTTCGATGGTCCGAGGAGCGCCAAGTCGCATTTGACCGACTCAAGCGGTACCTTAGTTCGCCATCCCTCCTTACCAAGCCGAGCTCACGAGACATGCTCTATCTTTACGTCGTGGGGTCCCCTTTTGCTGCGACTTAGTTCTCATTTTTTGGAAGGAGTGTGTGCAAAAGCCCATATATTACACAAGCCGAGTCCTCCATGATGTAGAGATAAGATATTCAAAACTTGAGAAGGTGGCTTATCCTCTCGTCATCTCATCCTGGAGACTTTGAAATATTGTCAGGCATACTCCATCATAGTGCCGACCGACTTGCCCATGTGATAAATTCTATAAAAGTTGGATGTGTTAGGCAAGTTGACTAAGTAGGCGTTGAGCTTGGAGAATTTGACATCTATTTTTTGTCCCCAACCAGCTATCAAGGCCCAAAGCTGGTGGATTTCCTCATGGAATGCACCATTCTTAAGGAAGCAAGTGTGGAAAAATCTCAAGAATAACATGAGTTGGAGGATGTTTGGATACTGTATGTCAACAAAACTTCTAGCTAGAATGGGAATGGAGCTGGGCCGATCCTCACCAGCCCAGATAGAGTTGTGCTAGAGTATGCCCTATGCTTTGGCCTCAAAGCTTCCAATAATGAAGCCGAATACTAGGCCCTGATTACTAGCCTCAAGCTTGTGAGAGAGCTTAGAGTTCGACATTTAAAGGCCTTCAGTGACTCCCAATTAGTTGTCAGGCACATCCATCGAGACTTCGAGGCAAAGGGACCCATGATGGCCAAGTACCTCCAAAAAGTCTCGCATCATATTTTCTCATCTTTTGATAAATTCAAGGTACAGCAAATCCTAAGATCTGAAAATGCATGAGCTGATTTACTCTCCAAGATCGCCACCTCAGAATGTGCAGATTTCAGGAAGATGACCTACCTAGAAGTCCTTGAGAAGCCTAGCATAGAGGAAGTATCTAGTTTGATCATGCAAGCTGATCTCAAACCAAGTTGGATTGACCCTCAGGTCAACTATCTCGAGGACCGAAAACTTCTGGAGGATCGAAGAGAAGATGGAGACTCAAATGTCAGGTAGCTCGCTACATCCTTCTATGGGGTACAATCTACAGAAGTTCATTCACCCTACCTCTCCTCAGGTGCCTCTGACTTCCGAAGTGGACTAGGCCCTTCAGAAAGTTCACGAGAGAATTTGTGGCAATCATGTGGGAGCAGGGCTTTAGCATAAAAGGTCCTATGGCGATGCTTCCACTAGCCAGCTATTTAAAAGGATGTCGCTAACTTTGTGAAGAGGTGTGATTAGTGTCAGCGACATGTGAACATCTAGCAGCTGTCGATCAATGCCCCTGGCCTTTCACACAATAGGGGATAGGCTTTCTCAGGCTTTTCCCACCAATAATTGAGTAAAGAAGGTTCCTCATAGTGGCCATCGACTACTTTACCAAGTAGGTAGAGTCGGAGCCATTTGCCCGGATCATTGAGAACAATGCTTGAGACTTCGTCTACAAGGCCATTATTTTCTAATTCGAGCTTCCTTGGGTAATCATCACTGATAATGGGAGTCAGATTGACAATGTTAGCTTCAAGGAGTTCACTCCAGAGCTTCAAATTGACTATCCACTGACTTCAATTGGGCACATACAGACTAATGGAGAAGCTGAAGTAACCAACAGAACCATCCTAGAGGGCTTGAAGATGAGGATAGATTGAGCAAAGGGACTAAAAGTAGATTAGCTATACAACATCCTTTGGCCATATCGAACCATACATCGAGCCCTGACAGGAGAAATGTCCTTCGACCTTGCATCGGCTCAGAAGCTGTAATCGCATTAGAGGTCTGCTTGCGGTCTCACAAGGTGGACTCATTTAACAAGCAACAATACATGGAGGTGTAAGTGTGCGTGCAGAGGGCTAAGCATGAATTTCAAAAAATTTTATGCGGAAAGAACGGGTTAAACATTTTAACCTAAAACATGCTTGATATTTTAGATATTTTGACTCTGGTACCAGTCGAATACAGTCTTCAACTGCACATCACATGTGACGCGGGCTCAGTGTTAATACATAGGGTGACACCCGCGCGTGCCTATCAAAGCACTCATCATATGAGCCCCCGGGTGGAGAGCCATGCTCATCACACGATCACACGTGAGAGTTTCCAGAAATCGGATAGTCTCCACTAATCCTTTGCTTTGATACTAAATATCACAAAGCCCTCAGATCCCGAGGATTGGGCACTCCCTTCCATCTTTTGGGTTTTGGGCAAGGGTTTTCTAGTTTAGATTGCACTCCCTTCCATCTTTTTAAGCTAAACTTTGGATAGTTCTAGCATTGATTAGGCCTTTGACCCAAGTCATGAGGGTAGAGATGACTTACACCTCATCTCAACAACCTAGTTGGCAACTAACAACGAGCACCACATGGATCAGGTTTGATGAAACTAGAGTAGGTGAACAGGTTTGATGAAACTAGAGTAGGTGAATATTATATAACTCTTGTTAAACTAGAGAAAGTTTGACTATGATCTATTTCATCAAGTGTGAGGGTATAGACTGAAGGAGAAGAGTTCAATCAAAAGTAGGCCAAAAGTCTAGAACTTAACTGTGATCAACCGCAATAGGTGGAACAAACTGAGGTGACTGAAGTAATTTCAAGGGTAGTCTCAAACATAAAATTGTATCTTAGGCTGAAAAGACATGATTATCAGCCTAAAAATTGTAGAGTAACCGTGCTGACGTATGTACATAGTGGAGGATAACTAGTGCCAATTACCAGAAATGGCAGAAGTAGAGGCCAGATGTGGGAGCACCCATTAGAGTGCCCATTTATTGTTTGCTAGTATAAATAAGTAAAATTGTACTTTGTATGGGACTTTTAAATAATCAATCTAATGTATTTTTATCTTATTTAGTTTTACTCCATCGTCTATCATATGCATAAGCGTAACCTAGCTTTCTACCTAGTCCAATGCTATACTATCACCATTGCTCAATGTTACATCCCTACTTTAGCCCAATGTTGCATCTTTTTACCCTAGCCCAATACTGTACCCTTCATCCATCTTCAAACAACAGTGTGAAAGTGGCGAAAGTCTTTGAAAAGCAAGGCATTTAGATCCACGCTATTCTCTATTCTTTCTTCGATCCTCATCATTGTCTATTTGGCTAATTAGACATTGATGGCATGCCCTTATACACTAATTGCATTGCCGTTGAAGACTCAGTGCCTTTTTCTACTAGCCAATCCAGTTTTTTGAGACTCCAAAGTTTTCTTGCACTTGCTCGGATGGGACGTAAAAAGTGCAAATAGAGATCCTCCATTTGGGTCAAGAAAATTTAGGTTGGATTGAGTTAAAAACTTGGTATCTTATGAGTAGTTGATTGTTTTAAGACACTAGTTGTTTAATTCATTGAAAAAATAAATCATGAAGACTTTTAAATATTAGATCAGGTAGATCAGAAACCAGAAGCAACGCTAAATACATCCTAAGCCTTATAAATTAGATTAGGTTTTAGATCAAATGTGTCAAACTGGATTATTATGACCGGAAGGGTCCTTGCACCGAGTTGGGTTAGGCATGAACCTCTAACCTGACCTGAGCGTCCGACCCAAAACCCAACCAGAGGCGATCCATCGCCAGTTATCTATTGCCCTGAAGGAGGACCCCGCTACACGCCTCCACCAGTCATGCTGGTCTTGGATCCTTAAAATCCCTAGAGTTCGCTCCCTGCTGCCTTCGGAGGAAGAGCCACAGCGGCATGGACGCCTTCCAAGCTCGCCGGCCGATCGGAGGGGACCCGCAACAGCCGCAGAGCCTTTTCTGGCACCCTCCCTCCTCCTCTTCCTCTTCATCGCCTATTGGAGGCTATCACCATCACCAGGACCCGCACCTCGCCCGCCTGCCCTCGCCTCCCGCCTCCCTCCCTCCGCACCAGCCAGGCTATCCCCTCCATCACCACCACCCACCTCCTCCCCCTCAGCAGCATCCGCAGCAGCAGTGGCTATATCCTGACAGCCGTCCCATTCTTCAGCAGCCGGCGCCTTCTTTTTTACCTCATCCGCCTGTTCCGCCCTACCACGCGCAACCGCCCGTCCCGTCTTATCCATCGCCGATGCCGCCAGCCCCCCACCAATACCTTTCCCCCGCTCTTCCTACTCATCCTCCGCATCGTCCCCCTACCATGCCGCCGCCGCTGGCTCATCATCATCTTCCGCCTCCTCCTACCGCAGCTTATCCTCCGCCTAATCAGGTCAGTCCCTTCCTCCTCTCTGCACTTCTTGACGAGGAAATATATTACGCTATGATCCCGAACTATTCTTTTTCTTTATTTTTTTCGTTAAAAGAATGTACCCGATTACTGGAGTTCGTATTCATGGAATTGGAGGTTGTTTTGGCGGTGTTTTCTTTGATTCTCTGGTTTATAATATATGCCTTGGTTCTTTATTGATGTATGCAGTTGCTTGTGTCAAATTTTGCGCAGTTCATTTTCATCTAGGATCGCTGAGAAAATCTTGGTCGGTTAATTCTCTGGTTGTGCGAGTTTAAACCATGTAAAATAATCACGCCAGATTCCTCTATACGAAATTCGGGATTAAGTAATAGAAGGTTGATTTTAGCTCGACAACTAGCTGAAAAAAAGGGCTGATCTTTCCCTTATTCTTTCTTCCTGAGGCCAATATCATACATATGGCACCAGGATTACTACTTAACACTGAAAGGATTTTTTTGACGAAATTATATTCAAGGATCCTGGTGTGATTAGAATAATGTTTAACGAAATGATTTGAGATGATATTATTAACTTCCAAAAAGCACAGTTCTTGGGCAAGTGTTTTGGCTTGCAAACATTATTCACATCCATAATATTTTGTTATGTTTTTCTTTCCTTTTCATTACCTAGTATAAGAGTAGAAAATCAGAAAAACTACTATATAGAACTTTCATTTCCTGTCATTCTCGCTTTTCCCCATGTCCTTTTGTTTCATAGATTGTTGAAGTGACTGATTTCTGAAAATAGGAGGCACTGAGGACACCAAAATTGTTGGATTTACCATTTCCATCTAGCACAGATTCTGCAAAGGAGCAGAAACACCTAGTTATGTGTTGGCACATCAATATTTGTTGTTGTTAGACATTATTTATGGCATGGAAGGGAAAAATGAAGGTTTTGTATTTTTGGTCTATTTATTTAAAGATTCATCTGATACGTCGACTTAATAACAGATGATAATGACTATAATACACAAATAGGTACAGTACAACAACAAATTGGTGCACATCTTTGTTTGGCATAATGGTATTAAATATTGGATATGGCAATGTAACACTCTGGCTGTAATATATAAGACTATTGCTGGTTTTTGAGAATTAAAATCACATAGTTGATGTAGGCTTTCTTGAGTCATTTGGTCAACTTGTCATTCAGTGATTTGTTCTTCATCACAAAAGGTAAAGAAGTCTAAGAGATAAATATCTTTACAAGTTCGACCTCTGAAAGTAGGTGATGTTGGATCTTTTGAACACTTGGTTGTTTGTAGGGGATATATGGACATCTCGTAATTGGATAACAGAAAAATAGAGTGCTTGGTGATTGCATGAAGGATCTTGAAAGGTGGAATAAAAAGAGGCCTATATGGATGTTAAAATAGGTTAGAAAGCAACCCAAATGCGAGGATGAGTACTAGTACTGGTACCTCACTAATTTGGTGTGGCATTGTACTGAAAGACAATATGCCTTTTGGTTTGGGCATCAAAAAATGAGTTGATGCACTATGCGTCAGTACAGACGAGCATTGAGGGGCATACTAGGACCGATTCTTTCTAGCAAGGTTTAAAATTCTATAGGATGGAGGTGTCCCGGTTTCTCCATGGAATAGGATGTCCTGTTGTCCTGTCTTGTCCTGACACCATTCCCGATTATGCATTCTGGTAGATATCCTCTATCTCTCTCCTCTTCTTCTTTCCTTTCTTTTTTTCTTTTTTTTCTTTTTCTTCTACGTTCCTTTCTTTTCTTTCCTTTTTCTTTCTTTGTTGACCCTTTCTTTCTTTTTTCCTTTTTCTTCTTCTCTCTTTGTTTTCTTTCTTCTTTCTTTCCTTCATTTCTTTTTTTCTCCCCACCTTTCTTTCTTTCATTTTTCTTCTTCTTTTCTTTCACTTTCTTTTCTTCATCTTTCCTTTTCTTCTTTCTTTCTTTTTTCTTCTTCTCTTCCCGCATGGATGGATTTTGGAGTCCCGACCTCGTCCCGATCTTGTTTTCTTATAGAAATGGGACGGGCTGGCCAGGATGCCCCCTGTTTTGCCAGGATGTAAAACCTTGCTTTCTAGTACAATATAGTATGGTTGGTTTGTATTGGTACTTAAATATTTGCTGTACGGTATGATGAGCCATATTTCAGCTTATATCTAGCCACAACCTACATAAAATGCACCTTAAAGGATCTTGCAATTTTTGTACCAAAAAAAGGGATCTTGCAAATTCAGATTGGTAATCTATGCCTTTGCTAAAGTATCCTTACAGATTTTTACTGTTGGAAATAGCAGCATATGATTCTTTAGAAGTTATTTGTGTATTATTTTAGGTTCAAACAGCCCATGGTTCTTTAAGCATTTCTAATGTTCCTAGTGGATTTTATATGATCAGCTCAAGGTTTTTTTGCCGACACAAAGTTTCAAATTTATGTGCAAAGGGCAGCTTTAGTTCTCTAGTCCCCTTTGTCCCCCCATTCTATCTTTTTCATTTTTTCTTTCGATTTGGATATATGCTTGAGCTGCTTCAATGCTAGTAATTAGCTTTACTATTTTTTTGAAGGCATTTGGACACTTGCTTCAACTTTATACTTTGAATCTACTAAGATTTGATTTCATGAAGTGGCCGCTTGTGCATTTTGGCATGCATAGACTTTGATAACATTAATTGACAAGTTAGCTTAGCTCATGGACAAATTGGTGTCTTAAATGTCCAGTACCATTATTTATCTGGCAGTGTACGTGCATGAGGTCATTTTTTCTTTGATCCATTTCTTGAGATAGTATTACCTTTTTTAGGTTCATTACTATTTTCTGGACAATGAATCACATATGGAAAAAAAAAGGTGCAACGGGATTACATATGCCCATGATTTCTTTATCCTTGTTTTGTTTGATCTAATCCGCTTGGAAATGGGTGCATGCAGGGATGGGGAAATCCATCGTGGGCTCAGCATCAAGCATGGGAATACCCAGGTTAGTATTCACTGTAATGTATACATGATTTGGCATTCTTGACAATCTCATTGTTTTACTATCATGTAAAATGCATACGTCTTGTACATTAAGTTTGATTGTTACACTAACTAAAACCCTCTAAGCTTAATTTATCCATAGCAAATGTGCCACTACTATGATATATTTGGAGTTAAATGTTTCAATCTTGTTTTGTCATTTCTGGATAGGCATTATCTCAATTGGCTTTGGTAGTTCCTTTATAGCAAAATAATGTCTTCTCTGATTTCTATCTTTGTATTTTATTATTACAGCTCCCTTTCTTCTTCAAATGCAATATTTTCCAAACTTTTCTTTTGTAGTTTTGCCACATATCCATCCATGTCAGCTTACTTATTCTCGCTAGGCTCTAGTTACATGCATGTTTCTTCTTAATAGGCACCCTTTTCTGATTTATATCATATTCTTAATGTTATCATATCTCGTAAAGTTCTTATTAGTTCTATAAGCTTGTTATAGTGATACAGATCTCAGAATTGCATATCCACTTCATTGACAACTTTTAATTTTGTTAGGAATTCTCTCATCAATCATCCATTAAATACAGTGGAATTATGATTTATTATTGCCTTGTGGCTTATGAGTTTATCTTTTTCATTCACTTTTCTGCTAAACAAAGCAAAAACAGAAGTTCTGTTTCTCTTCATACTTCTGAACTTTTTGTAGGCCCTGAGTTTTTATATCATGGATATTTCGATTATCTACCCATCATATGGTGCTAAACTTTTGTTCTTATCTCTTGCGGGTTCTAAGTGCAAAGTTATTTCTATTTATTTGATTTTACAACAACGTTGGTTTCTATAAATTCTTAAGCATAATGTATTAGAATGGTAGTGCTACAAAATTTAAACTATGTAAGTCTTCTGATGGCCATAATGCATGCAAGGTACCGTGTTATTGGGGTATAGATTTTTTCCCCTTCATTTTCATATTTTTAGGACTATATCATGATAAGTTAAATAGCTCAAAATGGTGTATCCGCTATTTCATTCAATTGGCTAAACATCTATTCCCCATCCTAGTGTCATCAGTGACCAGTTCTTTGATGCCTATAAGCCATGAATGTTTGCTAGGATGTGCAAGAGTCCAATAATAAAGTTTCCTAAGGACTCCTTTCATGAGTTGCATCCACTCTTAGGATAGGGCGATAGGTCTTAGGTATCAGTCTCTACCACAATATGAAACCTAGTCTGCGTCACAGATTCATGGTGAAAAACACAGAATTACTTTGCCAAGGGAAAATTTTCATAATCCAGTAAAATCTAGGATACATCAAAAATTAAAATGTGAAATAACAAGGATGTAGGCTATCAAAGACATGTCAATGAACCACAGATATCTAGAAGCACTTCAGAATTATTTGTGAATTGTTAATTAAAAGTAAAGCATACATATGGATTTTTGGTGAAGTAGTCTGTTTGTCATTAAGTTAATAATTACTTGGACGAGAAGTTTTCTTGAAGAATTACAGAAATTTTTGCTAGCTTTGCATGAAGAAAGAGACATACCATATGTGGTCTTGTATTCTATGATGTCTTATTGGTAGTATATGATACTATCTTCTGTATAAGTTGATATTGTTTATTGTTGGTTTGGACTGCTGGTTTGTCCCTAGAATTGCACATTTCTCAAATTATATTTTGAGATTAAGTTAATGGTCATTGTTAGCATGGTTTTGAAAAGCGGCCACCACATCGGATAGTTGAGGTACTGCATAGGACATATGCAGTATACAGGTGCATATTTGGGCACTTATGTGGTTGATTTCTAGAAATATTTAGAAATAAATATAATTAATAAAGTTAGTTAAATATAAGTTGAAAGCAATAAATAAAATTTCAGAGATAAAAGAAAATTTATGTATACACTTTCACACTTACTGGCCTATTTTAGTACAATATGACATGTTTACCTAAAAGAATACCAATAGTAGAATTCCTAAGAACCGTGCTCAAATTCAGGTACACTAATGCAATCACCAGATTTAGGAATTACCAAACGATGAACAACCTAAAAACAAGTAACATGTTTGCATGACTTATAATTAAGCTTTGAGAACATAGCTAAGAGGTATAGTATTTATGCTACTAATTTTGAAAAGACACTTAAAGTCAGTTTTCTTCTTTTTGAAGTGCCTTAACATCCATTCTCATTAGGTGCCATCTTCCCAAGCTGTATATGTGGGCCACTGGGGCTTTTTTAGGCTTCTCATGGCTAACTCTTCAGCCTAGTTCCAATGCGGTTCAGTTACCAGCCCATCAACACAATTCAGGCATGCATCCAGACATAAATTTTATGCATAATAATAACAGTAATAAGCACAAAATCAAAGATAAGAAGGCAATGCCACCAAAACAATAGGAATAGCAATTATGGTTTGATGAACATGCTAATATATAACTAGGGAATGATGTGGAAGTGAATTGCTATGTGGTCTCATTTTAGAGATGCTTTGCAGCATATGAAAGTTTATAAAAGGGCATCCAAGTGCGTGAGATTCCTGGGTGTTTCTTATGAGGCTGCCTTGTAAGTCCTATTGATTGCACTATTCTAAACATGTACTAGTTGTGGATCATGCAAGACTGTGTGACATCCTTTCTCGCCACATCTTCTTCATCTCCTCTCTTTTTTGCTTACAACTCCTGTTTTCTTCTATTATTTTTTTCTGCAGATCTATTTCATTTTCCTTTCTTTTTTCCTTTCTGATGTTTGATACTGTGACAAAGGTTAAGCTCATGCAGCAGAAGGCTACCCTACAAGGCAAAGTTCATCTAGAAATAGTAAGAAAGTGGGGTTTGGTATAGAGTACTGCATCCATTTTTGACCTGCAAATTGCAAGAACAAAACCAACTTAGAAGTTCTCTGCATTCTTATTCATGACATGCTAAGTCTTATGAGCATAAAAGCTCTTAATTGCCAATATTTGATCCATACAACATGACTGGTAGTTATTGTTATCTCAAAGGAAATGGTCTTAATGGAAACTGTCACCTGTTCACATCATTTAATCTATTTTCAACCTACTATGTATATCTCTGTTTTTCCTGCCATTTGATCTGTGTGATGAATAACTGTGATGACAAAGATAATCTCAGTAGGATGTTTCTTAGCCATCAGTGAAAAGCCATAAAATACTGAAAATGTACAGCTAGATAGGCATTTTCTGTTTCATGATGCATGCGCTTTGTGGTTATAATTCTTATTATCTTGGAGAATTAAGACTGAGTTGTCAAAGTTCCTTATAATCTCAATGATCTTTAGTTGGTGGGAAACAAAATTGCTTTTCTTAATTCTTTTTTTGATCCATGTAGTAGCAGAAAGGAACCTTCCCTACAATAATGAAGAAGATTGGGCTGCCAGGGCCAAAGCATGGGCAGCTGCTAAATCTGCAACAGAGAATCATCATAGACAGGCACAGATAATGCCAACTGGAAGAATAGAAGATCATGGTTATGCTTATCATGAGCAGTATCAACAAGCAGCTGGCCCTCCTACAGATAATCAACAGCCATCACATTCTCAATTAAGTAATCAACAATTGCCAGCCCACTTGATGGATCAACAGAAACAAGTTAGTCATGTTCATGGTTCTACATCCTTTAGTTCTGGGTCGTCATTTTATGGTACAGATGGACGTCCATATTACAATGCTGAAGATGAAGCTAGTGGTGCAGATAAAGATCATATGACTTCTTCGCAAAGAAATTTTGGTCCAAGTTCATCCACCTATGAGCAGGAGGTACCTTATTGTTATTCTTCTACTCAAGGTAATGCTTCATTTAGCATTTGGCTTTGTGCATGAATGATATCCCAAGTGCTGCTGCCATCTGCGTTGGTCATATGTCTTTGTTTTTATTTGACAATTTCATGCGAACAGTATCCTTTACTTTGGTTACTGCATGAATTTGCTGTCCATGAAGGACAGCTTTCTTTAAATTTGTCAGTTGTATTATTGTACTAATATTGAATGCAGAACCTCTGGAATCTTCAATAGTGAGCACTCAAGATGTTGACATTAGTTACAAGCTTTACAGATCATTATTTGTCCTTACAGTAACTGTTATTTGTTTTGGTCATATAGACTAATCTTTTGTTGATTTTCAGCTTCCATATGATGTATATGGCTATATTTTGATTTCTTAATATTCTTATCTTTTTCTGCAGAGACAGATGCTGTAATTTATGCAAAACTGAACAGCCGAATTTGTTCCCTAGTTTTGATGCATAATCTGGGATTATTTTCCAAAATTATAAGATCAAAGGAAAGACATCATGAATTTTAAAAATCACATGTAATTGCTGGAATTGGGTTTTAAATTTTAAGGTTCTAATTTCCCAGGTCAGGATGTTTCAGTACACTTGTGAGCATACCCTATCTTTTGCATCCTGATAGACTTTCAAGCAATGAAGAATTCTCCAGATCTATGCGTGTTTTTATTACTGTTAATACTAATTAAATGATGGAGGACCAATTGAGGACAGAAGGGTAGGTGTGAACTAGGATTTGAATCAGGAAAAAATCTTGATCTCCTGCTACTGAACAGGGAGAAATGATGCTTTTAGCAATTATAAAATATAAAAAGACTAGAGATTTTGGCCTTAGGTTTTTATATGAGATACAGTTTTGGAGAACAAGTTTCCCATAGCAAAACTTTCAACTTGTGGTGGTCCATAGCAGTCCTAATTCAGATCACATAGTTGAAGTTTCCATGGAATACAAAGGTGACCTTTAGAAAATTGCAAAACAGGGATAGTTCTATTAGAGATTGAATATAATAGAGGGGGGGGATGGAGGGATATTTCTAGTAGAGTTTGAATATTATGGGGGAGGGGCCGGTTTTTTTTTTTTTCTTTCGGGGGGGGGGGGGGGGGGGGGGGGAGCAAGCTTCTCTCAAGAAAATTTTATAGACATTTCATGATTTTCGTTTTTCTACAAGAAAGATAGGATTCTTCAAATAAGAGAGCAATCTCCTAGCAAAATCAGCAAAAACCCTGCTTTTTTTATTTCAAAAATCCCTCAAAATTGGGATATATATATCCGATCAACCACTTATTAACCCTGTTTGGACTCCTAAAGAAATAAGAAGGGAAGGTTTTGAACGCTGGTCAATGTTTTAAGGCACTGTCGCATTAGCAGGGCCAAACTGTAAAAACTTCCTAGAGAGTCCCCAATCAATTAAAGAAATGACTCAATACTACACTAAATCTGGACTGTCTAGGTGACTTTTAGAATCCTACTTGGATCTGATCATAATACTCTAGCTTCAATATGATTGCAAGGAACATGTCCGCATCGGTATGTTAGTTCTGGGCTGCGTAAAGAATGTTCATCCACTTCAATGGTTGTATGCATTGTGTAGTACCATACATCACTTCCTAATTTGCGGGTAACTACGGTCTTGAATTATCTGGTCTCAACCTTAATGTAAAAGATTGACATGTTTGATGTATCACTCTGAAAAACTCTGCCTAGGTCTGAAATATTTTTACTCTAATGAACAAGAAATATCCTTTCATTTTATTTGTGTGCCTACAGGGCTTGTGAGGATTAGATGAGAAGGTGAGTTAACTAATTGTATACTGTCTTGACAATTAGAATTAAATTGCCGTTTAGCTATTCTCCATTGGTAGGATTCATTTGATGTGGTTAAATTACATTAATAATCTCCAATAATATAAAGCGGACGCCTAATTGTCTTCTTGCAATATTTGATTTCAAGCAAAGAACTAGTGCATGATTTGAGCATTCATATTGTCAAATGGGTTAAAGGTAGAAACTAAAGGCTGTTTGCTTCAGAATTGGATGGTGGATTAGAAATTTATAGGTGAGCTCATGATCCTGAATTCATGAGCCTATCTAAGGAATGTCAAGTCAACATGTGTTGGCTTGCAAGATTCCTGAAGATTTAAATTGTTGAAACTTGAAAGTATCATATTACCTTATCAACTATACGAAGAAAGAATATGAAGGCTAATATCCTTTAAAACTTGCCACTTGGTTTACAATATAGGAATTCTGTCATTTAGTAGTTCCTGAAGCTCATGCACTGAATGATCATGAGATGGTTAAGTACGATGCAGAACCATCTTGGAAAAAAAATAGTATCTGTTATAGGAATTTACGTTTTGGCTGGTAATTGTAAATACATTTTGCTTTTGTTAATGAAATTTAAAAATCAACTTTTGTGGAAATCCACCATAGTTCACCTTCTTATGAATACTATGGGTTATCAAAGGAGTCTCCTTTACTGGACCACATTGTCAAGTGGGTTTTACATATTGAAGTCTTCATGCATCTCATTATTTCATTCGAAAACACCTCATCTGTTGCATCAAGCGACAAACAAAACAATGCAAACACAGGTGGTATTTTGCTATAGGCTTAGGGAATTTTTGTACAATGTCTTCTGTGAGCATGTCTTCATAAGATATGAACGAGAAAGTGGGTTTCAGAGATGAGATTGTTGCTGTTTTTGTGGATATATTTAAATTATTTAGTAGAGTACTTTTTTCTATCATTTCAGAGCATCATATATGTTTCTTTTTTTGCTGAGTGAGCTTTTTATGGATTTTCTTACTGAAGGATTCCATTTTATTTGATTCTACCAGTAAAGTTGAATAAGTTCGGTTACATCAGGATTCCTAGTTGTGCTAGCTTATCTTTTACCTTACCCTGATCTAGAAATTAGTTGGTTTGCTAAGATGTCATTGTGGGATATTGAGATTCTGCTTACCTTTTTGTGATGAAGACAGCGAGCTTATAAATCATGATAGGTAACTTCCGGAATATGATTGATAACTAGGAAAATGATAACGTTTGAATTAATCACAATGTCCAATTCATGGATAAATAATTCTGGTATGGATTGGTCAAGCCTTGTTGGTCATGGCCATTTTTCCAGATTACTGAATATTTCAATTGAATCATGAATAACCACTATTAGCTAGTCCAGGGAATAAGTTGAGGCTTCTATTTTGTGGTTATGGAGGTTTGCTGGTTCATGAATTATCATATATTCTTTTACAGATGACCAGGTCAAAGCCTATTGACTTTGGAGACTTACTGCTGTTGCTTTAGAGGGTTTGTCAGATGATATTGACTATTGTGGTGACCAAGAAAAATCATTTATTGTCAATCATTGTCTTCCACTTCTTGTGAACATATTATTTTCTCCAGATATATAATTGTTCATGATCTAGGTGGTCTACTTAAGAATTAACCATTTATTAGGCTTGTGGTTTTGGAAGGATACTAGCTTGTTAGAACTGCATGCAGAACTGTGGTGGTCTTTTTTTAGATGCTCTTTACTTGTAGAAGAGGATAGTGATGTTAATCCCACTTTAATTGCTGCTATTACATGGAAGATATGCCAATTTCATAAGTTCATGGATTTCATAGATATTTCCTAATGACACTAATAGTCGTTGCAATTTTCAAGAGGGAAAATATTTAGATTAGTTGTTTCTCCTGCCATTTGGTTGGTGACCTAGATAAAGAGAATAAAGCAGAATTTATGATGAAAATGAAAATGTAAAGGAAGCATTTACTCCATTCATTGAACATATTAATATTTTTTTGGGTTGCTATCAGCATGCCATGTCTATAGTCTCACCCATTTCTTAAAAGGTAGTCATTATTAAAAGAATTTATTTTGAGAAATATACTTTTACACCTCTTTGGGAGTGTATATGGTCATTATGTGTTGGTATGTGTATGTTTTAATGCATGCATGAGGTCTTTTTGCTTTGGAGATGTTAGAAACATGCTGGTTAAGAAATTGTTATTTAACTACAACATGGATTATCTATGAATCAGATCTGAGACCTAAATATTTTCTAAGTTCTATTTGAGTAGCTTTGTAGGCTAAGCACTTTATCTGCTGGTACTAGTTAGTTATGAACTCCATATAATTTCACCCTTAATATAATTGCTCCATGGAATGCTTTTATCTTTTATAATTTTTCCCTGCCATTCTGCACTGCTTTATAAAACATTAGTTATTGAACTGTACATATTTTGTCACTCTTAGGAGCCTGAAAGCCTGTAATCTTGTTTGTGATTCATGGGTAGTGTTGCAAGAAGATTGCCATCAAAGTTGCTTTATGTGGGAGTCTGGATTGTGGTTTGTGCTTCTAATGATAATTTGATCTTCTTCGCTTTGACTGTGCCATGTAATAGCAGGTGACAGAGAATCTGTGAACCAAAGTGAGAGCTTGCAGCAGCCATTTCCTTTACCTGCTTCATCAGTTCAAGAAGGGTTCCTTCATTCACAGTCCACATTACCTGTTCGAAATATCTCAGTGGAACAAGCTCATTTCACCCATATTGGACAGTCCTCCAAATTGATACCTGATGTCAGTGATCAACCGCTGGATTTTCAGCCTAGATCTGCTTCCGGCCTTGAACCACACCCACAGATTAGCTACGAACATGCTGATCTAGCAGGATCTGTGGGAGTGATGGATCATGATGCAATTGAGACGTCTATTCATTCTTGGACTCCATCAGCTGCTCCAAGGGTTTTTTCTCATATTCCTTTAGCTCCAACTGGAACACAGGTTGCTAAAGTCCTTCCTTTAATCCGTATAATTTCGTTTGCATATTTAGATCCTTGACATTAGGTTGCTGCTGCTGCTTACAGTTTGATCCTTCTTTTGCATCACAATCTTCCCTACCCGTGCCCCCTGCTCCGGTCTATGTAAGAGTTCCTGGAACAAACTTCAGGCCCAGCATCCCACCTGTCACTGCACCCTTTGGCTTGGGCTCTGGAACTTCTCTTCATCATGCAGCGGCATTTTCTGGTGATGCAAAGGCTGCATTCAATCTCTCTGAACGTCCAAAGAAGGTGCGGTTGTTAATTTTTCTAACACATAACTTTTTATCTTATTTTACAGTGTTTAACGGTTGTTCTCTGTAAATCTCAGTCTGCTGTACCTAACTGGCTTCGAGAAGAAATAATAAAAAATAAATCTGTTCTTGCAAATGCTGGTCCAAACCACCAAAACGGAAGCTCTTTCCATTCTATTCAATCTGAAGATGATGATAAGTCCTCTAAAGGTGTTGATCAGGCTGGCAGCAAGAGCATGGAATCAACCAAGTCAACTGAAGATGAGGAAGATGATGAGGTACAATTACCTTTCTTTATAATGGATATAGTTTTTCTGGTTGTCTTTTCACAGTTTGCAACTTAAAAATGTGTTCTGGCACATAAGCCAAAAGTCGTTCGTTTAAAATGTTGGCACTAGAATTTTTTTCGTCATATGATTCTTCAAGCCCTTCTTGTCACATCAAGGTTTCAATAACCCCATTTGCTTTTTGATCTTTATCTAATATTTCTCCTTTCACTGAACTTTGTGGCCAAGGATGTATGGTAAAATTTTGAAGGCTAGGGTTGAGTCACTGCTATCTCCACTGAAGATGGTTGGGTCAAGTGTTCAGTGATTGGTCTTGTGAGGATGTCCTGAGTTTTGGTGGAGCCGCAACATGGTTTTATGGTAATTGGCTTTTGGTTAGACCATTGGCAAGTGCTATTTACCATTGCTTGTGCCACTTAGTGTTGGCATCAAGTGCTGTATTTGACCGTGTTTAGACTTGACATGGATTATCACGTATACACACATAGTGCAATACATGTTCAGGGTATTCGTGTGTATGGAAATGCTAAACCAATTTCTTACTGAGTTTATCATCAGTTTAATTTAATTAAAAAAATCATGGTGAGTAAATAAAGAAAGAACAGATGGAACTTTTTTATATTGCTATGTGCACAATAATTAAGAGAGAGGGCAGGGGATGGGAGATTCAAGGGAACTGTTTTGTTGATGATTGTTGAAGTAACTGGGATTCTGGGACCTGGATAAACTTCTCATCAGTTCTGATTTTGGATAAAAGTGAGTCTTTTCTTCCAGCTTTGCTTCCTTAATAACAAATTGATATATAGTTAATCCCTTGTGTCCTTTTTGTTGCCAATTATTGTTATGACTGTACATATAGGTTTTACCTAGCTTTAACTCCAATGCTGGCAATATCTAGTCCTCAAGTTTCTGCAGTCCTAGTCCATTTTGTTTTTCAATTTACAAATGGCATTCCTACGAACTTATGCTGGCTTTTCCTCTAGAGGAAATCAGACAAATATGTAGTTCAGTATTTTTCTGTGTCCTAGAGGGAAGGATATAGATGCTGACAATAGGCTTGAAAATAAGCAATAAATGTCCTTCAGAAGTTCTAGTTGACCAGCAAAAGATGATAATTTATGCTTTCAATAGTCAATCAAGCCTTTAACTTTGTCTAAATGAAGATATCTGTTGGAGGATGTTGGTTTTCTTTTAGTAAGAGGCAGACCAAATTGAATATCGTAGAGCCTTCAGGAAAACCCAATAGGTTGCAAATATCTGAATTATGAGAGCAACCGTAACTGAAATAGACCGAGTTTTTCTTGATGCTGTAAGATAAAAATGTAAGATTGTGAAATTTGCAAAACAAGTCTTAAAGATTTTTAAGAAAAAAATTCTCCTTTGCAAAAGATTGGTAGGTTTTCATTTTTATCAACTAATACAAGATGATAGGTTGAAATTTGTGATCCTGTTTTATATAACTTGATTTCACCCTTAGCAACAACCATATTTGGTAGTGATGAGGGACACTCCATGATTATATTAAAAGAATAGAAGATATTTTGTATTTTTATAACTTTGCCTATGTTTTGTATGACTGGTTTCAAGCTTGGATAAAGGAGAGTTGTGGTAGGTTGACGGCCACTGTAAAACTATAATCACATCCCATGAACAAGAATCTGTATAAGAAAACTATTAGGCATTACCTACTATTGACGTGCTGCAGCGAACCAAACTTCACATCCCATGAACATGAATCTGTATAAGAAAACCGTTGGGCTTACCTACTATTGATGCCCTGCATCGAACCCTGTGTAATGAAAAGTGAGAAAAGGTTAACTAGGCATTTCTTGGAAGTGACACATGACATTGGCGCCCGGATGTGGTGAGAACTAGACAAGGGTTCTCAAACTTTAATGGAGGGCAAGTAGGCCTATGTTTTGTATAACTAGTTTCAAGCTTGGATAAAGGAGGGTTGTGGTAGGTTGACCGGCAGTGTAAAACTACAATCACATCCCATGAGCAAGAATCTGTATAAGAAAATTCTTGGGCATTACCTACTATTGACGTGCTGCATCAAACCCCATGTAATGAAAAGTGAGGAAAGGTTAATTAGGCATTTCTCGGAAGTGACACATGACATTGGCGCCCTGATGTGGTGAGAACTAGACAAGGTTTCTCAAACTTTAATGGATGAGTATGGTTAGAGAAGTTAGTCGAGGAGAGTAGGATACATCTAGCAACTTGGAATATAAGGTCATTAATAGGGAAACTAATGGAACTAATAGATATAATTGCTAGGAGGAGAGTTAAAATAGCTAGCTTACAAGAGACTAAGTAGATAGAGAAAAACAAAAGAAGTTGGTAAGACAGGATATAAACTTTGGTATACTTGGAAAAATTGAAAGAAAATTGAGTAGGACTTATTGTTGATAAGAGTTTCAAAGATGAAGTTGTCAACATTAAGAGAGTAGGAGATAAAATAATCTTGGCAAATTAGTGTTAATAGTGAAGTCTATTAATAATCTTGGCAAAATCATTAGGAACTTGAGGACTAGGTGGTGGAATTTGCAAGGAGAGAACCAAATGGTTTTTAAGGATAGAATGCTGAAGGAAAGAAAACAAGATGTAGATGGGAAATCAATGCTATGTGGGAAGAGATGACTAATGGTATTAAGAAAGTGGCTGTAGCGGTATTAGGAGAATAAAAGGAAATACGACCATCCGGTAAGGAAACTTGGTGGTGGCATGAGAAAGTTAAACTGGCGGTTAAGGTTAAAGGGAAGTGCTATAGGGGACTCCCTAAATGTAGAAATAGAGAAGCTTATGAAAGCTATAAGATGGATAAAAAGAAAGTTAAGAGGACGGTACAAGAGGCTAGGTTCAAAGTGTATGAAGAGTTATATTGGAAGCTATAAACTATGGATGGGTGAAAGATATCTAATAAGATTGCAGGACTAAGGAAAAGAAAAATTTGAGACTTGACTCTAGTTAAATGCATGAAAGATGAAGGCTAAAATATTTTGGTTAAAGAGGATAAGATGAAAGAAAGAGAAGTTGTTTTAGTAAGCTATTCAATGGAAGACGTGTTGACATTTTAAGATATCTTACTAATTCTATTGAGAATAGAAATTTGAAGTATACACATAGAATTAGAGTATTTGAGATGAAGTCTTTGGAAAAAATATTACGAGAAGTGGTTGGACTTGATAGAATCTTTATTAAATTGTGGAATAGTTTAGCTGATGTGGAAGTAATTTAGTTGACTAATTTATTTAATAAGATTTTAAACCAAAGTGCATGATGAATGAAGAGCACTATAGTACTGATTTATAAGAGTAAAGGTGATATTCAAAATTGTTATAACTATTGTGGTATTAAATTCACGAGCTATTCTATGAAATTTTGGGAGGATGATTGAGCATAAATTGAGGTGTGACACAAAAATATCTGAGAATCAATTTAGTTTTATTTCAGAAAGATTGACTATGGAAGCTATTTTTCTCCTTCGGAGGTTAATGGAGAAATATAGAGAAAAGAGACAAGATCTTCATTTTGTTTTATTGATTTAGAAAAATCATATGATAAATTCCTTAGAGAAATTTCATTGTTGGTGTTGGTAAAGAAATGAGTCTCCTTTAGATATATTAATATGATTAAGGATATATACAATGGACTGGTTACTGATGTGAGCTACCGATGGAACACTAGTGAGTTTTCAATCACAATAGGGATTTGTTCTAACTTCTAAGTCCTTATCTTTTTGCACTAGTCATGGATGTATTTACTAGGCTTATTCAGGATAATATTCCTTGGGTGCATGCTATTTGCGAATGATATAGTTTTAGTGGATAAAACTAAGATTGAAGTTAATTGTAAGATGGAGTTATGGATGAGTTTATTAGAATTTAAGAAAGAGTGTATTAGAATTTAAGAATTTTAAGTTAGGTAGGAAAAAGACGGAATAATGGAATGTAGTTTTCGTAAAGTTAGAAATAAATATGAAAACGGAGTAAAAATTGAGGATCATAAAGATTTTAAGAGTGATAATTTCTGGTATTTAGGATCGATTATTCATAAAGGAGGGAGGGATTGAAGAGGATGTTGTCTCTAGGATTAATGCAGATTGGATAAAATGAAGAAGTGCAGTTATGATATTTTGTGATTGTAGGATACCTACTAAGTTGGAGGAAAAATTTTATAGGAGAGCTATAGAGTTGACTATGCTTTATGGTACAGAATGCTGGGTAGTTAGAACAACATTTGCACAAGATGAGTTCGGCCGAAATGAGAATGTTGAGTTGGAATACAAGAAAAGTTAGAAATACTAATTGAGGATATATTGAGAGAAGGACGATTTTGATGGTTTGTACTTGTACAATGTAGGCTGAGGGATACACTGGTATGGAGTGATTTGATACATGTAGAAGAAAAGAAGGGTAGAAGTAGACTGAAATTACATGGGATTAAGTAGTAGAGAAGGACTTAATATCTATATATCTTTTAGGAAATGTGACCCTAAATAAAGCAGAATGGAGGAAATGGATTCATGTAGCCGATCCTGAATAGTTCGGGATTAAGATTTAGTTGAGTTGAATTGAGTTGAGATAATTCGTATTTTTGAGCACAAGTAAAACCATTTGGGGAGCCATTGAGACTAAGAATAGTGTATAAGATCAGAATTCTTGAGAATGTTATGATATTGCTCCTTAAGAATTTTCTGCATTACTTGCACAAAAATATTACTTGCCATCTACTAGAATTAGCTTTTGTAGTTATGATTGTTGGAAAGTTGGGTATCTTTTGTCTTATAGTTCTGACAAGTACGGAAACATTTTTTTGTTCATTTAATCACTCTTCTTTTCATATTTTTTTGTAGGATGATGTCGAGGCGGCAAGATCAGCTGCATTCAACCAGGAAATAAAGCGTGTCCTAACTGAAGTTCTTATGAAGGTTTTGTTTGCCCTCTAGATTTTAAATATGTCTATTTTCTTCCCTTGGTGCTGATTTATTTTCGATACACAGGTTACGGATGAGCTTTTCGATGAGATTGCTACAAATGTTCTGAATGAAGATAATCCAACTGTTGAAGGTGGATATTTATTCAAGGAATTTGCATTCTCTTCCAACTTTTGTACAATGCGTAGAAAATGTGGTGCATGTTGTATGTCATGTTTCTTGTCTTTCTGCTGCAGTTAGTGATCATGCTGATGTCGAAAATCATGAAGTCTCTTTTCCAGCAGCTTCAACACCTAAAACATCTGCTAAGGTTCTAGTTCCAGCTGGAAAAAGCAATAAAAATATTGGCGGTACTGGTGAAAATTCTAGCTCAAGCTCTTCTAGAGGAGACATACTGGGTCTTGCCAATTATGCTTCAGATGATGATGATGATGTTGATGATTGTGTTGGTGATGATGGGGGAACTCAAAGCTCCAATTTGCTGTCTTCTGGGATGGTGATTGATGCTTCTCATCAGCAGGAAACCAGTGGCAGGGTTTCTGCAAATGTACTTGAGAGAGTGGAAAAGGGGATTGCACTAGTCAACAAAGAGAAGCCTAGTGAAAATGTACACAAAATCAAGAGTCAGAGATATAGAACAGACCCTACTGGATCTCCTCCAAATCTTGGAGCAAGGGATAATGAAGGAAATTCTGTGATGCAATATGCCTCTTCATCTGACAATAAATTGCATGGTCGTGCAAGTGACAGGATGGCTCGCATTGGTGATGTGCAGACATCTGTTGAAAGTAGAAAGTTTTTTCAGTTTTCTCCAGATAGCTCCAATTCTCTTCAGTCAAACGATAAGGCAGGAAAGGAGTCTACTGTTGATGATGCTAAAAATGGGAAATCAGTCAGTGGAGAGGGCCATGTTAGAGAATCCAAAAGTATTTTGAGCAATAATAGACATCCAGAAAAAAGGAGCAATAGCGACTATCCTGTCAAAGAGGCAAAAGCTGTTGTAGATAAGACAGTACTTGAAACTTCTGGTGCTAAAAATTTTACCAGTCATGAAGGTAGGGAAAAAGTCAAGAAGGAAAAAAGGGATAACATTGAGGAGAAAGCCCAGGATAGGGGTGGTGGAGGAAAAAATATGAGGGAATCTGATTCCAGAAGCAGTTCTAAGCATACTAGTGCTAGGGATGACAGGAAGGATGTGACAAAAGATAAAAGGAAAAAGGACAAGGAAGATTGTGCAAAGAAAGGGGAGCAGATAAGGGATGAGAAGGAAGACAGGTCGACACGAGGTATGAAGGATGAGGTCAGGTATAAAACTAGAAGGCCCCCTTCACCTAGCAGTAGAGTTAGAAGTAGCAAAGAAAATTCTTTGCATGGTTATGGCAGTCTTTCAGGTGATGACCGTTCTGATAATTCAAAGAAGAGGTACATGTAGCTTCTATCTTTAGTATGCTTATATTAAGTGCCTTCTTTCTCTTGTCAATCTTAATGTTCCTGTGCCGCTTTATAGGAAGGTGCAGTCACACAGAGGTAGCTCGTCACCATCACCTACAAAGTCTAGGATCAGGTATAGTGGATATACATAAACAATCTCTCTGTTTGGCTTAGCTGAGAGAAATTTATATTTTTGTAGGATTTTTGAATCATCAATCATGCAGACATGTTCTAATAAGCTTTTCCCAACTGTTTTTTTGATTCAAGGAGCAACCATTTTTTCTTACTTTTAAGTTTTTCCATCTAGACTAAGCTTAGCCAATGTGCAATTTTATGTATTCAATATAATGCATTCACTTTCTGTTTTCTTCAGGGACAGAAGAAAATAAAATCAACAACTTTAGTGAAGCCTTATTAAATCTTGTATTGTGTCCTTATTCCATTCTTTAATTGAATTTTTTGCCACTTGTTCTTACCTTGAACCCTTCAAAAGCCATACCCTTTTCCTTTCTAAAATGCTCATATAGATAGGCACTTGACATTGTGAAGGAGAAATGGACTTTTTTCTTTGTTAATGTTCTACATAAGAAGTGTAATTATTGACCTAGGCCCTTGGTCCAAATACTGACTCCATCAGTCTGACTGGTTTATGATTAAAAATATTTAAAAATATTAAAAATATTAAAAATTAGATATGATATGATAAAATGTCTAACTATTTATATTTTTTCTATTTTTGATGAACTGTTTATTATTTTTTATCTTACATTAAATGCTACTCTTTAAGGCACATTTATCTCCATTCTACACTACCATTTAGTTGTAGCATAAATAGAAAAATCATGATTCATTTAATTGTAAAAAATGAAAGTAAAGTTGCATATAATATAGAAAATATATAAAATTTATTGATATTTTATATTTTAAATAATAAAGTTTTAAAAGTATTCAAATGCATTAAGTGAAGTATGGTAAGAAAGAATTGTTTATTTTCAATTTTGTATTGGAAATAATTGATTATTAAAATACTGAGTAATGATATGTTTTGAATAGCAGATATATTTTTTGTTGCTTGATAAACTGTCAAACAAATTGTTGTGTTGGTGGTTGAGAGCACCCTGCACAAGCCTTTGGTCACGTGGTCATGTATTTGATTCCCATCCTAGTCACGTTTTTCAAAATTTTTCTTTTCAATTGCTGACCGCACTTTCCACCGCTTGATTCAATGGTTTTCTCGGAAAACCAGCCAGATCAGCAAGTTTCATGTGGGTCCACCACATTTCTAGTCTTACATGAAATCTGGACAGGTCGTAGGTCTGGTTTGCTTGTTTTCTGGGTGGACCGGCCAGTCTAGTCTGTCTCTTATAACTATGCTATAGTTAGACATGTGTTGATGGTGTCATAATCTCCCCACTTTCTTGTGATTTCTACAACAGATTACAAATGATAAATTATGAACTTAAATAAATATAAGATAATCTGAGAAATGATAGGGAAGACAAGCATAACTTTCATTGATGTGCCAATGGGCCACCTCTTAAAGATCTGGCTTGGTAGCATGAATGAATTTACGCCATGCTTGTGCCAAGATAATAGGAAAAATAAATTAGTCTGCTGGTATGGCCATTAAATGTCAGTCAGGAGTGGGGTGTGGGAATGTGGGTGCGGGTGTGGGGAAGCAGATATTTCGGAAACACTTTACAAGGAAGCGCTTAGAAAGCAAGTGCAGGTTCAAGATTTTAGGAAGATTCTAAAGCAGGGCAGAAGATTCCAGCCATTAAGGTCTAGCCCAGCCAAATAGGGGAGCCAAACTCCAGTTGATCTTGGGCTTGGTATATATAGTTTAATTTCAGACAGTGCCCTAGACTTGCCTAAGGTTTTAGCCACAGGTCAAAGGTCAGGCCTGGTCCTGGCCAAGCCTTTCGAATTGGCACTCCTGAGTAAAAGTGCTTGCTCTTTTCCTCTTCATGCCTTTCCATTTGATTAAAGTGTTTTTAAGAAATTAGAGCTTGGACTGTGTAATAGTTTCAGGAAATGCCCTACCCACGTATAGTTTCATGCATGCCTTTTGTGTTGACATATGTGGCATGTGACTGTTTTAAATTTTTCAGAACCCTATTTGGACTACGAAAATTGCTTCCTATCATGTGCAGCGCAGATGGATTGACTGCTTAAAAAATGCGTAGGTATTGTAATACTTTGCATTTTTTATTTCTTGAAATTAGGGCAAATGGCCTTAACTGCATCTAGCCCCCCCCTCCCCAACCAAAAAAAAAGCTCAAACTTTAAAGGGTTGCCTATGGCCTTATCATCTGAAAACATCCGTTTTTACTATCAGGAAACATAAAAACATTTAATTATGAGTACGGATACTAATATATGATTTAAAATCTTGCCATTTTGGCTTCATGGTGGGCCTCTCGCCCATGAAAAGCTACGAAAGCAAGGACTCCACACCAATTAATTTATGGCTGAACTTTTTCTTATCATACCTTTCTTATGCTTTAAGTGAAACTCATATAGATGTGACACTAACTTGTTGAAGGCGCAAGAGGGGTCAAAATATGGTCCTGACAGATGAAGCTGAACCATTATTGTATATGTGGAGAGAGGACCTGATTTCAGCCCTCTTTCTGGAGGACTTTTGTATTCTAAATTTTAGATGCTCTCATTCACTTGTTGTCTCATCAATATTCCTGCTCTCATTTCAATTATATTTAAGTATGGGCTAATGTTTCTCAGTTGATGTCCTGCTTTTGGTAATTTTTTATGGCTTATTGGGATCTTTCTTGAATATGTTCAGAGAACCTGTATGCTCTAAAGAACTGACACTATGTTGTCTGCTGGTGTCCTGGGAACTGCATTAGTGGATAAAAATGATAAATTTTGGGTTTCGTTTGGTCTAATAAACTACAACTAGTATTACTTCATTTTTGTATTCATATTTTTTTTTCCGAGAATGTTATATCAAGCTGCCTCTGCTGTTCCAATTTTAGACTGTATGGGTTGGAATCCATGAAAGATGGAACTTAGCTGTACAAAGTAAGATGCTTGAAATTAGTAGTTCTATCAGATTATAATAGATTAGCCTGTTTGAGCAGTCAATTTCTAGTGACTGGCTTCCTTTTTTTTTCCACGTTATGGGTGTTGGTACTTGTTAATATAGCTAAAGAAATAACATTTTTATGGTATAAAAGATGTGATCTCTAGCATGCAGGTAGGTTCTGAGCGGTTAAAAGGATTAAGGACCAGCAAGTATGTGTATTTATGCTTTTACTTACCCAGTCAGTGTTATTTCTTATTTCTAGACAAGTTTCGCGGTCTCCACATAGCAAGCATTCTCACCGCAGGAATTCTCCCTATTCTTCTCTTGATCGGAGGTAAGAGGCCTAACATTCTGTTTTGTAAGATTAAGATTGTGTTATTCCTCGAAACAAGTTACATCGCAGGTGAATGTGAGATGGGCCCTTCTAGACCCTGGTTCACACCCAAGTGGTTTTCGTGTTACTAGTCTTTGATTGACATACTTAATCCTTTTATGCTGCAGGAGGAGATCTAGATCCACCACTCCGGTCAACAGGAGGAGATAACACAGGCATAATATGGGAGCAGTCGGAAAACATTGAAAGTTCAGTGCTGTATGTGATGTCATTGGTCTGACATCTTCCAGGTGGGTGGTCGGCTTGTGGCTACTTGCTACGCTGCTGTTACTGTTGCATCTAGGATAACTCTTTTATGAAGGAATGGGGAATCTGAAGAGGATCACTAGTTGGACCTATATAGGATCAGGCATGAAATTTTAGTGGCTCAATTTTCAAACTCTACAGGGAGTTCTAATGGAAGTTGGCGGTGGCAGCAGTTGGATTTTAGGGGTGGGGCGTTTGAGAGGACTCGGTAGTTGTGATGTATCAGTAGGAATTTAATATTTTTGTTGGTCAAGTATGGTTTCATATGTGCTTCATGTTTTGTATGGTAGGATGCTAGCTAAAATGGAATATATTCTCATGAGTATGTATTCTTCCCAACTATATAGCTGATGTTTGGAGTGCAATGTGTTCTTAGGAGTCTTTACCTGCTTCCATGTGGTTTGGAGTGTAATGTCAAACTACATTTGGCGTCCAATTATCTTTTTCCTAAAGATCCGGCTAATCTGCTGGTTTTGCATTTCCCCCATCAACTATTAGTTATCCCCAATATCCTAGCGCTTATGAAACATCTGGCTAGTTAATGTGCCATATAGCTTTCATGTTCAGCAAACGTGCTTGGGGCCTGTGAGTATATCTTTGCAGTGTGATTTTTCATGGCTTGCCCAAGTATTCAACTAAAACCTCATTATCATTGAAGCGTTGTATGCTGAAACTCGCAAATGGTGATGCAGGGGTAGCTTTCTCTTGGCTTATTGTATTTAAGGCTTGTTTGGTTCGCGGGAAAAGAAGGAAGAAAGTGTGGTCAACGGAAAAGTAATAAGATATCTCTTATTTGGTTGGAGTTTTTAAATAAGAGAGATGGAAAAATTATATTTTTATGGAAATATAATTTTCACATTTCATGGAAAAGTCTTTTTCATGAGAAACATAAGAAAACTACTTTCGTATGAGGCGGAATCACTCTTTTTATTTTTTTCCAAAAAGGCTCTTCAGCATTAAAGAAGCATTAAAAAGGTATTAAAAATCTAATTTTTATTAAGGGCATAATAGGAATTATACATAACTTTTACAGAAAAGTGGATGGTCAACCAAACATAAGCACTTTGGAAATTTGTCACTTTTCTATTGTTAACCAAATATGCTAAAAGTATTTTTCTAGGCAACATTTTTTTTAGAAATTTATTTTTCAGAAATTATATTTTTAGGAAAGAAAATGCTTTCCGCAAACCAAACGAGCCTTTAGAGGCTACCATGGCAAGGCATCAACCCTTCTTGTTTGTTGTCTCTTTACTGGTTTCTGCCAGAGATTAAAAAACTGATTAAGTTTCTCGCACAACCCTACCGATGCTGATTTCTTAAGGCACCTTTTGGATTGAAGATATGTGGGGTTTGTACTCGTATTTCCTGAAAATAACATCAAACATGTTGGGCTGTTGACTGGGATAAGTTAGCTTGGCTATCCGCTAAATGCAGCTGTATGCTAAATTGGTATGACCTTGTGCCTGATGACTGTGGTCTCACTACGTTTCAGGGTATAACTTGGTTTAAACTCCTCCGTTATCTCTCTATTATTAGAGAAATTGACCAATTTAGGATATTATGTAATATAATAAAGAAATTTTTATTATATTATTATATTATATAATAGATTATTATGTAACAGAATCATAGAGATTTAAAGAGTAAAATTTTCCAAGTTTATAAAAAACACCTTTTTCTTTTCATTTATAGTAATACCCGCATAGCCTTTTCTCATCCTCTCGTCATCCAAGTACAAAGTTAACTGTAATTAATGCTTCGTATAAGACATGCTTTTTTAGTCAAGAGTTGAGATTTATATCTGTTTGTTCCTGTATGGAATAATATGTCGTTCTAGGGCTGGTCGTTATTTGATGGTACTCTATGTATCCTCTCTCTTTGCTGCCTCCCGTTGGGATTGATTTATCTACCATTACTTTTATTATTGTTTCTTCATGGGATGGATTCACGATGAGCTTCAATTAATTCGGTCTTTCTTAGGACCAAAACCCTGACAGTTGTAAGAGTGCCAAGACTAAACAATTAAATAATGCCCCAGCCTGTAGCTTTTGCTGGTGTTTTGATGCGACCGTCGATAGTTTGGCGTCCTTACATATTGGTGGATAATTATTATGTTCCGACTCTGATCTGATTAGACTCAACCATTCTGTAATTAAACATGTGGATTGGGTTGGGTCCAAAAATTGAGCTTGATCTAAATTACATCTAGATCTAATTTAGGTCAATAAAATAGATCTGACTTCTAACCCCCCCCCCCCCCCCCCCCCCCCCCCTCCCAAAAAAAAAAAAAATACCTATCTCCAACTGAACCCGATCGAAATTATTATATACTAAACCACCTTGTAATTAATCCAAATTTAGATGGTACATTGCATCAATTTATGAATAAAATAAGAATTTTATTAGGGTGCTGCTAAGTTTTCCACCAGATAAATCCCGACCAACTGTAGGGGAAACTTAGAAGTGCCATAGCAAAATCCATAAAATAAATATTGCATTAGACTTAGGCATAGCATTCATGCATGCAGTACCGGTCTCAGTGTAGAATTCATTGCATGCAATACCGGTCTTCAGTGTAGAATTAATTGCATGCAGTACCGGGCTCGCTAGATCACTAAAACTCACCATTGATTACTGCTTATCGGGATGTCACCTTTTGCTCATGCCTTTGAAGCTATTGCATGCATTACTGCTCAAAGTTGGTTAAGGCTAGAGGCCGGTGGTTCCAAAATCTTTGGTCGCAGGGAGTTGGCGCTGGTATTTCCGCCCTTGGAACCATCGCCATCACTAGGGACCATCTGGAAACTCCCGGCAGGATATAGACCGCGGGATTGCAGCGTGGAGGGCAGGAAGAATGTGAATAGGATAGCGGAGGAGTGAGGGCGTGTGGGTCGTTCCCTTGTTTCTTGTGGGATCATATGAGAAAATAAGACCTTTCGAGGTCTTTTCACTCATCCCACCGAGAGTGGGCCATGGAACTCCGCCTCTTCCTTCCTCTCCCGCTCCCTTCCTCCCATGCATCATGCCCCACTCTAAGCCCTACCTGTCCGGCCAGAAGTTTCCAAACAGTCCCTAGCAGATAAGAGATCCTTAAGGAAGATTTTCCATCTCATAAAATAGAATTTTCTCTGTTCTCCACATCATCTCACAGTATGGGCAATGCCAATGAACAAGGGATGTCTTAGATTAGTATACTAGCTTCAACTGTCCATATCTTTTAGGTCTCAATGTGCAGAACATAAGTAAGAGGAGGGGGGTATCGCTAAGAACTTCTGGTTTTGCATCCTACAGAAATCATGGGCTGGATAATCTAGAAAGGCATCAACCTAATGATTATGTATTTTGATGGACGCCCAGGAATGCAAGCTTGCCTTAGATCATAGTGACACAAGAGCTTCCAATTGTTTGTAATATTATGAAAATATCTTCTCTAATAGTTTCATTTTCATCAATCAAGTAAAGAGGGAGTGCAGTCAAACTTTGCTTCATGATGTCATAGAAGAATCAGTAGCCAGACATGAAGTAGATGCAAAGAGCCATGCAAACTATTTTCAAGGTTGTACTACAAAGACCATGCATCAAATACCCAATGATGGGTTCAACTAAGAGTTGCTTCCAATTCTTTATTCGAAAATTAATCAATTGCACATGTTTTAGGTCCAGTGGGAACACCTCTCCGACCCACCACCATAATCCCCGTGTGGTCTCATCAATAAATACACCTCTAACCTCTATCTCAACGCCCTCCAATATAGCACCTCTAACTCTACCACTACCACCTTCCCGTTCTGTAACCTTGACACCAATTCAATTTGCCACCTCATGTCCTCTAGCCACCTTGTGGACCAGTGGCAATCTCGTTGTCTAAGATTGAGCATCTTTAACTCAATGAGAGGTACGAAGGTTGCGATTGTGGGTACTAGCGATTAGGGCATCTTCACCTTTTATCCTTATTTTTTTGCTTTTCTTTTCAAAAGAGCCACTCAACAATTCGAATAGCTGGACAGCTTTGGTCAATGAACAAAAATCAAGACTCTAATGAAACTAGGTCTACTATAGCTGCCATGTGGTAAGCCAAATGAGGTTCTTTCTTTTTTTTCTCCTTTATAAGACTACTAGGGGCTACTCCACATTTCTTCAAATGCTTATGGTGCAAGAAAAGGGTGAAAGAGAGTTGTTTCTTCATGTTTCTCTCTCTAAAACACTAAAAGTTTTTGGGAGAGAAGTCAGGACATGAATGGTGTTAAGAAATACAAATAAGAGAGGAAAAAACTACTCAGGAGTTCCTTCTATTCTTCCAACTATTCCCTCTCTCTTATTTAAATATTAGATGATCTTGGTGGGCAGTCCAATGAGGCCCAAAAACCAATAGCTTCCAATGGCACCCTAGCAACCTTAATCCAAGGGCCGTAAAAGGCTTTGCGTTAGAAACCACCGACGAGCAAATACTACTCTCAATAGTTTGTTTAGTTGAACAAGTAAAATTTTCTTGCTAGTTGGGGACAAAGGTGACCACAAATGCAGCATAGGTCTAAGAGATTTCATAGGAAAGTGTTGCCAAATTTTCTATCCTTTGGCAATAACCTCAGTTCCAGGTCTAATCAGCTTAGTAATATCCATATTTTTCTGCACCCTTGTGGAGCCTATTTTGTTTAAAGAGTGTCCAATAATCAAGGTATAGAGGAGTGCAGGCGGCTGTAGCAATCCTTAGAATCTTACACTTATCCTAGTACTCCCTTGGTAATTCTGACATTTGAACCCTATATAGAGGTGCCGTTAATGGAATCCTTGCCTTGCTTGAAGTTTAGAAACCATTCTTCTAGTTCTTGGATCTAGCGAGCAAGCACCAACGGTCCTTTCTTCAACACCAAGTCTTTGTGTTCCTCAATTGAGAATTTGAATAAAAGGACACCATGCATGAAATACAGAAAGGGTTTGATAATCCCTTTCAAGATTCCACCAAGCATTTAGCTCACTAATAGCATAATTTGAAGTTAATCCTCTAGCAAAGAACTTACCGATCAGGGATGAACTCCACAACCAACAAGCCTCTTTCATTTAACATCCCAGAAGATGATTGATAGAAGCCAAAGATATTTAACCCTGTGATATCTTGACTAGACCCTCACATATCGGATTCTATGATCAAAGATCTCAAAAGAGTAATATAATGGGTCAAAAATCACCAACAATGAAGAAGTAAACATGGATGCATCGAAAGTTATGTTGGAATAAAACCAAAGGCCCAATCCAAAATCCTTACTATCAAAAATTCTTGGACAACCTCTGAACCCTTCCAAGACTGATTAGAAAGAGGAAATGAAGTTACATTTGACTCGCAAGAGTCTATCATTAAGTTTTTTTCAAATAAGTCAATAATAGGTAAGCTATAATCTAGTATATATCAGTACGAAAGATGGCATCACTTAAGTCGGTAATAGGTGAATTTTAAGTTTAACACTTTTAATACATTTCGCATCAAGTTAGCTGTCCAATACATCTTGGATCATCTTAATTGGAGCTCAAATGAGGAAGTTATTGCCACTTCATTGGAGATTTGTAGCACTTGCATGTTGTTGGTGACGTTCAACATAATATGAGAATTTTATTACACCACTTATTTATTTAGGGATGATTTTACTAGAAATACTGGTTAGAGTCCTAATTGATGTCCTCAGGGAAAGGCTTGTTTTAGAAGTTTTGCTTAATAAGTTGGTCTTCTTTGAGTTGAAAAGAAGGCCCAATTTCCTTCAATGTATGAGCCCTAGAACCTATAAATAGCCCCCTAATTACTGAATTTTACATCATATTGATGAAAGTTTTCTCTCGAGTACAAGTTAACTCATGGTTTCTCTAGAATTTTCTTTGAATGGTGGATTCTGTGTATGTCTTGATGAATTTTGAGGAATGATGATGTAGCCAACTATTATAGTTCCTTAATCGTGAAGCATCTTGAAAGTGTCAATTGGTAGAGTCAAGGGTAGTGACAAGGCTCTTCAATAGCAAGATCGTAAGCTACTAGTATCCTTAGATAGTTTAGATTCTTAGATTTTCTTGACTTTAGATTTTTAAAATTATAATTTGTTATTACTTTAAGATTTAGTTTGTTTTCTACTTAGTTAGCCTAGTCTTCTAGTGGCTAGGTCTAAAGCTCATGCTAGGCCTCTTAGCCTGCATAAGTTTTTTGGTATAAGAGATCAGTGTTTCCTAGTATTGTTACTAGCAGCTTCCTTTTGAGACCTTGATTGTTTTACGAAGCATCTATCCTAGCTAAGGCTTCATTAAGTTTTAACTGACTTAAAACTCCTATTGGATTAAAAAATCTACTAATTTAAAATTTTGTTTTGCCTATGGGCTTCTAGTCATTCTCAAATTTTGATCACTCTAAAGGTTTGACTGGTCGGGGGGTAATCTAGTATAAAAAAATAATCATATATTAGATTACCATATTTGGTACAAAAAGAGAATGAGAGAGATGGTGAAATAAATGGTAGGTCTTATACCTATTTTATCGAGAGAGAAGGTAAAATAAATCCTACCAAAGAGGTAGTATTTTTCTCCTACACTGAATTATCGAGTGGAGATAATCTGAAATTATTATTGCTTAACAAATATACCATTATTTATATCATGTTAGTTTTACATTAACTATCTTTTATAACTAAAGATTTTAACTGCTAAACAACCTTTGTGCAGTTAATTAATAGACAGATATAGAAAACCAATGTGCTTGAACATATTTATACACATTACACTAATAAGAGCCTTTGGTGCAATGCCATAAACTTCCTTTGGGAAGAAAGTGACTCACATAAGATGCTCTCTCTAGTATACAATGGAATCAACTAATAAGATATTATCAGTTTTCAGAGGTCCATTTACTTTGATAGAATGAATCCCTAGACCATGCACACTCACTAGTCAAAAATATTTCACTTTAGAATTATAACATCTGATAAACTTTCTTTGGAAAGATGATTGTGTACATTAATTTCACAATGCATCTCAATCCTCTAAAATGTTAAACAAATCTTGGTGAATAGGCCACGTTGGTAGTCACCATCTATTGAAATCGACAATCCTCCAAATCAGGGATCAACCAGTGATGCCTATAAATCTATTCATTAACCTTGATGCACCAATAATATACAATCTATCAAATATTAATATAACTGTCAATTCCTTGAAATGCCAAACAAAGAGATCCTATAAATCTCAGTGAACAAGCCACTTTAGCGGTGAGCATCCACTGAAACCTACAACCCTCTACATGAGCGACCAACCAATTATGCCTATAAATCATTCATTATTCAGTCCAAATATGAGAGTACACAAAAATTGCAATAGCATATTTAAGGAATTTTATATAATAAAATTGTATTATAGGGACCAAAATGCAATTATCAAAGAAACTTTATGAATAAAACTTTATTATAGGGATAAAATTGTATTCAGTCCAAAATGTAATAAAGTTCTATTGCACGGACTAGAATACAATTATCCAAGATCCTTTATGGTATAAAATATCATCAGGGATTAAATCATAACTTTTCCTTTTTTACTTATTATTTATTTATTTATGGGCAAATTGGATTTGGACTTCAGGTCGAAACCAAATAACCATTTCTTCCTCTTGATCTAGTGAAGAAGGGGGCTAAAATATGTAGCCCTTTCACCTAATCTCAACTTGGCAACTGCCGAGGACCCCTTTTCGATAGACTGCTAGCCTCTCTCCATCCATTAGCCACTAGCATCTAGCAACTGAGTAAAATCGGGATCTAGCAACTCTCCTCTTTCAACAAAAATAGGATCGCCAATGGCCAAAACTAGCAGATGGAAAAAGAGATCTTGGGGCATCCAGCATGGCAGCTCAATGGCTCGATGGAGCTCATCATCGGCCCGTCCTAGGCGACCGCCAGAAATTTGTTCCACCACCTGATGGGAGGAGGGCATGATAGCAAGAAAGACATTAGCACCTTGTTCCTCTTCTTCTTCCTTTCATATAACTGTTTTTTATTTTTTTACAAAAATTATTTAATTTGATCCTAATCTCCTACAAAATCCAGCTCGGATACCAAATGTGGGATTTTTCATGGATACCATGCAGGAGATTAGAATACAAAAATCCATAAATAAACTAGAATATATTGAGGCATACCTTGAGATCCCTAAGAAGCTATTGATAATCACTATAGCAATATCCTACTGAAGCAGAAAATATAAGAGCAAGGTAGATCTTCCTCCCCTCTTTCTTGATGTTTTTCTTTTTAATGGGATAAGTGTCCTCTAGGAACATAAAAACCTCGATACCCTAAGATTTCTCTACAAATAAATATATATAAAAGTGAAGTAAGAACCTAGCCCAATTAGCATAATGCTAATGGATCCACCCATTACAGAGCTCATTAACCAGTCCAGGCCTGCACCAATTCTCACTGCACTACAATAGGGCCCAAAACATATGATCACAATTAGTTGTGAGCTCCTTAAATATTCATTTAAACTAGAACTTAGCTTGTATAACATAATAAAACAATAAAACCAGTCCATAATAAATGGAAGCCCACCTTATAATAAATTCGAACAATTACCCCAGCAAGAACAATCCTTACAACTGAATCATTGTGCTGCTGATGCATTACTAAGATATTGGATATCTATAGATACCCGTCAGCAACTTTAGTATCTTTCTTCTCTTGGCCCCTTATGCAGTAGTAGGCGACATGCAACAACTTATAATGAACATACCTCTTTAGAGTCATAAATTTAATAGCTCTCCAACATAAGCTGAATATCTGCATTCAAATTCTGATGAAAGCAAGGACAAATAGAGGTTATATGTTGCTTTGTTGTGTTTTCTTGTACTGCCTAGTCAAGTTTGCTTGATTCTCCTAGCCCAATTCTTCAAATTCTTCTCAGCAATTGCTGGAAGCACAAACTTACAAGATGAGAGGTACAATGAGGAGTGGAGATAATTGCCTTCCTCTTGTTATCATCACCTCCATTATGCTCATTTTGGCTGTCAGATAAATTACTGTAGAAGGACCCACACTTTGCTAATCAGGGAGAAAATGAGACCATTACCAGCTGATATTCAGAAATTAGTCATAAATTTGGTCCTGTGCCAACTGCGCAGGCACAACCTAGAGCTAGGATCATAGTCCCACAAGCCAGAAAGCACTTGGCGTTCCAGTTTTTTCTTCCTTCCACTAATCCAGTTGTTATGAAGGATTAGGCATCCTAGCTTCATGCAAGCAGATCTGACATCAGGCTTCTCCCACAGGCCTTTGTAGGCTCCATTAGGAAAGAAGTTCCTATCCAAGAAAAACACAGTCAGGTTTGTAGTGGGCTCCCGACATTGGTCATCACCAACACGGTTCACACCACCTTCCCCACATAAAACATCATAGAAGCTTGGCTGCTCCGATAAGACTGAACTAGATGCATGCCTCACCACCATCTCCATTGCAGCAATTGTAGTCAAATCAGAGCGAGCGAAGTAAAAACCAGAGTTCAGTCGCCTTGGCAAGTTTATGGGTCCTGCCAAAACAGAAATAGTTGAAGAAGAGAGTTAGTAGGTAAGAAAAAAATGCTTGGTATGCCAAAAATTCATTAGGACATAAAGAACATTAGTAACATGCAGAAACTATGACTAGACAGTCTTATTGAGAGTTTACATATATTAAAGCAAGTACTTAAATATTTATGCATAAAATATAGGAAGAAAAGGAAGCCAAATCATGTGATCCATTTAGTCTATAATACAAATGAAGAAGTTCACTTGATTACAGACTGCAGTCAGTTGTAAAATAAACAAAATCCTCACCCATTGCAAAATTCAATAGAAGATTATCAAGTGGAAAGTAAAGTTGAAAGGTATATTACTACTTTCCAATCAACAAAGTTAAAAATATCACATATTTTAGTCTTTTCCTTTCATAATTATGCAATTTAGGATTTTGAGCTGACCAAAAATAAGTTTTGAGTATTTAGAAAAGCAAAAACTGCTAATGTGCCAAAGCATTTCCAGTAAGGGATATCAAAGTTTTGATGATAATAAGAAAAGGTAGAATTTTACTGGCACCGTTCTGGTTTATTGAATATATAGGATTTGGGATTTGTATGTTGCTGATTGTCGATATGCAATTACCCTTTTCTTTTCTATTTAAAACTTAACAATGGAAATATTGATTTTTTCTTTTGCAGAAGAAATATTGATTGGAAGAGGTAAAATTTTACCAGAAATATTGGAAGAACATCTTTCCATGATTACATATGCTAGTAAACTCAGCCAATCTACAATGGTAATTCAATTAATGAAAAGAAACTGCTTATAACTAGAGCCTTGTTATACACCAGATACTGATCACCTTACCAATCGTATTACATAGAGCAATGATTCATGAGAATACATACTGACTGATTTGTTAAAATTAAGTGGATTGCACCAAGGATTATGAGTGTCACAAGTATGAGTTTACAAAATACCTGTTTCATTGTATTCATCTGACTGTGCCAGCAATGCAGCAGGACCAAAGGAGAGGAGAAATGGCAATGGGTTATCAAACCAATAGACATCAACATCACTCATTAGGACATTGTATCCCAATTTTAGTATCTGCAGAACTATTCGGGATTTCACTTTAGTCACTCTCTGAAAACACTCGGTGCCAAAGTGGCAATTATTGAAGCTGATATTGCTCGGAGCCAGTGGATCCTTGAAGACTGGCAAGCCCTAGATACAAGAATCATTTTGCTTACAAACATATACAGCTAGGTTGGCCCACCATTGGACTTTGAAGTTGAAGAAAATCTATGCTAAGCATCAAAAACTAAACCAAGATGGGAGCATCATACCTGCAATACTGAAAAATGATAAATTTCAGAATCAAGAGCACAGACTATAAAATTATGGACTGCCAATAGGCGTAAACGGCAGACCCAACTCATAAGCATGTCCCTGTAACTATCTCCAGCAACTGCAAGCACAACGGATTTATCCTCGTCTGCAATCATTTGGAGGAGTGATTCCAAAGAGAATGTAATAGATAATGGTACAGACACTTCAAAAGAAACCTTGTACGATGTCAAGAGAGAGTATTTGCGCTCTTTGTCTAATGAATTGATATCCTCTAGACAGGTTTTCCACTTCTTCTCTTTCCAGAAGTGCAAGAATCTTGTTGATAATTGTAATGTTTCCTGTTCTCGACTTGAAACTGGCTCCAAACTGTAAGATGCATGTCTGTTTGGTCCTTGTAAAAAATAGACAGTTTTTTTTGCTTGATTGATGAAATAATATTGCCCAAAACACTTCACAAGTTTAATTAGGTTACTAGGAGTGTTATTTTGTCGTAGGAAAAATGTTCCATATAGTGCAGCAAGATGATGGTTTCCTCTATACTCCCAATTTCTTTCAGCCACACCGCCAGCATGTGGAAGATACTTGTGAGACCACTGACCCAACATTTCAGGATAGAAACTGGATACAACCTCGGTAGCATCAAATACCAATCTTAAGTCTGATGACAACACCTCATTTACAAGCCATTCATTGTGAAGACCTTTCCCATATAAGAAAGGAGGAAGAATCCCAGCATGCAGAGGTAGGTCCCCTGTGTTCCATGCCATAAGAAACCTCTCACTCTGCTGCTGTTTTTGAACTAGATACTCCTGCAACTGGTTGAAGAAATATTGAATTTATCCATAACATCCTACTGACCAAAGCTATGATGTTTTATTATAATATACTCCAGCATACCTTCTCAAATTTTATTTTTTTGCCATCCTTTCGTAGCCACTGCTTCCCATTGTCAACTAACTGAAATGAAAAGTGTGAAATGTCTAGTGACTTGGAAAAAAGGAACCAGTCATGGTTGAGTTTGTAAGCATGATGTAAGGTAGTAAGGATGTCAGCCAAGAGAACAGTTTCAGAATCAATAATCATAGAAATGTCAGAACGAGAAGCTTGAGATCTTGCGACCATGGAGTGAAAAAAGGGTGTCCCCAGGAACCTAAAACAAGAACACATTGTCAGCAGCAGATATTTCGTCATCTGGTCAATATGCTTAAAGTGTAGAAAATAAGGGGAAACTATATAGCTTTGTATTACTATCAACAAAATACTAGCATAATATGCATCAAGAATTCTCTTTAAATTTTTAGCTCTGCAAATTCTAACATGAACTTCATTTGGTATGATGCCTCAGATTATTAAAAGAAGATGTACAGGACAAATTTTTGTTGATAAGTTCAACATTTAACTGTGTCACACCTTAAGCTGCCCAGAAATAGACAATATAACAAGAAATTGCTTGGTTCAATGAACCTAGTGGCAGCTTTTGGCTAAAGCTACTCACCATAAGAGAGGTGTTTCATGAGTGCAACTGCTCTTCATATCAGATTCTGATGCCATCATCTATGCCAATAAAATCCAGAGACACCTTTTACTGCTTCAATCTCCAATCTAGGTAAAGGGAATAGCAGTCAATTGCACCGAATTTCCTTTCTTCTTTTTTATCAAGACATATGAGTGAAAATAATAGTGTGCGCATGAAAGCATAAATCTAGTAAATAAAAGTAAGTAGTTTGGTGTATCTTCAAAACCTTTATTTAGTAAGTTTTAAAGTAGGACTGGTGATCAAGAGTCCTTGTTTCTCTATATGATAAGCCAAAAAGTTGTTAGGATCTCATTTTAGTTTATATATCTTTCAATACAGCATTCTGTAAGATTTTGAATTTTGCATTATGTGAAAACCTTTGGGTGCCCTCTTATCGAATGATTCCCAAGATTCCTAGTTTACTCCTAAAGCAAATTCATTGCATATGAATTATTTGAATGAAAGATTTTTTTAGAAGAAAAAATTGGCGAGATTTGGCACTTCTCTCTCTCTCTCTCTCTCTCTCTCTCTCTCTCTCTCTCTAGAGTCCATCTTACATAATATTCGCTCTCCAATCCTACTACCCTATTTTGCTCTTTAAACATGAATATGAAATCTATGATCTGATTTTTCTGTTATAGGACCCTATGGGCTGCCACCAACTGACAAGTCCTTCAGAAAGCTATTCTTTGGAATTGTACCTCACATAAAAGCCTAAGAATTTTTTTGACCCTTCTAAATTTATCATTTCTGAGTTGTTTCTGTAGCATAACAGTATGTTGATTTCTAATCTAAGTTCCAAACCCTAGTTTTTAAAATCTTTTGGTTTGAGGGAGAGGAAGAATTCCCTCAACCCACTCAACTTGAATCTTTAAAAAGAAATTTAAAAGAAGATCAAAGAATTGCGAAAGTAGGGCTTAAGTCATATTTTCTTTCATTGATAGAAAACCGAGGTACACCCCCTCTATGTATAATGATGAGACCCGCTCTTGCACAATTCGGATCGAATTCCTCTTCCTATTTCTAATAGAATTTTTTCTAAAATAAACATAACTAGCAGAATAAACTCAAAAAAACTAAAACTATTTAGGAGATAGATATTGACTTCTACATTAACTCTGCCTTCTATTGCTCTGCTTGATTCTTCTCAGATCAGAACATACACCCAATCAAAATCTTATCCGAAAAAGAAACTTTGATGCGACCGCCTATTTCAGGTCCCAAATAAAGAAATTTGTACCTGATCGCTACAAGAGCCGCCCCCTAAAAGCAAGGCATCAAGTCGCAGATCTCACAAAGTTACCGAGCTTTTTTTTAAAAATATCATCTTAATTAGATATCATATGACCAAGTTATGGCCTATGGAAGATTGGCTCGCGAGTCAGCTTTCCAATATGGCGGATCTCACTCCTAGACCCTATCCAGCCCTGCCTATAATGGCCAAAGTGGTCCACATCGAGTCTAGGAATCTTTCTGGATCATTCTTCAAATTCACCTGCATATAACCTAGCCCATCCTAACTAGTCTATACCATTTTTGGTGTCAAAGCAAAAGATCATGCCTTTTTTTCTTTCTTTCAAGTTCACCTCCATCTTCATACCAGGTTCCATATTAGTAGGGTAAGCATCATATGATACACCAACGTACAAACATGATCAAGGTGCTAAATCGGCACAGCACCCATACCACCTTTTAGTACATTACTGTATTGAGCTACTGTATCCTAACAATTTCATTTGCTGCAAATACAATACAATACATAGTACGGAGCAGTATGGTCCAGTAAAGAAAACTTTGTTACTAACAAAGACCAAGCATCAAATAAAGTTATGATGCAACCTTATGTTTCAACCCTAGGCATTAACCAATACCTTGACATTGACTAAGATCCATCCAATGAGAATGTTATTATTAAAGATTGTTCAACTAAAATCATATTAGACAGTCTGAACATCATGAACCTGCAATTGAAAATGCAATATGTCTTAATAATCTAGTTGAGAAGAACAGATTTTTCTGAATCAAGTTTCAAAAAATAGTTCTCCAACTACAGAGGTGCAAAGCAATCTTTGAAGAATTGATCGCATCTCAATGCTTCAAAGATCCATTCTTTGTTGATTTTTTGGATTCAAAGATGAATGCTATCAATTGAATGATCGAAAAATGTATGATCGTTGATCAAAGGAACTGAAAGAACCAATTGATAGGTGCTTGCAGTAAGGTCTTTGGATGGTCTCCATCGATCGATCATAAAGATTCAATAGTGGAGCATACGGACAAAAATCATCAAGAAGATCTCACAAATGAGACTCATACAATGAAAACAATAATGGCGAATAAAAAAATATGTTGATTTACATCTAACTAAGGTTCGCCGGACCGACCGTACCGACGTACCAGTGAGCACCGGTACTGGTACGGTACAGGCTGAACCAACCGGTTTCGGTCGGTTCAGCATACCTTGCATCTAACTATACTTGTGAAACTCTGTTTTAGATAACTCATAAAGCTTTAAAGTCCCATTTTAAGTAGGATTGGTTCACAAATGTCCAACTTTAGGCATATATTGGATTGGGTAAATCACAAAGTTATTACAATTTGATTGTTAGTTGCTTTAGGTGTCTTTTTATAAGTTTTATGCATTCCACATCTTGCATCCTAGGAAAAAAATTTGGCCATCCTTGCAGCGATTGGTTACCTGGTTTTCAAGAATTCTAAACTTGTATAAGAGGTCATGAAGAGCCCCTATAAGGGCCTACGAGGGTTGAATCAAAAATTATTTGCACATGAATTATTTGAATAAGATTATCATTGGCCAAGTTCAACCCTCTTTACTTGTCTCCCTCTTCTTGATCTCTCTTCTACAATCTGTACTATCTGCTAATATTGTCTGTATTTAATCTTCTAAACCGCGCTTTACTGTTGTTTCTATATTAAAACCGATATTTAAATTTCAGTTTTGGGACTTGTGGAGTATGACTACTTAATAAGTTTCACTGAGAAACATGCTCTTCGGACCTACGTCTCATCTAAAAACCAAAAACAAAAAATTTCTGGCCTTTTCCAAGATATATAATTGCCGACAAACATTGTTTCTGGTTTTTTTTCTTTAACAGTCCAGCAAAGTGATTTCTCAATCCAAACTCTAGTTTTCCATACCCTTCAGTTTTATATGCACATACACAAGCCCTTTCCAATTTGTCCAAAATCATATAAAAACTCTGATTATGCAGTCTCAAATGGCTTCAGACACTTTTTCTTTATTTGGCCACCATTTTCAAAGAAGAAAGTATATCTTTTTGGAAAGACATGAAAGAAATAGCAAAGAATGAGGATTTTAATAAAAACAAGTATTAGATCATAAGGGACGGAACATAATCGCCGTTTTAAGTTGTAATATGGTAAACCATATAAATGATGTGGGATAAAGTCCAACTTGACCACTTTGTGACCTCGGATCTTAAGATTCTCCTAGACGATGCCTAAAGACCTGTGTAGCTGCAATCTTCAACCGAAAGAGGGTTGAACTTCCTGGACGATGCACTCGTTTGTAGATCTTCCTGGAATCTCAAACCTGCACCCTCTTTCCATGCACTTCCTTACTTCAAGTGTTTATAAACATTCAACTTCCTTGCACCCACACCTGCACCTGCTCTTGATTCCAGCAACATAGTTCGAGACCACCAGAGGAACCAGTGATATATTACAAGACTCAAATTTTGGAGCAGCAATCCTTCTGTTATAGACACAAGCTGATTTTGCTTTAAGAATATTTGAATGCCAAAGGCCAAAGCATTGGATCATCCCACAACTTGCAGATGTTCAAATAGGCATCTACTTCTGCGGAACAACAGGTTCATTTTATGATTCTAACAAGAATCAGAACTAGCTCAGTTTAACATGAAGATCATTTCAGATAATCTAAAACCAAGTCAACTAAGAGCTAATTGGCTGAAGCAAGCTAAAATAAATGACATTGAGAGTCAGTCCCCAAGCCTTCTTGAATCCAAGTGTAAACAAGCTGATACTTAAGGTCCAGTTGGTTACTTGGTGTGATAATCAATATAAGTCGATTCCGTGATAATTTTGTCTAAATCATATGGATTCAACAGGGTCCATCATGTCACCAGATCATTCTGAGGCCACCTGGTATGGCATTAGATTACATCGTAGAATGGAGATGCCTGCAAGCTGTAAACTTTTTGTGATTTCCTCTTTCTCTCAGTGTAGTTTGAGTTGTTAGTGTCTGGATTACCGTATTTCCCTAAACCCCCTACCTAATTCCTCCATACTCATTTATGCAATAACAAACAGGAATTTCTCTTAAGGACTTAGAGCTAGAATTTTCCTTGCTTTTGTGCAACACAATAATGCTTTTGGTACTAATCAAAGTTTTTCCCTTTTCCTGAAGGCGCTATGCTTTTATTGCTGTGAAAATTCCTCATCTGTATAATGATAAGAACCCAATAAGAAGACTAGTGAGACTTTTATATGATTGAGAGAAGGGATTATGAGATTTCCATCTGGTTATCATTAGCTTTGGTAGATTCCCCTCCATCACTCTTTAAAATACCTATAGAACAAACTATCAGCCTTTATTCCATTTTTCAGCTTTCTCAAAAAACGTAAGATCATCATTATTTTTACCAAATATGCTTCCAAAGAGGTTTTATTGGATCAATTATTTAGCTTCACTTACAATGATAACTTGCAGCTATAAAACCATCACCATTTGCGAGTCCCAGGAACGATGAAGAGCAAATTCCCTCTCGTGATGCAAATAATCACATTTCCTATGAGTAAGTAGGTGCTCTAAGCAGCCTTAACGCACTAATAAAGCAATTTTTCTCATAACAGCCAAACTCATGTGCTATATCAGATGGATCAAGAGCAAATTCCCTCTTCTGATGCAATTTTTTGCATTTCCTATGAGTAGGTAGGTGCTCTAAGCAGCCTTAATGCACTAATAAAGCAATTTTTCTCATAACAGCCAAACTCAACTTAAATGTAGAAGACATTGATGTATTGGATGTTGTTTTGCATCAAGCTATATTCTACTATTCATTGTCTTCGTCTCAACATTGATATAATGGATGTTGTTTTGGGATTAATGCTTTGTTAAGTTGAGTTGAACTGAGTTAATATCTTTACTAGATTCTCCAAATGGTCTCCATCCAGCGCCAACTCCCTTGGTTTTTAATAGTTCAAATGACAACTTGCTCTACTTCTGACCATGTCTGCTCCAATAGAGACAATGATTGACATTACCTTCCTGGAGTTGTTGTTGCCATCTACTTGCACCCCTAGACAAACAATGTCCTCATCCTCCCTAATGGCATACATGACAGGACCTCTTGATGACTTGCCACATAAATGGATCAAATTAACCTCCAAGTTCACATTACAGATTTCATATGAGAATCAAGGAGAAATTCAAAACCTAAGTCTCGGTCAAATGGCAACCTGTCAATAGCCATCTGACTGTATGCTCTTTCCTGACCTATATCAACACAACCAAAAACCTGGATTATCCAAATGATGAACATGCTGATTGTCAATCTCACGAGATGAGGCTAAAGCATAATTATGCCATCTTCAATTGCTCAAGATCTTGGAGCAGGTCAATTGCAAGTCAACAACATCAATCGACAAATTAACCTATTGATCTTTCTACACAAGTTTCTTTTAATCCATAATTATTTTAACTGGTACAGATGCCAAACAATGACAGGTGAAACTTGAGAAGTACTCTTAGGCATTTCCTGGAAGGGCACCAATCCCACCTCCTCAAAGATCTAGTGGACAAATGCCAAGGACCATTGATCAAGGATGTGCACACATGCTAAATGCAAAACAAGCATGTCTGGACACAGATGCACACATTTAGGCAACAAGATAAAACTCAGTTTGTCACATGAAATCCGAACAAACGAGTCTGCAAAGATTTTGTACAAAGTAACTCAAAATGACCCATGACAGCAGCTGACAGGGTGCGGGGTGCCTTCAGCCTAGCCTCTCTCACTGAAGAGAAGCAGAAATAACAGAAGAAAAATCGGTTCTTCATGCTTCAAATACAAAATTCTGTCATGCCTACATATCGATCTTTCACCCAATCAGCCAAGCAAAAGTGTATGCCAAGCTAGTCAACTAGTTTGAGATCCAGTGAAAGATAAGTCACCTGATATTGAAGGATACAGGAAACAGTATGCATGCTGTAAGCATGGGTAAATGAAACAATTTTCTAAGCATCATTGAGAAACAACTGAATGATCATCAAGGCAGGAATCATATGGATATTGGCCTGTTGAGCAAAGTTACAATGGAAAAGAGATGGATGAGCTTCTTCTTTCCTCACTCTTATGCTCAGTTCTATAGGTCCCAGTAAGGAAAGAGGACAAGTGGAAAACTAAAGGTTTTTTCAAATATATCATCATATAAAAGGATGAGGTCTCCCTGATCATGACAGTGGAACCTCAACAAATGTTGTCTCAACTAAGCAGAGAAATTGCAACTTGAGACAGAGAAACACTCTAGCCACATATTATATTGTAAATAAGTAATTTATTTTTTAAGAAGATTGTGAATAAGTGAGTTAAGCAAATATCAATGGAATGATAGTTACATTATATTCAATAAATGTGGTTCTATGACAGAGATGGACTATTATGGAAGTGACCACATCTATTTCTTTGTCAGCAGGAAAAAGTATAGCCTTGGACCCTCAGAAGGAAGATTCTCCAAAGTTCCAACATAAGAATAGAAACGCCTTCAGGAGTTGTGACCATGAGAATAGTGGAGAAAACAGAGTCCAATAGCCAGAGTTCAAGAATAAGTTACAGTTTTCAAGCCCAGGGAGGGGGAAGGTCTATCACTCCGCCTAACACTACTCTATCCGATCCAAGGTCCTGACTTACCCCTTAATCCAAAAACATACAGGAGATGTAGTGCATATAGATATATTAATAATTTATACCTACTTTAATACAATGGACACAAATATAGGTAACTGGATGCAAAATTTGTATTAAATATTTTTTGAATATAGATATAAATACAGATTAGTCATTAGATACTAGTCATATAAATACTTGTTGCAATCAAATATACAACAAAATCCTGACACTATGTTACAAATACAGCCACTTTCCAGGACATTCCATATTCTTCATCGCGAATGCTTGCCCGTTATCGAACTTGACCAAACATCTTAGAACACGAGCAGACAACAACCATGCAGAATCCTTCCACTACTACCACAATTGATAAAAGACCTAATGATGTACTGACTTCTAAGCACAATTGCTGTTTTAAGATAAATACATCTCTACATTCTCATTTCTATTATAATTATTTCAATTGCCCCCATCCTGTTTATTGCATGGCCAATTTTTAATCCTGTTATGGCTTTGTTGTTGTTATAAATTATCCATTATGCCTCATGGCATGGAAGAATCCCACATGCTAAAAGAACCTTGCAGCTTCATTTGTCCATCTCTTATTCTACCAATACGCCTTTGTCTACACTCTTTTTCTTGGTCTAGGATTGTAAGAACACTATCACCACAAAGAACTCCTCAATGCTTCTCTTGACTGGAACCTGGTTTAAAAATTAGTTCCTTTGTTGCATCTTATACACCTTACCTAGCTCATCTGACATACAAAGCGTGTTTAAAAGGGAAGGTGCAGAATGCTGCTGTTAGCTCACTGTGTAGCACATAAAGGTATGGAGAGCGCATACGTGGGTGCATATGCTGTTCGTATGTTTAAATATTTAAATAAATAGATTAAAGAAAAGAAATAAATTAGTAAAATTCAAAAAACTATTATATACACACCAATTCATGCTCATGTGATTGGGCCATATATGCAGTTCATATTTTTAAATATTTTGAAAATAAATACATACATAAATGTATATACATAAAGTGGTCATAAATAGAAAAAAAGCAGAAAATTCAGAAAATAATAAGAATTAAATATGCACATTCAGACTTATTTGAGACTTTTGAGTCCATATTGACATGCTAACCTAATAAAATGACAATATCATCCTATGAAATATCGATCATGCTCAAACTTGCAACAAAGAGTAAACTATAAATTGCAATAAAGTATTGTTAAACATCTATAACAAAGTCTAAACTTTAAAATTTATTTCTCAAAAAATGTTATAAAGTTGAAGTACAAACTTTATAAATAAATGTGGCAAAAAACATATAGTACTTAAGGTATATGGTTTATCGCATATGCAACATGCAGGTGCATATGTGGCGGCATAAGTGGTACACGGGTACATATGTGGCCGCATAAGTGGTACATGGGTACATATGTGGCCAGACAGGTACATGTGGTCCAACAGAAAAAGGGACTGCACATGGCCTATGCGGTGCAGTCCAGAGGTAGCCTCCACATTTGTGGCCACATAGACCGCTTTTCAAAACAGTCCACACAAAATTTAAATATATAAACCTTTGTCCCATTCCACAATCCAATTATACATGCATATTATCCTCATCTCATTATTGGTGCAATATGTCCTGCAATATTAAACATCTTGAATGCTACCAACCAAAACATCTAGAGCAAAAGCATAGGAACAAGCTCAAAACAGATTATTGTTGCAAGTGCACTATGACCATAAATAACATAACTTGTCCAACTACTTGAAACACTTCTCACTAATCTTCTTTGCATTTCTAACATAATTTCAAGATACCACTGATGACCCCTAGTTTTTCAATGCTTTCTATATTACTTTTCACGTGATCTATATTATGTTTTATTAAAGCCAATCAACACCACATGTTTCTTTTCTTTTCTCTGCTTCTTCAACAATTCTATCAGCTTTTTCGTAACTTCACGTGTGTCAACTAAGAAAAAGAATGCATAGTGCAGCCACAATAAGTCAAGTTACAAGAGAATAAAGCCTTCAAAAGCAATCATTCTTGGAGCTAGATTGTATAAGATTTCATGCCTGTAGTAGCCCAGTGACTTGATCATTACTCTCCTTTCAAACTCAGAACTAAGCTACTAATGATGCTTTACGAAGTTAACCGTTGCTCTTTCCAACAGCATAGGCCTCAACATGCAACTCTTCACCAAATTATACATGCACCTAATTTTTCTGTCATGTCTACCATTTACAGATCTGTGTATCATCTCCCATGTCCCATCAATTACACTAAAGATAGGCGAAATAAGAAAAATTTGTTACCAATTAACAATTCAAGAACTTGCAACCCTGCATATTAAGAATATTTAACATATTGGTACTGATAGCTTGGCTATTTTTAATGTTTGCTTAAATGTTTATAAGTCAAATCATTCAAAAAAAAAAAAAGGTTCAAGAAAAGAGCATATCAACTAATCCTAATCCTCACATGGAAGCAATAAAAAGATGAATCATTATGCAGAGTGCTTGAAAAGAACTTCAAGACAATTATACTGGTCTAATTTAAGCGGTCATAAAACAAACAAAGGGGAGTAACAAGAGGGTCCTCCAGTTACAGAGGAATCTCCCCCAAGAAAAGGCCTCATGGAAGCACAAGCTATGGTAAATCTGCAATAACATCTACAAATTCGGAAAAAAAAAACCTAACAAACAAAAAATGAAGCAGAGTGTAAGAAAGCATGGCGACATACGTGAAATCAATGTCAGATTCGACCGTAACTCGGGAACCAAGAGTCCCGGCGAAGGCAATAATAGATGGGTGCTGCCCAAAGAGAACGACATCAACACCCGGAGAGAGAGCAAGCCACGACCGCACGGCCAGCTCCTGCCTTGCTCTGACCAAATCCAGTTTATCTGCAGAGAATGGCCGCGGTGCAGCATAGATTGTAATGCTCGGAAAACACCCATCGTTATCACAGAGAAGCTTCTGCTGGTGTTGCTTCTGGTCCAGCAAAGAGTAAAAGGAAGCAGTGATCAAGAAGAAGCCACAGATCCATCCAAAGGACGCAAGCAACACCGGCATTCCCTGAACCACATAGAAGACAGATGGATAAATCAACTAATTATGCTTATTCATCTACGTGTAGTAGAAGACGAGGGACATGGATGGTTAGATGGATACCAGGAGCTTGTTACGACGAAGGCAAGAGGAGGTGGAGTAACGAGGGAGGGATCCGTTCGTCATCCCGATCCTTCCCTTGCCGACTACTGCCATTGTACTGTACCATCAACTCTGCCCCTCGTCAACTTTGAAGAAAGATTGGATTCTGGTTTCTGCAAATGGAAGTGAGACTTAAGAAGTTTAAGCTGAAGGAAAGATGATGCTTGAACCGAAAAAGAAGGGGAAAAAATACAAGGGGCCGCGGGTCGATACAAGGAGAACTGCCACGCGCACATGGTGATGGTGCCTACAGCTTGAGGAACTTTAACCGAAAAGATGATGCGTATAAAAATAAAAATAATAAGGCGCACTAATCTGAGCACGCCCACTAGTCAACGATCGGCTTTCAAGAGTTAGGTTTTTTTTTTCTGAAAAAAAAGCGCAAGATGAGTTGGCACCCATCTTTGTCGTCGTCGACGGAGATCCAGCTGCCCGCTCTCCCTCCCCGAGCCCTATTTCTGCCCACAGCCATCCCCCTGCTTCCCTCGCCCCTCGTGCCATGCCTTCCTCCATCTCCCTCATGTCAGCCCCCTCGACCATTTCTTCTTCTTCTCCAATCCACCACCGCCGGAGAGAGACGGGGGAGGACGGTGCGGTGGCCGTTGACGAAGGTAGGTGGAAAGTGCCGGCGAGGAGGGCGGCTCAACCTCCGGAAAGTGCAGTCGGGGGATCGAGTCGGGTTGAATGGATATGCAGGAAAGGTCGTGATCTGGGACAGAAAGGAGGGCGGCAGCAGCGACACGCCAACAGCGAGGAGGTGGGAGATGGCAGCGGGGCTCGGGCCAAGCCTTAAAAGGAAGAAGGGCTAACGGTAGTGGATACAGTCCACGTGCGGCACGTGACAAATCATTCATACATGGATATCAATTTTGTCAAAAAGTATAAAATATTTAGACTGGATCGAGGTTGGCTTGGGTTTTGGAAAGCAAACTTGAAGTAGACAGACAGTTCGGTCAGCTTTCTATTTTGTCTTCTCCTCAGGAGTTTGGTTAGGTCAGAGTTTCGTAGGCTAGTTGTCCTGCATTGAATTTTTTTTTTTTTGGTAAAAAATTATTTTTTTTCAAGTCAAACTAAAGTCTGGTTATTGTAAATACATTATCAACCTAATTAGGATTCAAATTTTAACTCTAAATTCATACTTTACCTATAGCTTCAAAGTTTGGTATAAACTAGGCATAAATTGGCTTGATTACGAGATCTAGATGTCCCGACAACCTAATCATACATGATTGTTACCATGTTTGTTTTTCAATTCAGTTTGCTAAATCAATATTTACAATAACAGAGATTAACATAAAACTGTACGGATATTGCTCATTATAACACTATAATATATCATTTTACCCGTAGGGGCAAGGAAGAAGGTATGGCTTTGGCAAAGTGGATCCAAGGGTGACCAAAGAGAAGGTTTAGAAGGATTGAATGTCAAGAGCTTGGAACAGTATGGTGAAGCAAGTTATTCAATTAAGGCATCAAGATTGACCTCACTAATCATGTCTCTCCTTGTGCTGTCATATGCTTTGACTCCTTGAATGATCATTTTGAATGTGATCAGGTTGCAACCCAATTAGATAGCCATCCTCAATGGACACACATTCAAGTCTAAGCTGTTATCTATAAATTCCTGACTAAACTACGATGAGCATAGCCTTCGCGTGGTCGATTCCTTTGGTAGGCAGCTCTTCATCAATGAAAACACAATTTCTTCTTTCTAGTTGAAGGACAAGATTGTGGATCGGTGATTCTTTTGTCAAAAGCTTCAGGCAATCTTCCACTAGGCCCTGCTCTTTCTTGTGCATCTCTTTCAAGTTCCTCCATAAGCTGGCCTGCTCTTAGAAATGCTGGCTAGACCGATTCATGTGGTTGACTTTGTCGCATGTCCTCGTCACATGCTTTTGATTAACATGACCTAGTCAAGAGGTCCAAGATGTGGATCGGGTTAAGTGATTGTCGCATATGGAAGCGGATCTCGTACAGGTCCATGAATAAAGGTGGAGATAGGTGCAGGAGCTGGAATAGCAAGAAAGGGTGTGGAAATGGGAGCGGGTATGGAAATTGCAAGTGCTGGAGCAATTATTTGGTATGGAAACTAAATAGAAGTTATCAAAGTAAGTCACCCTCTGAGGTGCGGCAGGAATAGCTAAGGCCAAATTGAGCACAGGTTGAGAAGAACTAGGAGTCGTAGGAATAGCCTGGGAGAACAGACTAGATGCTAAGGAAGCCAAGGTAATCACGAGTCTGTGCTATGATATGGATGCAAATGTACTAGTATGGAGGATGGTGTAGCACTGAGGGCCAGTGAAAAGGGTAACCCAATGAGTTCAAGACCGCACAGCACCAGGAGTTAATTGAATCACAGCTTTGGCGGATGCCTTGATGGCATTGGAAGGGATTGAGACCCAGGATAAGTGGAGCAAGCAAGCTGATGCAGAGCCAACAAAAGTGTAGGATGGGGAAGGTGTGCGACAGGCACAATCATCAAAGTGGGGTCTCGGTAGGGATCATTGCCTAACAGGCTGATGGAATTTGATGAACCTTCCTCGTGGGGAGGTAAAGAATTTTGTAAAATTTTTGTTTAAGTAGTTGACTGAGCAAGGTTATTTTTTGTTTAACTCAATTAGATCTTGAATCGTGTGCTTGAGGACCCAACACTTGTCAATAGCATGCCCTGGCCCATTATGAAATTCACAATAAGCATTTGGATTGCATCCCTTCAGGTAAGTAGTGCTAAGGGGCCTCTTAGGGCTGAAAACGGGTCACATTTTATTTGACTATATATGTTTCTGCATATGCTTCGGATCGAATTCAGATACTATTTTTTTAGTCCGATTGGATTCGGATACGGATTTGGATAGTTAACTCAAAAAATTTCGAGATACAAATATGGAGTTAGATTAACCTATTTTATTTGGATTCGAATATCCGCATAACAAAGGAGCCTAATCCCCTTCACGAATATTAACCCATTAGGCTGTTACCTGCATAAGTTCATAACTTGGTAGGCCAACCCCCTTTCTTTTCGTCAAATTTCATGCTTCGTTGCTTCGATCAATTTAGCCGACCCTTTTCATCTTCTTTGACTTCGAGCAGCCAGCTAGGGCTCCAAGCCAAGTGAAGCTATGAAGCCCGGCGATTGCAATCACCATCGGCGACGACAAGCTACCTTACCTCTTCCTTCGACTCAGCTTGCTTTCACCTCTTGCCTCTTTTCATCTTCGAATCTCAGTCTTCGAGCGGCTAGGGTTTGAAAGGACCGAACAAAGGTCGGCGATTGCAACCGGCCACCGGCGATGACCAGACATGCCTCTTTTTCTTCGACTTAGCCACCTGCTTTCACCTTTTTCCTCTTTTTTGTTTTCAACTCTTTAGTCCTCGAGTAGCTAGGGTTGGGAAGGACCAAACGAAGCCGGCAATTGCAACTGGCCGCCGATGACGACCGTGAGATTCCAGTGGAGGTGCCACTGAACCAGGTTTTGTTCATTATTTTGGATTTGATTTGTCACGATTTTGCATCTTGGTTTCCTCTAATCAATTGAACCAAGCTCAATTTTAATCATCTGGCTTTCATGTTTAGTCTTTGCTCTTTAGAAATTAGAAGTCACATATTAAACCTCTTTCTAATCTGTTCTTGGTTTTTGAGTTTTTAAGGACCAGGGAAATTTTGTAAATCATCGGGTTGCCTGATCTTACAGAATAGGTGCCAGATTTTGTTGAATAGAGCACTCTTTTTTCTTTTCTTTTTTTTAATCATTTATGCTTGATAACAAAACTGTAGATCATTGTAGGCTTTTAGGCTTCTGCATCGTAATAACAGTGGTGTATCGACAGTCTCTATCATCTTATCCTTTTCTTTCCATTAGAATCCATTCATAATTGATTGTGCCAAACTTAATCGGCCTTACCAAACTTCGTTAGCCTCCTAGTCTATATAAAGGCTACTCCTATACATTATAACAGACGGACAGAAATATAATTCTCTTCTCTTTTTCTCTTTTTTTTCTCTAAATATTTTAATACGATATCAGAGCCACCGATATCATTAGGGGGGGGCGGGAGTAGCCTGAGCTTCGGGCTCGGCGGCTTTCAAATCCCACTTCTTCTCGTCGAGATTCTAATAAAATCCTACATTTTTTTCTTCTTTTTCTCTTTAATTGTTTTTTGTTATCTTTTCATTATTTTTTGTTTGACTTTTGATCGGAAGGTGACACTATCAGCCCACTTAGATCCTCAGGACTATAGTGTTTTTTTACTCTAAAAAAAAATCCAGTAGTAGTGCATGAAACCGTATTGTCAAAAGCTTGGTGAGTAAACTTAGCAGACGTGGTCTCGCTTCAAACCTCAACAGCAGCACGTCAAACTGTACCATCAGAAGTTTGATAGATAAACTTGGCATGTGCGGTCTTGCTCCAAACTCCAGCAGCAATGCGTCAAATCGTACCATCAGAAGTTTAGCGGGTAAACTTGGCAGACGTGGTCTTACTCCTGAGGATGATAATGTTATTTTGATGATTAACACAACCATTGAGGCCATATCAAATTAGAAATGCAGATTAACTCAATACATCATTGATAAATGGCACACCCTCGATACATTCACGATACATTAGAAAAATATGGTCAAAACATCTCTCAAAGATTAACAGTGGGATAAAATTTGTAGTAGAGAATGATAGAAAGCTTTTAAATTCATTTCGGCAAAGTTTCAAGTTGAGTATACTCTAAAGGGCAAAACTGTAATTTTATTATTAAGGGTATAAAACTCTAATGTGCCATGCATTTTAATTTACTTGAAATATGTTTTATTGATCCTATGTGCAAGTCTAACCCTAAGATGCAGAGAATCATGATTAGAGTCAATCCCAATTAGTTTGGAGTCGACCCCAATACATTTAGTACGCCATGGAACAAAGTGGCACGCCTTTGGAACACTCGGCACAGAGTAGGAGTCGACCCCAGAAGAGATGGAGTCGATCCTGGCATATTTTGGCACATATGGCACAGATGAATAGTAACTAGGGCTGACCCCAAGTTTTCTTGAGCCGACCCCAGCTTCAGCCTTCTGAAAATACAGTTTTCTGAAAATTACTGAGAGGGGCGACCCCAAGTCTTCTTGAGCCGACCCCAGAAAGCCTTGAGCTAACCCCAGTGGAACCAACCCCAAGAGAGCATGAGCCGACCGTAACTTGAGAACTCAAAAAACATGTCTCTAGAATCCCTAAGAGAGCCGACCCCACTATAGCATGGGTCGACCCCAAGAAAGCATGAGTCGACCCCAGCCTGAAAAGTTAGCAAAACAAGCTTCAGAATTTTCTGAGAGGGCTGACCCGACTGTAGCAGGGGCCGACCCCAACTTGATGAACAATGACTTGAGCCTACCCCAGCACAGGTGACAGCCCAACGGCTAGTTCTGTAGAATTATTTTTTAAGTACCTAGTGGCTATAAACAGCTACTTTCTCCATTCCAACGGTAGGAAAGTGATCTTTGGAGGTTGGAGAAGTATTTAAGAGCCACTATTCATCAAAGGAAGGTATCTTGGTGAGGATCTAAGTGTGCATTCAAGAGAAAAGGAAAATCCAAGAGAGTTTAATTTATTGCTTCAAGTTCAAATTCAAAAGAAGTGTGTTGAGCAGAATTTAAGTGCCTTCAAGAGCTCAACCAATTGAAGAGTGAAGCAATATTAGTGGAGAAAAGAAAAGCGGCTTCAAAGAGATAACATTTTTCTTTTCTTCTCCTTAGTGCATATTTATTTTATTTGCTTATTAAGGAGCTTTATACTTTGATTCATTTATTCTTCTTTATAGGGTTATTGGTGAGCTCGTAAAACCAACGATGTAGGTTTGTTGGTGAGCCCGTAAAACCAATGGTATAGGTTGTTGGTGAGCTCGTAAAACCAACGTAGGTTTTTGGTGATCCCGAAAAATCAATTGTAAAAGTTTTTGGATTCTGAGCCCGAAAAACAATACAACTGTAATCCGAAGGATTATAGTAAATTCTTAAGGGGACGCTTGGGGAGTGGATGTAGGTATCTTGGGGTGCACCGAACCATTATACTTCTTGTGTATTTGTATTGTCTTGTTTGTGTTTTCAATTGCAGATATATAATTGACACTAACTAAATCACTCAGACACATCCATTAAAAAGAGTTAAGGTTGAAAAATTTAAAAAACCTAATTCACCCCCCTCTTGGGTTGTCACATTAGGCAACAAGTGGTATTAGAGCAGGTGCTCTATAATTTTTTATTTATTGATTTTGACCTAACCATCAAAGAGCCAAAGATCATGACAACTCAAATAGATAGTTTTCTAGGAGAGAAACAATTAATTGATAGACTTCCACTATTTAATGGCATAAACTACACACATTGGAAAGCACACATGCGCATTTTTATTCAAGCACATAACTATGATTTATGGAGTATTATAGTCAATGGGCCACACACAAACACTAATCATGATAAAAAAAATGGCTCAGCAAAATGCAAAAATCATGAATATTCTATATTGTGCATTAGATGATAGTCAACTTAATAGCATATCTTCGTGCATAACTGTTAAGAAAATCTGGAATATGTTTGAAGTTAAATATGAATGCACTAACATTTTTGGTGAATCTGAAACTAGCTCTGAAGAAGAAGAGCAGCAAACTGAAATTAAAAATCTATGCTTTGTGGCACATGAAGATAAGGTATGTACTGGAACCCAAAGTGATTTTTTATTCAAAAATCAAGCGCATACTGAAACTCAATACGATTTTACATTTGATGAACTTCATGATGCTTTTTTTGATCTATACTTAGGATACAAGAAGCTTAGTTTGAAGAACAAGAATCTTAAAAAGCTAAATCTGAAAATTTCAGAAGAAAAGAATTCTATTGCTCAAATATAAGACAAATTAAATTTTGAAAATGAAAGCTTAAGGTTAAATTCAGAAGAATTGATTCAGAGAAATCAGAACTTAATTGAAGAAAATCATAACTTAAGTGAAGAAGTTAACAAACTAACATATTTTATTAACAAATTCACTATAAGTTCAGAAAAATTAAAAATGATATTTGAAAGCTAACATGTTGTTTTTGATAAATCAAGACTTGACTTGACTCTCTTGCTCAACAATAAACTCCTAAAGAAAAAGGTCATAAATTCATCAATCAAACCATCAAATAAGATAACTTATTTCAAATATGAAAAGAATTGGCACAACAAATGTACCTATAGATCTAATTCAATTAGATTAAATGACAAAGTTGTTCATATTAAACAAATTTGAGTTTCAAAAGAAACCATATGCACTAACCCTCAAAGACCCAAGCAAGTTTGGGTACCTCAAATGAAAATATGAGGGTGTAGATGTAGGTGTGCCAAGCTACCCATGGAACAAGTAGAACTTTCATACTAATAGATGCATTGATACATAATTAAGGATGAGTCTCAATTTATTCATTAAATCTAGTATAAAGTTTAACATTCTACATCGAGTATTGAAATTGTCTTTGTTTGAAATTGTGATACTCTCTGCATCAAAGTTTTAAATGCCTTATATGTATGTTAAATTTTATCTCAATGATCTTAGCATGAAATTTTTCTAGTACTTGCATAATAATAAGAAAACAATGAATGAATATGTGTAACCTTCTCCATTAAGTTTTTCAAAATCTAAATTCCCTCTTTAGTATAAATGATGTTGATTTCATGCTAAAACTTTATAATACTTATGAAATCTTATTTCATCTTTTGTGAATGTATGAATATAATTTGTCATATTATTATACCATTCATTCCTTATAAGATTATCTGAAATGTATTTTGATTTGCTTTATAAGTCTCATATATGGATCATATGTTAAATCATAATCATCTGAAATTGATCCAATCATAAATGATTAATGTGTTATGATCATAATGAGAAACTTACTTGGAAGTTTTATAATAACAAATCGTCTTCCCTCTTACAAGTAATTAAAGTGTTTCATTGAGCATAGTCATTGTATCAAATGATTAATATCTTTCTCTAAAAATTATCTCGAATTTTGCTAATTAACTTTAACTCATCATGTTTAATCTAAGCTCAAAAATCTTGTCAAGAATGAATATTAATTTCTTTGATCTATCTCTCGTAAGTCAAAAATAAAAATCTTATTTGCTTTAAAAGAAGATTGCTTATCTCTCTGAAATATGATTATTTGTGTTGAAAGCTAAATCATAATCAGAATTTTGATAGAAACATTAGTTTAAGATAATTTGATAAAACTCAATTTGTATATCCTATTGATAATTATTTTAAGCAAATAGAATCTAAGCTAAATTGATTCTGAAAACAAGAAATTGATTTGATCTTGATGAATCTTTCTATTGCCTCATATGCTTGTCCTTGAACCATTCTGCTTAATGAAGCTATCTCATTAGTTCAAGTGACTTGTGCTTGCTTATATTTAGGCAATCTCTTGAGTAGAATAACTTAATATTCAATTATTGATATGTCTTGCGTTGAGTCATGTAGTTAAGAAATACGTTGTATGAATATTTTGTACCTTGAAGAAACTAATGACTTTTCTTCAAGAAAGAAAAAGATTTTGCTAATAATGCAAGATCTATGAGCAAGAAATGAGATATTTCAACTTGAAGGACACTGCCTGTTGCCCAGATAGACAACCCAGGAGGGGGGGGGGGTGAATTGGGTTTTTAAATTAACTTGAATATTTAAAACTTTGTGGATGATTAATTTAAAGCTATAGCAAGTTGTTTAACTAAAGCTAAGTGCTGTGAGTAGTGTCCGGGGAAGAAGATGAGAGACAATGCACTACAAACACAAAGTTTTATAGTGGTTCGGAGCTAACCCTTGCTCCTATGTCCACTCCCCAAGTCTCACTTGGGAATTTCACTATAACCCCCTTGGATTACAGCCGGTTGTTTTGCAAGCTCACAACCAAATTTGTTGTTTTACGAGCTCACAACGAACTTGGTCGGTTTTCCCAGGCTCACCGACTAGAACCAAACCCCGATTGTTTTTCCGGGCTCACAATCAAACCCTTACACACGTTGGTTTTAACTTGGCTCACCAACCAACCTTAAACCCCTTGATTCAATCCCCCGATTGAATCAAGTAAATACAAGAGATAGAAGAAAACAGAAAATAGCTTCTCAAAAAGCAGATTTAAAACAATATAATCGTAAAGGAGTTAGAAGCCCTCAAACGCTTTTAAGCTGGTGAAGAGGTATGGCTTCTGGAACTCCGGTCTCCTCTTGAAAGAGTGGTCGACTTGAATGCAGGAGGAGGAAGCTTTGATTGTTGGGAAGAAGTTGTTGGAGCAGTAAATGCAGATCTCCCCTTTTTCGTTTAAGAGCACTTGGAGAGCTTGAAAACTTGAATGCTTGGAGTGGAATGTCTATTCTCTACCTTGCTACAGTCCTCTGTGGCTATTTAAGCCAACCCCCACGGAAACTAGCCGTTACTCTGCTTTTTCTGGCCGTTCTGCACACTCTGCGCAGCCTGACAATATGACCGTTGGTGGGTTGGAGTCGACTCGCGCGATCAGGAGTCGACTCGGCTGTAGCAGGAGTCGACTCACGCTTTTCCGGAGTCGACTCGGCAACTGTTCCAAATTTGAATTAAAGTTGCAGTCTTGACTGGGAGTCGACTCGTCTTGACCTGGAGTCGACTCGCCAACTTCTGGAGCTGACGTGGCAATTTTGGAGTCGGCTCATCCACTGAAGTCCGTGGATCCAAATTTGAATTTTGTCCACTCGAGTCGACTCGACTGTCCTGGGAGTCGACTCGAATCTCAGAGCCCGAACTCCCGATTCTCTGTCTTTTGGCTCATCCAGTCTTGGAGTCGACTCGAACTTCCTTGGAGTCGACTCGGCTCTCAGTTTCCGAAAGTTGGTCTTCTGCCTTTTGACGTGAAGCTTGTCTCGGAGTCGACTCGAGCTGTCTGTGAGTCGACTCGAATCTCAGAGGCAGTAACATGGTCTTCTGTCTGTTGATGGTCGCTCAGTCTCGGAGTCGACTCGCATACTGCGGGAGTCGACTCGAATCTCAGAGTCCGAAAATCGTTCTCTGATTTTTTCTTTGTGTTTCTCTTGGAGTCGACTCTTACTACCCTGGAGTCGACTCGTTGAACATTGGAGTCGACTCGCGCACTTCGGGAGTCGACTCGTTGACAGTTTCTGAGTTGAAGCTTTCTGTCCTTCTGTCTGTTCTCAGTCGGAGTCGACTCGTACTGATCTGGAGTCGACTCGAGCTCGTGCCAGTGAACTTGATACGCTTGGAGTCGACTCGTGATACTCGGGAGTCGACTCGAGTCTCAGACATTGGTTCATGCAGACTTCTTAACTTATCCAAAATACTATGAACCAAGTCTAGAAACACTTGGACAGGATTTTCACTGAAACACTCAATTGAATTCATTAGTAATCACAAGATATACTCAAATGCTTTGAGCTCATCAAAATCAAATGGGGTTTTAATCAATCACTCCACAATCTCCCCCTTTTTGATGATGACAAAACTTTGAGTATATGTAAAGTGAATTGCTCATAAAACAATGAAGTAAAATCCATAAATGAATTCAAATGTCTGATAATTTAATTTATCCAAGTTTGAAAGGAGTGAAACATTAAATTTCGGAGTTAAAGCTCCCCCTTTCATTTGGAATTATATAAGCCTTCATATTATGCAATCAATTGTTCGGCTTATATGTCATTAATGATTTAGCTTGATTAAAATTCAGATTCTCCCCCTCAACATATGCATTCAACTATGTTTTGATTCTCTGAATTTCCTTTTAATGCTTTGAAGTTTTTGAACTGAATTTTATCTTTTTAGAGGGAAAATCTGTCAATTTGTTCTTGAGTAGGATTCAGCTAATCTCCGAATATCCCTTGAATAGATTCTGGAGATTACTCCATTAGGAGCCCCAAAAGAGAGATAATGAGCCTCGAGGTACCGAATCCACTTAGAACAAATTTGTGTGTGTTATTAAGAGTTTATCTTTTTATTTATTTCCATTGATTTCTTTTACATATTTTTTCATATTTCTCCCCTTTTTACATATTTTATACATATTTCTCCCCCTTTTTGTCATCATACCAAAAAGGAGGTAATCATACACAATCAATGGCACAACCAATCATCAAATGGCACATAATTGAAGATAAAATGTCTACTCATTGTATTGATATGAATGTGAATACATGTGAGAATACAATAAGTAAAGCAAAGCAAGACAAAACACAACTCAAACACATCTATGTCCTCCTCGAGGATGAAGCTCCCCCTCTCGAGGATGCATCTCCTCCTCTGGAGGGTGTGGCTCCTCCTCTCGAGGATGTGGCACCTCCTCTGGAGGATGGTGCTCCTCCTCTCAATCGGCTCTGCTCCATGAGGAGGGTGACTGCATCTGTCACATGTCCGAGCTGCGTGATAATAGACGTGGTGGCTCTGCTATGTGTAGTGGAGAGCTCTGTCACCGACGCCTGAAGTCCAGTCACCGATGTCTGTAGTGCGTCCAGCTTGTCGATGAGTACATTCGACAAGCGCTCGGCCCCCTCGGTGGTGGTGTGCATGTCACGACCTATCTCCTCTCGCATCTGTCGAGTGGAGCTCGTGACCTCACTCATGCTATGGAACTGGGCCTGGACCAAACTCCGGATATTGTAGATCTCTTCCCGTACATGAGCCGTCATGTCAGTCACGGCTGTCAAGGAAGGGACCAGGGCAGAGGAAGTGGGCGCAGAAGAGGGAGCAGGCACCGAGCCGCGGATCTCCCGAAGCAGCTCGTCCTTCAGATCTCGGACGATCTCCTGCCGCAGCTCCCGGAGCTGCTCTGTATCAATACGGACCTCCATAGATGGTGGAACTGAGGAGGAAGGTCCGGCAGAGGTGGTAGGAGCAGGAGGAGTGGATGGGAGGTCTGGATGGTCTGGAAGGTCTGGGTAGTCTGAATCTGGCTCAGGACTGGGTGATGGTCTGGTGGTCTGAGCAGTGAGAGTGGACTTCCTAACCCAGATCCCTTCTCTCTTCCGAAACCCCATCCTGTGCATAGTCCCCGTACATAAGCGATCAGTCCATCGCAAGGCACGATAGGGTTCCCTCTCAGGAATGGAAATCTCGTATTGCCTAAAAAGAAGAGTGAATAACATCCCGTATGGGAGTGAGAGCCTAGGTCTATCTAGGGGCTCACACATATACCTATAAATGAGCTTTGGGAAGTTGATCGGGGTGTCCTGAAGGATATAAGACATAATAGCTAAGTCCCTCTCATTCACAAAATCAAATCTCCCTGTCTAAGGGAAGATGGACCTGGATAGAATGCTCAAAAGGATTCTCACTTCAATAGGAAGTGAGCTAGCAGATACCTCATCTAGGAGGGACTGAGGTGGATGCCCTAAGACGACCGTAAGGGCCGCAACTCTATCCTCAGGGTGTGCGGGAGCCACCCCTACTAATGGAAGGTGAAGGATATGGGCAATGAGGTCCTCTGTGACACGCAATGGGACACCTACTACCGTGCCCTCGATACCTCCATCTCCCCGATGGACGGTACTGTAAAACTCTTGAACTAGGCCAGGATAGGTGGGAAGGTCCAAGGTGAGGAAGTACTCTAGGCCCTGGGCTCTAAGCCTATCGCCTATGGTGAACCCCTCCCGGGAGAGATAGTCGAAATCGACAAACCTCCCGGAGGTGACGGCCTTCCCGGCCAACGGCCTAACGAGAACCACCCTAGGCGGGGAACGATCCGGAGGTGGTTGCCTCGCGGGATCGTGCCGCGCCTTGGAGCGCCGCTCGGGACCGGCCTCGGGACGGGACCTCTTCCTAACGACGGCCTTACGAGGCATCTTGACCTAAACGGGAAGAAAAATACCTAGAGGACGGTGAAGGACCGACAGAGGAAGCTCGGGACGGACCGGAAATGACCTAGGAACGGACGGAAACTCAATGTCCGGCGAAGAATCGACGGAAAAACGGCTTGGAGACGATCGGGGATGACCTAGGAGTCGGCTCTAGGGCTTTGTGAACAGTGGCGGCTTGAGGAAAAGTGTTTGCGAAACGACAACCCTAGGGTTAAAAAGTCGGATCCCGACTGCGAGTCGACTCCCCTGAGTCGCGAGTCGACTCGACCTCGAGTCGACTCCAGAATATGCGCGAGTCGACTCTCTGTTAGCGCATGTAGACTTCGAGTCGACTCCCGACATTGTGCGAGTCGACTCCCCCTCAGCTGCCAACTTTGCGAGTCGACTCCCGCAAATGTGCGAGTCGACTCCCCCATAGGAGCCGGCTCTGAAACTTACTCGAGTCGTCTCTAACCTTGGCACGCACCTAAAAACCATGCCATAATCGTGCCAAATGAGGGAAAATCAGCTAATTAAGGACTGATTTGATGATCACTGTATAGAAACTCTATTTTAACCTCATTCTAATCATCAAAATCAATTAATCTAGTGAAAAACTCCCACTAGGATGGATCAATCACTCCTAATCCCCTTCTAAGCACACTAAACCTCTCTTCACTTAGGGGTTTTGTAAAAATGTCTGCTAATTGATTATCAGTACACACAAATTGGAGTGACACATCACCATTCAATACATGATCTCTTATGAAGTGATGTCTTATCTCAATGTGTTTAGTTCTTGAGTGTTGAATTGGATTTTTAGTGAGATTTATGGCACTTGTGTTATCACAATTAATGGGGATTTTATCTTGTTTAATGCCATAATCTTCTAATTGTTGTTTAATCCATAAGATTTGAGCACAACAACTCCCGGCTGCAACATATTCAGCTTCTGCAGTGGATAATGCAACCGAGTTTTGTTTCTTGCTAAACCATGAGATTAGGTTTTCTCCTAGAAATTGACAGGACCCGCTGGTACTTTTTCTATCCAGCTTACATCCAGCGAAGTCTGAATCTGTGTATCCTATTAAGTTTAGGCTAGATTCTTTAGAGTACCACAGCCCTATGTTCTTAGTTCCAATTAAGTATTTAAAGATTCTCTTAACTGCAGCTAGGTGTGATTCTTTAGGATTAGCCTGATATCTAGCACACATGCACACACTAAACATAATATCAGGCCTACTTGCAGTAAGATACAGTAAAGAACCTATCATACCTCTATAAAGTTTTTGATCTACAGATTTACCTGATTCATCTTGGTCTAACTTGCATGATGAGCTCATGGGGGTGCTGATTGACTTGTTTCCCTCCATATCAAACTTCTTGAGCATCTCCTTGATATATTTTGCTTGATTAATGAAGATGCCTCCTTCAGATTGTTTGATTTGAAGCCCGAGGAAGTAGTTCAGCTCTCCCATCATGCTCATCTCAAACTCACTCTGCATCAAATCAGCAAATTCCTCGCAGAGGCGATTGTTAGTAGCACCGAAAATGATATCATCAACATAAATCTGTACTAATAACATATCCTTATTTTTCTTTTTCAGAAATAATGTTGTATCTACATTTCCCCTAGAGAATTCATGTTCTAATAGGAATTTACTAAGTCTCTCATACCATGCTCTAGGTGCTTGTTTTAGTCCATAAAGTGCTTTGTTCAGTTTATACACATGATTAGGGTATTGATGATTTTCAAAACCAGGAGGTTGTTCTACATACACCTCCTCATTAATAAACCCATTTAGAAAAGCACTCTTTACATCCATTTGATATAGTTTGAAGTCCTTAGAGCATGCATATGCTAATAGAAGTCTAATTGCCTCAAGTCTAGCTACGGGAGCAAAGGTTTCATCAAAATCTATGCCTTCTTCTTGATTATAACCCTTTGCTACTAGTCTAGCCTTATTCCTTATAACAATTCCATTTTCATCTAGCTTATTTTTATATATCCATTTAGTACCTATAATTGGATATTCAGAAGGTCTCTCCACTAGATCCCAAACCTTGTTTCTAGTAAATTGATTTAGTTCTTCTTACATTGCATTTATCCAATTTACATCATTTTCGGCTTCTTCTATATGTTTGGGCTCAAAGTGTGAAACAAAAGCTAGATGATTATTCAAATTCCTAAGGGATGCTCTAGTCCTAACCGGTTGTGATGGATCATCTAGAATTAGTTCCTTAGGATGCCCGTGAGCATACCTCCAAGCTTTAGCTAGCCCATGATCCACTATAGGCTCTTGGTTTGACGATTCTCCTTCAATCAACTTTTGATTATCATCTTGTAATCCCATCTCATCTATCTTTTCTTCAAGTATTTTAATATCATCATCAAAATTAACCTTCTTACTAGATGAGATGTCACTAGAGTCATCAAAAACAACATGTATAGATTCTTCTATAACTAGGGTTCTTTTATTAAAGATTCTATAGGCTTTACTAGTTGTAGAATAACCTAGGAATATTCCTTCATCAGATTTAGGATCAAATTTCCCTAGATTATCTTTCCCATTATTATGTACAAAACACCTACATCCAAAAACATGAAAATAGTTAACTTTTGGTTTTCTGTTTTTCCACAGTTCATAAGGTGTTTTCTTTATAATGGGTCTTAATAAAACTCTATTTAATATATGGCAAGAAGTATTAATGGCTTCTCCCCAAAAGTACTTAGGGAGGTTACTTTCACATAACATCGTTCTAGCCATTTCCTCTAGAGTTCTATTCTTCCTTTCCACAACTCCATTTTGTTGTGGTGTCCTAGGTGCAGAAAAATTATGGGTTATCCCCTTTTTACTACAAAATTCGTCAAATAATTGATTTTCTAATTCGGTACCATGGTCACTTCTAATGGCTATGACTGAAGACTCTCTAGCATTTGTTACTTCCTTATGGAATTTTTTAAACATAGAAAATGCTTGATCCTTATGTACTAGGAACATGACCCATGTGTACCTAGAGTAATCATCTACTATAACAAGACCATATTTATTTCCACCTAGACTTGTTGTTCTAGTTGGACCAAATAGGTCCATGTGTAATAATTCTAGAGGCCTAGAGGTAGAGACACATTTTATGGATTTAAAGGAGTTCCTAGATTGTTTGCCAAATTGACATGCTTCACATATTTTGTTCTTTTCAAATTTTAATTTTGGCAAACCTATCACGGAGTCTCTTTTAACTAATTTAGTTATTGTGTCCATGCTTGCATGACCTAACTTACGGTGCCATAACCAACTAGCATCATTATCTTTAGTTTCATTTACAACTAGACATTGGTTATGTTTTGCAAGATCTTCTAGGTCTACAACATATACATTTCCACGTCTAATCCCTTTAAAAACTAAGCTATTATCATTAGGATTTGTTATAATACATAGTGATGGTTTAAACATAACATCATATCCTTTATCACATAATTGACTGATGCTTAACAAGTTATGCTTAAGACCATCAACATATCTGACATTATCTATAAAAGTAGAAGGGGTGATTTGAACTTTACCAATACCAATGATGTGACCTTGGTTGTTGTCTCCAAACGTCACAGCACCTCCCTTCTTAGCTTCAAGGGTGAAAAATTGGTCTTTATCACCCGTCATGTGCCTTGAGCAGCCACTATCCAAATACCAGCAATTTTTGTTGACCTTGGCTGCAAGACACTCCTACACAAGCAAATCATGTCATCTTAGGTACCCAAGTTTTCTTGGGTCCTTCATGGTTAGTCAAGTTGGTTCCTTTTGGAACCCATACCCTTTTAATCTTTCTTTTAGTTTTCCTTTTCCTATAGTCACATGCATTTGCCTTATGTCCTATATTTCCACAACAAAAACAGATCATTTTCTTAATTTTATTTTTCCCAGCTTTGACAAAGAAGTTACTAAGAAATTTTTGTTTACTTTTCGGTTTATACCCTAAACCCGCTTTATTAAATACGGCTCGTTGACTGTTAAGTATCATGTTTAACTTTTCAGAACTATATATGAATTTTTCAACTAAGGGTTTGTATTTGTTAAGTTCTTTAGTTAATTTTTCATTATCTTTAGTTAAGGTATTAGTTTTCTTAATTAAGAGTTGGTTGCTTGTCTTAAGTTCTAGATTTTCTTTGGTAATAGCATCTTTATCCTTAATTAAAGAATCATACTTACGGATATAAGTTTGGTTAGTTACTTTTAGTTCCCTGTTTTTAACATTAACATCCTTATATTCAATCATTAGTTCGTTAAACGCATCATAAAGTTCATCAAATGAAAAATCATAGTGCGTATCAGAAGTTACCTCATTTTCGTTGGCCATGAAACAAAAATTGGCCTTCTCTTCTTGTTCTTCATCCGATGATGAGGATGATGCGTCGGAGTCCGATAGGGTGGTGACAAGGGCTTTCTTCTTCTTCTTGTACTTGCTGCTCTTCTTTAGTAAGGGACACTCAGCTCGGATGTGTCCCGGCTTTTTGCACTCATAGCACCCGATCCCCTCACTTTCCCTTTCCTTACCTTTGTCCTTGCGGTAGGAATTTGAGGGGCCTCTCCTTTGATGATAGGACTTCTTGTGGTTGATGAATTTCTTGAACTTGCGCACAAGAAGAGCCTCACCACCATCTTCCTCATCTTCTTCTTCTTCACTGCTGCTGCTGCAAGACAAGTCCTTGTTAGAAGAAGTAGATTTTAAAGCTATTACCTTTTTCTTATGGGAGGACTCTTCCTCGTTGTGTTGTTTCATGGTAAGCTCATGCATCATAAGGGATCCAAGGAGCTCTTCAAGTGGAAGCTTGTTCAAGTCTTTAGCTTCTTGGATTGCCGTCACTTTAGCTTCCCACGACCTTGGTAGACACCGAAGGATTTTTCTGACAAGTTCACTGTTAGTATAGTTCTTGCCAAGACTTTTTAGGCCATTGACAATATCAGTAAACCTAGTGAACATGCATGTAATTGTTTCATTAGAGTCCATTTTAAATAGTTCATATTTATGAACCAAAATATTTATTTTGGACTCTTTCACTTGATTCGTGCCCTCATGGGTCACTTCAAGTCTGTCCCAAATCTCTTTTGCAGAATTGCAAGTAGAGACCCTATTGAATTCATTACGGTCTAAGGCACAATAGAAGACATTCATTGCTTTAGAGTTTAATTGTGCCTTCCTCATGTCATGTTCATCCCAGTCCATTTCTAGTTTAGGTACCTTAACACCATCTACGTATATGGATGGGATGTAGGGCCCATTTACTACAATGGACCACATCTCATAGTCTTGGGCTTGGATGAATATTCTCATCCTAGCCTTCCAGTATGAGTAGTCAGATCCATTGAAGAAAGGGGGTCTTTGGGTGGACTGACCCTCAATGTGAGAAGATCCAAATGGGGTTGTCATTTTGATCTTTTAACTCTTGAGTGGAAGAGTTTTTGGTTCTGATACCACTTGTTGCCCAGATAGACAACCCAAGAGGGGGGGGGGTGAATTGGGTTTTTAAATTAACTTGAATATTTAAAACTTTGTGGATGATTAATTTAAAGCTATAGCAAGTTGTTTAACTAAAGCTAAGTGCTGTGAGTAGTGTCCGGGGAAGAAGATGAGAGACAATGCACTACAAACACAAAGTTTTATAGTGGTTCGGAGCTAACCCTTGCTCCTACGTCCACTCCCCAAGTCTCACTTGGGAATTTCACTATAACCCCCTTGGATTACAGCCGGTTGTTTTGCAAGCTCACAACCAAACTTGTTGTTTTACTGTCACGACCCCCGCCCCGTTCCCGGCGGGCCGCCGCGACGGTCCTAGGGTGCGGGTAGGCATAAGGCCACCAGCCACCACGTAGAACCCTACTACCTATCAATCATCAATAAATCTTGAAAAATTTGGCATGATACATGCACAAAATGATCACTTTTTCTATAGTGACCTGTCAGGATTATCTCAATACATATAACAACACTACCTGTCAGAGCAGCAATCACATAATCTGTCACATAATGAACCTGGACAATATATATCAATACATCATCTCAGGCATATAACTCATCTGCACACATATATATATATATATACCTGCTTCCTAATCCATCCATGGTCAAACCCATATCCACAACAGGATCTATGACTGTAACTATGCACTATATACAATAGAAGGTTTATAATACACCAAAAGGTATAAACCTCTATCTACATTATATTATACTATACTATGGAGCGGCACAGCTAGTAGGTAACCACTAATCCTGCTCCTCTCTATACAATACCTTTCCTGCAATCAAAAACATCAAACTGGGGAGTGAGTATATAAATACTCAGTGAGTGGAGTAGAGAGTACTATACACATGAGACAAGATATAATCACGGCTCGAGGTAAAATCTCAAGATCAATAACAAGATGAACATGAACTCAACATAAAGAATATGGAGTAAATCATCAATATCACCACAATCAATATCAACTCATCTGAAGCATATATGGAATAATCAAGTCAACATATATGCTACTCATGAATATGCTCAACAGATCATAATGCTGGAACATACAAATCAGGTGTCAATATGCTGAAATCATCACTAGACAGCTATCGAGAGGTGGGTTTTACGCCCCAGGCGAACCAGCAACAACTCTCTACTACCATATGCATACATCGAATATGACACCACACCAATATGTAAATCATCACTAGACAGTTGTCGGGAGGTGGGTTTTACGCCCCAGGCGAACCAGCAACAACTCCCTACTGTCACATGCATATGCAGGATAAGACACCATACCGATAACATAAATGCTAGACAGCTGTCGGGAGGTGGGTTTTACGCCCCAGGCGAACCAGCAACAACTCCCTACTGTCACATGCATATGCAGGATAAGACACCATACCGATAACATAAATGCTAGACAGCTATCGGGAGGTGGGTTTTACGCCCCAGGCGAACCAGCAACAACTCCCTACTGTCACATGCATATGCAGGATAAGACACAACACTGATCATATAAATGCTAGCCAGTATCCAGAACAGAAATCCATCTCACATCTACATACTAAACGGCACCTCGCGGGAATTCTACATCCGCGGAAAGCCATACTGCACCTCGCGGGGTCTTACTATGCCCGGCGGCAAGCAGAATATAAGTCGTAGGACCGGCCGATCCTACGCCTAGGGCCGTGTCCCCCCTAGGAAGGGACTGGGCTCCGCCCACCCAGAAGGCTACTATGTGCACAAAGGCCGATGTTCAACCCCATCGACTATAGGTGTCCTGCAGATACTGCCAAGCCATGCATAAATGCCATAATGCACCCTCCCAATACTCTACTAAAAAGGAGTATGATCAAGACTACCACTCACTCGATCATGACCCAATCATAAACTAACATCAGGGTTAGGAGTGAGGGTCAAGGAAGTGCAATACAACTCAATATACCACTAAGAAGGCTCTACAAATCTTTGAAATGGAGGAAATGAAATCAATTTACAAAAGAAGTTATTTCACAATTTGGAACCAATTTAATTACTCATAAAAGAGTATAATCAAGCTACGACTCACAAGTCTTTAAAATAGGGGAAATGAAATCAATTTACAAAAGAAATCATTTCACAATTCGGAATCAATTTGATTACTCATCAACCCCTCGTAATTCCTCTCAATGTTCCCTCAAATGCATGTACAGAATAATCAAGCATGGAGAATCAAGATTATAGAGGAATCTACTACAACAATTAATCAATAAGCTCAGATGGAATCAAGTCACACTTGGCAACATTCATGAAAATGAATAAGGAATGTGCTCATGGTGCAAAGTACAAACTCCCACTCACCTGTCAATCCGGCACAGCCCTGATACGCCTCCAAAAATCTACAGCAGGCAGTGGGAAACTTCTTCCTCTTGTTTTCTAGCTTCTTGCCCAACTGTGACATGCATTTACAATACATTTAGTCTTGTATCAAGGGCTATAATCTACGTGCCAATTATAACATAGGGAACTTTAATTGATTCAACTCCCCTGTTCCCTGAATCTTTTCTTTTCTTTCTTCTTTTTCTTTTTAATTAATTAACTCACCATTTATGTGTATTAGGGACTCCCTTGCATGAGTACAAGGTCCCTTTTAGCTTGATCTAGGCTTAATACCCTATTATAGCATGAAATCCCCTATTTTCCACCCGGATGAACAGTAACCCGGACCGACAGCCGGTTACTTCATCCCGGGTTTGATCCACTTTTCAGACTCCAAATTTGATGAAATTTTTACCTAACATTCTACACTCATAGAGGATTCCAAAGAGATAACATGCATCATCATCGGAGGCCGTTTGACCCCCTAAATAATTCGCCGAAGTTGGGACTTCGACACAGTTTTTCCGTAGTATCGGAAAAATTTGTCAAAATCTGATTCTTCCTCTTTTAACCGCCTCTACAACCCTTATCCGACCCCTCTAGACTATATCCACCCTTTGTATAGCCTAATGTCATCAAAAGACTAGATAGGGACGGATATTTACCTTTTTCTTTTTGGAAATCGAGGTCCTTGCGTAGAGGGGAAGGAGATCTACGTTTTTCCCTTCAGCTGGAAGTGCAACCGGGACTCCCTTCCACCTCGAATCCCTCTTCCTTCTTCTTTTTCTTCTTCTTCTTCTCTTTTTCTTTCTCTCTGTGTCGTCTGAGAATCCTCCCCCTCTCCTCTCTGTTTCACTCCCGTGAGCCAGCTCAAACCCTCCAATTAAATCACATCAAGATACTATTCACCCTTTTTTTAATATTATTAAATTCCCATTTTGCCCCTAACACTTCAACATATCTACTGTTATGCCATTAACTTTTGATTCCTTTCCAATTTTACCCTTACCACTTCAACTTATCTACAACTATGCCATTATCTTTTGATTCCTCCCAATTTTACCCCTTATATTAATTTTAAAGGACTATTCTATCCCTTTTTATATAAAAAAAAAAATTTGGGGTTATTACATTTACGAGCTCACAACGAACTTGGTCGATTTTCCCAGGCTCACCGACTAGAACCAAACCCCGATTGTTTTTCCGGGCTCACAATCAAACCCTTACACACGTTGGTTTTAACTTGGCTCACCAACCAACCTTAAACCCCTTGATTCAATCCCCCGATTGAATCAAGTAAATACAAGAGATAGAAGAAAACAGAAAATAGCTTATCAAAAAGCAGATTTAAAACAATAAAATCGTAAAGGAGTTAGAAGCCCTCAAACGCTTTTAAGCTGGTGAAGAGGTATGGCTTCTGGAACTCCGGTCTCCTCTTGAAAGAGTGGTCGACTTGAATGCAGGAGGAGGAAGCTTTGATTGTTGGGAAGAAGTTGTTGGAGCAGTAAATGCAGATCTCCCCTTTTTCGTTTAAGAGCACTTGGAGAGCTTGAAAACTTGAATGCTTGGAGTGGAATGTCTATTCTCTACCTTGCTACAGTCCTCTGTGGCTATTTAAGCCAACCCCCATGGAAACTAGCCGTTACTCTGCTTTTTCTGGCCGTTCTGCACACTCTGCGCAGCCTGACAATATGACCGTTGGTGGGTTGGAGTCGACTCGCGCGATCAGGAGTCGACTCGGCTGTAGCAGGAGTCGACTCACGCTTTTCCGGAGTCGACTCAGCAACTGTTCCAAATTTGAATTAAAGTTGCAGTCTTGACTGGGAGTCGACTCGTCTTGACCTGGAGTCGACTCGCCAACTTCTGGAGCTGACGTGGCAATTTTGGAGTCGGCTCATCCACTGAAGTCCGTGGATCCAAATTTGAATTTTGTCCACTCGAGTCGACTCGACTGTCCTGGGAGTCGACTCGAATCTCAGAGCCCGAACTCCCGATTCTCTGTCTTTTGGCTCATCCAGTCTTGGAGTCGACTCGAACTTCCTTGGAGTCGACTCGGCTCTCAGTTTCCGAAAGTTGGTCTTCTGCCTTTTGACGTGAAGCTTGTCTCGGAGTCGACTCGAGCTGTCTGTGAGTCGACTCGAATCTCAGAGGCAGTAACATGGTCTTCTGTCTGTTGATGGTCGCTCAGTCTCGGAGTCGACTCGCGTACTGCGGGAGTTGACTCGAATCTCAGAGTCCGAAAATCGTTCTCTGACTTTTTCTTTGTGTTTCTCTTGGAGTCGACTCTTACTACCCTGGAGTCGACTCGTTGAACATTGGAGTCGACTCGCGCACTTCGGGAGTCGACTCATTGACAGTTTCTGAGTTGAAGCTTTTTGTCCTTCTGTCTGTTCTCAGTCGGAGTCGACTCGTACTGATCTGGAGTCGACTCGAGCTCGTGCCAGTGAACTTGATATGCTTGGAGTCGACTCGTGATACTCGGGAGTCGACTCGAGTCTCAGACATTGGTTCATGCAGACTTCTTAACTTATCCAAAATACTATGAACCAAGTCTAGAAACACTTGGACAGGATTTTCACTGAAACACTCAATTGAATTCATTAGTAATCACAAGATATACTCAAATGCTTTGAGCTCATCAAAATCAAATGGGGTTTTAATCAATCACTCCACACTGCCATATAAGGTACAATAAATATTCACATGTAAACAAGAGAGAGGACCTTCTTCAGCCAAAAGTTTATACATAAGAAATCCAGTAGATATTTGACTTGAAGAATGCAGAATGAATTGGTAATTTCAGATACCTCTCTTATAAATTAGTTGAGCAAAGTCAATAACTTAAATCTTATTGTGGCATGATTAAAATCTTTAATTACTAATTTCTTGATATCATGTCTACATATGTATTGATTGACTTATGCTTTTGAAAATTGTTTTATGATTTTTTCAAACTGAATTATACCTTTGCCTATGTGATGCATAACCATGAAATACACAAGTTTATGCTTAAAATTTTGATTTAAAATAACTTGTGATAAGCTATGAATCCTTGAGCATAATGAAAATGTTGTTTGTTTGCATGATATACATCTATATGATACATTAAATTATTTCTTTATTCTACTCTTTCATGTATATTACTTGAAAATAACAAAGAGATAAAGAAAAGAAAATGAATATTGTTCAGAAAAAGTAAAAGTAAATACTCCAATCTTAAGTAAAAGTAAAACAAGCATAATATATTCAGCACATTTGTGAGACTTATGTGAGCATTCTTTTGGAAGGGATAAAATCTGTAATAAACTATATTTAAACAGGGAGAGTTTGGAGTGAACATTTTTAAAGAAAACGGTTTAACCTTTCTATATTGCTCATCATAGAGATGGTGCCAATGGAAAGGCTAGTGGTAGTATCCGGTACTATTTGATCCAACTATTCGGTGTAGGGCATATTAGGGATGGTACAAAAGGGAGACTAGTGGTAGTATCTCGTCTCCTTCCAACTCCACCGGATAGGGAGCAATAGAGTATAGAGTATAAGAAAGTAAAAACAAAAAACAAATGAAGATAATTAAAATGTTCATTAATTGCTTAAAGAAAGAAATTCAAAAAAAAATTGAGGGAATGAATCACAAAATAAATGAAAGTATACAAGAAGCTTGTGAAAAACTAAATGAAGTTTCAATCACTTGAAAACATACCTTAAGGATAAAATCAGTACAGAATTATATTTAAGTAGGAGGAGTTTTACTTGAAAAGAATTGATTTTGATCATTGACATTCTTGTTCTTAATGCTTTAATATATAAAGTTATGACTTAATGCATATTATGTTTTGCATGTGACATGATGTTTTGAATTATATATTCAAATAACAAATATCTTCTTTAAATATAACTTGTAATGCTCCATACTTGAACAACTTGTTTGAAACATGTTTCTACCAATAGCAATTTTATTTTTCTTTTTATGGCATTCATAATTTGAAATAGGCTTTAACTTTGCACACAAGTCTTTGCTTCACCTTTGATTTTGAAATAACTTGTGTTCCAAAGCCTAATGAAAATTGTTTTCACTTGTATTCCATACTCATTAATGATATTTTGAATTTCTCTTGTACTCTTTTGATCAAAAATTTTCTTATTAAATCGGTTCTAATGCTTGAATATTTGAAAAATTACATAAAAATTTTTGAAAGAAATTTCAGATTTATCGTTCATGATCACCTTTAAAATCTGAAAGATGAATATATTTGCAAAAAGGAGAAGAGAAGGATACTTCTATTTTAGTGAATATCTTCTGAAAAATAAAAGAAAAGGATAATCTGAATTTGCAAATTAGGCAGAATGAATTGATTCTAATTTATCTTTCAACTTGCCTAACATTAGTACATAATGTCCTCCAATTTGTACCAAAATTCAATATGAATTACAAAGATTCTGGATGTGCTCTAATATTTTTGAAATATATGTTTTCAATTTTAATAATTTAAGATGAGCGACAATATAAAAGATGTATATCTCAAATTATAATCTTGAAAACTTTCTTGAAATTTTTTATGAAATTTAGAATCTGATTTTATATAAAAGCTTAAACTTAATTTAAAAATGCTTCTATCATTGCATTTTTGTAACCTTCATTATATGCTTCAATGATTGCATCATTTTGTAGAATAACTCAATATGATTCCTAGATGAAAACTACAGTTTAAGAAAAATAGAATTAATTTTGATGCCTTGGTTGTTTGCTCCGATATGCATCTGAAACATATCATTTTCTATCTTATAAGTTTACTGAAATTGGTCTAAATGATGCATTTTTCAATAATCTTGATTGCAAACAAATATTTCTAAACATATGATTTTATTTTGATATTAAAAAGATTTATTGTGCTGAGAAACTATGACTAAGAAATTAAAATTTATAAATATATACTTGAGTGATCTTCTATATATTTTTTCTGCATAATTAATTGCTTCTATCATTAAAAGAAAAAGCTATTTTTAAGAAGAGAGTGAATAATCCTAAAGCTTGAAATATTTCAACTCACTCAAATAATTCTTAAAGAAAAGAAAATATAATTGCTTTTGGAAAAAAAGAGCTTCAAAAGAATTATTTTTGATTAATATTTTAGTGCATATTCTCAAAAATTAAGAGGGAGCATAATTTGCTCTTGAAAGATTAAAAAGAGTGATTGCTATAAATCTTGAAAAACTCTAGATCACTCTACATTCTTGATATCACAAAATTTCAGTTTTATTTATACTTATCATTAAAATTTGAAATTCAATGAATGAAAAGAATGTTTAAAGACAACGCATCTTTTGAGGGGGAGCTTTAAATATTCAATCTATTTGCATTTTGCATCTTATTCAAAAGTCACATTCATTTGATGCATACCTTGAATGTTTTATATTTGATTCATAATCATTATTGTCAATTTCTGAATTTAACTATGTTACTTACAAAGTATGAACTGATATCAAGAGCCTTATATAAATGAAAGAAAAATGAATTTTCTTAAAGCTAAATCATTTACTCCATGTAAATTTGGCAAAGGACTTTTAGTATGATTTTAATGTCTAATTAGTTTCAAACTGATATCAATTTAAGCATATTTTGGTACTAGACATTGTGCTTCATTGAATATCTTTTGAAAGTTGGATTTTCACTTATACTTAATTGGTAAATCATTTGTTTTCAAAACTAATTGAAAAGGATTTCATTTGTCTTAGTATTGAAAATTTACTTTGGAATCTACTAATGAGCTCTTATTGGCTTGCATTTTAGTATTTCAATCCTAAGCCAATTCGTTTTAATTGATTTTGATGTTATGATCTTTAAAGGAGTAAAAGAAAATTTTTAAAAGAGCTCTAAAAGAACTTTCAGAGCATTGGATTTTATATATACTCTAAGATGTATCATAAATTGCATGAATTTATATTTTGGTATCCGTGCCCCAATGCTTTTATATCTTGGGAGAACTTTAAAATCATTAAAAATTAATAATTCAACATGATCATGTATTTTTCGAGTATATAAGTTTTGATTTTTATCTATTCTTATACTATACTCTGAAAATTAATTAAATTGCTCTCATGTTGCTATATACTTAAAATATTAAAAAAAAATTTAAATGAAAAAGCTTTCATATGTTATTAAAGATCTTTCAAAAAACAGGGGGGGGGGGTTGAATTTCCATTCGTGCTTTTATTGAATATCATTCTTGATACTCCTTGAAATAACTAGAACAAGATTCCATCTACACTTGATTTGAAAACTATCTTTGGAATCTATATTTCGAGATCTCTTCTAGCTCGTATTCAAATGTCTCATTCTTAAAGCTAAACTTTTTATTCTTGATTTTGATGATATTTGTTACCCCAAAATTGTCTCAGGTTTACTCTTTTTGAAAGAGAAGTAAAAGAACTTTAAAAGAATGTTAAAAAATCATCAAATTTGATATGATCTCATCATAATTTTGAAACTATCTTAATTGGCTCTGTTCTATACTCATTATCTTACCCTAACATTATTGCCTTGAGTTACATTTCATATTCTTGAAATAATTTGACATGCATTGAATAAAATATTGTCTTGTGCTTAATGTTTTATTATTTTGCAATCTTTTTTATGTTGTCAAAAAGGAAGAGAAATATCTGAGTATATGCTCATAATGCTTTATGCCTTGAATTGAATATAAATCCGTTTAGATTGAAATATGTTGATTATGTTAAAACTGATTAACTCTAAAGCATTATCATGAAGTGTGTTCTTAAAGTGTCTCTAAGATTATGTATTTATTTTGACTTGTATTTGCTCTTTGTGGTAGTTTGTATTTCTTCGCTAAAACATTGTGCTTTTGGCATAGATGAAATACAATGTTTCTTTTGAGTTATAATCTTTGTGATTGTCATTACAATGCTATCCATTTCATTGTTATTCATTCTTTTTGATGATAACAAAAAGGGGGAGAAAATATAAGGAAGAAACTAGAAGCAAATTCTATAAGAAAAACTGTATAGGGGAGAAAATATAAAAGGTGTATATTGTATACTTAAGGGGGAGACGTGACAAAAAGAAAATCTAAATTCTGGCACATAATCATAGAGATTTTTCTTGCCTCGATACATAACTTGAAACTCTTGCATTGGCACAAATTTTTGGAGTCTTATCTTCAATAAAACACGTACAAGAGTAAGGGGGAGTTAAACTAGAGTTCAAATTGGCATAAATTTGGATTAGATAGGGGGAGATTTTGGTTGACACACTCTTTAATTTAGAAAATTCTGAATTTTCAGCTTTTAAAGCATTTTCTAAACTTCAAACCTCAATTATCATATAAACGTCAACTTAGGTATACTCAATATTTTTGTAATCATCAAAAAGGAGGAAATTGAGGATGATAATATTATTTTGATGATTAACACAACCATTAAGGCCATATCAAATTAGAAATGTAAATTAACTCGATACATCATTGATAAATGGCACACCCTCGATACATTCACGATACATTAGGAAAATGCGGTCAAAACATCTCTCAAAGATTAACAATGTGATAAAATTTGTAGTAAAGAATGATAGAAAGCTTTTAAATTCATTTCGGCAAAGTTTCAAGTTGAGCATACTCTAAAGGGCAAAACTGTAATTTTTATATAAGGGTATAAAACTCTAATGTGTCATGCATTCTAATTTACTTGGAATATGTTTTATTGATCCGATATGCAAGTCTAACCCTAAGATGCAGAGAATCATGATTAGAGTCGACCCCAATTAGTTTGGAGTCGATCCCGATACATTTGGCACGCCTTGTAACGAAGTGGCACGCCTTTGGAACACTTGGCACAGAGTAGGAGTCGACCCCAAAAGAGATGGAGTCGATCCTGGCACATTTTGGCACATCCTGGCATATATGGCACAGATGAACAGTAACTGAGGCCGATCCCAAGTTTCCTTGAGCCAACCCCAGCAGGAGCCGACCTCGAATTACCTTGAGCCGACCCCAGCTTCAGCCTTCTGAAAATACAGCTTTCTAGAAATTACTGAGAGGGCCGACCCCAAGTCTTTTTGAGCCGACCCCAGATGGAGCCAACCCCAGGTAGCTTTGAGCCGACCCCAAGAGAGCATGAGTTGACCCCAAGAGAGCATGAGCCGACCCCAGCTTGAGAACTCAAAAAATATGTCTCTGGAATTTCTGAGAGAGCCGACCCCACTGTAGCTTGGGTCGACCCCACTGTAGCATGGGTTGACCCAAGAAAGCATGAGTCGACCCTAGCATGAAAAGTCAGAAAAACAAACTTGTGGATTTTCTGATAGGGCTGACCCCACTGTAGTGGAGGCCAACCACACTGTAGCTAGAGCTGACCCCAGAAAAGATTGAGCCGACCCCAGCCTGATGAACAATGACTTAAGCCGACCCCAGCATGGGTGACAGCCCAATGGCTAGTTCTGTAGAATTGTTTTTTAAGTCCCCAACGGCTATAAACGACTACTTTCTCCATTCCAACGGTAGGGAAGTGATCTTTGGAGGTTGGAGAAATATTTAAGAGCCACTATTCATCAAAGGAAGGTATCTTGGTGAGGATCTAAGTGTGCATTCAAGAGAAAAGAAAAATCCAAGAGAGTTCAATTTATTGCTTCAAGTTCAAACCCAAAAGAAGTGTGTTGAGTAGAATTTAAGTACCTTCAAGAGCTCAACCAATTGAAGAGTGAAGCAATATCAGCGAAGAAAAGAAAAGCGACTTCAAAAAGATAACATTTTTTCTTCTTCTTCTTAGTGCATATTTGTTTTATTTGCTCATTAAGGAGCTTTATACTTTGATTCATTTATTCTTCTTTGTAAGCTTGTTGGTGAGCCCGTAAAACCAACGGTATAGATTTGTTGGTGAGCCCGTAAAACCAACGGTGTAGGTTTGTTGGTGAGCTCGTAAAACCAACGTAGATTTTTGGTGATCCTGGAAAACTAATTGTAAAGATTTTTGGATTGTAAGCCTAGAAAACAATCCAACTATAATTCGAGGGATTATAGTGATTTTCCAAGGAGACGCTTGGGGAGTGGATGTTGGTGCTTTGGAGTGCACCGAACCACTATACTTCTTGTATGTTTGTATTGCTTTGTTTGTGTTTTCAATTGTACATATATAATTGACACTAACTAAATCACTCACACACATCCATTAAAAAGAGTTAAGGTCGAAAAATTTAGAAAACTCAATTCACCCCCCCCCCCTCTCCCTCTTGGGTTGTCACATTGGGCAACAATTCCAAATCTCAGCAGCAGTGCGTCAGAAGCTTGGCGAGTAAACTTGGCAGGCATAGAGAGATGGGCACTGGGCCGGGCCGCCCATGGCCCAAGTAATAAAAAAATGTCACAATAGTGAGCTGGGAAGTTCTTGATTCTAATAGCAATAGAAATATTTGACTTTATTCACCTAAATACAAAATAGTAATGAAGTTGTTCATATGTTCATAATTATAATAGCAACATAAACCTTCACCAACATTTCTCAATATCTACATTATAAGCATAATCCTAAATAAACAAGTTAATGACTCATAAGTAGAGCCATAATTAGATCAAGCAAAACATCCATGTCATGGTTATTTAATGTGCAACTTTGTTTTATGCTCCTTTCTTCTTGTAATTCATCAATCTCAAAACAATCAAGAGGGAGTGGATCCTCTTCATCATCATAAGGTTAAACTCAGAATCTTTAGTTACATGATTATGGCAATAAAAAAGACACCAACTTAAATTCTTTATTTTTAAATTAATTTTTAAAAAAATTCATTGCCAGAACATGAATCTGGGTCTCTCTGGTGAGCTTTCGTCCCCAAAAAACTTTCTGATGTATCTTAAGTTGAGGTTTTGTATAAAGGCTCTAAAGTAGAGCTTTTGCTTAGTAGACTTTTTTCAGCTTTTGAAGGAGTAAAAAAATATTTTAAACTTTTACTAAACATCTCAAAATCACCCAAAGGAGCTTCTAGCCCTCTGAGAAGCACTTTTTAACCCTCCAAAAGTAACGCTAAATGAGGCACTAGTCCTTTTGGTGGGTTGGCTTTGGCTTTTCCTTTCACGATATTTTGCCTCTTAAATTGCTTGTGGGAACTCAAAGTGGACAACCAGCAACCCTTCATACACATGCATATAAGCTGATTCATAGTCCATGATTCTTTATTTGGGTAGTAAGAAATTTTAAATTATGTAAATTGCCTTGGAAAAGAACTGAGCACAAATTTTACTATATTATCACTCCCATAGCATTCAATTTGCCAGCCAAGTCATTCATCTTTATAACGTGCTTTTGTAGATCATTGACTCCATCATGTATCAAAGTGGTTAACTTATTCATTAGCATTCCAGCCAAGGCCTTATTGGATGCACCAAATTGCTCCTACAGAAGCAAGATTTTTAATGGCCAACTTATTATCAGGAATTGATCCCTTGATATTCTTTGTGATTATAGTAGTCTTAACACTCATGAGAGAAAATCGGTTGGAGCTCTCACTTTTCATGTCATGCCTTGCATTCAGGCATACTTTCATCTGTGGGTTGGTTAGATTCATTAACTCGAAGGGCCAAATCTAAGTCTAGGCATCCTAAAACAATGAGAACCTTCTCTTGTCAATTAGTGTAATTAGATCCATTCAGTATGGAGACACTAGCTAGTTTGTTGTGATATGAGAGATGCAGATATCTAAACTGAAATCAATAACATGCTTGCAGCTACCATTAGGGGTGGCAATCGGGTCGGGTTGGGTCATAAACGGGTCGGATTACATGCAGGTCGGGTCAGAAAATCATAAATCTGAATCCGACCTGTTTGTTAAACAGGTCGTAAATTACAACCTGAACCTGTCATGTTTAATAAACATGTAACCCGACCCGACCCGTTTAACCTGTTTAATAAACAAGTAACCTGTTTGTCCAACCCGACCCGACCTATTTAACATGTTTGCCCAATCCGACCCGTTTAACATGTTTAGACCTGTTTAACCTATCCAATCCAACCTGTTTAACCTGCCCAACCCGACCTGTTTAGATCCGTTTAATCTGTTTAGACCTGTTTAACCTGTTTAGACCTGTTTAGCCCGTCCAACAGTTAAACGGGTTAAACAGTTTAAACGAGTCAGACATCTAAAATCCGTATCCGACCCAATTAATAAACAGGTTAAAAGGGTCGACCTATTTACAACCCGAACCTGTTTAGGCCAAACCCAAACCTATTTATGGCGGGTCGAACACGGGTCGGTTGGCAGGTCGGGTTATATTTTGCCACCCCCAGCTACCATAATGATGCAGATAACCACAATATGGTTCCAAGTAAAACTATAATTAACTATCCATTCACAATGCAAAATACAATTCATACCAAATAAGGAACTGTAATCTAATGCAGAACGCATGAATTATAATATTAGGGCATATGATACCCAATATAAATAGGAATACAAGTGATCTATGACTTTAACAAGGCATATAATCCAAAATCAAATGTAATACTATGAACAATCAAGTAATTATTTAAATTATTCATTTGATAATGAATGCAAAGATTTGAAGATATTTCCTTGGACATGGAACTCCTCATTTTGAAGCAGATCTTGTTAATCAAATAAGTCTCTAATTTTAGTATTGAATTACAATCACCTTTGGATCAACAAAAAAATAACACTCTTTAATACAAGATCATAACCATCAAAATAGAAGACCAAAAATCTCTCAATAGTTCAGCTACTTCAAAGTCTTATCTTATTCCTATCTTGTTCCAGGTCCTTTGGGGCTACACAAAACACATTGAAACCCAAAATATGAATGGAGATTGCAAGGGAAAGTAATAGGGACATATATTAAAAAAATATAAATAATTAGTTAATGCAAGGTCAGATTATAGAGAACATAACTAAGCTGTTCACCATCCTTTCCTGAGCTCAAGGGCTCTTGTTTGGTCAAGTTTCAAAGAAAAGTGGAAAAGATATGTTGATTTTAGTGAACCTTTCACAACTAATTCCCTAACATTTCTTCAAATTTCAAACAAAGCCCCGAATTAGGGGATTATGACCGTTATGAAATACAATATAGTTATAGGGGCTTAACATTAAGTCATTAACTTTTCTATGTTAAGTTGTTTGTGTTCGGGTTCAATTTGGAACCCAAACACAACCAGCGCCCATGGAGCTGACCAGTTAGCCTTCTCTTTTCCTAAATCAAGAAGGAAATGAGAAGGGAGGCAGCACCTGGCACCCTGTCAGCATGCCCGAGCTAGCTAGTGGACGGCTGCCGAGCACTGGATGGAGAGGAGCTCAGTAAGAAGCAAAACAACAATGTTGGAGAGTTTGAGGTAAGCCTGAAAACTGCAAAAAATCCTTTTCTTTTATTTCTTTAACTCAATCTATAGGATTAATTTTCTCCCACTGTTCTTAAATCCTCCACAAACATCTTCCTTGGAACATCAGCAATTCTTAGATCTGGCAAACATAAGTTCAAACTAAAAACTCAAAATTCACTAATTTATTTAATTCTAAAAATAATAAAAAAATTAACTTGTTACTTTCAAACCATTTAATTTCAAAAATCATGAAAGTATTCCCAAATTTTAATATAAAATATCAGATCATGTGTGACTTGCATTGCATGGTCATAAATAATGACACCACACTCTAATACAACTATTATTAGTAACCACAACAACTTGCATGCATAGGGTTGGTGATCTTGTAATCATGCTACTGGTTGGAGAACATACCTTGCATTATGGATTCGACACTATAACTAAAGAAGAAGCATAGCATATCAAAGATCACGTGACATACCAATCTTCTCTCTTACTCTCTTACATGAACAAAGGGGATTGATAGGCACCTACTCATTAGTGGAGATCGAGTTGTTGAAAGTAGGATATTTCTTAAAAGCTATTTGACAACAAAACTTATTATTTTGAAATATTTCATGGGTATCTCTCCTATATGGTCATAAATAGTAAGAAGGTTGTGTCATACAAAGTTCTTTTAAACCAAAACAAGATATGCAAGTGTTGTTATTGGACAGAATGATCAAGTGGATGGTTGTGTGTTGCCCAGAGATGGTCACCCAAGAGGGGGGTGAATTGGGTGTTTTAAAATTCTTCGGCTAATTAAAATTAAAACACACAAATATATGAAATAAGGTAATGATAGTGGGATGAGAAGACACAATCACAAACACACGGTTTTATAGTGGTTCGGAGCTTCCACCGCTCCTACATCCACTCCCCAAAGCGCCTTTGGGTATTTCCACTATAATCCAAGATTACGGTACGGTAGTTTTGCGAGTTTACTACCCAACTCGTTGTTTTACACCGGGCTCACAACAAACCCTAAACCCCCAATTTCTCTTAGGCTTGGGACGCCTTTTCCTTATTCCAAGTCCCTTGACTTGAACAAGCACTACAATCAAAGAGTTTACAAAAGAGAATAAAAGCTCTAAAAAGCAAATATATCAATTATGAACAATTTAACCCAGAAGAATCTTTTTGCCGTTGGAAGCGTGGGAGATGTTGATTCTTCCGATGTGGAGTGCGTAGGATCGAGTGTGAGCTTTGAATCCCAAGCGCACGAGAGCGGTTGAGCTTGAAATCACAAGAGAACCTTGAATGCACTTGATTTCTACACTTTAATGCTCTCACTCTCTTGAACTTTTCTCTCTTGAATAATTTTGCTTTTGGGTTGGTGAAGAGTTGTTGAGAACCACTTAAGAGGTCCCTTTTATAGCCCAAAAAGCAAATATAGCCGTTAGAAACAAAAAGAGAAGGATTTGAAATTCAAACCAAACCTGAAAAGCTGTCAGTCGCGTCCCAGGCGCTCCGGGGACGTCTCTGCTACAGCGAGAGACGTCTCGCCTACAGGATTTTTACTTTTTACTTTATCTGGGGTCGACTCGGCACTTTACGGGGACGTCTCGGCTTGTCTGCACTTTTTGAGTGGGGACGACTCCGCTTGTTTGGGGACGACTCCGCTTCTTTATCTTTGAAAAATATGTCCTCTGGAATTTCCTGAGAGAGTCGACTCCACTCTTTCAGGGGACGTCTCGGCTTGTCTGCACTTTTATGCATGGGGACGTCTCCGTTATCTCAGGGTCGACTCCGCTTCCTTATCACCGCAGAAACCATTCTCTGGAAAACCCTGAGAGAGCCGTCTCCGCCATCTTGGGGACGACTCGGGAAGTCTCCTTTTTGCTTGCGGGGACGACTCCGCGTACAGCGGGGACGTCTCGCGCATATCCCTTGAAAAACGTCTTTCTGCCGCCACTGAGAGAGTCGACTCCGCTACTGAGAGAGTCGACTCCGCTAACGCGGGGATGACTCGGCAGGTGTCGGGGACGTCTCCAAGTGTGCCAGTTCTTCCTGTTTGTGCCAGAGACGTCTCTGAAACTATCAGGAGACGTCTCGGCTGTCCCTGAACTTTTTCTTTAGCTCAAAATATTCTTCAATAAATTCATAAAAATTATGGAAACTTGCCTAGACATTTCTTAACAATATTCTAAGTAAAACACATGAATTTCTCAATTGAATTGTTAAGATATAATGGAATTTGACTCTAGTGTTTTGTATTCATCAAAATCCATTAGGGGGTCAACAATCTCCCCCTTTTTGATGATGACAAAACACTGAGTATATGCAAAATTTGAAATTTAAACATATACACAGTATTGATCAGATATACAAGTATAATGTTTTGATTTGAACTAGATACAATGTGCATCACTCAAATTTCCTTGTGCATAGAATTGTTCTTAAATGATTTTATCATATGAACTGAATTTGAATCAAGTTAGAATGAAATATTGATGCTGAAGATAATTGAAAGTTAGATTCTTTTTGACTCCCCCTTTCTTTTCCAGAAGGGCAATTATCTTAAAAATCAATATTCTTCAATAACCATATCCCTTACAATATTGATACCACCACTCCCCCTTTTTGTCATCAACAATGAAGGGGACAAATTATCCTTAGGTGCTTAAGACTCAATTTATAGTAGAATTCAGCATTCATTTTACTCCCCCTTTGATATTCAGGTTGTGCTCCCCCTATTTCATATGCTTTGATAAGTTGTGCCAAATTTAAATACTTAATGTATGTTTTGAGATTCTTATGACACATCAAGAGGCACATTCATATTCACAGAAACACATCCACAGAAATGGCAATGTACACACATTTTTTAAAAAGGGATTGTAATCATGTATCATTGTGAGATTTTGAAGTCATTACATAGTCAAAAAGAAGAAATCATTACAAGTATTGATTTCTAATACAAAAGTGTTTCAAAATGGCCTAGGATTTACAAAAAGAAGATCCTACTGGATATCCATCATCGGCGTCGTTCCTCATGGTGCCTACCAGTTGTACTTTGTGCATAAGCCTTACAGGCTGCATCTATGAAACCATTGATAGAATCCATGAGGGTCTTAAAGTGATCTCCCTGTGACTTGTGGAAACCTGCCACAAGTGCTTCAAACTCTAAGGTTGCCATCTCAATTCTGCCTCTAAGTTGGGCAACTAAGGTGCCCACATTGCCATCTGGCTTTGTCAATTCTTTGAGGCTCTTGGAAATGGCCTTCAAGCTGTCCTTGAGCTCTAATGATCTGCAGGTTTCGGTGGCACCCACCCCAATTATTTGTTGCTCTTGGGCTTCAATTTGAGCTTTAATATCTTTCAGCTCTTGTCTGATGGGGGCCAGCTTCGCAGTCATCATGGATCTCATCTCCTCCCTCATCTGCTGACAAATGACAGATGCTAAGGTGTGCATCTGCTCCTCTGATAGGAAGGAGGTCCCACTGACTGGAGGAGGTGGTGGCATGGATGTGGAAGGTCCAGCTGAGCTGGAGGGAATATCAGGGATGTCCATGTGGCTAGGTGGAGGAGAGTGATGGTCAGACTCATGATGTGGGATTTCAGGCTCTATGGTTTGTGCTTTTCTTTTTGGAACCTTGACCCACGACCCATCTATCTTGTGAAATTCCATTCTTCTCATTGAGCCCTCATTGTAATAGTCGGTGTTTCTTAGGGCCTTTGCAGGTTCATTTGGTAGTATTGGAACCTTGAAGTGTTTAAATATTAAGGTAAAGATCATGCCATAGGGTATACTAAACCTGGAATACCTATGACATTGGGCAATGTAATTTAGCATGAGTCTAGGGAGGTTTAGGGGGATCCCTTGTAGGATATGGTGCATTATAACTAAATCTCGCTCCGAAACAAAATCGAAGCGACCGGTTTTAGGGAATAGGACCCGATTGACAATGCTTAAAAGAAGTCTCATTTCTGCATTTAGGTCCTGGGAGTAGACAACATCAAGAGGGCCGCAGTCCTCTCTTCCTAGAATCAAGTTTAGGGCTATTTCCCTTTGGGGATGTGAGGTCGGTGCCTCACCGTCCTTAGGAATTTGTAGGACAGTGGATAGGACATCCCCATTAATTTCTACCAATGTCCCTCGGACATATGCAGTGTACCCTAAGTCCCCTAAGGCCATATCACTAAACATTTCTCTAACAAGGCCGGGGTAGGTCGAGGTTTTGAGGGTGCTAGGGTTTGCGATTTAGGGCAAATGGAAGCTAGGTTTTGAGGTTGAGAGCAAATGGAGGCTAGGGCTTTCCGTTTTGGTCGGGAATGAGGGAGAAAGCTCGAGTCGGCTCGAGCGATTTCGACCTATTTAAAAAGTCCTCATTCGGTCCCCGAGACGTCTCGGCGACTAAGGCGAGACGTCTCCCCCTGGGGGGACGTCTCGGCGACTTGCCAGAGACGTCTCCGGCACAAAAAAAAATTTCAGACTGCATTTCCAAAATTTTTGTTTAATCACCCTAATCAATCATGATTTCTTTTGATAAACACAGAGTGAATTTGTTTGTGATCCTCCCCCTTAATATTACATCTTATAATGATTTGATAATGATTTTTAACTTATTAATGTTGAAATGAGGAATGTTTGACCAAATTTCGAATACCCATGATATAGGCTCTGAAAATATCTCTATGAAGAGTCCAAGGGAGGGTAACCATCCTCCGGAAAGTCAAGCAGTTCGTCATTTAGCTTAGATGAATTTATGTTTTCACTTATGTTTGCCTTGAGGTGGATTACTAGTTCGAGTAGCAAAGCAATGCAATACAAGTTCAATTCATTTGCTAGGATCATACAAGCTCAAAGCATTCCTTAAGAAATTGAATCTATCTTTACAAAGGGGCTTTGTAAAGATATCAGCTAATTGATTTTCAGTACATACATATTCAATCACCACATCATTTTTCAACACATGATCCCTAATAAAATGATGCCTAATCTCTATATGCTTTGACTTAGAGTGTTGGACAGGATTTTTTGTTAAGTTGATTGCACTTGTATTATCACACTTAATTGGTATATTGTCCATTTTAATACCGAAGTCTTCAAGTTGTTGCTTAATCCAAAGAACTTGGGCACAACAGCTTCCGGCTGCAATGTACTCAGCTTCAGCTGTGGACAAGGCAACTGAATTTTGTTTCTTGCTAAACCAAGAAACCAAGTTGGCACCCAAGAATTGACATGTGCCACTTGTGCTTTTTCTGTCGAGTTTGCACCCGGCAAAATCAGCATCGGAATATGCAATTAAGTTTATATCAGATTGTTTAGAGTACCATAAGCCTACATTAGATGTCCCTACTAGATATCTAAAAATTCTTTTAACAGCTTGCAAGTGTGATTCCTTAGGACATGCTTGGTATCTAGCACACATACAAACACTGAATAATATATCTGGTCTACTAGCAGTAAGGTAAAGTAAAGAGCCTATCATACCTCTGTACAATTTGCAGTCTATACTTTTACCTTTTTCATCTTTGTCAAGCTTGCAACTTGAGCCCATGGGTGTGCTGATTTCTTTTGCATCCTTCATCTTGAATTTCTCCAACATTTCTTTGATATACTTGGACTGACTGATGAAGATGCCTTCCTCTGATTGTTTTATTTGCAGCCCAAGGAAGAAGTTGAGCTCACCCATCATGCTCATTTCAAATTCTCCCTGCATAAGCTTGGCAAATTCTTGACAAAGACTATCATTAGTAGCACCAAAGATTATATCATCCACATAAATTTGTACAAGCAATAAGTCATTTCCTTTTCTTTTAATAAAGAGGGTTTTGTCCACATTTTCTCTCTTAAATTTGTTCTTAATTAGAAAATTACTTAATCTTTCATACCATGCCCTAGGAGCTTGCTTAAGTCCATACAATGCTTTATGCAATTTATACACATAATCTGGATGTAAGTGATTTTCAAAACCTGGAGGTTGTCCTACATAAACTTCCTCCATTATATAGCCATTTAAGAATGCACTTTTTACATCCATTTGATAGAGTTTAAAATCCATGAAGCATGCATATGCTAAAAGCAGTCTAATAGCCTCTAATCTAGCAACAGGAGCAAAAGTTTCATCAAAATCTATTCCTTCCTCCTGATTATATCCTTTGGCCACTAGCCTAGCTTTGTTTCTTAATACTATTCCATCTTCATCTAGTTTATTTCTATACACCCACTTGGTGCCTATAATTGAAACATTAGGGGGTCTTTTTATTAGAGTCCAAACTTCATTTCTTTCAAATTGGTTTAATTCCTCTTGCATAGCATTCATCCAATTATCATCTTTTTCAGCTTCTTCTAGTGATTTAGGCTCTATTTGTGAAACGCAAGCAAGATAATTACTAGTGTTTCTTAAAGAGGATCTAGTTCTTATACCTTGTGAAGGATCACCAAGGATTAGATCCTTTGGATGACCATGTGCATACCTCCATTCTTTAGGAAGATCTTGATTTTTTGATGGAGGTTGACCTTCTTCATCTTGCTGATTTGTATCTTCCTTGACCTCATCCTCATGTTGTTTGTCTTGTATGGAGAATTCCTTCATTCGGTCTTCAAGTATACCTGCATCACCATCTTCTTCTTTTCTAGAAGAATCTCCATTAGTTTTATCAAAAACAACGTGAATAGATTCTTCAACAACGAGAGTTCTCTTGTTGAAGACCCTGTATGCTCTACTAGATGAGGAATAACCTAAGAAGATCCCCTCATCTGGTTTAGCACTAAATTTACTGAGATTGTCCTTTCCATTGTTTAAAATAAAGCATCGACAACCGAAAACATGAAAATAACTTATATTTGGTTTCTTACTTTTTATCAACTCATAAGGTGTTTTCTTTAAGATGGATCTAACTAAAGCACGATTTAAAATATAACATGAGGTATTTATTGCTTCAGCCCAAAAATACTTTGGTAGATCCGATTCGCACAACATGGTACGAGCCATATCTGCTAGTGTGCGATTCTTCCTTTCTACCATCCCGTTTTGTTGAGGTGTCCTAGGTGCCGAGAAGTTGTGATTGATACCATTTTCTTCACAAAATTTTTCAAAATACTGATTTTCAAACTCGGTACCATAATCACTCCTAATTGCTTTTAGTTTAAGATTGAGTTCATTCGAAACTCTATTATGAAACTTAATAAAAGCGGGAAAGGACTCATCTTTATGTGCAAGAAATGAAACCCATGTAAAACGTGAAAAATCATCAACAATTACAAGACCAAATTTCTTACCCCCTAGACTAGCAGTTCTAGTGGGTCCAAACAAATCCATGTGAATTAGTTCTAAGGGTTTTGATGTTGAAACTATGTTTTTAGACTTAAAGAAACTTCTTGTTTGTTTCCCTAATTGACATGCAGCACAAATTTTATTCTTTTCAAAGTCTATTTTTGGTAGCCCTTTGACTAGATCCTTTGTAATTAATTTAGAGATTAAATCCATGCTAGCATGCCCTAACCTACGATGCCATAACCAACTAGTCTCATTGACTTTGGGATTCATGGCTACAAGACATTGGCCATCCTTCATGGTGAGATCATCAAGATCTACCATGTAAACATTTCCATGCCTATGTCCTGTGAGTATGATCTCATTATCAATTGGACTACTAATTATGCATAGTGACGATTCAAATGACACTTTAAAGCCCTTGTCACAAAATTGACTTATACTTAATAAATTATGTTTTAGTCCATTAACTAACAATACATTATCAATAAATGAGGAGGGTGATATGGAGATTTTACCAACACCAATAATTCGTCCTTTAGCATTGTCTCCAAATGTGACTAATCCTCCTTCTTTTGATTCCAAGGTGACGAGGAGACTCTTGTCACCGGTCATATGCCTTGAGCAACCGCTATCAAGATACCACATTCTCTTTTTATTTCCGGCTGCAAGGCATACCTGCAAAATGATCATGTGAAGCTCTTAGGTACCCAAGTTTTCTTGGGTCCTTCGTGGTTAGTGTGGTTGGTTCCCTTAGGCACCCATACTTTAGTTATGTTTTTGGCTTTCACAAATGTACTCTTGTTAGTTTGGATTTTTCTTTGAATACAAGAGTAGGCTTTATGTCCATTCTTTCCACAATGAAAACATGTAGGTTTTTCAGTTTTTACATCTTTTGCTTTTACAAAGAAACTCTTTAGATACTTTTGTTGTTTATTAGTTTTATATCCTAATCCGGCTTTATTGAAAACAGCTCTTTGATTTGAAAGAATGAGATTTAATTTTTCAGAGCTTTGTGTGAATTTTTCAACAATTGGTTTGTACTTATGTACCTCATTCTTGAGATTCAAATTTTCTTTAACTAGTTCTTCCTTATCTTTTTTAAGAGATTCAACATTTTGTGCAAGTGAGGTATTATTATCGAATAGGGATTTTACTTGTAGATTTAATTCCTTAATTAGTGTATTTGCCTTTTCATTTTCAATGTTAAGTTTTGAGTTTTTGATTTCTAGGTCAATAGTGTTAATATTTTTATTGCTCTCCTTTTTATTTAATAGATTTTCAATATCTTCCTTTAGTTTTTGATTAGAGGCTTTTAATTCTTTATTCTTTGCTCCTAACATACCACAATCACCCATAAGTTCTTGAAAAGCCTCATATAATTCTTCTAAAGTAAAATTTATAGTTGGGTTTTGACATACCTCATCGTCTTCAAACGCCATGAAGCACAAATTGGCGGTCTCTTCCTTTTCTTCCTCGGAGGATGATGTGTCACTATCATCCCATGTTGCCTTTAATGCCTTCTTCTTCTCCTTTCCAAAATACTTCTTTTGTTGAGGGCATTTGGAACGAACGTGTCCCGGTCTCTTGCAATCATAGCATATGATTGGGTCTCTTTCTTTTTCCTTTTCTTTTTCCCAATCATTTCTCCCTCCAAATTTCTTTCTTGGGAAAGGTTTCTTTCTTCTCATGAATTTCTTAAATTTTCTTACTATCAAGCCCAAGTCCTCATCTTGGCTTTCTTCTTCACTCTCACTACTCTCTTCTTCACACACACTTGAAGTAGCTTTGAGTGCGATTGTCCTTTTCTTCGGCAACTCTTCTTCATGTTGCTTCATTGTGAGCTCATGCGTCATCAATGAGCCCAGTAGTTGTTCTAATCCCAAAGTGTTGAGGTCTTTGGCTTCTACGATTGCCGTGACCTTTGCTTCCCATGCTTTCGGCAAAGACCTGAGAATTTTACTCACAAGTTCCGGGTTAGTATAAGATTTACCCAAACTCTTTAGACCATTAATTATATCGGTAAAGCGAGTAAACATGCATGTGATGGTTTCATTAGGTTCCATCTTAAACAATTCATATTTGTGAACTAGAATGTTCACTTTGGACTCTTTGACTTGATTTGTACCCTCATGGGTAACTTCAAGCCTATCCCATATTTCCTTGGCGGAACTACAAGTAGAGACTCTATTGAACTCATTTACATCTAAAGAACAAAATAGTGAGTTCATGGCTCTAGAATTGAGTTGAGCCATCCTATCATCATTCTCATCCCAATCCTCCTCAGGTTTGGGAACTCGAATGCCATTAACCACATGTGATGGTTCTTGTGGTCCCTTGACTATAACCCTCCACAAGGCATAGTCTTGTGCTTGAATGAAGATTTTCATTCTAGTCTTCCAATAGGTATAATTTGTCTCATTGAAGAGTGGAGGTCTATTGGTTGCTTGCCCCTCGGCAGGAACATTGTTAAAGGGTGTTCCCATCTAGATCTTTGGCTAAGACGGTTAGGTCTTTCAAGAAATACACAGAGCACCTGCTCTGATACCACTTGTTGCCCAGAGATGGTCACCCAAGAGGGGGGTGAATTGGGTGTTTTAAAATTCTTCGGCTAATTAAAATTAAAACACACAAATATATGAAATAAGGTAATGATAGTGGGATGAGAAGACACAATCACAAACACACGGTTTTATAGTGGTTCGGAGCTTCCACCGCTCCTACATCCACTCCCCAAAGCGCCTTTGGGTATTTCCACTATAATCCAAGATTACAGTACGGTAGTTTTGCGAGTTTACTACCCAACTCGTTGTTTTACACCGGGCTCACAACAAACCCTAAACCCCCAATTTCTCTTAGGCTTGGGACGCCTTTCCCTTGTTCCAAGTCCCTTGACTTGAACAAGCACTACAATCAAAGAGTTTACAAAAGAGAATAAAAGCTCTAAAAAGCAAATATATCAATTATGAACAATTTAACCCAGAAGAATCTTTTTGCCGTTGGAAGCGTGGGAGATGTTGATTCTTCTGATGTGGAGTGCGTAGGATCGAGTGTGAGCTTTGAATCCCAAGCGCACGAGAGCGGTTGAGCTTGAAATCACAAGAGAACCTTGAATGCACTTGATTTCTACACTTTAATGCTCTCACTCTCTTGAACTTTTCTCTCTTGAATAATTTTGCTTTTGGGTTGGTGAAGAGTTGTTGAGAACCACTTAAGAGGTCCCTTTTATAGCCCAAAAAGCAAATATAGCCGTTAGAAACAAAAAGAGAAGGATTTGAAATTCAAACCAAACCTGAAAAGCTGTCAGTCGCGTCCCAGGCGCTCCGGGGACGTCTCTGCTACAGCGAGAGACGTCTCGCCTACAGGATTTTTACTTTTTACTTTATCTGGGGTCGACTCGGCACTTTACGGGGACGTCTCGGCTTGTCTGCACTTTTTGAGTGGGGACGACTCCGCTTGTTTGGGGACGACTCCGCTTCTTTATCTTTGAAAAATATGTCCTCTGGAATTTCCTGAGAGAGTCGACTCCACTCTTTCAGGGGACGTCTCGGCTTGTCTGCACTTTTATGCATGGGGACGTCTCCGCTATCTCAGGGTCGACTCCGCTTCCTTATCACCGCAGAAACCATTCTCTGAAAAACCCTGAGAGAGCCGTCTCCGCCATCTTGGGGACGACTCGGGAAGTCTCCTTTTTGCTTGCGGGGACGACTCCGCGTACAGCGGGGACGTCTCGCGCATATCCCTTGAAAAACGTCTTTCTGCCGCCACTGAGAGAGTCGACTCCGCTACTGAGAGAGTCGACTCCGCTAATGCGGGGACGACTCGGCAGGTGTCGGGGACGTCTCCAAGTGTGCCAGTTCTTCCTGTTTGTGCCAGAGACGTCTCTGAAACTATCAGGAGACGTCTCGGCTGTCCCTGAACTTTTTCTTTAGCTCAAAATATTCTTCAATAAATTCATAAAAATTATGGGAACTTGCCTAGACATTTCTTAACAATATTCTAAGTAAAACACATGAATTTCTCAATTGAATTGTTAAGATATAATGGAATTTTACTCTAGTGTTTTGTATTCATCAAAATCCATTAGGGGGTCAACATTGTGTATTCCACAAGGAGAATTGTATCATTTTGGATAATCAAAAATGTTTGCAGATGCAAATGAGGTTGGGCATTGCTTTTATATAGTTAATTTGTACTGATGAATAATATATTGGAGGTAATATATTCTCGTAGTCATCAGAGTAGTGTATTTTGCAGCCGCATGATGTATATGATTCGTACTAAATAGTCAACGACATGAGACCATCTTTTAGAAACCACTATTATAGTTGGAGATGTCGATTTATATCTACAACATACCAGACTACCCACTATATTTTTAGTTCAACAAATTTGAGACTACACTTGTGTTTTGAGAATGATACTTTAGATTTTATCCTTGTTGGGGAGCATAATGGTTTATCTTGTCACAAGTTGGAATATGAATTGTTTCAACAAGGAATCCACATGTGATTTTTTTGCCTATATTATTAGAGATAGTCAAAGGAGTCCTAGTACGAGGCAAAATTTTAAGTAAATTAAATTCATAGTATAATTATTTATCTTGAATATAACACCTCGAGTTTCCAGTTTGATGCCACACAATCCTATAGATTCTATCTTAAGGCCGGTCCCTCATATTATAAATAGGAGAGGATGGGGTACAATGCTTTAGGGGTGCGTAACTTTCTCATATCATGTTGACCACTCAAGTAAGAGTTCTTTAATGTTGCAAGCATAGAGAGAAGGAAGAAAAGAATAAAGAGAAAAGGAGATTGATGAGTAACTCTTGGAGGCTCTATGTGGTGTCTAGGAGATCTTCATCCATATTTTTTCCATCTTCTTGTATTCTCAAATCATCTATGCATGTATTAATTTGTCTTGCTATGTATATAATCTATATATATTTTCTTGGTGATTTATCAAAAAAGAGTAATCCAATTTCTTTTTTTTATGTGACGTCATGATATTAACTGCATGTTGTCGGGCTTTGTATTTATAGATGTTACTAGACCATTCATAATAATCTGAGCACTTAAAGGATCCCATCTCCCTATGTATGTAACCCAGAAATCATGATTTGAAGGAGGGTTCAGGATTTACCAAAACAGTCCTATAGAGAACCTAAGTAATCATAATTTAGCCTACAATAGGAAATAATTCTAATAGTCTCCTTCAACATTTTTTTCTAAGAATTATTTGCAACAAGATGCATTTTTTTTAAGTAACCCAAGTTCAAACCTTCCATCTGGTTTGATGAAGCAAAAGGATTACTAGTCAAACTGATTGTAGAATGGATTTAAATTATAAATGACCCATTTTAGTCACGCATGGATAAATCAATGGTTTAACAAGCCATGTACAAGATAATACTTCTTGAATTTAAAACTACAAATTCAACGTACCTCAAATAGTTGGAAAAAGATCAGAAGCTTGTAGTTATGGGTGTAGGATCCCACACTTTGATATGCTTGATTTATTTTGAATAATGATGCATTAGATAGTTCGTATGGATAAAAATGGAAAAAGGGTAAAGAGTGAGAGGGAGTCTAACATTTAGCTCTCTCTCTCTCTCTCTCTCTCTCTCTCTCTCCAGTTAGGCTCTTGGTGAGAGAAGGACAAGAACAAGGCATGTTTGATATGAACATAAACATGTGGATTTGAAATGAGGATTGTTCTTCAAGAATCACCTTCCAAAATTTTTAAAATTTTAACTTAGACTTTTTAATTTAATATTTCTCTTTTCTCTTGTTTCAGTAGTATAGAAATATATGATATTAACTGCAAAGGCTTTTTTTTTTCTTTTTTCTCCCGTATAATTGCATTAGGAATATAAGTTATATTACTTCTACCATAGAAATGTTTAGTTGTACAGTAGATTCTAGTTATACGTGAGGGAGTCTAGCTCCATAACCTCTTTCCAATAAGTATAATTATCCTTATATTTATTCTCAAGAAAACAAAAGGCTTCCATTTTGGAACTTATCATGTGATAGGAAACCCTATTTAATCGACTCTCTCTCTCTCTCTCCCTCCAATAGCCTTATTACACTCTTCCTATCTCCATCCAAAATATGCCTCTTACTTAACCTCATTTTTCTCTTCCCAAGTCTCCCACCCTATTGACCATTTGAGTCTATTGAGTCTATTGCTGATTTCCATGATTCTATATTCTTCATGAAGCTCAACAATCTAAACATAATAAAAATAGTTATTCGCACTTCTTCTCAATACCTACTTTATCTTTCCAAGGCATAAAGAATGAATTTTGTTGCAAATCCCAAATTAATTAGATTTAACAAAATAGGACATGCATATGTTTTGTGGGTGAGAGAGGGATAGAATCAAGGGGATTTTGAGATTAGATTGGGGAGGTCATATTGCAAAAGAGAGTAAAATGGTAGGATTATTTCATTTTTTAAGATACGATTGGATGAGGTAGTTATAATTTGGAGATATCAATTTGCCCCCCAATACAACTTCTTCGATATGGATGATACATATAATCAAATTTATGGTGGTACAAGTTTGTAATTCTATTTTTGCATCATTACTAAATTTGGAGAGTGTTTTCAGTGGAATTGGGAGGCATAGTTTGGATGTTTAGAGTAAACTCAACTATGATTCAAGATTACCATGACTTTTAGATATAAAATTATTCATACTTCCGTAAATAGCATTTAAATATACAAGTTTACAGCGAAAGCAATGGCTCAATGGTAGCAACCCTATCCCTCTAAAGTAGAGATTCTTCTTCAAGGCCCAAGTGGCGCAAACCAATTTAATGACTCAAATTCATAAAACCCAAAATTTTAAAAATCCTAATTACTCCAAAGACTCTAACCTAACCCTAACTCAACCAGATCTAGCTTGAAATCTAGGTGATTGAGCTGATATATGCCTAACTTGATGTGGGTATTGTTAACAAGTTTTGCTACATCTTCAACTTGTGTTGGTTTTAGGTTGAGCGATTGTATAACTCAACCCAATCAAATTTCTTTAATAGACAATCCGACCCTTTTGTAATTGAGGCTAAACGCTATTTTTTTCTAGGGATCTCAAGTAAACAAACCCAAACTTAACTAAAATTATTAAAACTAATCACCAAACTGATCTTGGATGGGGTTGGTTTAACCGGCAAAATTTGATTTTTCTAATTCTTAGATATTTGACTTGATGACAAGCTAATTATATATCATAATAATAAGAGTGATTAAGCAATCCAATCATGACATGGTGAATATCTTGATTGATTCTTTAGAAAAAAAAAAAATGATTGATTGAGGACCATACATATTCACCTTTGCATGAATCCCATTGGATCACCCATAGCACAGGTCTCAAAGCGCTCTAAACTCCGTCATTCATCCACTTGCATAGATCTCAAAGCGAAGGATTTGCGTGAAGGAAGGCACATCTTTTTGTCTGGAAAGTAAAAATTGTAATATAGAAAACCTACATATTCCTCTCAAGCATTGTATCGAACAATTCCCGCGCAAGAGTTGTGGTGGATGAGAATGTCCGCATTAAAACTGGATTGAGGGGATGCATGTGGATCTGCTGGCCTTCATGAAGGGTGAGGAGGCGGGCAGCCCTTAAGTACATGATAGTGGTGCTGATGCTGATCCAGCCATCCACGTTGTGCTTCTCCATGGAGGCAGGACCCATTTAGCAACCTCGAGCGCACCCATGTTGGTGCAGGGAGAGTGAACGCCACCATGGTGACCTCGTAAACCAAAAGGTCACGATCAAGAAGTTGGAAAAGGTCAGCACTTCCTGGGGTAGCTCATCCTAAACGAACCAGTTTCTCAGGCATTTTATCGAACATTTCATGCATGCGCATGATTTGGATCACTATAAGCCCAGTTTCTGCAACTGGGCTGCAAACGGCCTAGATGCAGCAAAACTAAGGCCAGATATGTAATTTAGGTTCATGAATTACGGTTTTCAATATATTGGCACATACAATTGCCATGGATGGTCCCAACTCTAATACACTGATGTTAGTATTCCGATCAAAGATTGGGCTGATTCGTAGTAGATTCCGGGGAAGAAAAAAAAAAAAGAATGACGACAGAATAGTGTTGAATCGGTTTTCAGTTGGTCACTAAGACCACCAATCTGAATTACAGGCATTAAAAGTTGTGTCTATGATGTATCCGCGCGTGGGCTGAGGGCGACGTGATGGGCATAGAAGGACAGAGATGATGCAATGAGCATCTGTTTAGTCCGATACCCGCGAGACCACCGAAAGAGCGGCATTGTTTTTAGCGCTCGTCCTTAACGATGGATAGTATACGCTTCTGACGCAGCGCGCGCAACCGTCCAAATGAGTGTCGCCGGACAAGTGTCTTAGATCTACTCACTGCCTTCGCCCTCCGGGTCTACCTCGGGCTACTTCCGTCCCTTCGGATTGATATTACATTATTACTTAAACTCTGCCGTTAAATTAGTGTTCTATTATTCCAAAGCAAAGTTCCAGTAGCGTTGTCCGTTGGCCCTATGATCCGGGATCCAGGCTCTCTTTCTTGATTGGAATCCGGATGTGGTACACGGAGAAGGTGAAAAAGAGGCCTCTCGCATTCTGGCTTCGTATTTCCTCTCTTCCGTTCCTCCATTCTTCCCCACCCATAACAACCACCAATCATCACATTACCTCACATGGGAAGGAAACGAGGAGCAATCAGTCAAGCGAGAAAGTAGAGTAGCCAGAAATGTCAGATCTCAGCCTAGGCGAAGGGAAGTGAGGTCATTCGTCTTCTTCGATCTCTCTGCCTTCTTGAGGAGATCCGGATCCTGGCTTTGCTTTTTCTGCCGTTTTCTAATTCGGGATTTTCTCTTTCCCTTCCTTTCTTGGTTTCTTTGTAATAAAGAAAATCTCGAATCATCAGTCCACCACCCTCAATCCCCTCTTTTTGTTTCCTTATACGTGCTTGAAATCTTTGCGGAAAGTCGCCTCAACCTTCTCCTCTATCTGGAGTGATTGATGATATGGCAGCGTCGACCACCTCCACCGCCCGAAAGAACTACGACCCCATCGGCGACTCTCCTATTCCGAAGTCCGGCGATGCCGTGAAGGATGCCGGCAAGAAGGACGCCGGAGGCCTCCATGCTTGTGTCTCCGATCACTGCCCGCACCCTCGTCGTCACCACCACCGCGGCGCCAAGATCAATGCCGGCCGCCCTGCCCCTCTTTTCTTGAAGCAAGACTCGCCTTTCCAGAAGAGCGAGGACAATTGGCACGCCATCGGCGGTGCCCGCAATCCCATTCTTGGAGCACCCCCGACCGCCGCCGCTACCCACTCGGCCCGCGACAAAGAACCGACTCCTCAGGCCTCTTCGGCCAGCCATTGCTACCAGAGCGCCCTCAGCGGCAGCTTCTGTAGCGAGGCGCAGCACACCGAAGCCAAGGACAGCTTCCGGACCGCCAGGGTCAGCGATGCCTCTGCTGGAGGCGTTGGCAATGGCTGTGGCAGCACCAAGAACAGCGACCCCATAAATGGCAGGAGCGGCAGCTCCAGCAGCGGCACGAATGATGAGTGCTGCAGCAGCTCGAGCAGCTTCAGCACCGGCGGTACGAACAAGCCCCACAAGGCGAACGATGCGCGGTGGGAGGCCATCCGGGCGGTCAGATCTCCAGACGGGTATCTTGGGCTGCACCACTTCAGGTTGCTGAGGAAGCTGGGGTGCGGGGACATCGGTAGCGTGTACCTTGCAGAGCTGAGCGGAACAGGGAGCAACTTTGCCATGAAGGTGATGGACAAGGCTGTGCTCGCCAGCCGGAAGAAGCTGGCGAGGGCCCAGACAGAGAGGGAGATACTACAATGCCTCGACCACCCATTCTTGCCGACCCTCTATACACACTTTGAGACCGACAAGTTCTCTTGCTTGATCATGGAGTTCTGCCCCGGTGGAGACCTGCACACTCTCCGACAGAGACAACCAGGGAAGTATTTTAGCGAGAATGCAGCGAGGTTTGTTGCCAATGCCATATTTTGTTCAAGATATTGTTTCAACCATTTTGGATCCTAGATGCATCAGGAATAGAAGAAAAATTAGTAAATTGGCAATTTGATAGGTTTGTAACTTGTAGCTAAATCATTCACAAAATATTGATGGTTATAATATTTGATGTTGATTGATATTGGATCTATAGTTTTTGCTTCTCTCGTTTTGTGTTTTTTTTTTCATGCTGTGATTAGTTGCATATTGTTCTTCTTTCTGAAGATATTCTTGTCCAGATGAGGACAGAATGGGTAAATTTCCTAGTTTGATTGTCTTATGCAAGAAGTCCTATTAGCTTTACCTCATATGGAGAAGATGTTGAAGCTGACTGCCAGCCTTAAGAACTTTTTGAGGAAGATCTACACTTTGGATCCAACTCAGATTTCCATAGGTTTCTCAAAGGGATTGTGGATGGTTAAAGAAAATCTAATCATCCTCACAGATGGGCCTTAGATATGCCTTTACAGCATGACAAACTCACCAATGCCATTTATTTCCCCAACTTTCATGGTAGCTGTAGTCTTGTTCTAGAGAAGAATGCTACAGCCTCTTCAGTTTGACAAGCATAAGTCCACTTTAAGAAAGGCCAAGTTTGTTGGCAAAGGGCCTGGTCCTTTTTGTAAGCTACTGATTTAGTACAAAAGTCACGGAGTCATCTTTTTGTTCATTTACTTAATTTGTATTATGCTTTTATACAATTTTCAGTAAAATTACATTTTAATGTCTCAAGTAAGGCAAACATTTTGTTTTAGTACTTATTAACAATTAAGGTCACTTTCATTCTTTACTATAATAATTATATATGCAAATGTAGAAACTGATAATTAAATCATAGTAGAGTAATACCATTATATCATTGTTGTCCTAACTCAGATGATATATTTCTTGGTTCTTCAACTTATTGGAGTTTGGAGCTCAGGTCTAGAATCTTGAATGAAAAGCATTTTAAGCACATTTGTTTGATTTTCCACATTAGCTTACATCAGAAACCGATGTAAAAGTGAAAAGATAATTACATTATACATATTCACACATAAATACATGCTATTATAGTTAATCTTCTGGTATCAGCATGTTGCCTAGCCCTGCAGGGCGTAGGAAAATTTGGGTGGTCTAGGTGGAGGTCTTAGTATGTTTATGACCCATTTATCAACTAGATTTCCCCTAAGGCAGATATGCAATGGCTTGTAGAGTAGAAAGAGATATTAGCATTTACTGTTGAGGGAATCCAACATAGTTGAACGTCTCTCATAGAAAGTTTTGAATGCCACGGAATCTAGTGGGATCTTGAAACATGAGCTGAGATTGTGTGGAAGTGACCCCTGTACTGTATGTAAATTATTTGACCCTTGTGATGCATTGTCTTCATCAGCTTTGATAGTTGGGGGAGTTCTTGCTTAATTATGACTCCATCTTTCCAAAGGATGCTTTTCTGCCCCCTAACCCCCACCCCTCTCCAACCCCATCCAGAATAATCTGGCACAACGGAGATTAGCCGAACTTCAGTGTTGTAACAAAGTGCCTTCATCCTAAAGTGAGAACTGACTCTAATCAAAATTTTGCCCCCCCGTTTTCGTATTTTTGATGCTTTATTTATTCTTTCTCTGAGTGAGGAACAAATTGATTGTAAAGCAAGGCTAGTGATTGATATGCATAATTGATTCAATTTGTATTGGTCAAGTCTTGGCTGCTCCACCCACTACTCTTCTAATGATGAATTCCATGTCATGGAATGTAAGAACTCTTGACTGACTTTCTAAACAACACAAGGAATTTATGTTTTCTTAGAAACAGTCAACTCTTCTTCCTTGTGGAAGTTTGGAGCCTTTGCAAAATGGGCCTTTGATTCATCACAACCTTGAGAAAAATGCAAAGATAAGGTTTGAGGAGCTCTACTTTGATTCAACACAAGGAATGTGATGTTTTCTTAGAAAAAGTCGACTCTGTTTCCTTGTGGAAGTTTGGAGCCTTTGTAATATGGGCCTTTGATTCATCACAACCTTGAGAAATATACAAAGATAAGGTTTGAGGAGCTCTCCAAATTAAATTGATGGAGCCTTAATAAGGATTGATTCTTATAGTTTATTGGTTGACTTAATTTCATAACCAGCTAAAATTAGTTTTGTGGGACAATGACAGTAAAGACTCCTTAATAGGGTGAATAGGAAGATGAAAGTGAAAAAGAGAAATCGAGAAAAGAATTTGGGATGGCAAAAACAAAATGTAAACAAATGAGGCTCAAAGGGAAGGAAGGGAACTCCTTTTTTCTTCTAAAGAAATATGGTGGAGATGCCATTGCCACCATCTATGATCAAATCCAAAAGCTTGTCAAAGGGGAGGAGTGCCAACCAACACTAAGAGTTGTTGACAGAGAACAACTCTATGCCTAATTTTTTCGTGAACTCATGCAGTCGCATTGAACCAATTTTATAGCAAATTCTAACCATAAAAAACCCAAAATTCCCTAAACGTTTCTCCTTATTGCCTGTTGCCCACCTTTCCCTTAAGATTGTAGGAATGAGAGGACATGCCGAGTAGGCGAAGAGCACCTAGAGGCCATGGTACATCCATTTGCTTATTTTTCTCCTCATTCTTTATTGATCAGAGAACCCAATGCCGTAGACCACCAATTAGGTGAAGTGATTCTAAATTTCTTAAGTTTGGCCTATCATGATTCATCTGTGGCATTTGCTGAAAATATTTGTCCTTAACTTTACCTCAAAAGATCAAAGCAATTGAATCCTTCTTATTGTTATTGATCTAATTAATTCCCTTCTTATTGTTTGTTTTTTCTTTAACCTTCATTTGAATCAGAGCTTTTTGCGTCCCTTATTGTCCTAACTGTCCTTAGATTATGGGAGGTAAACTCATTTTGGGGCAAAGTTCATTGTACTGGTGTGTACCATTCCATATTGAATGTACTGTACCTTACTAAATCGATCCGATACTTAGTAAGAGGGGTATACTGAGTCTCGATATGTTGACCGACCCTTGTACTAGGCGTACCAACATTGTATTTGCATGGTACTAGTATAAGGTCCGATACCAAGATTGCGAACATTGTTCTGGGGAAACTAAATTCCAAGAAAGCTTAAGAGTAAACCAGTTGTTCTTACCCATCCCAACTCCTTCATCAATTCTGAGATCATTATAATCAACGGGTGATTTTATACTGACTACTATAGGCAGGAATCTTAATTGACTAGAACCTCTATAAGCTAGTTATTCATGTTAAACCTTCTCCTAGCCCATCCTTTGCCTTCTTTTTTAATTCTTATTTAAGTAGTTGCATGTTTTTTTCCCAATTAGGTCTCCACTAAGGCTCTAGCAAATTATTAATGCAACTATTCTTGTTATCTCTTTTCAGTTGCCAGTACAAGTGCTTCCAAAATGGGTCACATGGAGTTTTATAGATTTACCTAGCTTAGGTATTATCTAGGCTTTATCTTTGGAATATGATTGTTCGTAAGGTAGGATTATTTGCCTATTTAGATCTATGCATGAAATTTCTTTCTAAATGCGAACTCCATCAACCAGGACTGAACAAACATGCTCTCTTACGCACAATTGTAAAGACAATAACCATCTTCTTCTCATGTGATTACTCAAACTAAATCTTAAAAGGTCATTGTTACCATTGTAACCTTTTCTTATTTAATGGGTTTGACTACTATTTACACCACATCCTTGCTCAAACCAACATGTGGGAGACATGTGCCTAATTGGTCACATAGTGGAGTGAGAATAGGTCTTGAAAGTTGACAAAAAAGGCATGCCTAATAAAACATGCTTTAGCACCCCAACTCATAGAGGTTGAGGGATGGCATTTCTTTGCTCGGTTCGCTGTTTTCTGTGAACCCATCCTTATCTGTAACTTTGAATTTAAAGTCATCCTTGATGGCATTTTGCAGGCTAAATTTGTCACAGCGTAGCATGCATTACTGACTGGGTTTTGGAACAAGCACTATTCCCTGGGAGTTTAGGGCCCATCTTAGCCATGCTCTACATGAATCTGTGGACCATCCATCATATACATTGTCAGGCCAATGAATGGCAGACTAATTGACCAATCTTTTCATATACCATATCTCTCTTGTTCCCATTTCCAATGCTTATCAGCACTATGTACATTCTAGCTACTACTGGGCAACTTAAAGAGGCTTCCTAGTACAGTTCAAACCATCAAGTGAATCAAGAGAACAAATACTTGACGAGAGATGCATGACAGCTATATTTAACAATGAAGGACAATAGTACAGATATAGGGTATTAGAAAGAATGTGCCCGGCTTGTTTTTGTTCAGTAAACCTAAGCAGTAAATTTAACGGATAATCTTTTTCTGTGACATTAGTTTTTTACTTCGGAAACTGAAACTCAATTCCAATGCTCTAGCTTTACCTTATTTTTCTGTGATAAATCATGAGTATCTTGAAGATCCCATTGATTTTGACTTAGTTATGATGGTGGTCTGCAACTTCTACATTTTATTCCTTTTCTATTTAAGAAAAACAATCTCAATTCCTTTTCATGAGTACTATTCTGTTTTCTGTTTAAGAAAAACAATCTCAATTGCTTCTAAAGTCCAATATTTTGAATACCAGCATTTTCATTGCTAGTTCATATTAGCTTATGACATAATTCTTTACATGACCTGTAGCTGATGCGTTTTAAGGCTTATATCAAAAGAACAACATGCACCGTTTGTAATAGTTAGCACACTAGATTTACTTAGATGGTCAAGAATCACTGCTAAATGATCAAGACATGACATATTCCCATTAGAAAGCATTTAGAAACTGGCCAAATGGAAAGAAGAAATAAAGTGATCCCAAGAGTATCTTAGTGGGCAAGATGTGTATCATTATGTAATATCACATTATCTTTCCATGGAAGTGTATGTCAAATGTCAGCAAGGATGGTACACATGCAACTGTGCCATCCACCAGACAACACAAGCATGATACATGGAAATCCATAATCATGAGGCCTCATCTTAAATATTGAAGGTCAACTTTATGAATCCTTTTTTGCTAATCATTCCTATGATGTGCAATCTCTGGTATTACATTCTTTTCTAGATATTTCTCATGACTTTTATCTTTATTGCCTTAGGTCTTACACTTTTCTCTTTGTAGAACCTTTAAACTGGAGTGTTCTCACATTTCATTGGACATGTTTGTTCTACATTTGTCAGTGCTACAACTTTGCCCTAAATTGGAGTTGCTCTTTTACCTCCTAATACAATCAGTCCCCACTGTTTTTTCTACTTCTACTACTAATCTCCTGCTTCCCTATCATGCATGCCCTGGAAGAGATGAGGGTCTAAAGATGGCTCTGGATACAAGTTCTAAAGATTCTCCATCAGTCCTCTTGTAGTGTCTGGGAATTATGGACGGATGTAGAACTATGGTTGGCAAAGTAATCACAGTCAATATCTGCAAGAGTTCAGACTTATATGGTTCAAGAATAAACTGATTGTAGTAAGATGGTCATAAAAATGCTTTAGGAAGAGTCTTTTGGTTGGGGAGGAATGAGATTATGTTGTTCTTATCTTCGTTATAATTATGAATGATATCATATTATATGGGTTATTGGTTTATGTCATAAGTGTTTCTCTACCAAGATCCCTCTTCAAGCTTGTTTCTGGTGAATTGCTGATGAGTCCTCCTCTTTCCCCCACTGTTCATGTGCTCCCTTTCTCGTGGAGTGCTTTTGTTGGTTAGCTTTTAAAGAGATCTTATGCAGCTATGGACAAAAGTGTTATATGATAGATGGTTGTTCATTTTTATAGCCGAGGATGACTGTTGGGCTAGTGACATGCTTGATCTATGTAAGATGGCATAGTCTATTGAGAGTAACTCCTTTTTATTGGGTGTGCGCTTGGAGGGATTTACAAAAACCTTTTAAAGTTGTTGAGTGGAATTTTAAGTTTTCCATTATGGAAAATGGAATTTGGTTTTTGATCCTCAGAGAGTTCGATTGAAATATATACAACAAAAGAAAGTGGCAGTTTTTGAAGCTTTGTGAACACCTATTGAGAAGCTTATTTAGGAAATTTGAGGTTCTTATGCCTAAAGTAATGATTTGGCAGGCTAATCTTGTTTAAGACTCTTACAATAAGTGGACCATATTAGCCAATTTTATGGATACTAACAATTTTTAGCTGCTATTTAACTTGTAAAGATAATTGAGTCATAACTTCTCCAACTTCAAAAGGGGCCTCAAGGAGGTATAAATATGATTATTTAAATGAGGTCATGGTTTTTATTTGATTGGAAACATGTTCACCTTCTTCCTATGCACGAAGTCTAACATTTGTAACTTGCAATGGTTGAGTGAATGTCTGATTGTTTTTGCCTCTATAGAAGTTTGAACGAAGTTCATTTTGGGTTAGTATTTGAAGATTTTAGTATATCAAGTGATGTGACATGTCAATGAAATTACGTGTCTGTATGCTCTGAGCCTATTTGATGGTCTACATCAAATTTATTAAAGTTCATTGTTTAAGGAAACAATGTGGATTTCACTAAGCCATCTCCATTATAATTTTATGATTGAAGGTGATTTATAGAGGAAGAACCTTGGTGCAATAGTAAGGTTGCTCTATGGTGACATGGGCATCACTGTTTTGAAAATGGAAATAGGCTCTCCGCACATGAGGTAATGGCTGCGTACATGTAACCATCCTTAGACCCTGTAGTGGGGGGAGCCTCATGCTCTGGAATGCCTTTTTTTTTAGAGATGATTAACCATAATTGTCCATCGTATATTGTCCAACGAATTAGGTTAGCTTTGTGCATTTTCATTTAATTCCTATTTGTTCTATCTTTTTGATGTTATTTCCAGAGTTTCTATGCCCTTTCAAAATAGGAAATATCCTTAACATTCATAAATATTGAATTTGGTTCATAATTTGACGTGCTTCTTACAAGTGGATATCAATCTAATAATCATCCTTAAGCCGTTTTAAATGGGCTCAAAACCAGCAGTAATGTAACTAGAGATGACTGGAACAAATGGATATCAATCTCGTATCAACCTTCTACCATGTTATCCATGTTCAAAACCAGAAGAGGCAATGTGATTAAAAGTGATTATGTTAACTATTTGATTTGGCCACTGGAAGTGAACTTCAGTGAAGTTAGAGAACTTGCTTGTTGGCAGGTTTATTTTTCTTTTAATCATTTTAACTTTTGGATGACTCTCTTGATTGAATGGGAGTTAGTAGGACTTCTGATAGTAAATTCTTAATTTTATATTCCATTCATGCATAGGAAGGTCTTGACTTGTACCATTAGCATTTTGTTACCTAATAATCTTATCCATGTGAAAATGTTGGAATCCAGGCTTGCTTCTGATGTTTATTGTTTAGTTTTGTTTTATAAATGCTTAGATGAATCTTTAATCAGCAAAAAGATAAAAAGCATATAGTATGCATATTTCTGTATGTGGTCATATATTGTCACATGCCATTTTGAAATTATAATATTTCCGATAGAATCTCTTAATGCTTTTTGGAATTCACTTCTCTTACATAACTGATTTTATTTCAATAGATGGTAACTGCAGATGTAGCAACATGTTGTGCCCTTTCTTAAAACTATACACCATTTTTCTCTTTGTATTCTTTGCTCTAGCATGATGCTTATATTTCTGCCAACTAGGCTAATGAGGTTGAGGGTTAGATATATACTGCTAATAGCAGAAAGCCTATGATATGTTAATATGGAAGCCCAATACATATGCAGTACAATAGATGAAGCCCATTTTATGAGCAGTGCTTCCAAACTAATTACTCCATACCTAAGTGATATCTGTTTGCTTCCATTCTAATCTACTTTTAGGTATTTCACAAAAATAGCCATGTACATTTTCAAATTTGCAAGATTGGCCATTTTTTTTCAAGATTTGCAAGATCGATCATTTTCAATTTTCCTGATTGAATTGCCCTCAAGATTGTATTATACGGTGCACATATTCGAGAGGACTTGTGTATAGAGTGCACATATTTAGGCTAATCAGTTCACACATTGAGGCTTTGTATGCTTATCAAGTTGTTTATATCTATATGGTAAAGGCACATATTTAAACAGATTGATGCATTATAAGTGGGACACACATGTTTAGACTAATCCGTGGTCCCATTCATTCAGATTCATAATTGTGGATCAGCATATGCACCTCGAAATTGTGTACTTTTTTTTGACTAACTGACGCACATATTCTAGAGTGCAAAGTTTGATTGTTAGATTTACATGTCCAAGCAGATCAGGTCGGGGTAATTTGGTCAGAAAAATTAGACAAAGGAGGCTGATCCTGCAAAGGTGGAAAGAAATAGCCAGTCTTGCAAATGGAAAATGCATGTTGTGTTTTTTGCAAAATGCATTTTATTTTTCTTATCAATGTTATATTGTATATGGTTCAATTCTGTTTTATTGGGTTGATTAGTCTGCAGGTTTTAAATTTAAAGGATAGAATAAAATGATGAACAGAATCCTGGATAGAGTACCAAATTTTTCAATAGGTGCATGCTCGTTGTATAGAAAGGATATGCCAGTGTCAACAATAGATTTTAATAGGATCACAACGATTTCTGTTTATGTGGCCTTAGAGCAACAATAAGGTTGTTCCATTGTAACCCATGTATCATGAGTTCAAAATACGGAAACAACCTCTCCGCATGTAGGTGTCAGACTGCTTATATTTAACCCTCCCCAAACCCTGCAATGGCAGAGGCTTGTGCATTAGGATGTGCACACCAATTTCTCTTTATGTAGATTTATTCTTAAAAGTGGAGAGCTCAAGCATTTGCTTTCATCCTTCAAATGTTATCTGAATTTTGATAGGTAAGCGGGCTAAATTTTAGCCATTAGTTCATAAGTGGCTTTCCAATTCAGTTCTTATTCAATGTTTATATATTATGTGCACTAATTTTGAGTATGATCTTTTATACATTATATGTGGGGCATTTTTGGGTCCTAACAATAGCATCGTGGTCCAAGAGCCTTAGAGACTTTGGTAACCATTGGCTGTGGAGCATGTCGATCTAAGGACCTGCTCTGTTTTGGAAATGGAGCCGTGTGCGTGTGGTCTTTTGGATGGCATAAAAATTATGGATCTTTGTTAAATTGGGCAGAGGGGATTTTGAACATCACTATGGCATTGTTGAACGATGATGCTAATAAAAAGGCTGCTCCCCTTCTAAAAGATGGTGTTTTTTATCATTTTAATTAGAAAACTAAGGGATGCCATTTTTTCTGGTGAAGTGTTTGGCATCCTATATTTCCTGCAGGAGTAATCAGCATGTCCAATGATTTAAATAATTTTTGAAGATCGATTAAATTAGTTTGTCATTTTGTTGGTAATATCCCTATCGAGAGGAATGCAGATGGCTGTCCTTGAAGTAGGGAGAATTAAGAAGTAATGACCTGGAACAGTGGTTTGGTTAGCTAAATGAAGAAAAAAAAATTGTGAGGCGGGGAGATTTGACTGGTTTCCATATTAGCTTGCTTTATGGTTGTGTAAATTGAACATGTATATGTATGCCTTGATATATCTTTATGTCCTTGTGCATCCATTTAGTAACAAATTATAGTATCTGTCAAGTATTTTGCTCAATGAACACAGTTCCTGTATATGATGGGATGTTAGGTTGTTTGCTTGTTATGGCATATCTATTTTTTTTGCATACAATAAAGAACTTAGGACTTTTAAGTGTTATTTTAATATTTACATATCCAAGTAAGTTTAATGCTTCTATTATGGTGGTTGTGATGTAGGTTTTATGTGGCTGAAGTTCTCCTTGCTTTGGAGTACCTACACATGCTTGGGATCATCTATAGAGACCTTAAACCAGAGAATGTCTTGGTAAGGGAAGATGGCCATATTATGCTTTCTGATTTTGATCTGTCCCTGCGGTGCACAGTTTGCCCAACACTGGTCAAGTCTGTGAACCTTGATTTTGGTTCATCAAAAAACGCTGGATACTGTGTTCAGCCTTCCTGCATCAAGCCCACCTGCATTCAACGTTCATGCTATCAACCCACATGTTTCTCGCCACGATTTCTTAATAAATCCAAGAATAGGAAGGGAACTTCAAATTTAAATGAAGTTTGTAATCAGGTGATCCCACTCCCAGAGCTCATTGCAGAGCCTACAAATGCCCGGTCGATGTCCTTTGTAGGGACCCATGAATATTTGGCCCCAGAGATCATCAAAGGTGAAGGCCATGGAAGTGCTGTGGATTGGTGGACGTTTGGAATCTTTCTTTATGAGCTATTGTTTGGGAAGACACCATTTAAAGGGTCAGGAAACCGCGCTACCTTGTTTAATGTGGTGGGTGAACCCCTGAAGTTCCCTGAGTTGCCCACAGTTAGTTTTGCAGCAAGAGACTTGATCAGAGGTTTGCTTGTGAAAGAGCCCCAGCAAAGGCTCGCATATAGGCGTGGTGCTGCTGAGGTAAAGCAGCATCCATTCTTCCAGAGCATAAATTGGGCACTGATACGATGTACCAGCCCGCCAGAGGTGCCAAGAGCATACAAGAACAATATTCTGGCAGGCAGCAACATTGCAGCAGCACCAAGTGGGAATTTGGTTGGAGTTGATGTAAAACCCTGTGGTAAATATTTAGACATGGAATTCTTTTAATCCAGTATCTTGCTGTTTTAACTTTCGACTTTGAGGCTGCAGGTCCCATTCCCATATAGGGATATCGTTTCATTTAGACACACAAAGTGCTGTTAAAATTACTTTAAGCAATGAAATGCAGTTGTTGATGGTCCTCTGTAGGTATTATAGATGTCAGTTACTTTAAAAAAAGGAAACTCTCGTTCTAAGTAGGTCATGAATTTCTGATGATGTATAAAAAATTGCTTGCACCTGTTGATTATTCTTCCTTGTGGTCCAGTTTATTCAGGCTGGCTTGTTTATGCTGATGCCTGACCTTGCACCAAGTTATTGTAGCTTCACCAGAAATTGAAGGCTAGATGGTTTTAGTAAAATATATTGTTTAAGGCAGATTGGTGCCATGGGGTGAGTGAAGGAGCTGGAGGATAAATGTCAACAGGGCCAGCAAACACAGCATGCTATTTTAGCCTGATTCTGAAAGGTTTGGCCTATTGAAATTCCTAACTTGCTTTAGCATATCATCAAACATTATATTCTTTCTTTTGCTTTTCCCGAGAAGGGACAATAGTCACGACTTGTTTCTTTTGCAAATTATCATTCCTATAAATCAAAATAGGAAACAATTTCAACAAGAAGTGTATATACCAAACATTGGTACTGAGTTATCCAATATAAATTGCTTCTTTTCATAAAGGATAATATTAATCTAAGTTACATGATCTTCTATGCACACCATTCAGTTTCAAAGCATCCAGCTTTTCCTCACATGTATAAAGCTGTATTTGTTAAATTCTTTTGACTAAATCTTTGCATCATCAACACTGCGCCACATATGAAGAATTTCATGTTTGAGTTAGCAAACCTTGAATAATTTCTAGTGAATCTCCTTCTAGAGCCAGACTACGAAGACCTAGGTCAAGGCTAAACTGGATACTCTCTCGCCCCACTAGAGCTTGGATATGATCCACTAAATTAGCAATTACCATTTTCTTTTTCACTGCCACAGTGAAATCATTCCTATCACTTCTTACAACCACACCAATACTAACGTCCCTAGTTTCAAAAAAAAGGCCTCCAATAAAATTTATATTGTAAAAGTTGCTTGTAGGAGCCCTCCATTTCGACTTACACTCCTTGCTATGCCAATCTTCCTTTTATCCTTAAAAAAATCTTGCAAGAAAGTAGTAGCCATGTTTACCATAGCCAATGGATCCCTAATAAATCCATAAAAGACAACTTCATTTCTAAACCTCCATAATTTCCGAGTAGTTAGATCAAACTACAAGGAGCCTCATTTAACTTTTTTCTCTTTTTCAGGTAACCATCTCATAAAAGGAACTTGCAAAATAACAAGATTTTAAGATATCCATGATTGTCTTATCCTTCTTACTCTAAATCTCAAAAATATTATCTATAAAAACCTTCTGTCAAGCCAAATTTTTCCCTAATGAAAGTATATCATTCTCTACCGTCCAGGAAAAATTTACATTTTTCATGCATCTTTGATTTCCAAAGCGTTCTCCAAAAATATTCTTTATAGCGACCATCCATTATAAATAAAAGTAAATTACGTGGCTTTTGCAACTCTTCCCGTGAATGAGCAACATAGTAGGCAGAGTAAACAGAGAAATAATCATTTTTGAATAGTGTCATATTCAATAATCTTGGGGAATCTTCTAGTAGATAGAAATTTTAATTATAATCTTAGCTTCATTAAGTTAAGAAAAAAAAAAATCTTTCTACCAAGATCCATACTCCAAATATTTAGCTTTAGATTGATAATTTTACTCACCATTGCTTCTTTTTGCAAAACATTTATAGGACAAATAACCTTAAAAGTTCTTAGGTTGGTAAACCACTTATCTTCCAAATGTTTTGATATTTCCTCATCTCCAACTTGCCGTTGGCAAAACTTGAGTTCCTATATAGTTTGCCGAGCAAAAGAAGATTTCCTACCAATTTGGGCCTCCAAGAAAAGGAATGGGGGATAATATTTTGCTTTATAAAGTCTTGAGAAGAGGGAATCATTATTTAGTGATAGCTACCACCCTTGTTTAGAAAGGAGATCCTTTCTAAAGGCCTGTAGATTATACAAATTCTATCATTCTTTTTAGAGTTGTAAAATTTGTTCTATCTTAGCTAATGGATCTTATGCACTTTCTTCTTTTTATTGAACTATCCTAATCAAAGTCAAAATTCTGAATTTGATGCTGCCCACTTCAAGACCCAATCAAATTGGGATTTTAGTTTTTATGGTGTGCAAACGCTTGTTCAATACCTTAAAGCACTCCTAATTAGATCTAGAAAAGGATAAGGCCATACAAAAATTATTTAATTGGGTATGTAATTAAAATTGGTATATCTTGTTGAAACCCTAGTTGGACTATAACTCTAGTAAACTTAATGCTTTCAAGATCAGACCTAAATATCAATGATCCTATCAAGTCAGATCTTTTATGATAGCCAAGACAATCAGACATGTCTATATGCCTACTCAGTGGTATGCAATATTGCTATTAGGTCAGCTTTAATCAGCCAACTTAATAGCATGAGCATAATCCTAATTTCAACTCAGTAGAAAGTCAGAATTTTTTTTTATATTATTGTCCTATGACTTTGGTTTCCATCAAGTTGAATTTAAATGAGAAAAGAAAATGATATAAGTTCAATCAGGATCGACCTATTACACAAAGTGCAACTTTTGATTCAGTAACTAACATATGCACTATTTTGCAACTAGTTTTTTTGGATCAAAATTATATTTTGTGGATACTATCATGACCTCTACAAAATTGATTATAGTTAGATTTTGTGATGATTAACACCAGATTTTATAATTTTAAATTTCAAAAAGTAATTCATGATAAAAATAGTTATGCTTATAATCCAGTTAGGTAACATATTGACTAGTTTATCTTGACACCTATCACAAGGTTAGAGATTATTATGTGGGCTATTTCAAAGTTCGGTTATGGGTTGAATTAGTCTTGGATAAAAAAAAAATTAATCTGGATATCTTTCTCTTATTTTTATTTTGGATTGGATAATTGTAATGATTAGAAACTAGGAGACAAGCTAGACTAGTTCCAAGGACAATTTTGCTTGATTGGAAATTTGTCTGAACTTTGTCACTTAATTTCCATTATTGTTTAATTATTTTATATATGAGGAAAAAGGTTGTAAGTTTATTTTAAAGTTAGGTTTTGTTGAAATATTTGATGAATAACATAGTTTTCACTTGTGCTATAGGATGATGTTACACAAAAAGTCTATTATCATTAATATAATTAGATAATGGTTTTATTGATTGGTGGGAGTAATTCAGAAATTATCATAATAAAGAATCTTGCTGTTCAATGGAAGGTCATGATCTCATTTGGAATTTCTTTTCAATAAAAGTCTATGTTTATCGATTTTTGGCATCAAACATGGTCTATGAATGCATGCATTCGTACTGAGATGCACTAACACTTGTAGGTAAGTATGTTAGTGATAAGTACCCATGTAGAATGGTGGTGGTATGTGATGTGAATGTACGCACTTACAAATATTAGGATGTAATATATTAAGACATAGGCCATTACAAAGAGATTAGGTACTTGTCATATAACATATGGGCCATCAATTTTGTTGCGTTTCTCATATTAGAAGATTGCAAGGACTTAATCGGAAAGTAAGAGTCATGCAACAACAAGGATCAATAACTATAAGGATGTTATTTTTGTTGTTGTATATATGGCACCACCATCATTATATGGAGTTTTAGTTTATAATTTTAGTATAGCTTACTTGTTTGATTGTCTGCAGTTTTGTCCATTTAGATGGCATGCATTCATAAGAGTACAAATAGCTAATACATGCATATAAGATATAATCTCTACATGCATATTGTTTGCCACTTAAGCAGGCAATCTCTTCAATTGATTCCCCTCTAGGAATTACTTTCGTTAATTTGTTAGCCCATATAGAGTGAAATATCAAACTTAACCTATAATAAGTATCTCAAAAAGGCTTTCTTTTTTTTTTAAACTTGTTAATGGAATTTTACAAGAATCAAGTGCTAAAAAAGAAGAATTATGAATCAATCGCTTCCCTTCTAGACTCAAGTTAGCAAAAAGAAAACATAATTTAATAGGTAGATCCATAAGCAAGCTAGCAGGAGGTATATTTATATAGATTCAATGCTTAATAATAAAATAGATAGATCATCTTTCCTTTCTTAATTAAAGGAAAGCAAATATATGATCAAGCCATTGAAGCTCACTTATCCCTCCATGAGATCTTCTAATATTAAGCATATATAAAAATAGGTATACTACCAATCATCATGGCCCTTTACTGTCCATTCTATGAGGTGCTCACTTATGATAGGTAATATCATGCCCCTAATTCAAGCCAACCCTATTTTCATTAGTATGCTTGTGGTTGTGTGTGAATCGGAAAGGAGCATACTGAATGGGAGTATATATCCTAGCATAGCTTACTACAAGATTTTGACTCCTAATTGAGATGATGGGTTACACTTAAATGGCAGATACAATGATGAACAATAGGCATTAGGTTTTGTATACAATAGGGTCCAAGACATGATGTTGAGTACCCTACCTAGAAAATCTTGGTATTGATGAGGTATTCACAATATCAGTATTCACTAGTTGGTGGAATGCTAGTTTTAGTCTCTTTATCAAGTTGGCCCTGCTCATAGTGCATACACAAATATAGGTATACCATGTTATGGAGAATTGAACAAGTTCTATGATCAAGTTAGTATATTGAGTGATTATAGTAGACTCTAGTAGAGTGGTATTGTATAGTTGAAAATCCTAATAGTGCATATATTTTTCTAGAATTGCATTTATGTTTTATATGCATCTAGTTTTTTATTTCTATTTCTTGGTATAGAAATAAGTTTAGTAGTTTTAATTCCTAGATATAAATTTAAAGACAAGATAAGTTAGCTCATCCAGACTATGTCATCTGGAGACGTAAGATTGATTTGGTATTGGCTACAGATAATCTTAAATATATACTAAGAGAAGGCAAACCAACATATTCTAATGGTGTTATCCTTATAAATCAATAGAATGGTGTCAATAAAAAGGCAAAGGTTATTATTCTGGCAAGTATGTTACATATTTTCATGTCGCAATACAAAAAGATCAAAATTGTTTCTAATATCATTATTTAAGGTTTAGGAGTTGTTTGTGGATAACTTATCATCCTCAATCGATTTAGTCCACATACCTATCTTGAGCTTTGCTCACTCTAAGTCTCCACTACTGAAGGCTAGGGATACACTTCAAGAAAAGCTTGTCCAACAAACTTTCACTCTTTGTTTCACGCTCTTCCTTCTAAGAGAAGAAAAACTATAGGCCTATACCCCTCTCTTTGTCCTTGTGGTGTGTGAATTGCTTAGGATTTCATAAAATATCTAGACCCTTGGGACACCTCCCTTATAAATAGAAAAGGAAAAGCCCTAGAGTTTCTATACTAGGCACCCTAGAATGCTAGCCAGACTCTATCAAGAGAGAGGATAACGATAGGGCATTGCCACCTCTATCCATGATGTTCTCTATTATAGAGTCCAAATTGGACTTCAACTTAGGAGACTAAGGGGTGCTGGCCCAGGAGGCTGCCCCCTTTCTAGAAGTGGGTGCAAGCCTTGCACCACATGGGGATGCAATAGAAGGTAGGGGTGCTGGCTTTGGCGCCACCCCCTCATCTTCTAGATGCATGCCCTTCTAGGGTGCTATAATAGGCAGGGGTGGCGATCCGTTCGTGGTTGGCCACCCCAACTTGGATTCCATCCAAGTGGATTAGAATTAGCTTAGGTTCAATCTTATTTAATTCGACCTAGCTATTCTCTATATTCGGACAATTTCTTTAGCCCACTCTCTTCTCTAATTACATTTAAATCTTTATTGATCTAATATGTGAGAGAATAATCAATTGAACATTCCAATAGCTGTAATCAATTTCTATAGTTGTGAATATATTTTGAGTAATTAGAAATATCCGTATAAAAGACACCTCATCCGCTTAGTAAACCTCTGGAGTATTGGTGGACTCTTTTCTGGCTCTACTGTATATGATTTTTTGGATATGGTAGATAGTCATGATTTTTCAGTTATTTTTCATCTTAAATATATAAATGGCTTTTAAGAAGTACCCTACTTCTGATAGTCAAGACTAACCAATGGTAATCCCCAAGGGTGGTGGAAGTCTCCTCACTCCCTCCTCTTCTGTCTCCTCTTGATGCTCGTCACACTCTTGGGTCTTCTTCCTCCCTCTCAATTCCCACCTTGCCTACAAAAAGCAAAGGCTGACCACGTCTCTAACAGATTCATTCCTAAAACATATGTTGGATTCTAGATTATAGTTTATGTCTTGGTTCTATTCTATTTCTTTATTCATTTGGAAGTGAGATCAACTGGAACTCATAGTCATTTCAAAGAATTGTGCTAGTGTCACCCGGTGATGCAAACTCCTACCTCCTTAAATCCACATGGTCAAGGTAGGACAGGGAAGCGACAGCAAGATGGTTGTTGAAGGAGACATTGGCCGGATGGTGTAGAACCAAGTCCGGGAAGACAGACTTCAGTGGATACGATGTACTCACGTTGCAATTTTAAATTAGGAACAGAAGAAGAGGGAGAAGAGAAGGAGGAAGAGGAAGAAAAGAAGGAGAAGAGAAGGAGAAAGAGAGGAGGAGGAGACGTGGGGAAGAAAATTATTAATCTTTCATTAACCCTAATCAACATAAAAGTTCCCTATAAATAGGGCCCAATAAGAACAATTAAAATAAAACCCCTTACACAAAAATAATGCCCAATAAACCCACAAATAAGCCCTAAAATGCAAATAAGCCCAGAAATAAAATAAACCACAAATAAACCCAGAAATAAAAATAAACAAATATGCAAATAAAATGGGGACCTAGCTGATGTCCCCATCAACTCTCCCGGGTGGAAAAAACTCGATCCAGTCGAGTGTAGATCTGGCCGGCTGTCGTACTGCTCCAGAAGATCAGGGTCAAGGCGCTGCAACTCAGCTCGCGAAATCCACGTCACATCTGATTCGGGTCGACCTTTCCACCGAACAAGATAACGTTGGTAGCTTTCTCTCATGGTAGATATAACCTGCTCATCTAATATATGTTCTATGTGTTCTCTGCGTGCATGAAATTGTGGAGGTGGAGGCTCAATAGCAGGTGCTGGATTAGGGTGATCAACAACAGTGGATGTATCAACAAAAGGGTCAGAAGGAATGAATGTTGATTTCTTGTATGGGACTAAATCTTCAATATTAAATGTCGCACTAATCCCATAGTCTTCAGGAAGATCTACAACATAAGCATTCGAACTGATTTTCTTTAAGACTTTGAACGGTCCCGCACTACGAGATTACAACTTTTTGAACGTCCCCGAAGGAAGTCGTTCAGGTCTAATTCTTACCATAACAGAATCGCCTACATTCAATTCTTTATAACGTCTGTGCAAATCAGCAAGGGATTTATATTTTAAGTTATTAGAATGAATATGTTTGCTGAACTCCTGATGCAATGAATGCAGGTGTGAAGCAAATGATTGTGCAGACTCAGAGACTCTATGTTGATGAGACATGGGAATCAAGTCTATGGGTTGCCTAGGTTTATATCCATTCACCACTTCGAAAGGACTCATGCCTAAGGTCCTATTGACCGAACTATTATATGCAAACTCGGCAGGTGGTAACACGAGATCCCAAGTCCTAGCATGCTCACCTACCAGACATCTTAAAAGATTTTCTAGACTTCGGTTGACAACTTCGCTCTGGCCATCAGTTTGGGGATGATAGGCAGAGGAAAATTTTAATTTGGTACCCATCATGTGCCAAAGAGTTTTCCAAAAATAGCTCATAAATTTAACATCCCTATCGGACACAATAGATTTTGGGAGGCCATGGAGTCTAACGACTTCGTCAAAATAGAGTTTCGCAATCCTAGAAGCATCGGAAGTCTTAGAATATGGGAGAAAATGAGCCATTTTAGAGAACCGGTCCACCACTACAAAAATGGAATCGTGTTTGGTCGAGGTACGTGGAAGCCCTAACACAAAATCCATGCTAACATCTTGCCACGGACAATCAGGAACAGGTAGTGGAGTGTAAAGCCCAGTGTTTTGTTTACGTTGTTTGGCTAGTTGACATGTGCGACACTGAGCGACAATTTTGGCCACGTCTCTCTTGAGACTCGGCCAGAAGAAACGTCTTTCCACCATTTCAATGATTTTGTCTCCCCCGAAATGCCCAGACAGTCCTCCAGCGTGTACTTCCCATACTAGAAAATCTCTCAATGAGGTTCGAGGAATACACAAACGGTCGGAGCGAAAGAGATAATCATCGTGTAAAAAGAAATCATCTTGCTCTCTCTCTACTCCATCTCGTAAGGTCAGATATACATCACTAAAATCGGGACAGGTGGTATATTGTTCCCTGATCCTTTCAAAACCAATTACTTCAGTGCTCATCACGGATAGGAGGAAGATCCGTCGACTGAGCGCATCAGCAGCCTTGTTCTCAACTCTAGCTTTATGTTTCAGCACAAAAGTATAGGCTTGCAGAAACTCAATCCATCGGCCATGTCGAAGGTTTAGTTTCTTTTGAGAATTGAGATACTTTAAAGCCTCATGGTCTGAATACAGGACAAATTCTTGCGGTAGAAATAGTGTCGCCAATGTCGCAAAGTTTGCACTACCGCATAGAATTTCTTATCATAGGTGGAATAACGCAACCTGCCGTCACTTAACTTTTCGCTAAAGAATGCGACAGGGTGACCTTCTTGGCTTAACACACCACCTATGCCAACACCAGAGGCATCACATGCGACCTCGAATACCTTAGTGAAATCGGGGAGGCGCAAGACAGGTGCTTCGGTCATCCTATGCTTAATATCTTTAAATGCTTGGGATGCCGACTTAGTCCAGATAAAGTCTCCTTTCTTCATGCAATCTGTAATGGGAGACATTATCGAACTAAAATTTCTAATGAAGCAACGATAGAAAGTAGCCAAGCCATGAAAACTACGTACTTCTGCTAGGGTCTTGGGCTCAGGCCAATCGACTATCGCGCTTACTTTTTCTGGATCAGTGGAGACACTCTTGGAAGACACTATGAACCCTAAGAAAGTGACGTGATCAGTCAGGAAGGCACACTTCTTAGGGTTTGCAAAGAAGCTTTCTTTCCGCAGGACATCACAAACTTGCCTTAAATATGAGAGATGGAGCTCTTGAGTTTGACTATAGATGAGGATGTCATCAAAATATACAACGACAAATTTATTCAAGAAAGGTCGAAAGATCTGTGTCATCACCCTCATAAAAGTACTTGGAGCATTTGTTAACCCGAAAGGCATTACTAGCTATTCGTAGAGTCCATCTTTGGTTTTGAATGCGGTTTTCCATTCATCCCCAGGACGAATCCGAATCTGGTGGTACCCACTCTTGAGGTCGATCTTGGAAAAAACTGTAGCACCAGACATATAGTCTAAAAGGTCGTCCAGCCTCGGAATGAAAAAACGATACTTAACCGTGATTTTATTGATAGCACGGCTATTGACGCACATCCTCCAAGAGCCATCTTTCGTGGGAGTGAAGAGTGCAGGTACAGCACAGGGACTCAGACTCTCACGAATATACCCTCGAGTGAAGAGTTCGTCAACTTGACGTTTCAGTTCAGTGTGCTCGGTTGGGTTGAGTCTATGATGGGGAAGATTTGGCAATGACGCTCCAAGAATAAGATCAATTACGTGCTGGATATCACGCATCGGGGGAGTGCAGCTGGAAGATCATTTGGGACAACAGAGTGAAACTCCTCCAACAGGGGAACTACGGCGGCCGGATGCTCGGCATTTTTCTCCACATTGATAACTCTAGCCACAAGGGCGAACACAAGTGAGTGGCTTTCGATATCTTTCATTACCTCTTTCGAAGTAATGATGTGAAGTGACTCGTCTTTTCGTGGTGTAGCACCCTTCTTCTCAGGGCCAGGCTCTCTAGGAGGCAATGAATTCAGTATAATTTTCCGACCCTGGAACATAAAGCTACACGAATTTGACCGACCATGAAGTGTGACGTCCCTATCGTATAACCAAGGTCTTCCTAGAATGACTTGACCTACGTCCATCGGAAGGTAGTCGCACCAAATCTCGTCTTTATAAGATAGAAATTGAATTGGGACAAGGCATCTTTCCGATACCGAAATGGACGTCTTATCTACCCAGGCTACTTTATATGGATTAGGATGAGGGGTAGATTTCAGGCCAAGGTGAGAAACAACTCCAGATGCAATGGCGTTGATGCAACTCCCACTCTCAAATAAGATTTTGCATGTTTTATCATTGATCTTAATAAGCGTGTAAAATAGGGAGGTTCTACGCCAATCTTGTTCGGTCTTTGTTTGGGCTAGAGTACACCTAACTACATGAAACCTAGGATTTTGTTCATTCCGATCAGTGGGCTCGTATTGGGGTGCAGGCTGGGCAAACTATAACCCGGACTGTTCGTCTCCAAAGTCGTCTACAAAATCCTCGATGTTTGGTTCATAGACTTATTCGACATATTCAGTCTCCTGGGTCTCTGCTTCCAGTTCAGTCATCAAATAAGTCTTGGCATTACATTGAGACGCGATATGGCCAAACTTTGGCACCTGAAACACTGAGTTTGGCTTCTTGAGGGCGGGTTGGACCCTAATATGCCTTTTCCTTTATCAGTTGACGGACTTTGAGCAGGCATCGGGAACGGCCTAGTCGGTGTTTGGCTAGAGCCGGGCTGGGTAGAATGGTTGGAGAGTGGTCTGGATTGCGGGAGATAGCTTTGATTAGGTCGGACTCCTGGGGGTAAAAATCGAGAGTCAGTACGTCTCACTACAGGGACTCGTAAAAAACTATCTACATCTTGAGCCAACTGGTATGCCTGGCCAAGGGTGGTAATCTCTCGGAGGATTAATTCTTTCTGGATCTCCTCGCGGAGTTCTGCCCGAAACCTAGAAAGAGTAACAGTTTCCTCTTCGATTACACCGCACCTCATGTGAAACTCCTCAAATCGTGCAATGTAATCAGCAACAGTTGAAGTTCCTTGAGTTAGTTTCTGCCACCTATCCATAAGGCGTTGTCGGTAAGAGAATGGCAGATACTTCTCATTCAGTTTTTCTTTCATATCCTTTCAGGTGGTGATACGTGGAAGTCTCTGGGTCTCACACCTATGTTCTACGTTATGCCAGTACCAGTGAGCTCGTCCAATAAGCTTTATTTTAGCAAACCATACTTTTCGATCATCAGTCATCTCGTACCACTCAAAATAGTTATCCATGGCTGCTCTCCAATCAAGGTACACACTCGGCTCTAATTGACCAGCAAATGTGGGAGCATCTACTCGTACGGTACGAAGTAGTCGCTCGTCAAGATCACGCTGGTGATCAAGAGGAAGTTGGTTCCTAGGGGGATGGGGAAAAGCTACAGGTGGTATGGTCAAACCAAACTCGGGATAAGCTGCGATTGGGGTTGACGGTTCAGGAGTCCTAGGGTGTTGCACTAGAGCACGGATCTCTCTTTTGAATTCATCTTGATCAGCTCGTAATGCAACTAACTGTTCCAAAATATCTTGTAGAACTCTGGGGTCCATGGTGGGTAAAGGGGTCTGAGAGTCAGTAAGGAGGTACTCTCTACCACTACGGGTTGGCATGCAGGAACTACTCTAGTCGGTGATATGATATGCAATGCTACTAATGAACCCTAACTGACCAAATGTGATGCAGGACAACCTATTAATGCAATCTACTATGAATTCGGATATCAGCAAATTTTCACAAAAATAACTTAAAATTAAATATTACTAATTTGCACTTTGGTTATTTCAGAATTAAGGCAGAAAATTATTCACTATAAGAAATTAGGTTGCAAACACGTATTACAGTTATTCAAAGTCCAAAAGTAATCTGATCTATGGATGTTGAGGCTGTCCTGTCGCTAAGGTGTGCTAATTTAATACTTAGATTTAAATGGTAGGTAGGACGGGTGTGGTGTTAAATGTTCTAGGTTTTGCAGTTTGACAAGAAAATAAGTTTCAAAATAGGATTGTCATGCAAGAGAACTAGAATATAATTAGATAAACAAGCCCGAAAGGAGGAAGAACCTATTACCTGTGGTGAATGCAATCAATCAGAATCGTGTACTCGTGGGCTGGGGCGACGGTCGGGGCGCGGCGAGTCGGCTCGTCGGATGGCGTGAATCTGGTCGAATCACAGCAATTTGGGGGCCTGCTGAACCTGCTAACTATAGGGTGTACTGTGTAGTGTGGCTGGCGGGCCTGTAAATGAAGGAGGCCTGTGAGTTGACCTCTGAAGCAGTGGCGGGCCCTGAAGTCGGTTGGGCCGTAGATGATCGGGCTCAGAAATGGGCCGCAGGTGGATCGGGCGCAGAAATGGGGCGCGGCTCAGAAAGAGGTGGGGAAAGGGGCGTGATGGGGCTCGAGTGAAGGACTGTTAAGGGAGCCCAAAAATGGAAGGGAGATGGAGAAGAGAGGTGGCGGATGGTGGAAAGGGGAAAAGGGGTCGGCGACCACAACTGGAAGAGGGAAAAACTCTGAATGGTGGCGGGCAGTGGAGGTATTTGAGGAAAGGGGAGATGGGATCCAGTGTCAAGAAGGGGGCACAGAAGGTAAGAAGATGAAGGAAGCGACGGTTGGGATGATGGCCGAAGTCTGGAGGTGCTATGGTGGTGCTCGGGGTGGCGGTGGCGAAGATGGCGTGGGTCCGGCGAAGTGAAGGCGGAGACGGCGGAGGTGGTGCAGAAGAGATGGAGCGGCAGCAGCGGCGGCGACTTGAAAGAGAGGGCGGAGCTCGGCTTCGGTGACGACGCGGCGAGTCGTGCGCAGGCGGCGCAGTTCGGCAGTGGAGATGGCGAGGTGGCGGCGGCGATTGGTGGCGGCAGAAACCCTCTGGGTTTCCTCTCGGCAGAACAGAGGTAAGTATTTTCCTTTTTTTTTTAGGGACACGTGTAGGTCACGTGATCCAACGGTTTTTTTTTTGTTTTTTTTTTTTTGAACCTTAACGGGTTCGGGTTATCGGGTCCGGGTTTCGGTTGGAACCCGTTCCGATAATCGTGAAACCCAGCACGTGCAATTCACGTGCAAAAGAATTTTTTTTTTTAAATGGATCACTGAACCGGGTTACCGGGTTGTGGGTAACGGGTTTAGGACTTACCCGTTACCTGGCTTCTTCTTCAACCTCCCGATCGATTCGGGAGAGAGCTCCGGACGCTTCGGCAGCGGTTGCGGAATGGCCGAACGTCGTGGCGACGGCGTTCGCGGCCGCAGCTCCGTGGTCGGCGGCGACCAGATGCGGGGCGGGGGACGCGGCGGCGGTTGTAGTGGCGACTGCGTGCGGAACGGAGGGCGGACCGGTGGCTGCAGGTGAGGCGGCCGACGCAGTTGCGACTACGGGTTCGAGGGACAAAGTCGCAAGGAGGGCGGTGATGCTCTTCTTCTTTCCGGCGGTGGGAACCGCTCGTGGCCCTTCGACACGCTTCGGCGTCCGTGGTCGAGGTACGGCGTAGTACTCGTGCGGCCACAGAAATCTAGGAATCCGGCGACGCTCGGCCATACACCGGCTGACGGTGGTTGCAGGTGGTGGGGCAGCGGCGGCTCGGGCAGGGTACGTCGGAGGAACCGCGACGATGGTAGCAGCGGATGGACGACCCTGTTCCTCGTGTTTTTTTTTTTTGAAATCGAGGGATTGTTTCCCTCTGTCGTTCCTGTGAAAACCGAGAGAACGAGGGAATATTTTCTTCTTCTTTTTTTTTTTTTTTGCTCTCAGTTTGGATGAAATAGCCGGAAGATGGAAGTGCTAACACGGCGTTCACCTGACGGCAGCCCACAGGAACTAAGGCCCTGATGGAACGGGGCTTTGGCAGCAGGGGCAAAACCCTCCAATGCTTTGATACCAAGTTGGTGTAGAACCAAGTCCGGAAAGGCAGACTTCAGTGGATACAATGTACTCACGTTGTAATTTTAAATCAAAAACAGAAGAAGAGGGAGAAGAGAAGGAGGAAGAGGAAGAAAAGAAGGAGAAGAGAAGGAGAAAGAGAGGAGGAGGAGACGTGGGGAAGAAAATTGTTAATCTTTCATTAACCCTAATCAACATAAAAGTTCCCTATAAATAGGGCCCAATAAGAACAATTAAAATAAAACCTCTTACACAAAACTAATGCCCAATAAACCCACAAATAAGCCCTAAAATGCAAATAAGCCCAGAAATAAAATAAACCACAAATAAACCCAGAAATAAAAATAAACAAATATGCAAATAAAATAGGGACCTAGCTGATGTCCCCATCACCGGAGAAGGGATAACACGGTGATGCTTGTGGGATGGAGGGGTCGAGGGCTACGAAGGCCATAAAGGTTGAGGAGTGAGGAGCAAAGTTTTTTTATATAATTTACTTTTGAGAAACACGCATGAGGAAAATGATATCAAAGGATGGTACTTATCTATTCACCATAGGATACCTATCCATACTTGGTTTTCTTGCCAGGGGCCACCTGTTGGGAATTGTATCCTAAAAGTCAATCGTCAGCATATTGATGATTGAATTTTGTAAATGAATTGACAAATTAATAAAATATTATTTGGCATTATTCATCATTTTACATCTTCAAATGAACTCTTATATGATGAAGTCCTTAGGACTTATTAATGATAAAGGAGGATTTATCTTTGAGTCCTTAAACTAGTTCGCGACCCAATGAAATATTGTTACTAGGACGACAGCATTATCGAGATTAGGTCATTGTGTGATATATACGTTGGTTGTCCTCTTAATCAAGGAGTGTGGAGACACTGGTATGCCACACAGGTGAAGTGTAGGAGTACATTTCACTGAACGTGACCAATTTCGGAATGCTCTACTGTCAAGAGATGTTCCGAGTGGATATGGGTATAAGTTTGGCCTTCTGATCTGAGACTGCAACCTGTGACTAGCAAGCAACTCATAGTACTTTGGTATCGGACTACCTGAATTTCTAATTCAGTGACGGAAAGTCACTGGGTGCAGTCAAGTACTTGCGTAGTTAGTTGTGAGTCAAGATGGAATTGACCCTCCTGAAAATAGGAGATAATGTCTTGTGATTAATTTAGCAAAACCTTGGCCAGGGTAATCCCAATGAGGAGTCACGGGATATCTAAAGTTAATCACATAATGGATGTACTAATTATAGGGTTGACAGTGAGCTCTAAGTCATCCTGGCATTAGGAGTCAAAGGGATTAAATTATACAGTAACCAAAGTTCAGAGTTTCAGAATATTTGCTTCGCATATATTCGACCTATCCGGACGTCGGGTACCATTGCTAGATGGTTACATCGATTAGTACAGGAAGTCGTTCCTATACTACCGGCTTAGGTTCGAACCTATGAGGTCACACGCATAGAAGATTTCTGATTGATCAAGAAGGCTGATGAATGATTAAGAATCATTCAGGGATAATTTGGTCAATTCGAATGGCAAATTATCTTATAAAATAATTAAAGTAATTATCGAAGGATTAATTAGTAATTAGATTGCTAATGAACGCAATTGGATTGAGTAATTAGACTAAGGATGAGCCAAATTGAATTAGATTCAATTCTGGGCTCAATCAGGGTTTTTTTGACCTGATTGGATTAGGTCTGAATCAAGAGGACTTAGGTTGACCAAATTAAATTAAATTAAATTAAATTTGTGCTTAATTAGGGATTGATCTAATTGGATTAGGTTCAACCCAAGGTAATTGGACAATCCTAATTATTAGGATTAATTAAATTAAATGGGTTTGATCTGAAACTGTTCAGATCTCGAAATCCACATGTCACATATCCATGCATGGCGCCATAAATTAATTTTTAATATGATTAAAAATTAATTTAATTTATTTAATGGTGCCATGGGACATGTGGCAACATCAAGGACCTCCTTCATCATCAGATGGGGTGACATGGAGAGATAAATTCATGAAAAGAATTGGATAAGATCAAATTCTCTCTCTTCATGGTATATGTCATCCTTATCTTTATCTCACTTCTAATTAAGCTTGAATTTCGAATTTAATCACCGTAAAATCACTACGTGACCCTCTAATCTGATTGGGGGCATGAGAATTTCAAAATTTATAGAGAAAAGTGGCAACATGATGAATGGTTTAGATTAGATCAAGCTTCATCATGTAATGGCGCATGAACTTGAATTTTGAATTCAAAATTCAAAACCCCACAAAATCCTCCCCAAATATGGGATGGTTGGCATGAAGTTAGAGGGGATAGCAACATTAAAAGGATCTCCATCAGATGGTTGTCGAATTCAAGGAAAAAAGAGAGAAAAAAAAGAAAAAAAAGGAGAAAGAAAAGAGAGGAACCCTAGTTCATGCTTGGAAAAATTATGCATTCAATCTAGCCGACTTCTTCCTCCTCTAAGTCCATCACACCATTAGGTTTGGGGTCCCTGATAAAAGTCTTTAGATCAGATCTAAGTCCTCTTCAATTCCTCTAAACCTTTCCTCCAAGTTCTTCCAAGAAGGCGGATCAAAAGTTGATAGTGTTGGGAAGATCAAATTTCAGCCTCAAGAAATTCTGCGCAAGCTAGCACTTCCGCAGGATTGGATCTCTCCAGAAACTTCGCGTGTACTTCTCGTAGAGGCCATTCGTGTGCGTGGCTGCGAAGTCAAGAATCAGATCTACAAGTTTCATCCATCATAAAGGTATTAATCTAGCATTAATCATTTATTATGGTGTCATGATCTAGGTCTGATTCCCTTAGGTTTTACCCTCTTTTGGGGCTCCTCACGGAGATATCTCCAGAATCCATTCGATGGATATTCAGAGACTAATTGGAATAGAGTTCTTAAGTTTCAGATCTGATAGTTAATTATGCATAAAAGCTTTAGCATATTGTTTAAACGATTCCGGCATAATTCTATGTGTTCTTAAGGTGCTGATTTCTAGATTTGATCTTGTAAGCATGCATGAATTAAATTGTTTGATTCGATTTTTCCGCTGCATTTTTTGAAACTTAAAAAGAACTACGTATGGCTTGATCCCCCTTATGAAGGGGTACGTAGGCAACCCCGATCAGGTTCAGCCATGGTTTTCAAAAAAAAAAAAAATTCAGCATGCTTAACACCAAAGAACCTAGAATGTTTAACTTTCAGTGGTATCAGAGCCAGGTTCATGTTTAAACTTGTATGTTTTAATTCTGGAAATTAAATCTGAAATCATTAACACGTTTAGATTAGTTCTAAAGTGCTTGTTATGATTGATTTAATTGCTGATTATGCATGATTAAGTAGATCTGAAATTTTGGATGCATATGATGCATGTTTGTGTTAGGATTAGTAACATGAATAAATCTGAAATTATAATATTGTTTAGATTAGATCTAAATAAAGTTTATGATTCATATGATCTCTGATTTTAATGAACAAATCAGATCTGAAAATAAAAGTGAAAAAATAAATACATAAGATGTATGTTGTTTGTATTAATTCATGATTGTTATGTATATGTGATGCATGAACATAAAACATAATGACTTAAACATGAATTAAATCTGATTACATGTGATTAATTATAAAAACTCAGATCTGAAAATGTGTTTTAAGAACTGAAAGATTGTAATTAATATGTAATTAAAAAGAAATATGCAATGATCAAAACTTTCATAAGTCTAAACTTAATTGAGAATTAAGTGTTATGAAATAGAATTGTAACTCAATTAATTGACATTGCATAATTCTTTGGAATATGGGTTAGCTTAATCAAGTTCTTAGGATTGGGTTAGACCTAAGGTTAGAATCATATATGGACAAATAGAATTAATTGATCAAATCTAATTAAGTAGTAACTAGATTAGGTCAAGAAAATTCTAGGTCAATTTACAATAATTGTAGATGGATCAAGTCCATGTCTTTGATTAGACCAAGATGGAACTTGATTTAGGCTCAGAGGTGTAGCCCGAGACATTTGAGTAATCAAATCGAAATTGAATAACCAGTCGGTGTCTAAGGTAAGTTTGGCAGTTTTGACCGATGGTTTTTAATTGGGAGCTACTTGTACTTTGTCTTTGTCGAGTTAATGGCATATTTCTTCCACCGATCTCATTTACCTGGCCGACATGGTCAATCACATTTTGATTGAATCACTTAATGATTCGAGTTAGCCCATGCTTATAAGGAAAATTAGTTTGACTGATTTAGGTACCTCCTTAACCAGTTTGAGTCTAATCTGATTTGGTGAAGTCAGTGGAGAAAATTAGACTAACTGGATCTTCTCATCTATCCTAATTATGAAATCCTCTAAAATTATTTGGTCCTTAAAATAAAATGGTTATGGGGATAACTAGGTCATAGCCTCCCATTAAGTTGGGTGATAATGGGTCCAATATTTTGATAATTATTGGAGGCGCGACACGCCTGGTACTTATCAAGCATTGGAATTGTCATTCAATATATGATGAGTTAAGTGTACCTTCAATAGACGGTCAGGTGAGCCAAGCCACACTCAAGCTTAGTCATCTATTAGTTGATTAGACTTAACCCTATCATTTAATAGTTGGACCTGACTAGGGTATTCGGAGAAGGCGCCACACGCCTGCGAAGAACCTAGGGCAAAATTATCACTAGAATTTGCTTAGTGAAGCAACTGGTTAGAACCTACCAATAGGTGCATATGGGTTAGCCGAGCCACACTCGGGCCTATATGCGATCTATTGGGTTCTAGTGCCCACTAAAGAATTAGGAGTAATTTTTCGAATTGGAGGTAGAGGCTATCAATTTATATAAAATAGTAGAAGTATCTTTAGACTAAAGTCCAAGTCTACTATGTTTAGTCAATTCATATACCAATAGCCAAATTTTCTTTTATGTAGAAATGGCCACAAGTTTGTCACTTCGCTCATTATTGGATAATGACAAGTTGACTAGTTCCAACTTCAATAATTGGTATAGAAAACTGAAAACTCAACATAGTCAGACCAAAAAAATTAAGGATGACCAAAGTTAGGCAGAATGCTTCTATTGTAAGAAGCATGGGCATTGAAAGAGGAATTGTCCTCAGTACCTTACCTCACATGACCCGAACAGGCCGAGCAAGAGAAAAGGGCAATCAGTTGCTGATCAAGGTATTTATATGATAATACATTGTAATTTCTCTATATGTGATAATTCGATCTGGGTATTAGATACTGGAAGTCCGTTTAATATATGCAATTCATTGCAAAGACTTCAGGTCAATGAGAGATTTGAAAACAACGAGAGATTTCTGAATGTTGGAGATGGAAGATCTGTTCCAGTTCTAGCTTTAGGAAATCTCAAACTTGTTCTCAATTCTCATGTAGTTGTCTTGAGTGATTGTCACTATTGTCCTACGTTCTTATTGAATGTAATTTTCGTAGGCCTTTTGGCCATGAATGGTTATGAAATTTTAATAAAGAAATGTTCTTGTGATATCATTATGAATGGTGTTACTGTAATGAATGGACGATTGAGCAATGGCATCTACTTGTTATCACAACCTGTTAATGTAATGAAAAGTAAGCGCCCTAGAATAGATAATGTCACGGATGTCTACCTTTGGCATCATAGGCTAGGTCATATTAACAAGAACAGGATGAACATGTTAAGTAAAGAGGGAATCCTCAATATTAATGATTGTGAATCATTGACAACCTGTGAGTTATGTTTTCTTGGTAAGATGACCAAATCACCTTTTACCGAAAAAGGTGAACGAGCCAGTGACTTATTGATCTATGTACATTCTGATGTATGTGGGCCAATGAGCACAGATGCTAGGGGTGGGTATTCATATTTCATTACGTTTACAGACGATCTTTCGAGGTATGGTTATGTCTATTTAATGAGACATAAATCTGAAGCATTTGAAATGTTCAAATTGTATCGTAATAAAGTAGAAAAACAAACTGAAAAGAGTATTAAAACTCTTCGATCAGATCGAGGGGGTGAATACCTTTCCAATGAGTTTTTGACATATCTGGGAGAGAATGGGATTCTTTTCCAATGGACTCCTCCTGCTACACCACAATATAATGGTATATCAGAAAGAAGAAATCGAACTCTGTTAGACATGGTTCGATCCATGACGGAGTTTGTGAGTCGGCCCAAACCTTTTGGGGATATGCACTTGAGTCAGCCTGCTACATTCTAAATAAGGTTCCAAGTAAGTCGGTAAATAAAACACCACATGAGATGTGGACTGGACGTAAGCCGATGCTCTCTCATCTTAGGATTTGGGGGTGTCCGGTGTACGTCAAACGTTTGAAAACAGATAAACTTGAACCCAAGTCTGACAAGTTTCTTTGTCGGTTACCCTAAAGAGACTAAAGGATATTATTTCTACTTTGCTGAAGAACAAAAGTAGTTCGTAAGCAATAGAGTTGTATTCTTAGAGAAGGAATTCCTTGGAGAAGGAAGTAGAAGCTCTAATGTTGAGCTTAGAAAAGTTCAACATGTAGAAGACCCGACACCATCCACTGAGCCAATTGAGACGGATTTGATTAGATCAGATTCAGAACCCATCTTAGATGCACCATTAAGGCGATCAAGTAGAGTACCACATCAGCCGGACAGATACTACGGTTTCTTGGTCTAGGACGGAGATCCTGTCGAACTTGATGAAAATGATGAGGATCTGATCACCTACATGGATACGATGCAGAGGTATGACTCTGATGCATGGCTTCGAGCCATGCAATCCGAAATGGAATCCATGAAGGTCAATGATGTATGGACATTAGTTGACCCTACTTAAACCCATAGGGTATAAGTGGATATTCAAAAGAAAACGGGGCGCAAATTGAAAGGTAGAGACCTATAAAGCCCATCTGGTTGCCAAGGGATATCGTCAACGTTATGGTATTGACTATGACGAGACGTTTTCTCCTATGGCAATACTCAAGTTCATTCGAATTGTGCTTGCGATAGCATCACATTTAGACTATGAAATTTGGCAAATGGATGTAAAGACCGCATTTCTAAATAAATATTTAGAAGAGGAAGTGTATATGATACAACTTGAAGGTTTTACATCTGCAGATGAGTCTAAAGTGTGCAAGCTTCAAAAATCCATTTATGGATTAAAGCAAGCTTCACGGAGTTGGAATATACGTTTTGATAAGTTAATCAAAATATATGGCTTCATTAAGAATGAAGAGGAACCTTGCATTTATAAATGGGCAAATGGTTCAGTTATTATATTCCTTATTTTGTATGTGAATGACATTCTTTTAATCGTGAATGACATTCCTGCATTACAAAGAATAAAAATTTGGCTATCATCTCAATTTGCCATGAAGGATTTGGAAGAAGCATCTTACATCCTAGGGATGAAGATCTATAGAGATAGATCTAGAAGATTGCTTGGATTATCCCAATCCACATACATTGATACTATACTGAAGAGGTTCAGTATGATTAATTCCAAGAAAGGCTATCTTCCGATGGGCCATAGAATTAACCTCTCTAAAAGGGATTATCCAACAACCCCTCAAAAAAGAGAGAGTATGGATAGAATTCCATATGCTACAGTAGTGGGATCTATAATGTATGCCATGACATGTATTAGATCAGACGTGGCATACTCACTAGGAGTAGTGAGCAGATACCAGTCTGATCCAGGTAGCAACCACTGGAAGGTTGTAAAAACCATCCTTAAGTATTTGAGAAATACTAAAGATCAGTGGCTTGTCTACGGTAATTCTAACTTAAAACTTGAGGGATATACCGATTCAAGTTTTCTATCAGATCAAGATGATAGCAAAAGTATGTCGGGATATATCTTTACTCTTAAGGATAGGGCCATCTACTGGAAGAGTTCCAAGCAGCATACAGTGGCAGATTCTACATGTGAAGCAGAATACATCGCAGCATCTGATGCTGCTAAGGAAGCTGTATGGTTGCAGAAGTTCATCATCGAGCTTGGAGTGACACCCTCCATTGATGGTCCAGTGCCTGTATTTTGTGACAATACTGGAGCCATAGCTTAAGCAAGAGAACCCAAAGCACATCGGCAGACCAAGCATATTCTATATCGCTACCACCTGGTTCGAGAGATCGTCGAACGAGGTGATATTGATCTTCAGAAAATTGACACAAAAGAAAATCTGACTGACCCATTTACCAAAGTCCTCGACATCAAAGAGTTCAACGAATACAAGTCGAAGATGGAAATTAGATACTGTGCTGATTGGCTTTAGGCTAAGTGGGAGTTGTTGGAAATTGTATCCTAAAAGTCAATCGTCGGCATATTGATGATTGAATTTTGTAAATGAATTGACAAATTAATAAAGTGTTATTTGGCATTATTCATAATTTTACATCTTCAAATGAACTCTTATATGATGAAGTCCTTAGGACTTATTAATGATAAAGGAGGATTTATCTTCGAGTCCTTAAGCTAGTTCGCGACCAAATGATATGTTGTTACTAGGACGACAATATTATCGAGATTAGGTCATTGTGTGACATATACGTTGGTTGTCCTCTTAACCAAGGAGTGTGGAGATACTGGTATGCCACACAGGTGAAGTATAGAAATATATTTCACTGAACGTGACCAATTTCGGAATGCTCTACTGTCAAGAGATGTTCCGAGTGGATATGGGTATAAGTTTGGCCCTCTGACCTAAGACCGCAACCTGTGACTAGCAAGCAACTCACTGTACTTTGGTACCGGACTACCTGAATTTCTAATTCAGTGACGGAAGTTCACTGGGTGCAGTCAAGTACTTGTGTAGTCAATTGTGAGTCAAGATGGAATTGACCCCTCCTGAAAACAGGAGATAATATCTTGTGACTAATTTAGCAAAACCTTGGCTAGGGTAATCCCAGTGAGGAGTCACGGATATCTAAAGTCAATCATATAATGGATGTACTAATTATAGGGTTGACAGTGAGCTCTAAGTCATCCTGGCATTAGGAGTCAAAGGGATTAAATTATACAGTAACTATAGTTCAAGGTTCCAGAATATTTGCTTCGCATATATTCGACCTATCCGGACGTCGGGTACCATTGCTAGATGGTCATATCGATTAGTGTAGAAAGTTGTTCCTATACTACCGGCTTAGGTTCGAACCTATAAGGTCACATGATAGAGACGCAACCAATGATAGAGACGCAACCAGCCCATCTAAAGATCCTTTGCATGGAATTGAAGGTCCTATGACTAGGGCCAAGACTAAGAGGATGAAACAAGCTTTGGAAAGCCTAATCATAAAAATCAAAGAAAAAGAAGACCAACGTGAGATAGAGGCTGCACCTAATTGGGTCACTTTCATACAATTGGGTGAAGATGCTTTGAGTCCAACCTGAAGACAACACTTTGGAAAGTCCAAATCACATGACAAGAAGCATTCATGGGAAGGCCAACTTTCCTATTGTATTTGGATTTTCGTGCATACTTTTGGGGTGATTTTTCAGATGATGTTTTGTATTCCCTAAGTCACATTCAGACTTTCTTGTAGTTCCCAAAGTCACTATAATTACTTTGGGATCTTTTTCCTAAGTTCTGGTTACTTTTCTAGGAGTAGGTGTAACATGCATCTTTTCCAAGCCTTGGTAAATGCAGCCTTGGAAAATGCATGACAAGTAGTGCTATGTAATTTCCTAGGAGTTGCTTCTCTTTGAAGCCATTTCAGCCTTAAAATAGCACCTGATTGTACTTGAGAGGGGGAGGACGCATGAATGAAATTTGAGAGTTTCTCTTATGTGAGAGCTTCACCTTGGTTCTTGGATTAGAACTTGATAGTGTTGGTTCTACCGGCAGGTCGCGGTTAGGGTCACGCTTCTTTTGATAACTTTGGTTCTACCGGCAGGTCGCGATTAGGGTCAAGTTCCTCTTTCTCTACCTGTTTCCAGGACGGTCCGAAGTGTGCTCTTATCATTTGGTATCAGAGCCCGGTTCCTGAAATCAGGTGTTATCTATCCTTTGTGTGTTTATCTTGTTTAATTCAAAAAAAAAGGAGAAGAGGTGTTCAGCTGTTGTTTATCTCTATATCCTTGGTGACATCTTCCTTTAATCGGTTTGTGTCATCGTCCTTTGTTCCTTCCTGTTCTGCTATTTCAAAAAAAAAAGGAAGAAGAAGAAGAAGAAAAAAAGAAAGAAAAAAAAAGAAAAAAATTCGGGGCAAATTTTGCTTCTAATTTTCTTGTGGGTTCTTTAACGCTTCCATTGAATTGTTCTCAATTCAAACCTTCCTTGAACCCTTTGTTGGTTCCAATTAAATTGTTCCTTGCGAGTTCTTGTTCCCTAAGGTTATCATCGACTCCTTACTGTTTCCTGTTTTGTAGAAACATCCAAAAGGTTCTTATTTAAGAGCTCATAAGGTGAAGCTAAGTGGTAAAAGGCAAGAGGGTGAGATCATCATCAAGAAAAAGCCATAAAAGAGTGTCCACCAGAGAGAGGAGTGTGTGAGGACCTATTCTGTTTATACTAATCTTTTGATTGCAGCATACAAAGATGAGTAGTGAAGGTAGTAAACAACCAGATGTTGATATGAAGTTATGGATGAAAGCCATTGCTGATCAACTTACTAAGCTTGGTGCACGAATGAATGATTTGGAATCACCAAGCAGACTCAAACCTTTGAGGGGGCGGATGTTTGAAGAAGAAGAAGAAGAGGAGTATTCGGATGGAAGAAGTAATGGAAGGAGGCAAAGAGATGAATCAAGAAAAGACAGTCATTTGGGAAGTATTAAGATGACAATCCCTGCATTCCAAGGTAAAAATGATCCTAAATTATATTTAGAGTGGGAGAGAAAGGTTGAACATGTGTTTGAATATCATAATTATTCTGAGGAGAAGAGGGTTAAACTAGCCATTGTTGAGTTCCATGATTATGCTAGTATTTGGTGGGATCAAATGGTGACTAGTAGACGTAGAAATGGGGAGAGGCTTATTGGTACATGGGATGAGATGAAGGCTGTCATGAGAAAAAGGTTTGTACCCAGCCACTACTATAGAGATTTGCACAGGAAATTGCAAAGTCTAACTCAAGGCTCCATGAGTGTGGAAGATTACTACAAGGAGATGGAAATAGCCATGATTAGAGCCAATGTTGAAGAAGACCGAGAGGCAACTATGGCTAGATTCATTGGAGGTTTAAAGAAGGAGATAGCTGATGTGGTAGAATTGCAACATTATATAGAGATGGAGGATTTGCTGCACAAAGCTATTCTAGTGGAAAGGCAATTGAAAGCTAAGAGTACTTCCAAATTTACTACTAGTTCCTCATGGAAATCGAATTGGCAAAATAACAAATCTGTGTCAAAGCCAAAAGAAGATGCAAAGGCCAAAAATTCGATTGCTGCACCTAAAAGTAAAATGGAAACTAATTCATCCTCTAGATCTTGTGATATCAAATGTTTCAGGTGTCAAGGAGTTGGATATATTGCTTCTCAATGTCCAAATAAAAGAGCCATGATACTGCTGGATAATGGAGACATAGAGAGTGTGAGCTCAAGTGATGATGACATGCCACCATTGGAGGATTGTAGTGATGTTGAAGTTGCCGAACCAAGATGTGCTTGTTACTAGGCGTGCTCTCAACATGCAACCTAAGGCGGGTGGTAATGAGGAGCAACTGATGGAAACCAAGATGCAGCCACCAAACAACCTAAGGAGGGACTATCCAAGGCCGTGGGAAGCAAGGAGCAATGTATGGAGTATTCTGGTCCGATACATCTTGATGATCCATTACAAACTGGTGGAGGACCAATCACTCGGTCCAAAGCTAAAAGAATGAAGGAAGCACTTAATGGGCTGATTGAGGAAGCTTGGAACCAGCAAGAGGCTATTGGAGTGGATTTGGACGTAAAGATAGCTTGTGGACTAGTCAACATGATCCATGCAATTATTAGGCCAAATTAGATGCTTACTTGGTGGAAATATTGCTGGAGTTTTTAGATTTAGTTTTATGTTGCTGAATGTCTAAAGGCTAGTGGAGCTTCATTAATGTTCTAGAAAATTGTCTTCATTCATTTCCTAGGAGATTGAACTTTGACTAGTGGAGTTTCATTAATGTTCTAGGAAACTGTCTTCATTAATTTCCTAGGAGACTGAACTATGACTAGTGGAGTTATTATTGTTCTAGGGATTAGACTTTAATTAAAGGCTGGTAGGTTTCCCTTTGGGCTATAAAAAGGGTGTTCCTTATGTAAAGAGGGAGCTGAATTGGAATGAAAATTGTGAGGTTATTCATTTCTTTGGTTATTCATTGAACTTAGAACTTATCAAGGCAACCCTTGTGGCGTTCAAGTGACTTATCATCCTGATTCTATTAGGGTGTGGCGTCAACAACCTTCTATACCTTTGGTTCATGTTTTGCTAAACATCGGGTCAAGGTTCTATCTCTTCCAAACTGATTTTCAGACTTTTTTGGGTTATTCATCAACTTGTTCGTGGGTTTCTAAGAATCTATCTTACGGGGTTCACATCAGTTGGTATCAGAGCATAGGTCTTCTAAACCAGTTTCTATCCTTGGTGCTTCTTATTTTATTTTGGCCTTTTCATCTTCTTCATTGTTGCTTTCCATATTTTCAATTTCTATTCCTTGAAGTTTAAAGTGCCTCTATTGTGCTTTATATAAAAAAAAAAAATCAGAAAAAAAAATTGTGAGGCAAAAAAAAAAAAAATTGTGTGGCTTCGGTTTGGAATTCTGAAACAGATTTGAACTGAAAAAGAAAGTAAGTATTTGACTTGTTATTCTTGATCCTTTTCAATTCTTGTCCACCCTCTGAGTTTCGTGGATAAGTTGTTTGTACATCGCAAGGTAATTGCTTTGATTTGGGTTTCTCTAGTTCCTTGAAGAACTAATTTAAGTGAATTGAGAGGTAAAAGGCAAGAGTGAAACACTTGGTGAGTGACATATCATTGGGGTAAAACACCTGGGTGGGGGGGGGGGGGGGGGAGGGGAACTTGTGAGGTTTTCATAACATTCTTGACAGGTTACTACAATGATGTCAAGTGGCGAGGAAGAAAGGACGGCAGAGACACTTGAACAACGAGCTATGCGACAACATTTTGAGCGCATGGAAGTCAGATTTGGTGAAATTTTGGACCGGTTGGAAAGACAAGATGCGAACATTGCTTCGTTGCAAAGGAACCATGCACGTGAAGGTCCTAATGTGCAAAGGCAAGCAAGGCGTCAATTCCAAGTTGAGCATGAGGATGCAAACGATGATGTTTTTGATGAAAAAGCATCTTATAACATGTCCGACCATGCTAGAGCTGATAGAGATGGTTGGAGAGGAAGGCGGGTAGATGATGTTGATCGCAGCTTGGGAAACATTAAAATGAAGATTCCATCATTTCAAGGCAAGAGCAATCCTGAGGCATACTTGGAATGGGAAAAGAAAGTGGAGTTGGTTTTTGATTGCCACAACTATTCTGAAGAAAAAAAGGTAAAACTTGCTGCTGTTGAGTTCACTGACTATGCTATTATTTGGTGGGATCAACTTGTTTTGTCTAGGAGGCGAAACCGTGAGAGACCCATTGACACTTGGGAGGAGATGAAAGCTGTCATGAGGAGGAGGTTCATTCCATCCCATTACTATAGGGACTTGTACCAGCGGTTGCAAGGCCTAACCCAAGGGTCCAAAAGTGTGGAAGAGTACCACAAGAAAATGGAGATAGCCATAATTCGGGCTAATGTGGAGGAGGACCGAGAGGCAACCATGGCACGGTTTTTGCAAGGCTTGAATCTAGACATTGCCAATATAGTGGAATTGCAACATTATGTGGAGCTTGAGGACATGGTACACATGGCCATGAAGGTTGAGAGACAGCTCAAAAGAAAGGGTTCGACAAGGCATGAACGGAATTTGGGGTATTCCCCTTGGAAATCAAATTGGAGCAAAAAGGATGACAAGGTTGAATCCAAGAGTAAGGCTGAAACTTCCAAAGGCAAGGATGCGGGTTCTAGCTTGGATAAAGGTAAATCTATTTCCCAAACTTCTAGAAATAGAGATATTAAATGTTTTAAGTGCTTGGGAAGGGGACATATTGCATCTCAATGTCCAAATAAAAAAGTGATGTTATTAAGGGAAGATGGGGATGTTGAGACAGCAAGTGAATCGGATAAAGATGAAGAGCCCATGCCACCATTGGAGGAGAGTGATGGAGAAGAATATCCGGTTAATGGTGAAACCCTTATCACCAGGAGAGCTTTGAATGTGCAATTAAAGGAGGAGGATGAAGCACAGCGAGATAACATCTTTCACACCCGTTGTCACATCCAAGACAAGGTATGCAGCATGATAATTGATGGGGGTAGTTGCACTAATGTAGCAAGTACTGTTTTGGTTGAAAAGTTGAACTTACCTACTATTAAGCATCCTAGACCTTATAAGCTTCAATGGTTGAATTGTGGAGAAATTAAGGTCAATAAGCAGGTGCTGGTTTCATTTTCCATTGGGAGGTATCATGATGAGGTGCTCTGTGATATAGTGCTAATGCATGCTGGACATATTCTTTTGGGCCGACCTTGGCAATTTCATAGAAAGGTTATGCATGATGGGTTCAAGAATCGGTATTCTTTTGTAATGAATGGCAAACCTATAACTCTTATACCATTAACACCTCGGCAAGTGTATGAGGATCAAAAGAAAATCAAAAGTGATTGTGAGAAAAGAAGTGAGGCCGAGAGGAGTGGTAAAAAGAATGAGAATGAAAATGAAAAAGAGGCTAAAAACAAAAAGAAAGATAAAAAAGAAAAGCCTCAAGAGCAAGAAAAAAAAAGGGGAGCTTTTTATGCAAAAGAAAGTGAAGTTAAGAGAGCTTTCTTTTTAAAACAGCCAATGATTGTACTTCTGTACAAGGAGGCTTATACTAACGACCTTAACCCTTCTTTGCCTAGTGTTGCTATATCTCTTTTGCAGGAATTTGCTGATGTTTTTCCCAATGAGGTTTCCTATGGATTGCCACCACTTAGGGGAATAGAGCATCAGATTGATTTCATCCCTGGTGCATCAATTCCCAACAGGCCAGCCTATAGGAGTAACCCCGAGGAGACGAAGGAACTCCAAAGACAAGTTGAGGAGTTGATAGCAAAAGGGCATGTTAGAGAAAGCTTGAGTCCGTGTGCTGTTCCTATTTTGCTTGTGCCTAAGAAGGATGGGACTTGGCGAATGTGCATTGATTGTAGGGCTATCAACAAGATTACGGTAAAGTATCGCCACCCCATTCCTAGGTTAGATGATATGCTTGATGAATTGCATGGTTCTTGCATCTTTTCTAAGATTGATTTAAAATCTGGTTATCATCAAATTCGCATGCGTGAGGGTGATGAATGGAAAACTACTTTTAAAACTAAATATGGTTTATATGAGTGGTTGGTTATGCCTTTTGGGTTAACTAATGCCCCTAGTACTTTCATGAGATTAATGAACCATATCTTGCGTGCTTTTATTGGTAAGTTTGTTGTTGTATACTTTGATGACATTTTGATTTATAGCAAAAGCTTAAATGAGCATCTTGATCATTTGCATAAGGTTTTAAGTATTTTGCGAGATGAGAAGTTGTATGCTAACCTCAAAAAATGTTCTTTTTGTACTAGTCAAATTGTATTTCTTGGTTATGTTGTTAGTACTAAGGGAATTGAGGTTGATGAAGAGAAGGTTAAGGCAATCCGTGAGCGGCCTACACCTAAAACCATAACTGACGTACGTAGCTTTCATGGGTTGGCTAGTTTTTATAGAAGGTTCGTTAAGGATTTTAGCACCCTAGCTGCACCTTTAACTGAAATTGTGAAAAAAAGTGTTGGATTTAAATGGGGAAGTGAACAAGAATCGGCTTTCAATTTGATTAAAGAAAAACTAAGTTCAGCACCATTACTTGCTTTACCTAATTTTGCTAAAACTTTCGAAGTTGAGTGTGATGCTTCAGGTATAGGTATTGGAGCTGTCTTGCTGCAAGAAGGCCGACGCCTCGCCTATTTTAGTGAGAAACTCAATGGGGCAGCTTTGAACTATCCAACTTACGACAAAGAGATGTATGCTTTGGTAAGAGCCTTGGAGACTTGGCAGCATTATTTGTGGCCCAAGGAGTTTGTCATTCATACAGATCATGAATCCTTAAAGCATTTGAAAGGCCAAGGTAAGCTGAACCGACGCCATGCTAAATGGGTGGAGTTCATCGAGTCATTTCCTTATGTGATCATGTACAAACAAGGTAAGGAAAACGTGGTTGCGGATGCTTTGTCCTGAAGGTACACTTTGATCTCTACTTTGAATACTAAATTGTTAGGATTTGAGTACATTAAAGATTTGTATTCTAATGATTCTGACTTTGGTAATGTGTTTGAAGCTTGCGAACATGCGGCATTTGGAAAATTTTATAGGCATGAGGGATTTCTATTTAGAGAAAATAGATTATGTGTGCCTAATTGTTCTTTGAGAGAGTTATTAGTTCGAGAGGCTCATGGTGGGGGACTAATGGGACACTTTGGTGTGAGGAAAACCTTAGATGTCTTGGCTGAACATTTCTTTTGGCCACACATGAAACGAGATGTAGAGAGGGTTTGTGCGAAGTGCATCACTTGTAAGCAAGCTAGATCTAGATCTTTACCTCATGGATTGTATAAGCCATTGCCAATACCTAGTGAACCTTGGGTAGATATTTCCATGGACTTTGTGTTGGGTTTACCGAGGTCAAAAAGGGGTATGGATTCTGTTTTTGTGGTTGTAGACAGGTTTTCTAAAATGGCACATTTCATTCCATGTCATAAAACTGATGATGCTAACCATATTGCAGATTTGTTCTTTAAAGAGATAGTGCGACTACATGGCGTGCCAAGGAGCATTGTTTCAGATAGAGATGCTAAGTTCTTGAGCTACTTCTGGAAGACTTTGTGGGGTAAGTTAGGTACTAAGCTCATGTTTTCTACAACTTGCCACCCACAAACTGATGGGCAAACCGAAGTAGTTAATAGAACTTTATCTACTTTATTGCGTGCCATCATTCAGAAGAATTTGAAGAATTGGGAAGAGTGTTTGTCACATGTTGAATTTGCTTATAATAGATCCGTGCATTCTGCTACTAACTTTTCTCCTTTTGAAATAGTGTATGGGTTTAATCCTTTAACTCCAATGGATTTGTCACCTTTACCTATTGATGAGCGTGCTAGTTTAGATGGCAAAAGGAAAGCTGAAACGATGAAGCAATTGCATGAGAAAGTTAGGCAAAACATTGAGAAAAGAACTGAACAATATGCTACTCAAGCCAACAAAGGGCGGAAGAAAGTGATCTTTGAACCAGGAGATTGGGTTTGGGTGCATATGAGAAAGGAAAGATTTCCAGCAAAACAGCGTTCTAAGTTGCACCCTAGAGGAGATGGGCCATTTCAAGTCATTGCTCGCATTAATGATAATGCATATAAGCTTGACTTACCAGGTGAGTATAATGTTAGTACTACATTTAATGTTTCTGATCTTTCCCTTTTTGATGCAGGTGATGAAGATTCGAGGACGAATCCTTTTCAGGAGAGGGGGAATGATGGAAACCAGGATGCAGCCACCAAACAACCTAAGGAGGGACTATCCAAGGCCGTGGGAAGCAAGGAGCAATGTATGGAGTATTCTGGTCCGATACATCTTGATGATCCATTACAAACTGGTGGAGGACCAATCACTCGGTCCAAAGCTAAAAGAATGAAGGAAGCACTTAATGGGCTGATTGAGGAAGCTTGGAACCAGCAAGAGGCTATTGGAGTGGATTTGGACGTAAAGATAGCTTGTGGACTAGTCAACATGATCCATGCAATTATTAGGCCAAATTAGATGCTTACTTGGTGGAAATATTGCTGGAGTTTTTAGATTTAGTTTTATGTTGCTGAATGTCTAAAGGCTAGTGGAGCTTCATTAATGTTCTAGAAAATTATCTTCATTCATTTTCTAGGAGATTGAACTTTGACTAGTGGAGTTTCATTAATGTTCTAGGAAACTGTCTTCATTAATTTCCTAGGAGACTGAACTATGACTAGTGGAGTTATTATTGTTCTAGGGATTAGACTTTAATTAAAGGCTGGTAGGTTTCCCTTTGGGCTATAAAAAGGGTGTTCCTTATGTAAAGAGGGAGCTGAATTGGAATGAAAATTGTGAGGTTCTTCATTGAACTTAGAACTTATCAAGGCAACCCTTGTGGCGTTCAAGTGACTTATCATCCTGATTCTATTAGGGTGTGGCGTCAACAACCTTCTATACCTTTGGTTCATGTTTTGCTAAACATCGGGTCAAGGTTCTATCTCTTCCAAACTGATTTTCAGACTTTCTTGGGTTATTCAGCAACTTGTTTGTGGGTTTCTAAGAATCTATCTTACGGGGTTCACATCAGCAACGTGAGCATATATTTCATACAAGATGCCATATAAACGACCAGGTATGCAGCTTAATCATTGATAGTGGGAGTTGCACTAATGTTGCTAGCACCTTGTTGGTTGAAAAATTGAGTTTGCCCACATTAAAGCACCCTAATCCATATAGACTTCAGTGGCTGAATGATTGTGGAGACATAAGGGTGACTAAGCAAGTGATGATTTCATTTTCCATCGGTAAATACAAGGATGAAGTTCTTTGTGATGTGGCACCTATGCATGCTGGACATCTACTTCTTGGGCGTCCGTGGCAATTTGATAGAAGGGTTATTCATGATGGGTACAAAAATAGATACACTCTTGTTATGAACAATCACACTATTGTTTTAACACCTCTCCAACCAACCGAGGCCTATGCTGATCAAATCAGAATTACAAGAGAGTGTAAGTTGAGAGAGGAGCAATTGAGCATTCAAGAAAAAGAGAGGAAAGATAAGAAAAATGAGAGTGAGCAGACGAAAGAAAAGAATAAATCATAATCCAAAGAAGAGAAAAAAAAGAGAGTGAGTGCATTTGCAAGCAAAAGAGAGGTTGAGAGTGCCTTGTTAGCAAAAGAGCAGCTACTTGTGCTCATACACAAGGATGTTTATTTCACTAACGAACTCAATTCTTCTTTGCCTAGTATGGTTGCTTCTTTGTTACAGGAATTTGGTGATATTTTTCCAGAAGAAATTCCCCATGGATTACCTCCTACAAGAGGTATTGAGAATCAGATTGACTTAATTCCAGGTTCTTCAATCCCAAATAGACCAGCTTACAGAACAAGTCCAGAGGAAGCAAAAGAAATTCAAAGGCAAGTAGATGAGTTGCTGCAAAAAGGATTTGTGAGGGAGAGTCTTAGCCCGTGTTCTGCTCCTGTGATCTTGGTTCCGAAGAAAGATGGGACGTGGCGCATGTGTACGGACTGCCGAGCCATAAATAAAATCACTGTAAAGTATCGATATCCTATCCCTAGATTGGATGATATGCTTGATGAATTGCATGGTTCATGTGTGTTTTCTAAAATAGATTTGAAGAGTGGATACTATCAAATTCGCATGAAAGAAGGTGATGAATGGAAAACAGCTTTTAAAACAAAATATGGTTTATATGAGTGGATGGTGATGCCATTTGGCTTATCTAATGCACCCAGCACCTTCATGAGGTTAATGAACCATGTTTTGCGTTCTTTCATTGGGAAATTTGTTGTAGTGTATTTTGATGATATTTTGATTTATAGCAAAACCTTAGATGAACATGTTAATCATTTGCATGTTGTTCTTAATGTTTTGAGAGAAAACAAATTATATGCTAATCTTAAAAAGTGTTCATTCTGCCATGAATCTGTTGTGTTTTTGGGTTTTGTTGTAAGCTCGAAAGGAATAAGTGTGGATGAGGAGAAGGTAAGGGCAATTAGAGAATGGCCTACACCTAAGAATGCAAATGAGGTAAGAAGTTTTCATGGTTTAGCAAGTTTTTATAGAAGGTTTGTAAAGAACTTTAGTTCTATTACTGCACCTTTGAATGAACTTGTTAAAAAGAATATTGTGTTTAAGTGGAATGAAGTGCATGAGGAAGCTTTTAATTCATTAAAAGAAAAATTGACCAATGCACCTTTGCTTTGTTTGCCTAATTTTGATAAAGCTTTTGAAATTGAATGTGATGCATCTGGTGTTAGCATAGGGGCCGTACTAATGCAGGACTCTAAACCAATTGCTTACTTTAGTGAAAAGCTTAATGGGGCATCATTGAATTATTCCACGTATGACAAAGAGTTGTACGCTTTGGTGAGAGCTTTGCAAACTTGGCAACACTACTTGTGGTCAAGGGAATTCATAATTCATTCTGACCATCAAAGCTTGAAGTTTCTATGATCTCAAGGTAAGCTTCAAAAAAGACATGCCAAGTGGTTGGAATTCATTGAGATGTTTCCTTATGTAATCAAGTACAAGAATGGTAAGGAAAACAAAGTGGCTGACGCATTGTCCAGAAGGTATGCATTGCTTACTTCTTTGCAAACTAAATTACTTGGTTTTGAGTTTATAAAGGACTTATATGCTAATGATTCTGACTTTGGCCAAGTATGGAATTCTTGTTCTAAGCATGCTTTTGGAGACTATTATAGGCATGATGGTTTCTTGTTTAAGAAAAATAAGTTGTGTGTGCCTGTTTGTTCCTTGCGTGAAATGCTAGTTAGAGAAAGTCATGGTGGTGGATTGATGGGACATTTTGGGATAAAAAGGACCTTAGAAATATTGCATGAGCATTTTTATTGGTCTAACATGAAGCATGATGTGCAATCGGTCTGTGATAAGTGCATAGCATGTAAACAAGCTAAATCTAAAGTCATGCCCCATGGCTTCTATACACCTTTGCCTGTGTCTAATCAACCCTGGACTGATATTTCAATGGATTTCGTGTTAGGATTACCTCGATCTCAAGGTGGCAAAGATAGTATATTTGTCGTTGTTGATAGGTTTAGTAAAATGGCACATTTCATTCCATGCTCTAAAACCAATGATGCAACACATATTGTTGATTTGTTCTTTAAAGAGATAATGCGCTTGCATGGATTGCCTAGAACAATAGTAACTGATAGGGATGTAAAGTTCCTAAGTTATTTTTGAAAAACTTTGTGGAATAAACTAGGAACAAAACTCTTATTTTCTACTGTTGCACATCCTCAAACGGATGGACAAACTGAAGTAGTAAATAGAACACTTACTACCTTGTTGCGTGCTATCATTCAAAAGAATTTGAAAAATTGGGAGAAATGCTTGCCACATGTTGAGTTTGCTTATAATAGAACTGTTCATTCTACTACTTCTTATTCTCCTTTTGAAGTTGTGTATGGTTTTAATCCTTTGACTCCTTTAGACATCTTACCTTTGCCTACTAATGAGTGTACCAATTTGGATGGTAAGAAAAAGGCGGATACTATTAGGGAGTTACATGCAAAAGTTCGAGCCAACATTGAGAGGAAGAATGAGCAATATGCAAAGCACGCAAATAAGGGGCGTATTAAAGTTATTTTTGAACCAGGAGATTGGGTTTGGGTTCATATGAGGAAGGAGAGGTTTCCCACTCAAAGGAAATCTAAGCTGCAAACAAGAGGAGATGGACCCTTCCAAGTTCTAGAGAAGATCAATGACAATGCCTACAAGTTGGACTTGCCAAGTGAATATGGTAATGTAAGTGCTACCTTTAATGTGGCTGATCTATCTTTGTTTGATGTAGGTGATGAATCTGATTCGAGGATGAATCCTTTTGAAGAGGGAGGGAATGATAGAGACGCAACCAATGATAGAGACGCAACCAGCCCATCTAAAGATCCTTTGCATGGAATTGAAGGTCCTATGACTAGGGCCAAGACTAAGAGGATGAAACAAGCTTTGGAAAGCCTGATCATAAAAATCAAAGGAAAAGAAGACCAACGTGAGATAGAGGCTGCACCTAATTGGGTCACTTTCATACAATTGGGTGAAGATGCTTTGAGTCCAACCTGAAGACAACACTTTGGAAAGTCCAAATCACATGACAAGAAGCATTCATGGGAAGGCCAACTTTCCTATTGTATTTGGATTTTCGTGCATACTTTTGGGGTGATTTTTCAGATGATGTTTTGTATTCCCTAAGTCACATTCAGACTTTCTTGTAGTTCCCAAAATCACTATAATTACTTTGGGATCTTTTTCCTAAGTTCTGGTTACTTTTCTAGGAGTAGGTGTAACATGCATCTTTTCCAAGCCTTGGTAAATGCAGCCTTGGAAAATGCATGACAAGTAGTGCTATGTAATTTCCTAGGAGTTGCTTCTCTTTGAAGCCATTTTCAGCCTTAAAATAGCACCTGATTGTACTTGAGAGGGGGAGGACGCATGAATGAAATTTGAGAGTTTCTCTTATGTGAGAGCTTCACCTTGGTTCTTGGATTAGAACTTGATAGTGTTGGTTCTACCGGCAGGTCGCGGTTAGGGTCATGCTTCTTTTGATAACTTTGGTTCTATCAGCAGGTCGCGGTTAGGGTCAAGTTCCTCTTTCTCTACCTGTTTCCAGGACGGTCCGAAGTGTGCTCTTATCATCACACTTCCCCACCACTCGCAGTATAAATAGAAGACCAACCCCCTTCTTTCCCACTTGGAGTCCAAACGGTAGCTTGCTAGTCTCATGGAAATTGTTTTGGACGTAAGAACAAAATAATTCTCTATGGTGTAACAAAATATCTCTTATTTCCAACTCGAATAGATTCTTTCTTTTGATTTCCAAATGAATGTTCTTGTCTTGCCTTGAAGGGTGTACTAATTTTAATTTGCTTCTGATCTCGATAAAGCTACTCAGAATCAATTGGCAAGAGGTCAACGATTACGTGAGTTGCTTAAACAATAATATTGATCCGATTCAGTATCATCAGAATTCAATTCATCCCGTTGAATTGACAGGAGTAAAATTTCCGCAGGGTCCCAAATGAATTGGCTTATTCGAAAAAAGCCTTGTTCTTTGGAAGTGGTTCCGAGGAGATTGGCAAATTATCTTATAAAATAATTAAAGTAATTATCGGAGGATTAATTAGTAATTAGATTGCTAATGAACTCAATTGGATTGAGTAATTAGACTAAGGATGAAACAAATTGAATTAGATTCAATTCTGGGCTCAATCAGGGTTTTTTTAACCTGATTGGATTGGGTCTGAATCAAGAGGACTTAGGTTGACCAAATTAAATTAAATTAAATTTGTGCTTAATTAGGGATTGACCTAATTGGATTAGGTTCAACCCAAAATAATTGGACAATCCTAATTGTTAGGATTTAATTAAATTAAATGGGTTTGATCTGAAACTGTTCAGATCTCGAAATCCACATGTCACATATCCATGCATGGCGCCATAAATTGATTTTAAATATAATTAAAAATTAATTTAATTTATTTAATGGTGCCATGTGACACGTGGCAACATCAAGGACCTCCTTCATCATCAGATGGGGTGACATGGAGAGATAAATTCATGAAAAGAATTGGATAAGATCAAATTCTCTCTCTTTATGGCATATGTCATCCTTATCTTTATCTCACTTCTAATTAAGCTTGAATTTCGAATTTAATTACCATAAAATCACCACGTGACCCTCTAATCTGATTGGGGGCATGGGAATTTCGAAATTTATAGAGGGAAGTGGCAACATGATGAATGGTTTAGATTAGATCAAGCTTCATCATGTAATGGCGCATGAACTTTAATTTTGAATTCAAAATTCAAAACCCCACAAAATCCTCCCCAAATATGGGATGGTTGGCATGAAGTTAGAGGGGATAGCAACATTAAAAGGATCTCCATCAGATGGTGGTCGAATTCAAGGAAAAAAGAGAGAAAAAAAAGAAAAAAAAAGGGAAAGAAAAGAGAGGAACCCTAGTTCATGCATGGAAAAATTCTGCATTCAATCTAGCCGTCTTCTTCCTCCTCTAAGTCCATCACGCTATTAGGTTTGGGGTCCCTGATAAGAGTCTTTAGATAAGATCTAAGTCCTCTTCAATCCCTCTAAACCTTTCCTCCAAGTTCTTCTAAGAAGGCGGATCAAAAGTTGATAGCGTTGGGAAGATCAAATTTCAGCCTCAAGAAATTCTGCGCAAGCTAGCACTTCCGCAGGATTGGATCTCTCTAAAAACTTCGCGTGTACTTCTCGTAGAGGCCATTCATGTGTGTGGCTGCGAAGTCAAGGATCAGATCCATAAGTTTCATCCATCATAAAAGGTATTAATCTAGCATTAATCATTTATTATGGTGTCAAAATCTAGGTCCGATTCTTCGAGATTTTACTCTCTTTTGGGGCTCCTCACGGAGATATCTCCAGAATCCATTCGATGGATATTCGGAGATTAATTGGAATAGAGTTCTTAAGTTTCAGATTTGATAGTTAATCATGCATAAAAGTTTTAGCATAATTGTTTAAACAATTCCAGCATAATCTTATGTGTTCTTAAGGTGCTGATTTATAGATTTAATCTTGTAAGCATGCATGAATTAAATTTTTTGATTCGGTTTTTCCGCTGTATTTTTTGAAACTTAAAAAGAACTACGTATGGCTTGATTCTCCTTATTAAAGGGGTACGTAGGCAACCCGATCAGGTTCAGCCATGGTTTTCAAAAAAAAAAAAATTCAGCACGCTTAACACCGAAGAACCTAAAATGTTTAACTTTCACCACCCACTATGTACAAATGGTGCACCATTCCATTGAATCAGGTGGAGGGGAAAAATAGTTGGTTGGCCATAGCACAAGCAGATGTAGATATAATGTTGTTGTAAAATAGGCTATTCTTGAAGGAGTGGTAATTTGTATAATTTTTTTTAATTTTACTTATGAAGAAAGCATTTTATTTAGCATGATCATATTTTGATAGGTATCAAGAATTCAATTCATCACTTGTTGGGGGGCAGTTGCAACACAAAATTGTGTTAAAATTTTGATTTTTCTTGATATTGCCTGCTTGTTTATCATATTAGTACTTCATTATCACAAGCTTGGTGGTTATATTTTTAATTAGGGCTACAAATGTGTTAGGTGGACTTGTGGCCTAACCTGATCCAAACTCTATTAGACCCAATCTAATCCATATTTGTAGACCTATGGTTGGGTTAGGTTCAAAAGTTTGACCTGATCTAAAATCTAGGCCGTGTTCAGGTTTTGTATTTTCTACCTGACCCAACCCAACTTGTATATCATTGAATATAGTTTGAGTCAACAAAAATAGACCCAATTGCTTACACAACATCTATGCAAATGGCCAAGAGATATGGTCTGGTCAAATACCAATTTGGTGACATCACTACAAATAGGCCAAGGAATGGTGACTTTTGGGAAGGATAGAACAGCCACGTACTTGAAGACCTTGTCCATAGTATGGCAATAGTTTGGGTCAAGATAGTAAACTAAAGGATAGGCCAAGTATAGAAAGTGCCCCGAGCAAAGACCCATCGGGTGATAAACCAAACTTGGATTAGGCATCAAAGTATAGATCGAGCATAGCCTGAATACAAGACAAGAGACCGGAAACAAATCAAGTATCAAACAACAGACTAAGCATAGAGTGTTGGGATGTAGATCGAACATGAAAAATACCAAGTACAATCCAAGCATTAATCAAGTGATAAGACATGAGACAATCCTCAAAAAAGGATTTATGTTGCAGAAAGAACAAATCCTCATATTAGAATAAAGTTCTCTGGTTGGCCAAGAACAAAGCATCTAGATATTAGTAGAGTAACTAGTAAATGGTTACTATGATATAGATCATGCAGAATAGGGAGTAACACCCAAATAATGGAAAGGATGACAACTGTCAAAGGTAGTGGAGGCATAAAACAACAGAAATGGACCATCTATTCTAGTAGTTATAGAAAAGAAAATATAAATTTGTAATTACAAAGAGAGATCTTTTTTTTTTAAAATGATCAATGAATGAAATATTTGTCTTTATTTTCCAATTAATTTTATTTTTATGTTATATTTTCTGTAATTTATTTTGTATCCTAATCTATCACCATTATCTTTCTCAAGTAGGCAGCATCCTAATAGTGAAAGGTTTTATTTAAGATTGCTATTGGTAGTAGATCTTTTGAAAGTAGAGCTTTTAGGAAGTAAAAATTTTATTAATAGAGCTTTTACAAAAAGCTATTTGCTATTTATTATTTGGTAACTATATTTCTAAAGTGTTATAGAATTTAACATCTATTTCTTCACTAAATTGAGAAAATGCTTTTGGTATGACAAAATGACAATAAAAGATACTTCATAGTATTGTATAATATAGTATATCGTAATGTAATATTACATATTAAAATATTATTATATAATACAATATTATTATAATGTAATATAAGGTGGTAATATTTAATATAATATAATAATATTATAATATAGTATAATATAATATTGCATAGAATAGCATAATAATATAGTATAATATGATATAATATAATATAATGTAATATAATGTAATACAATGTATTAATAAAATATAACATAATATAATATATTATTATAATATAATGTAATATAATATGATATTATATAATAACATGATATGATATGATATAATAATATAATATTACTGTTTTCACCCTATCTTAACAACTTAGCTGAAGATTGAGTAAGTGTCACGTAGACAAGGCAAGACGAAGTAAAGATAGACAAAAATTATGTGACCTTTGCTAGTTGGAAAGGATCCAACCATGAGAAATCTTATCTTACCTATAGTAGTATAGACCAAAGAGGTAGAATTCAGCCAGGGTGTTGCTGATGAGCATACCGACAAACTATTCATTGTACAAAGTGTATGAAGTCGAATGGCTGTAGGAGTAGGCTGAGGTGATTGAATCGGTCTCCAAGACATTCTCAAAAGTGTAGAAGATTGCATTATAGGCTGGAGTAAAGAAAGATGACCAATGTAAGATGGTTGCATAGGTCAAAGCCAAAAAGATATGATTATCAACCTAATAGTTGCAGAGCAACTATGCCAACAAATATGCACAGTGGAGAATAACTTGTATCAGTTATCAAAATTATCAGAAGTGGAGGCCAGATGCAGTGACAACTGTCAAAGTGCAGTTATTATTTGTTAGCATAAATAAGTAAAAATTGTACTTTGGAAGGACCCTTAGATAATCAAATCAATGCATTTTATCTTGTCTTAGTTTACCATAGTTTCCATCTTAGAAATAGTTATAACTTAGCTTGGTTCTCTAGTACTGTACCCAAATGCTATACCCCTATTCCCATCCATATCTACGTCCTTCGAATAGTAGAGTGATGGTGGTGAAAGTCCTTTAAGGGCAAGGCATTTGGACATATACTATTCTCAATGCTCTTTTCGATCACCATCACCTTTCCGGCGGATTTGATGTCGGTGGCACATGCATGCATATCTACCTTTGCTATTTGGCTTATCACTACTCTCTTCCAGCACACTCAGATTAGACTCCACCAATGGATCCCGTGGCACATTCGGACAGAATGGAAAGAGGGCCAACAGCCTTGTGGTATGTCCAGTGAGACCTTGTGTAGTCATCATCATATTGGTTCTAGTAATATGCTACGTATCTACCATCATGCGGTGCAAAAGAATGTTAAAGTAGCAATTGCAGAGAAAATGATTACTATATTAAGGCCACTTTTGGAGGAATTTATAGCCTCTTCGGATTCAATAGTGGAACAAGTTGAAAAACTTATTTCTATAGTTGAAAGACGATATGTTCAGTCGTAGTACATTTAAGCATATCTTGTGGAAGAGGAAACCGATCCTATCCTTATGGAGGATGGATCGATTTTACAAGAAACTATTGTGATGTATGAAGAACCCGAGTTAGAAACTTTGCCTCATCAGAAGAAAATACCCGAAGATTATTCAATGGAGCCCTCAGAATCCATTGATTGAGAGAGTGTAGAAATCACGCCAACAATGTTACGTCAGACCGAACTATCAAGGGATATTTCAGTCAACACCTAACTAATATTTGAGATTCTTGGTCATGGTGAGTTGCACAAGGTTGCTGGTAAAGTCAGCAGATCCATGCAAACAGTAATTCCCAATCATTTTTCCAAGAGTAAATGGCAAAATTATAATGACTTTATAACATCGGCTATAAGTGTCACGAGAGCTAAGAGGCAATCTACTCAAAGAGTACTTTTACAAATTTTTAATGTGATGTGTATTCTAAGTGCATATGCTCGAGGAAAACATAATAATGTCAAAGCTAATTTGGCTTGGTACCCAATGGTATATATAATTAAAAACCCTTATGTGAATTATGTATAATGGATTTCGGTGCTATACAACAAAAGAGTACTGAAAGATTGGAGAAGTGATAAATTTGGTTTGAAAGAAAAAATAAAAATAGTATTATATTATTTACTAAGAAGAAATTCTACAAAAGTTTTGGCCAATAGGCCGATATAGATAATAATGCTCTATTTTGATAGGTTCTATTCTACAGATCTTTCACAACTTTTTATTTTCTTCTACTCTTTTTGGAGAACTTTAGACTCCAGATTGTAGGTTTCTCCAGGAATCTTACTTTTTAGCAAATATCAGTTAACTTTGCTTTGAAGGATTCCATTCGACTCTTCTGACCAGCATTGAAAATCGTCGGCTTGACCTACGAAGGGGTAGGCCAAATGTTGAAAATGTTGACGACCAAGCCATTAATTGAAAGCTTATATTGAGAGACGCATGCGAGAAAATATAAAGTTAGATGGTTGTACTATTTTATTACTATAGGTAATACAATTACACAAGTACAAGGCCAATTGAATTGATACTCTCAAGAAGTTCTCTTCACTCCTGACTAAGGTAAATAGATCCTTCACTGCTGCCAGCCTGTTGAAGTTAAAGATTATCTAATGTTCTATTTGCCGCACTTCATGATTGATTGTAGTGAGGTAGAATGAGTGCAATGGGCTTAGGGTTTAGGTGCAGATGTGGTTATAAGAGTGGAAATATATAAGAATCCATTCCAACCAGTCCAAAATGGTGATGGAGTAGGAATAGCAGAAGGTCAGCCAGAAAAATGTTGACTGCCCAATTCGAAAGTCCTCAGCCAAATTGTGAGCTGGTGATGACAGTATTCCAATGCACAACAAAATTCATTTATGATAATGCCCCAATTTGTGACAGAATTTCAATTCATCAAACTAGTCAGAAGTCAGTCGATCAAAATAAACAGATTGTCTTAGCTAATACTCAATCTTACTCACCATAATAAGTGAAAGTATATCAACAAACATGAGGATAGTTAGAAGGAATAAGAAGGGTGAGCACCAAAAAGAAGAATGTAAGGCCTATTTATAGAGCAGAAATTACAAGAAGATGGATCAAAATTCCTATAAATGCAAAAGATAAAATCAAATCTCTATAGATGTGGAATATTCTTTGAGCAATGCCGTTTTAGTACACAAAAGTATTCCATGAGGAGAAATATTGCAAAAGTATAGAGCTTAAAAAAAATAAAAAAGACGAGCAAATTACCAAAGCGATACTTCAGTAAAAGAATAATAATAGTCAGTCAGTGAATTGGGATTGTGACTCGATAGGTACCAAGAAATGATGATATCCTGTCAGCCTCTTAATTATCAACCGATGAGATGTGAGGGCAATTGTTTACAACTCATCCTATGAGTAAGCACCTTGTGGATAGGGTAAGATGAAGTAAAGATAGATGGAAATCATATGACCCTTGCTAGGTTAGAAAGAGCTTAGCTACGAGAAATCTTATCTATAACAGTATAGACTGAAGAGTTAGAATTCGACTATGGTGCTGATGAGTAGGCCGACGACCAATCATTATACAAAGCGTATGAAATCGAATGGCTGGTAAAAGTAGGCTGAGGTAATTAAATCGATCTTTGAGACATTCCCAAAAGTGTAGAAGACCACATCGCAGGATAGGTTAAAGAAAAATGGTTAATGCAAGATGTTTGATGGGCTAAGAACGAAAAGATATGATTATCAACTTGACAATTGCATAGCAACTGTGCCTACAAACATGTGTAGTGGAGGATAATTAGTGTCAGTTATCAAAAACAGCAAGAGTAGAGGCCAAAAATGGCAATCATCAGAGTGTACAGTTATTATCTATTAATATAAATAAGTAAAAATTGTACTTTGGAAGGACCTTTGGACAATTAAATCAATGTATTTTATCTTATCTTAGTTTACCATAATTTCTATCTTAGGAGTAGTTGTAACTTAACTTAAATCTCTCTACCGTAGCTCGACATTACATCTCTATCCCTATCCATATCTATACCTTTTAAACAATAGTATGATGGTGGTAAAAGTCCTTAAAGATCAAGACACTTGAACCTATGCTACTCTTTATCCTTCTTTCAATCACCATCACTTTTTTAGCTGATCTGATGCTGGTGGTACACTTACATGCATCTACTCTTGCCATTTGGCTTATCACCACCTTTTTCTAGCACACATGGGTAGAGCTTAGCCGACTAATATTGTGGCACATTTGAACGGAATGAAAAGAAAGCTAACAATGACATATTAAAATATTTTTACATAGTATAATATTATTACTATATAATATAATATAATGTACTATAACATAATAAAATATTGGATAGTATCATAATATGATATGAGATATTATAATATAATATAGTAACATATTATTATATTATTACAATAATATCATGGGATTATGTGATTTGTTCTTGAGTATTTTGGTTACCATGAAATTTTTATTAAAATAAAAATAGCTTCCTAACATCAACTGAGTAGAGTTTTTGGAAAGAAGATGTAAAATGGAGCTTCTCCCAAATAGAACTTTTCAGCTTTTTGAGAAATTGTAATACTTCCGAATATTTTACTAAACAAACTAATATCTCCTCAAAGTGCTACCACCCTCCAAATAGCACTTTCTGATTCTCTAAAAACTCTCCCAAATAAGGTAGAGTCCTTGAAGGTTCAAGACACTAGAACCCATAAGTCTCTATACTTTTCGATGAGAATCGGTGGCATGCTTCTGCAACTATAAGCCAATTAATTTGTTGTACTCATATATCCATAAAATAGGCCTCTACCAAGCCAATCCAAACCTAATTCAGCCCAGCCCAAAAATCTAAACCATATAAAAACCTCCTTTCAGTCACTCTAAATATTTTTTCTAATTTATGGAATAAAGTCTCATTTAAGATAATTTCTCTTTTTTCATCTTAACAACCAAATTGCTCATCTATTTTCACTTAATTAAATTTAAACATTTATATTTCATTGTTTGTTTGGGTAAATTCTTTTCTATAATGTCTTCAAGTATGTTAATATATGTTTTAGAAATTGCCGCCAGTAAACTTAAAAATCATCAATGACGTAAATATAATTTAAAATTTTTGAATAAAAATTCTAATTTCCATTTAAATTTTATTTTTTAGTAATTTTTATTTTAATTATCAACTATTATATTGTAGCTATAATAGACGGTTAAATGCTTGACTTGAATTGTAAACCTAACCCATATTCTGACCAGAGCTCTAACATTTGGGGATGGGTTTAGATGATAGTTGCTCTCAACCAACCCGAATATCTCGATGGATTTAAAATTTTTTCCATAAACTTGGCCTAATTTGATGTGCTTAGCAAATGGGTCAAATCTGAGTTTAAAATTATGATCCAAATATAAAATCACGCACGATAGGATTCACGTGGGTATCTAACCAATGCATTTGATGCCGTGTTTGCAATTGATACAAAACTTGAGGCAATAATTATCCTCAATTCCCGCGTCCCCATCCTCCGTGCGGGTCCCACAGGGACCATCGCGTAGGCCGACCGCCATTCGTCCACATGGTGGGGACCTCCCTGGCAACGGACCCGCTCTCCATTTCCACGCGCACACCGCGTTTCCCAACTTGGCATCTCCGCACGTGCCCGATCTGCCTTGCGTCGTTTCGCCTCGCCGCTCAAATCTGATATCCCTCCCTCTCTCTCCTCCGTGATCTGCCTTCCTCTCTGTGTCGCAGTTGTGGGTATATTATTATAGAGTGCCAGCCAGCCAGCCAGCCAGCCAGCCAGCCAGCCAGAATTCGATCCGTGGACGAACGGAGGAGAAGTAGTAGAGTAGAGGAGAAGGGATTCGGGTGAGATAGCGATGGCGACGAGGGTGGATCTCGACGGGAACCCAATCATGCCGATGACGATCTGCATGATTGGGGCCGGGGGGTTCATCGGCTCCCACCTCTGCGAGAAGCTCATGGCGGAGACCCCCCACACCGTGCTCGCCGTCGACGTCTACAACGACAAGATCAAGCACCTCCTCGACCCCCCGCCGCTGGAGCAGCACGGCGGCCGCCACCCCTGGGACGGCCGGATCCAGTTCCACCGCCTCAACATCAAGAACGACTCCCGCCTCGAAGGCCTCATCAAGATGTCCGATCTGGTTCGAACGCCTCTTTCTTTTCTCTCATTTTTTGTTTCTTTACCTTCATTTTGCTTTTCTGCATTGATGCTGCTTTAGATCTGGATCTTGGGTTTTATTTCCTTATAGTTTCTTCTAGAATTTACCCATTCCAAGATCTTATGTAGATTTTTTTTCGTTTCTTGCTGGGCAGACTATCAATCTGGCGGCAATCTGCACGCCGGCGGACTACAACACCCGTCCTCTCGATACCATATACAGCAATTTCATCGACGCCCTTCCGGTGGTAAGTTTTGTTATTCCAATCTTCATGTTCTATCATTTTTCTTTGTTCCGAATGTGGATCTAGCATTGGAAATGGTGCAGGTTAAGTATTGCTCAGAGAATGGCAAGCGGCTCATTCACTTCTCGACTTGTGAGGTGTACGGGAAGACGATTGGATCATTCCTCCCGAAGGACAGCCCACTGAGACAGGTGCTTTTTTTCGCATCGTTATCTGTCGCTTTCATATCTCATCTTTAAAGAAATAGTTCTTTCTGTGACATGGCATTGATCTCTGTTGTGGGTGTTAGACTCGGAGCCTCCGTTCTGTCTCTTATTCTGGTATATGAGGAATCATCAGTATTTCCAGGCATATATTTTTTTCTCCTTATAATTAAATGCAATCGATGTTGGTCCTTTGACTATATAATGGGAAACATGCAGCAGGTTGTTGGATTAATAGGGGCCATACCCAGATAGACTGCCCAATCCACGAATCCAGCAGGAAATCCAACCAATCCTGCTGGATTTCCCTAACAGGCCCTTAATGAAATCAGGTGTTGCACCTTGAAGTTGGCCATCTCCAATGGGAATTATAAACATTCTTGAAATAGAACTAGAAATCAAAGCAACAGATGCATGGCCTTGTAAGAATCTGCAACTTTACAAGCTTTCTTCATTTCTTACTCATTAGTTCAGGGGACTTTACCGTGTTTTGGTTCAAATCCTTCTGAAAAGTCTGCATCTATGTAAGACTTTCACAAAAGAGTATCCAGAAACATATGGAGATTGCTAATTTTCTTGAGGTGTTTTGGTAACCAATTTCTTTTCATAAGTTACAACTTCCATGCCTCATTGATTGGATTCAAACCTCCTCAAGGTTAATTTTGTTGAAAGTAGACTTATTTCTCATTCTGACATGGGCTGGTCCATAATGTGATTTAGGTCTAATTCAGTTATGGTTTATACTAATTTAAATGCAAGTGGGCTATGCTGTTTAAGCCTGGTCCTAGTGTCCAAGGCAATTGTCAAGGCCTGAATACAAGGTCCGAATCTCCTTGTTTCTCCTGACCTAAAAGATTTGGACCTATTTTATCCCAATGGAGAGCAAAGATCTCTTGTTTTCCAAAAATTGAGAGATACTCATGTTGGATGACCACCATTTTAGTCTGATCCTACCCTCTCGTGCACTGTCAGAGCCCCTTTTAGTTTTCATGACACATTTCCAGCTCTGTTGCTTTGTCCATTGAAGTCCAGCCCCAATTTGTAAGCATCCTTTTGACATGCTCTTAGAACTTGCCAATCTGAGTTCAACCTTGGCTAGGACTTTTGGATCAGCCAAACCTCAGTAACAAGGAACTGCTTAGAATTAAGCAACTGCTTCCGAAACTTCTTGAAAACTGGAATCTGCAAGCACTTCCTAAATGCTTTCTTACTTGAAGGTAGTTTTAGCATATTTGCTTATCTACAACCACACCTGCATCTGTTCTTGATTACGCAGCTAAGGGCCAAATGTAATCGAATCAGGGATAATACTTTCACCATAATGTTTGTGCTCATGATTTACATCACAAGTTCTTAGTTTTTTCTGTCATATTGATATCTTATTACTAGACCTTATTAAACCATTGTTGCCTTGGATATTCATCATGGAATGACTCAAATAAGGCTTTTGAAGAGAAAGAGACTAGATTTGATGTTAATTATTTGACAATTTGATCATCTATTATATAGCATCAATCACCCATCAAGTGTAGAAATGTGTGAGATGCCCAACAGGGCCATGCCACGTGCAGCACATTTTGCATATTTCAAGGGTCTGGTGGGGAGCCAACTCTACTTGCGATGAACACATAACTAACTCATTTTCATTTCAAATTCTTGCTTATTTCAGTATAGCTATTCATTTTTTTATAAATAGTATATTCATATTCAAATAAAGATATGGTTGAACGTTGCAAGAAAGTTGTATGTATATTTACAATTTCACATCCTTGTGATACTCTAGATCTAGAGGATGCAGAATATTTGTTTATAATGTTTGCGCTAGTCTTGATTTTCTTATGGACAATATGAAGTTCAACATAGAAAATGTTCACATGTACTCTATACTTAATTATATTCATTCATAGTTAGATATACTCATTTAATTACATGGTCAATGTTAATGGTTCTAACATTTTTTTCTTTATTTATATGTTCTGGTCAACATAGGTCATAGATGAGTCTTTTGGTTGTCTCACTCAAGTCATTTCTCTTTTTTTGGCATTATTGATCTGATCCTAATATGGCGGGCCTTGGCGCAATGGTATGTTATAGATCCGAAATACAGAAACAACCTCTTTGCATGCGGGGTTAAGATTGTTTATATTTAACCCTCCCTAGACCTCATTTTGGTGGGAACCTCATGCATTGAGACACCTGTATTTTATTGATTTAATCTTGATACCCAACTTCTCAACCAGTGTTCTTTATTAATTTCACAAGTCTATTCTTCCAAATTTAGTTTTAAGAATTTATCAAGTTCCTTTCTTAAGTTGTTGTGAATTAACTTATGGATGATCAGCAACAAAACTGAAATGAAAATAATAAACCTTTGGGAACTTTTAATTATTAAAACTTGATACTTTTCTGTATCCATACTAATTGAATGATATCTGCTGATATTCTAATTAATGTTAACTAGGTTTTTGTATTTTTTCTGTGTACTCTGTTAGTTCTCAATACACTGTATTACCATGTGAATACCAATTTTGATTGAATAAGATGATTACCTTAACTTTCGTACTGCTTGATTCATTTTGTTTACTTTCTAACAATGCCTTATGTTGCTGGGATAGGATCCAAATTTTTATGTTCTCAAAGAAGATGCCTCCCCATGCATCTTTGGTCCTATTGAGAAACAGAGATGGTCTTATGCATGTGCAAAGCAACTCATTGAAAGGCTAATATATGGTAAGCATAATTTTATGGGCTGCAGTTGCAGAATGCACCTGTACTATTCTTTGTCTGACTGTTTCTTGTTACATTTGAATATCTGTAGCTGAAGGTGCAGAAAACGGACTTGAGTTTACCATTGTAAGACCTTTCAACTGGATTGGACCAAGGATGGATTTTATACCTGGAATTGATGGTCCAAGTGAGGGTGTTCCTAGGGTTCTAGCATGCTTTAGTAATGTATGTACCAGTCTTGTGAAAATCAATTGTATTATTTTTGCTATCAAGAATTCTAATTTGATAAATTATGCAGAACCTTTTACGTGGTGAGCCTCTTAAACTTGTTGATGGTGGCCAGTCCCAAAGAACTTTTGTGTACATCAAGGATGCTATCGAAGCTGTTCTCTTAATGATTGTGAGTTATTTTTGTTTCTCTTCTTTCTGCCTTGTATTTATATTCCGAATTAGCTACCTGACTGACTTTGTCTTTTAGGAAAATCCTAATCGAGCAAATGGTCAGATCTTTAATGTGGGGAATCCTAATAATGAGGTTACAGTAAGGCAACTTGCTGAAATGATGACACAGGTGCTTACAGGCACTTCGTTATGCTTGCTAATGATCTAGAGGATATTATTCTACCTCTTTCCCTAATCTATGGTTGCTCTTGCAGGTGTATGCGAAAGTGTCAGGAGAGCCAGCACTTGTGCAGCCGACAATTGATGTAAGCTCCAAGGAATTTTATGGTGAAGGTTATGATGACAGTGACAAGCGTATTCCAGATATGACTATAATCAACAAGCAACTTGGTAAGTCAGCCCCAGTTGCACTTTCACTGCTTGCCCCATGATTGCCCTAGTTTGTATCGCCTCTGAAATAAGTTTTACACTGGATGACCATGTCTTTGTGCAGGTTGGAACCCAAAGACTCCTCTGTGGGATCTGCTGGAATCGACTTTGACCTACCAGCACCGAACATATGCAGAAGCAATCAAGAGGGCAATTGCAAAACCTGTTGCATCCAGTTAAGATCAGGGCACTTGGATCAGTTGTCACAAAATTAGTTCTGAATATGCATCCCTCGGGTGCACTTATGATATTCTTTTACTACTGCTCATATGCATTTAAGTTCCTTTGGCCTTTTTCTCTCTTTTTTTTTTTCTGGTGTTAGTAGGTGATAAAGTATTAGTACCTCGATTCCTTATCTCTATTCAGAGTGCAAAGACAGGAAGATATGATTTTCTGTATTGCTGCCTTCTTTTATTCAACTACTGTTTCCTACCAAGAACCCATGAAGCTGATACCCTGCAATTTTAGTTGCTCCATGTTTTATTTGTTTGTAGGTTACGATATTGTACACAATACACAATATGCACCAATTGCTTCTGAATTGGTTACAATCCAGTAATGATACCATAGAAAATTTGTAATAATGAATTTGCTTAGTTTTGATGGTTTATTTATCTATTTATTTATTTATTGATCGATCTCGCTCGTGCTAGCAAGCGAGCATGGGAGTCATACACTAAGAGATTGTTTGTGGCCCTGAAGGTAGAGATGCATTACCGCTTGAGCTGTAGGTAGTCTACATTGAGGAGCTCGATCTCCTTTGTTTTGTGAATGCTACAATGGGAGGTAGCGAGGAGAAGGAAATGTTGAGGGTGGTAGGGTGCTGTCTCAATGGCCAGCAAGGGTCAGGGGGGGTTTGAACGCAGGGTGGCAAGATGTGGATGCTACAGGTAGCGAGGGAGATGAGTTCAAGCAGAGGGCAATGGAGCTTCGATGCTAGCTACGGCAAGAGGTCGGGATATGGGCTCGATTTTTAGGATAGCATGGCATGGATGCCATCGCTGTCAAAGGGTTCGGAGATGGGGATCAAGCAAAAGGGCGACGTGTGGATGCCATGGCCGATGGGTGATCGGAAGGAGAGCATTGAACTGGCAGAGGGTATGGCGCCGGCATTGGGTCAGCGGTAGGGGTTCAAGTTGAGGGCTAGGTTAGTGGGGAATTTTAGAATGGGGGCTTTTCCATCCGTGAGGAGGGGGGGGGGGGGGGGGGTATCGAGAGGGCGATAGGACCTTCCTGATGACCATCAGTGGCGAGGGCAGTGGGGCGTGGGAGCAAGGTATGGTGGAGGGCTTGAAAGAGGTGTCGAAGGTGGAACAGCCGAAGGCTTTAGGAGTCCTTGAGCAACTCACGCCTTTACGTGCAGGTTGAATTGCTGGATTTTAGGGCTAACATGTAGCTAAGCTGCGGCTCAAGATACAGCCTGCAAGTCATATGCTTCTAAATGATGATGCCAAACCAAATTACAACTCAAACCTCCAAGCGGGTTGAGTTGCAGCTGATTAAACACAGTCCTAAGTAGAGATGGTAGGTTGTACGTAGGTCGTGCCAGAAAATTTTAAACTTGAATCTAATTATTAAATAAGCCAGAATTTGAAACTTCAAGCTGATATATTTAATAAACAGATAATCTGATCTGATCTGCTTAACATGTTCAATAAATAAATCATATTGGGTCAAATCCAACAGTAAACTTATTTAATTGTTAATACCTGTATAACGTGTATACCTAACTATTAAACAATGGTTAACTATCTAACTTGTTTAACTTAATCCTAAACACTATAGATCAGTGGCCGGAATAATTCTACTCACTCAAAATCATGATTATCAAGCGAAAGTTCAGACATTCTCTGTTATCTTGGTACCATAAAAGCAGAGAGTAGATAGTTGTTAGAAATGCAAAAATTCACATGAAAAATATTAAGAACTTGGTCAGGATCAGCTTATTAAAATTAACAATTTCATGTGAACTTAATATCAGAAAGCTTCAATCAGAAGATAGAAGATCAAGATCCATGTTTCAAATCACACTATAAAAAGTCATTAACTGACGAAAGACCAAATTTCTAGAGCACTAACTGACAGCAGGCTCTTTAGCGGTGCACGATATTTGCAGCAGAATGAAAGGTAATCTCCGGTCAAATTTTTAAATACAGATAATGGTACAAGAAATCATTAGAGGATATGTTTGTCAAATCATCTAGCAACCGGTCAAGAAAGATGTTACTACTGTAGTAAAACTGCCACAAATTCTTTATCTATAAATATAAAGCAAATAGCTTAAATGGTAAAGTGGCTATTAAGAAAATGTGGATTCCAAAAGCAACCATAAAAGCTAATCTATAAGGACCCAAAAGGACTTAGATACCTAAGACAAAATTTTAAATTCTGTGATGCAGGTGTGTCTAGCAGCCCATAGATCAAATAAAAGATAATACTTAGTAGGTGCTCTAGACACATGTCAGGGAATGAATCACAATTCATTGTGATTCATTTTAGAATTGGTAAAATTAGTATCACTCCCTCTAATTTTATTACTACTAGATGGTCTTAAACATAATTTACTTAGTATTAATCAATTATATGATAAAAGTTTTAAAATAATTTTTGAATCCTCCATATGCATTGTTTCTAGTCCCAATGATAATGACATTAAGTTTATAGGGCATAGGCATAGAAATATATACTTGGTCAATCTTGACCATTTATTTATAAAGAACATGCAATGCTTGGTTGCCATGAATGCCTAAACCAATCAGACTAGTTGGTTGTAGCATCATAGATTAGCTTATGCAACTATGGATCTTATTTTGAAATTAGTTAAAAAAAGATTTAGTTATAAGTCCGCCAAAATTAAATTTTGAAAAAGATAAATATGTGATGCGTGCCAACTAGAAAAACAAACTAGAGTTTTCTTCAAATCTAAAAATTTAGATTCAACTTCTAGGCCTTTGACACTACTACATATGGATTTATTTGGGCCACTAGGACTTCAAATCTAGGTGGCAAACATTTTGGTTTTATCATCATAGATGATTTCTCAAGATTCATATGAATTTTATTTCTTGCACATAAAGATGAAGCTTTTTCTGCATTTACAAAACTTCATAAAAAGATTTCAAAAAAAAAAAAAGAAAGTTCTTAAAATAAGAAGTAATCATGGAACTGAATTTGAAAATCATAACTTTGAAAAATTTTATAATAAAAATGGAATAGAACATAATTTTTTTGTATCTAGGATATCTCAACAAAATAGGGTGGTTGAAAAAAAAAATAGAACTCTTGAAGAAATTGCTAGGACTATGCTATGTGAAGGTTATTTTCCAAAATATTTTGGGCTAAGGCAATCAACACAGCTTGTTACATTTTAAATATAATTTCTATCCGACCTTTGTTAAAGAAAACACACTATGAGCTTTGAAAAAAATAGAAAATCCAAAATTTGGTTTTTTCATATTTTTGGATGCAAATATTATGGATACTTATCTTGCAGGATATTTCAGTGTTATGGATGTTTAAGTGTTTCTCAATGTATCTCTTGGGAAAATTTTCTTTTTTTAGATTACCTTTTTTGATCATTAAAAAAAGGGGGAGAAGTACAAAGTCAAATACCAAAAGAAATACAAAGTTAACTACCAAAAGAAGAATAAATGGAAACAAGAATGAAATTAAGTAAGAAGAAATAGTAATAAGAAGGATTCAACTTATACATCAACAAGCGGAGAACTGCTTGTGGCAGCATATAAAACAAACTTTGTGATAGTTTTCCTAAGAAATTTTGCTCCATTCCAGTTCTACTCAATCAAAAATGAATGTGAATTTCTTTATCTATATTAAGTTTCAAAAGATATCATCCTTATTTATACTATTCTTTTCTGGAACTCAAAAGTTTTGTCATCATCAAAAATGAAGAGATTGTTGACCCAAAAAGTTTAATTTTGATGATGCAAAAATATTTGAGTAAAAAGTTTACTAATCAGTTGCTTACAGTAAGCCTGAAAATTTGTAGAAAGCAAAGAAAAAATCTTTCGGTAACTCTTATGTTGACCACCTAATGGATTTTGATGAATACAAAACACGAGAGTATAATTTCATTTATCTTAACAATTTAATTGAGGATTTCATGTGTTTAATTAAGAATATTGTTAAGAAATGTCTAGGCAAGTTCTCATAATTTTTATGAATTTATTGAAGAATTTTTGAGTTGAAGAAAACAGATCAGGGACAGCCGAGACGTCTCCGGGTTGTCTCAGAGACGTCTCTGGCACAAACAGGAAGAATTGGCACGTCTGGAGACGTCCCCGGTACCTGCGGAGTCGTCCCCGCAAATAAAAAGCAGACCAGCGGAGTCGTCCCCTAGATAGCGGAGACGGCTCTCTCAGGGTTTTTCAGAGAATGATTTTTTCGGAGATAAGGCAGCGGAGACGTCCCCTGAAAAAGTGGAGTCATCCCCATGCAAAAAGCGCAAACAAGCGGAGACGTCCCCGTAAAGCGCGGAGACGTCCCCGGAGCGCGGAGTCATCCCCGAAGCAGCGGAGTCATCCCCATGCAAAAAGCGCAAACAAGCGGAGACGTCCCCGTAAAGCGCGGAGACGTCCCCGGAGCGCCTGGGACGCGACTGACAGCTTTTCAGGTTTGATTTGAATTTCAAATCTTCTCTACTTTATCTCTAACGGCTATATTTGCTTTTTGGGCTATAAAAGGGAGGTCTTAAGTGCTTCTCAACAACTCTTCACCAACCAAAAGCAAAATCATTCAAGAGGGAAGTTAGAAAGAAAAGCTCAAGGGAGTGAGTGCATTCAAGAAAGGAAATCAAGTGCTTTCAAGTCTCCCAAGCGATTTCAAGCTCAACCACTCTCGTGTGCTCGGGATTCAAAGCTCACACCCAACCATACGCGTCCCACATCGGAAGAATCAACATCTCCCACGCTTCCAACGGCAAAAAGGGTTCTTCCGATTTTATTGTTTCTCATTGTTATATTTGCTTCTTAAGAGCTTTCAAATCTTTTGTAAAACGTTTGAATATTGAGCTTGTTTCAGTCAAGGGACTTGGAACAAGGGATAGGGGTCCCAAGCCTAAGTTAAAATTGGGGGATTGTAGGGTTCGTTGTTAGCCCGGGGTAAAACAACGAGTTGGGTAGTTCACTCGAAAAACTACCGGATTGTAGGGTTCGTTGTTAGCCCGGTGTAAAACAACAAGTTGGGTTGTGAGCTTGTAAAACAACCGACTGTAATCTTGAGGATTATAGTGAAATTCCCAAGAGGTCTTGGGGAGTGGATGTAGGTGCTGGGGTGCACCGAACCACTATATGTCCTTTGTGTTTGTAATGCTTCTAGTTATTGTCTAACTAACACACTTACTTACTTAGATAAATTGCTTGCTTAATTCTTATCCGCACATCCTTTAGTTGCAAGCATATTTAATCAAGTCGAAGTCTATACATCAAACCCTTGCTAAGTTTAACTTTCACTGTGCATCTATACAACTTAGCATAGTTAATCAAAAAGTTTTAGAAGTAGCATAAAAGTTTTGAAAGACCCAATTCACCCCCCCTCTTGGGTTGTATCTACTGGGCAACAAGTGGTATCAGAGCAGGTGCTCTAAGACTAATTATTGATCTCACGATCAAGAGCCAAAGATCATGACAACTCAAATAGATAGTTTTCTAGGAGAAGGACAATTAATTGATACACCTCCACTATTTAATGGCATAAACTATACACATTGGAAAGCACGCATGCGCATTTTCATACAATCACTTGATTATAATTTATGGAGAGTTATAGTCAATGGAACACACACAAACACTAGTCATAATGAGAAAATGGCTCAACAAAATTCAAAAGCCATGAACCTATTATATTGTGCATTAGATAGGAATGAGTTTAATTGCATATCTTCTTGCATAACTGCTAAAGACATGTGGAATATGCTAGAGGCTAAATATGAAAGCACTAACATTTTTAGTGAATCTGAAATTAGCTCTAAAGAAAAAGAGAGACAAGGTGATATTGAAAACCTATGCCTTGTGGCACACAAGGACGAGGTATGTATTGAAATGTAAAGTGTCTCCTCTTCTGAATATGAAGTATATGATAAACTTGAAAATGATTTTACACTTGATGAGTTACATGATGCATTTCTTGATTTAATGAAAGAACATAAGAAACTCATTTGTAAAAACAAGAACCTGAAGAATGAAAAGAAAATCCTAGTAAATGAAACTGAAATCTTAATTAAGGAAAATAAAGAACTAAATTAGAAAAACCAACTTCTCACTGAAAGCCATGATAAACTTAAGAAAAATAATGAATTGCTTTCAGAAGATAACAAAAGATTAACTAAAGAAGTTGACAAATTAAAACCTGTTGTTGAAAGATTTACTTTGAGCTCTGAAAAGTTGAATCTAATGATAAATAATCAAAGAGCTGAATTTGATAATATTGAATTGGGATGTCAACCTTGGTACACCCAAAAATCTTTCAATAATATGTTTGTTAAAACAGTTTCTAATCATTTTAAAATAGATTCTTATATTGCTGATAAACAGGAACAAAGATTATGCAAAATCTCTTCTGTTCCTAAATCTGTACATTGCAAATTTGATAAACCTAAAAGGCAAAAACAGAAAACTGAAGGGTTATCTACCACTCATGTTAAATCCATGTTTGTTAAATTTAATAAGAAGATGCAGAAATACACTTCTTGTAGTCCTAAAATCTGCAAGCCTATGGACAAAATAGCTATTAAGAAAATATGGGTTCCAAAAGGAACAATAATAGCTAACCTGCAAGGACCCAAAAGAGCTTGGGTTCCTAAGTTGAAAATCTAAATATTTTCTGCAGGTGTGTCTAGCACTCAAGGCTCCAACAAAAGATGTTAAATTGGACATTGGGTGCTCTAGACATATATTAAAGAGTGAAACTTAAAATACACTTAAGAAAAGTGACTAAAATGGAAGAAATAATGTAATTAGTAATTCTTGCATCCTCTCATACTGAAATTGTTTTATTAGTTGATTAAAACATAACTTGCAAGTATTAATCATTCTTTTCTTGCGATATAAGTGATATTTCTGATATGAAAAGAAAATATATCCAAATCACTCCATCTTTCTAGATTATGCTTTACTTATAGATGGATAATTTGGTAAATCAATTCTCCTAAGAATAACTCTATGAATTCTCTATATGCTTGATTGAGAGTTTTTATCCATGGCATTATTGTTTATTGATCATAGATATGATAATGTGTACTTGGTATGCTTTTGAATATATGCACTATGAATACCAAGATTAAAGAAACCATCTTTGGCATATAAAATCAACTCATGCTAGTATGTACTTAATCTCAAAAGACCTTGCCATTGCCTTACTTAGATTATCTTCTGAAAGGTCAAAGTTTGCTATGCATGTTAACTAAGGAAACAAACAAGAATCAATTTCTAGATCTAAAGATGTTGTTTCCATCACTAAGTTTTCAAAAGCTTACATTGGATTTGTTCTTGGCAAATAAAATTGAAATATTTTCTGTATTTGCTAAATCTTGTAAAAGTGTTTCAAATGATAAAGGTTTCCAAACTGTGAAGGTATCATGGCACAGTGTTGAAAACCAAAATCCTGATAAAGTTTATATAGAAATTAATTATTTCAGCACCAAGGACACCTTAAGTAAAATAGGGTTAATAGAATTCTTGAAGAAATGAAAAAGACAATTGTGTATGATAGTCATCTACTTAAATAATTTTTAAAAGCTATCATCACTGCTTGTCATACATATGATTTCTATTAGATCTATTTTTTTTTATGAAAACTCCTTTTGATCTTCTGAAAAATGGAAAATGAACCATTGCATATCTTTCATATTTTTCAGTCATACACGTTATGCTTGATATGTTCTTTTGAAAATAATGCCAAATCTGATAAAGATATTTCTATCTTTGGATATCATTCATCAAGCAATGCATATAGAACATTCAATGAAAAGATTCGAATTGTAGAAATATCAACTCATTTTATTCTTTATGAGACTAATGATTTATTATCAAGATACTAAAATTAAATTATATATGTATATGGTTAATCTTTTACATATAACAATCTGAAAACTTGTTAATAATTAGAACCAAATTGAGTTTTTCAGAAATACACTTAATGAAGTAAAATTGATGATTACTAAAAGACTAAATTAAGAAAAGATGAAATAGATCTTGATGAAATTCTTGCATGATTAGAAGTAAAGATCACCATTATCATTTGCTTGCTTTATGAGCTTTATATTCTATCAAATGAATGTGTAGAATACACTCCTAGGTGCTTATTTTATTAAAGAAGATATATGTTAAATAATCACCATATTTGAAAACACTCATTACAAATATAATAAAGCAATATATGATTTGGAACAAGCATCAAAAGCATGATATAAAAGTTTGAGTAACTTTTTGATAGAAAGTAATAGTGATAAATCTATGCATCAAAAAGAAGAATTTGTGATATCTTATTTGCTCAAAGTATACATTGATGATATCACTTTTTGGTTCTACAAACGAGGATTTATATGAAGATTTTACTAAGCTCATGCAAGGTGAGTTTGAAAAATGTATGATGAATGAATTAACATCTTCTCTCAAACTCCAAATTAAGAAAAACAAGAAAGAGGATCTTCATTGACCAAAGTTAGTCCACAAGAAAACTCTTATAGAAGATTGGCATGAAGAAGGTATTCTATGACCTCATCTTGTAGAATTTGAAAAGGATGAGCAAGGTAGATCTATTGTTTTTAAAGCTGTATTGAAGCATGATAGAATACTTATTTTATCATACAGCTAGTAGACCAGATTGTATGCTCATTATGAGCAAGATTTCAATCTAACTCTAATGAATCATAATTTATTGATAACAAATAAATCATAATCTGAATTTTGATAGAAACAACTGTTTAAGATAAGTTGATTAAAACTTAGCTAGCGTGTCTTATTGATAATTATCTTAAGCAAATAAAATCTAAACTAAATTGATTTTGAAAATAAGAAATTGGTTTGACCTTGATAAATCTTCATATTGCCTCACATGCTTGTCCTTGAACCATCTTGGTTAATGAAACTATCTCTTTAGTTCAAGTGATATGTGCTTGCTTATACTTAGGCAATCTCTTGAGTAAAGTGACTCAACATTCAACTAGTGTCATATCTTGTATTGAGTCATCTAGTTAAAAATATGGTAGATGAATGTTTGTATCTTGAAGAAACTAATGACTTTCTTTCAAGAAAGAAAAGGAGTTTGCAGGATCCTTGAGCAAGAAAATGGGAGATTTCAACTTGAAGGACACCTCCATAAAAGGTACAATAAACATTCACATGCAAACAAGAGAGAGAACTTTCTTTAGCCAAAAGGTTACACATAAGAAATCTAGTAGGTATTTGACTTGAAGAATGCAGAATGATTCGGTAATTTTAGATACCTCTCTCATAAATTAGCTGAGCAAAGTCATTAACTTAAATCTTACTATGGCATGATTAAAGTCTTTAATTATTAATTTCTTGATATCATGTCTATATATGTATTGATTGACTTGTGCTTTTAGAAATTGTTTCATGGTTTGCCCAAACTAAAATATATCTTTACCTATGTCATAACCATGAACTACACAAGTTTATACTTAGAATTTTGATTTAAAATGACTTGTGAGAAGCTACGAATTCTTGGGCATAATGAAAATAGTGTTTGCATGATATACCTCTATACGATACATTTCATTATTTCTTTATTCTGCTCTTTCATGTAGATTACTTGAGAATAACAAAAAGAGAGAGAGATAAAGAAAAGAAAATGGACATTGTTCAAGAGATGAAAAATCTGAGCAAAGGCAAGTACTTCAATCTTAAGGAAAAGCAAAACAAGCATAATATATTCGGCACATTTGGAAGGGATAAAATCTATAATTAATTACACTCAAACAGGAAGAGTTTGAAGTAAACATTTTAACCTTTCTATATTGCTCATCATAGGGATGGTGCCAATGGAGAGGCTAGTGGTAGTACCCGGCACTATTTGACCCAACTATTCGGTGTAGGGCATATTAGGGACGGCACAAGAGGGAGGCTAGTGGTAGTACCTCGTGCCCCTTCCCAACTCCACCGGATAGGGAGAAAATAGAGTATAGAGCTTAAGAAAGTTAAAAGAAAGACAAAGTAAATGAAAGTATACAAGAAAGAATCAATTCAAATTTTTAGTCACATGGAAACACACTTTAAGGATGAAATCAGTGCAAAATTATATTTAAATAGGGGGAGTTTATTTGAAAAGAATTGATTTTGATACTTGACATGCTTGTTCTTAATATTTTAATGTATGACTTAACACACACTATATTTTGCATGTGGCATGATATTTTAAATTATGGGTTCTCAATATCTTTTGTAGTACCCCATACTTGGACAATTTGATTGAATGTTTGAAATGCTACATAACATCTTTTGTTTGGTTTTATTGAAAAGAAAATTCAGATTTGTTATTCACAATCATCGTTAAAATCTGAAAGATAAATAAATTTGTAAAAAAAAAGAGAGAAGAGAAGGATATCTCTATTTAGGCAAAATGAATTGAGTTTGTCTTATCCATCAACTTGCTTAACTTTGATACATAATACCCTAATACTTGTTAAAAAATCCTCCATTTAGTACCAAAACTCAACATTTAATACAAAGATTCTGAATATGCTCTTATATGTTTGAAATATGTATTTTCAATCGTAATCATTTAAGATGAGCTATAATGTGATTTTGAAAGCCTTTATTGAAAATCCTATGTAATTCAGAATCTGATTTTGTATAAAAGCTTAAACTAAATGTGATTTTTTAAATAAAGTCTTACTTTAGGAAAAACAGAATTAATTTTGATGCCTTTGGTGATTGCTCCGATACGCATCCGAAACATATCATTTCTTATCTTCAAAGTATACTAATATTGGTTCAAATGATGTGTCTTTCGATGATCTTGATTGCAAACAAAAATTTCTAAATATATGATTTTAGTCTGATATTAAAAGGATTTATTGTGTTTCATGTATACATTGCTGAAAAACTATGATTAAGAAATTGAGTTCTATAAATATATATACCTCAATGATCATCTATATGTTTTTCTCCCCTACATTATTAAAGACTTCCATCAATAGAGTGAATGATCTTAAAACTAGAAATATTTCAGTTCACTCAAATGACTCTAAAAGAAAGAAAATGTAAATGCTTTTGAAAGAAATTGAGCTTCAATTGAATCATTTTCTGATTAATACTTTTATACATTTTCTCTAAAATTAGGAGAAAGCATAACTTGTTCTTAAAGGATTAGAAAGAGTGATTACTATAAATTCTGAATAATTCTAGATCACTCTACATTCTTGATATTACAGAATTTCAGTGTTATTCACGTTTATCACTAAAATCTGAAATTCAACAATTAAAATGATTAAAGAAGAATGCATCTTTTGAGGGGGAGCTTTAGATATTCAGTATCCTATCCCAAAGACACTTTATTTTGATGCATACTTAGAATTTTATGGATTGATTTTGATGAACCTCCTTATATTGCAATACATGCTTTAATTATAAGTTTATACCTTAAGATGAGTTCTATAAAGGTTGTCTTATCTCAAACCTTGAGTCTTATGAAAATAAGCTGAAACTTATAGAAAACATATTTTTGAGATTGACAATTTTATTGAACATTATCTATAAATTCTAAACTCTTAAAATGGAATGATCAATTAAGGGGGAGAAAGAAAATTTCAGAAGGAAAGACCTTATGGAACTTAATCGCATAAATCTATAACTAAAGGAGAGGGAAAGAATACTAAATGAAAAGTGATCCTAATGCTCTCCAATATGTATCATCTGAAATTTAAATCTGAAAATCTTTATGATACACCTTGAGGCTTATTATTTGGTTAATATATCTTATGCATAAATCATGAACCAAATTGCAATTCAAACAGTTGATCTTAAGAGCCTCTAACTTAATGAAAAAGGGGGAGAATAATGTGTTGAATTTCCTTGAGTATCTCTTAGAAAACCAATTTTTGGAATTTACTGATGAATTCTTATTGGCTTGTCTCTAGAACTTCAATTTTTATGCCAATTCATTATTATATGTACCAAAATGTGTTTCCTTTTTAAAGGATTAAAGTCTTTATAAGAACCTTCAAAACTTTGAATTTTATGTATGCTCTAAGATATATCATAAACTGCATGAATTCATGTTTTTGGCATTTATGCCACAATATTTTTACACCATAAAAGAACTTTGCAATCATACTTAATATACTGCTCTTATACTCTGAAAATTAGTTAAATTGCTCTCATGTTGATAAAATACTTAATATATTGGGCAAAAGATCTTAAATGCACAAGCTTTCATACTTATTATTGAAGAGAGGTTAGATTTCCATTCGTGCTTTTCTTGAATATCATTTGTGGTACTTCTTGAATTAACTTAAGGAAGATTCCACCTACACTTGATTAGAAAACTATCTGTGTTCTGCTCTGAAATTATCTTAATTGGCTCTGATCTATGCTCATTAATCTGATTCTAATATTATTGCCTTGAGTTATATGATTCATATCCTTGCAATAATTTGACATGCAAATCAGAGTACAATAAGAAATATTTGAGTATTCTTATCTTTGTGCTTAATGTTTCACTATCTTTTTGATGTTGTCAAAAAGGGGGAGAAATATTTAAGTATATGCTCATAATGCTTTGTGTTTTTGAATTGAATACAAATCAGCTGAAATTGAAATGTGTTAAGCTGATTAAATCTAAAGCATTATCATGAAGTATGTTTTAAATATATATGCTTTCTACTTCATGCAACTTAGCTATGCATTAGTTCTAGAACACAATATATTTTATATTGCACATACTCAAATACTGTGTATATGTTTAAATCTTAAATTTTGCATATACTCAGTGTTTTGTCATCATCAAAAAGGGGGAGATTGTTGACCACCTAATGGATTTTGATGAATACAAAACACGAGAGTATAATTTCATTTATCTTAACAATTTAATTGAGGATTTCATGTGTTTAATTAAGAATATTGTTAAGAAATGTCTAGGCAAGTTCTCATAATTTTTATGAATTTATTGAAGAATTTTTGAGTTGAAGAAAACAGATCAGGGACAGCCGAGACGTCTCCGGGTTGTCTCAGAGACGTCTCTGGCACAAATAGGAAGAACTGGCACGTCTGGAGACGTCCCCGGTACCTGCGGAGTCGTCCCCGCAAATAAAAAGCAGACCAGCGGAGTCGTCCCCTAGATAGCGGAGACGGCTCTCTCAGGATTTTCCAGAGAATGATTTTTTCGGAGATAAGGCAGCGGAGACGTCCCCTGAAAAAGCGGAGTCATCCCCATGCAAAAAGCGCAAACAAGCGGAGACGTCTCCGTAAAGCGCGGAGACGTCCCCGGAGCGCGGAGTCATCCCCGAAGCAGCGGAGTCATCCCCATGCAAAAAGCGCAAACAAGCGGAGACGTCCCCGTAAAGCGCGGAGACGTCCCCGGAGCGCCTGGGACGCGACTGACAGCTTTTCAGGTTTGATTTGAATTTCAAATCTTCTCTACTTTATCTCTAACGGCTATATTTGCTTTTTGGGCTATAAAAGGGAGGTCTTAAGTGCTTCTCAACAACTCTTCACCAACCAAAAGCAAAATCATTCAAGAGGGAAGTTAGAAAGAAAAGCTCAAGGGAGTGAGTGCATTCAAGAAAGGAAATCAAGTGCTTTCAAGTCTCCCAAGCGATTTCAAGCTCAACCACTCTCGTGTGCTCGGGATTCAAAGCTCACACCCAACCATACGCGTCCCACATCGGAAGAATCAACATCTCCCACGCTTCCAACGGCAAAAAGGGTTCTTCCGATTTTATTGTTTCTCATTGTTATATTTGCTTCTTAAGAGCTTTCAAATCTTTTGTAAAACGTTTGAATATTGAGCTTGTTTCAGTCAAGGGACTTGGAACAAGGGATAGGGGTCCCAAGCCTAAGTTAAAATTGGGGGATTGTAGGGTTCGTTGTTAGCCCGGGGTAAAACAACGAGTTGGGTAGTTCACTCGAAAAACTACCGGATTGTAGGGTTCGTTGTTAGCCCGGTGTAAAACAACAAGTTGGGTTGTGAGCTTGTAAAACAACCGACTGTAATCTTGAGGATTATAGTGAAATTCCCAAGAGGTCTTGGGGAGTGGATGTAGGTGCTGGGGTGCACCGAACCACTATATGTCCTTTGTGTTTGTAATGCCTCTAGTTATTGTCTAACTAACACACTTACTTACTTAGATAAATTGCTTGCTTAATTCTTATTCGCACATCCTTTAGTTGCAAGCATATTTAATCAAGTCGAAGTCTATACATCAAACCCTTGCTAAGTTTAACTTTCACTGTGCATCTATACAACTTAGCATAGTTAATCAAAAAGTTTTAGAAGTAGCATAAAAGTTTTGAAAGACCCAATTCACCCCCCCTCTTGGGTTGTATCTACTGGGCAACATCTTAACATGGAGAAATGAAGTTTTTTTAACCAAGTCTCTACACAAAGAGATTCGACTTCAAAAATACCTTAAAGTGTCCCTTGAATGCTCACATGCAATAAATTTTCAGCTTGGGCTATCTCAAGACCTCTAGATTACAATAAAAAGGATATGAAAGTTCTTAAAATAAGAAGTAATCATGGAACTGAATTTGAAAATCATATTTTTTTAAAAAAATTATAATAAAAATGGAACAGAACATAATTTTTCTGTACCTAGGATACCTCAACAAAATAGGGTGGTAGAAAGAAAAAAAATAGAATTCTTGAAGAAATGGCTAGGACTATACTATGTGAAGGTCATTTTCCAAAATACTTTGGGCTAAGAAAATCAACACAGCTTGTTACATTTTAAACATAATTTCTATTAGACCTTTTGTTAAAGAAAACACCCTATGAGATTTGAAAAAATAGAAAATCCAAAATTTAGTTTTTTCACATTTTTTGATGCAAATATTTTGGATACCTGTCTTGCAGGATATTTCAGTGTTATGGATGTTTAAGTGTTTCTCAATGTATATCTTGTGAAAATTTTCTTTTTTTGTTTACCTTTTTTGATCATGAAAAAAAGGGGGAGAAGTACCAAGTCAAATACCAAAAGGAATACAAAGTTAACTACCAAAAGAAGAATAAATGGAAACAAGAATGAAATTAAGTAAGAAGAAATAGTAATAAGAAGGATTCAACTTGTACATCAACAAGGGGAGAACTGCTTGTGGCAGCATATAAAACAAACTTTGTGATAGTTATCCTAAGAAATTTTGCTCCATTCCAGTTCTACTCAATCAAAAATGAATGTGAATTTCTTTATCTATATTAAATTTCAAAAGATATCATCCTTATTTATACTATTCTCTTTTGGAACTCAAAAGTTTTGTCATCATAAAAAATAAAGAGATTGTTGATCCAAAAAATTTGATTTTGATGATGCAAAAATATTTGAGTAAAAAGTTTACCAATCAGTTGCTTTATTGCAATGACAAAGATCATAACTCAAAAGAAAACATCGTATTTCATAAATCCCAAAATTACAATGTTCTAGAAATGCAAAGTGCCATAAAAGAGGATAACATTGTTTTCGATCAACAAAGGACAAAATACATAAAGAAAGTAGAAAATCTCTTGGCACTAGTCTAAATATGCTCCTGTAGTACTATCAACAAGCCTAGCAGCATCTAATGGCTGTGATCGAGCTCTAGATCTCCTAGTGTAGGTGGCGAGAGAAGGTCTGGTCTGATGCGAGTGGGATGGTCTGTGAGCCCTATGAATTGGCTGGCTCTGTGCCGAAATCTCAGACTTAGCTGCTCGAGACCCGAGGGGACCATGGAGCTCTCTCTCAATAGTAGTCATCCGATCCGAGAGGCTCGTCACCTGTGTGGATACTCCCCTGATCTGTGCTGTGATGCTGTCTAGCTAACTCATCAGCCTATCTGAGAGACTCATCACCTGAGCCGATACTATGTCAGTCAACCTACTCCAGTCCTCCTCTATGAGGCTAGTAGGTGCAAATGATGAAGATTCTGCCTCTGCATGTGAAGATGGATGGTCAACAGGTATCTTAGGCTCTGGAATGAAGTCTCCGGGCTCTAGTAAGTCAGGCTCAACTGCCTGTTAAAGGGAAGAGCCGGTTTTTGCTTGCATATAATTTTTAAAATTTCAGAAAATTGCAGCGGAAAGTTAGAATTAAACACTTTAATTCTAAGCATGCATCATAGATCATATTTCAAAAATGAAACTCCAGAAATATTTAAACAAGTTTATGTAAAAACAACTATGCATGATTAAACATGTGATCATAAAAATACAATCCTAGTTAAATTCTAAACTTAACTAATATTAAAACCATACCTTATGGCGAAGAAGATGAATCTGAAGATGGAGAAGGTCAAGCCTCGCAGCCACACACATGTCTGGCCTCTACGGATCGTCCACATGAAGCTCCGGTTGATCTAATCCCGCGGAAGTGCTAGCTTGCACAGATTCCTACTGAGGCTGATTTCGTTCTTTCTTCTATCAATCAACCTTTGATTGATCTTCTTGGAAGATGGAGGAGGAATGGTTTATAGGGAATGAAGAGGCTTGAGATCTGATCTATAAACCTCAATCAGAGATCCCTAAACCCTAAGACGTGGAGGATTTTTGAGGAGAAGAAGAGGAGGCATGGAGAGCAAACAATGAACCATAGCGACTCAAAATGAAACAATCCTTTTAATGCCTCGCCATCCATCATTTGAATTCAAATTTCAAATGCCCAAAACCTCTTTTGTTGGCTGATTTCGTGCATAATCACAACTATAAGATAACTCTTATCTTGTGGCAAGTTTGAATTTGAATTTCAAATTCAAACTTCATGTGATATGGGAGGAAAGATGTAATCATGAAAACCTTCCTTTTAATGCATCGCCATCCATCATTTAAAATCAAATTTCAAATGCCCAAAACTTCTTTTGTTGGCTGATTTCGTGCATAATCACAACCATAAGATAACTCTTATCTTGTGGCAAGTTTGAATTTGAATTTCAAATTCAAAGTTCATGTGATATGGGAGGAAAGATGTGATAATGAAAAACTTTCCTTTTAATGCATTATTCCCTTGATTTTTGAATTCAAATCACATGCCTCAAAACCATTTTGAATTGGCGGATGAATGGGTTAATTAATCCATAAGATAAATACATACCTTATTGGTTAATTAGAATTTGAATTCAAACATCCAATGATGTCGCCTCCCTTGGATGTATGCAACATGTTCATGTGGACTTTAAGATCCGGACAATTCGGATCAAACCCAATCTAATTGGGTCAAGTCCCATTTATAAGTGAAGCCTAATCTCCTTCGGTTGAACCTAATCCAATTAGGTCAAACCCTGATTAAGCACAATCTCTTGGATTGTAACTAATCCAATTAGGTCAAATCCTAATTAAGCACAAATTGAACCTCATTCAATTTCGCTCAACCTAAGTCTAATTCTCAATCAAATTAAGTTCATTAGCAATCAAATTACTAATTAATCCTCCAATAAATCCATAATTATTTTATAACAACATTTTACTTAAGATAATTTTTCAATCGAATTGATCAAATTATCCCTGGATGATTCTTAATCGTCCAACAACTTTTATGATCAACCTAGAAAACTTCTATGCATGTGACCCCATAGGTTCGAACCTAAGCCGGTAGCATAGAAATAATTTTCTATATTAATCGATGTGACCATCTAGCAATGATACCCGACGTCCGGATAGGCTGAATATATTCGAAGCAATATTCAAGAATCCTGGACTATGATTACTGTATAATTCATCTCTAAAACTCCTAATGCCAGGATGACATCAGAGTTCTGTCAACTCTATAATAGTACATCCACTCTGTAATTCAAATTTAGAAATTCTGTGACTCCTCATAAGGATTATCCTGGCCAAAGTTTTGCTAAATTGAATACAAGGGTATTATCTCCTGTCACCAGGAGGGGTCAATTCTATCTTGACTCACACACCGACTTCGCACGTACTTGACTATACCCAGTGATCTTCCATTCCTGAATTAGAAATTCAGCTAGTTCGGTACCAAAATACAGTGAGTTGCTTGCTAATCACTGTGGTGATCTCAGGTCTGAGGGATATATATATCCATATCCACTCGGAACATCTCTCGATAGCAGAGCGTTCCGGAATGGTCACATTCAATGAAGTGTACTCCTATACTTCACCTGTGTGACATATCAGTATCTCTACACTCTTTGGTTAAGAGAACAACTAACGTGTATGGCACACAACAACCTAATTTCGATAATGTTGTCGTCCAAGTAACAGCACATCATTTGGTCGCGAACTATTTTAAGGACTCGTAGATAAATCCTCCTTTATCATAAAAGAGTCCTAAGGACTTCATCACATAACAAGAGTTCATTTGAAGATGTATGAACAAAATGATGAATAATGCCAAATAATATTTTATTAATAAATCAATTCTTATACAAATCCAATCATCAATAAGCTGACGATTGACTTTTAGGATACAATTCCCAACACCTGTGGCCCTACAGCTCCGCGCACCCAGTGACCCTCCAGCTTCTAGTATCCCATACGCTGAAGTGATCGTATAGTCTAGGTGTCAGTATGCAATAGTGCTCTGGAGATCTCTCCCTCTAGGCATATCTCATACGCTCTAAAAATCAGTGTAAGTACCATGCCATAGGGTAGAGAAGCCTTCATCCTAGCCATGGCCTCACGCATCTGTCTGATCATCATCACCGGGAGATTCAAAAAAATGTCCTGAATGACATGCTCCATAATCACTAAGTCTCACTCAGATACATAATCAAATCTTCCGCTCTTCGGAAACAATATCTGTCCTATGAAGTCGTGAAGTAATCTCATCTCTGATGACAGTGAGCTAGCTACCATATCATCAAAATAGTCTACCTCATCTCTCTCCATGATCATCTATAAAGCTCTAGTCCTATCCTGAGATCGGTCTGGTATAGTACCCTCACACGGGAGATAGAGCCAATGTCCTAGACTTTGCTCAGTAACAAGGATCCGGATCCCACGGACCTCGGACACGAGTCCTCCCGAACCAACCCGTAGTGAAGCATAGAACTCACGTACTAATCCCAGGTAGGTTGGTAGATCTAAGGAGTAGAGGTACTTCCATCCCTGCTGTCGGATCCATCCACTCAATCTAAACCCCTCTTGATCTAAAAATTCGAAATTTATCATTCTACCTGTGGTGACCGGTCTCCCCGCATATTTGGCAAGCAAAACTGAAGGGAAAGGAGGTTGGGGAGGCTCTACACGTGCTTCGGCTTGTGGATGAACAGTACCTTCCCTTCTAACTTCCTCCTCTACTGTTCATGAGAGGAAGCTCTAGGTTAATCATTTGACTAAAGTTTCAAGTGATTTTGGAGATGAGAGGAGTGTATCATGGAATATTTGACCTTTTCTATGCAAAGGGATCACACACTCCTAATTCTCTTCTTAGCATGCAAAATCTATCCTCACAAGGAATTTTGTAAATATGTCTGCTAATTGTTTCTCAGTACATACATGTTCAACAATTAAGTTTCCATTTTGCACATGGTCTCTAATAAAGTGATACCTAATTTCAATGTATTTTGCCTTAGAGTGTTAAACTGGATTTTTAGTTAAATTGATTGCACTTGTGTTATCACATTTTATGGAGATTTTGTCAAGCTTAATTCCATAATCTTTTAATTGTTGTTTAAACCAAAGTACTTGAGCACAGCAACTTCCAGCTAAAATGTACTCGGCCTCAGCCACTGACAGTGCAACTAAATTCTATTTCTTGCTAAACCAAGAGATTAAATTGGCACCTAGGAATTGACATATTCCACTAATACTTTTTCTATCTAATTTACATCCAGCAAAATTAGCATCTAAGTATGCAATCAAGTCAAAACAAGAATCTTTAGAATACTATAAACCTATGCTAGATGTACCTCTTAGATATCTAAGAATTCTTTTAACTGCAGAATAATGTGAAACTTTAGGGTCTGATTGATATCTTGCAACCATACCAACACTAATTACTATGTCAGGTCTACTAGTAGTAAGATAGAGCAAAGATCCAATTATGCCTCTATAAAGTTTAATATCTATGCTCTTACCTTTTTCATCTTTGTCCAACTTACTAGTAGAGTTCATTAGAGTTCCCATTTCCTTGGGGTCTTCTTTTCCAAACTTCTTGAGTATTTTCTTTGTATACTTAGTTTGGTGAATGAAGATCCCTTTTCTAGTTTGCTTGATCTAGAGTCCGAGGAAGAAGTTGAGTGCTTCCATCATGCTCATCTCGAACTCGCCCTGCATCAGCTTAGCAAAGTCATGCAAAGAGAATAGTCAATAGCACCAAATATTATGCCATCTATATATATTTGCACTACAAGGAGATTTTTATCTTTCCTTTTTAAGAATAGGGTTTTATCAACATTCCTTCTATTGAAATTGTTATCTAGCAAGAATTTACTCGACCTATCATACCATGCTCTAGGAGCTTGTTTCAACCCATATAGTGCCTTATGCAATTTGAACACATGATTTGGAAACTCATGATTTTCAAAACCAGGAGGTTGCTCTATATATACCTCCTCTTCTATATAGTCATTTAGAAACACACTCTTTACATCCATTTGATACAATTTAAAATCAATGTAGCATGCAAATGCAAGTAACAATCTAATGACTTTTAACCTAGCAACAGAAGCAAAGATTTCCTCGAAGTCAATCCCTTCTTCTTGATTGTACCCTTTAGCTACTAGCCTTGCTTTATTCCTTGTTACTATTCTATTTTCATCTAGTTTGTTTCTAAAGACCCATTTTATTCTAATTATTGAATTATTTTTAGGGCTTTCAATTAATATCCATACATTATTTCTTTTAAATTGATTTAATTCTTCTTGCATAGCATTAATCTAATGTATATCATGTTCTGCTTCTTCATAAGTTTTAGGCTCTATTTGGGATACAAAAGCAAGATAATTGTTAATATTTCTTAGGAAGGATCGAGTTCTTACCTTTTGTGTGGATCACCTATAATTAAATCTTGGGGGTGTCCATTCGCATACCTCCATTCTTTAGGTAAATTTTGAGGCAGTGGTGGACTTTGACCATCATCCTTTTCTTTCTTATCTTCCTTTGATGCACCCAGTTGTTCTTGAGTTGGTGTATCATGGATGGTCAATTTTTCAAGCTCGAACATTCCTGTATCATCATCAAAAATATTTTCTTTCCTAGAAGATTCATTGTTAGTCTCATCAAAAATAATATTAACTGATTCTTCAACAACCATAGAATTCTTGTTGAAGACTTTGTATGCCCTGCTAGAGGTAGAGTATCCTAAGAAGATACCCTCATTTGACTTGGCATCAAATGTATAAGTTCTTCTTGCCATTATTTAGAATAAAACAGCGACAACCAAAGACTTGAATGATATGATCCAGCTCAAGGACTTTGACAAGGACAAAGAAGATGCTCAAGATGATGTGGAGATTCCAATTGGGCCAATCACAAGAGCTCGGGCCAAGAAACTTCAAGAAGCTGTCCAAACTTTATTAACTCAAGCCCAAGGAGAAGGTTCTAGTCCACATGAAGATTTGAACTTGAAGATGGTTAATATGTGGCAAGTCCATTTCGACAATATCCAGCCCAATTAATTATTTAAACATGGAAAAGAAGAGTCTAATCCTTTCAAATTCGGACTCCTCTTTATGGTGCATTTATCATAGGCTTTTGGAAGGCTGAAGGACATTTTTGAGGCTTGCAAATGAAGGATGAACCTAGTCAAAATGGTTGGGAGTTTTGCTGCAACTTTCCAAGGTTAATTAATTGCTGCCAAGACTTTAAGTAGTATTCCTTTCATCTTCACCAACTTTCATTTAATGTTTTTTTCTAGTTGGTTCAATGCACCCAAGGCTTGTTTTGCCTATAAATACTTGGTGTTTTCACTTTTAATCAAGCAATTCCGAAATATAATCTTTTTGTGAGAATTTTCTCTCTATTGTTCTTGTGTAGAACTTACGGTAGTTTCAAGTACAACCACTTGAACCTCCAACCCTTGATAATATTGGTTTCTGACTCTCTATAGTCACGGGGTCAATATTCCTAATCCTTTGATAATATAGGTTTCTTGCTCTTTATAGCAACGGGGTCTATATTCCTTTCCTTTTAACCTTTTTGGACGATCTGGAAATTGATTTTCCAAACTTTTGTTGTTGGGTCTCACGGCAGGTTCGTTGAGGTTTGCATCATTTGGTATCAGAGCCAAGGTTTCCAATCAGGTTACCTATCCCTTATTTGCTTTTATATTCTCTCATTTATATTTTTTTCATCCTTTTGCATCGTTTGATATCATTTCATCCATAACCATTTCATTTCTATTCTCTACCATTTCTTTTCGTGCTTCATCTTTGTTGATATCGCTGTTGGTTCTATTATTGAAAGGAAAACATAAAAAGAGGAGACTGAAGTTGTAAAAAAAAAGAAAGAAGAAAAGAAAAAAAAAGACAAAAAAAAGGGAGATCAAAAGGAGTTAGAAGGTTAAATGTTTTGAAAGAAAAAAGAAGAAGGAGAAGTTTGCCTTTTATTATCATCTATTTCTCATATTTCATCTCTATATATCCATCAATCAACTTTTCATGTCCATTTGCTTTCTTTTCATATTCTTTGCTTTTCTTTTCATATCCATTTCTTCCCATCATTTATGTTCCTAAACTCTTCACACTTGTTGCTTCCATATTGACTCCCCTCAAAAATCTGTATTTTTAAGTGTGTTGGTTTTTCATTTGCTTTGCTTTGAAATTTATCTTAGTTTTCTCAAGAACTTTTAATAGTGTGTGAGATCATCAGAGGGAAAAAGCCAAATCATTGTGTGCAAAGACGAGTGATTGAGTGAAATATATTTGAGTGAAACACGTGAGGGAGTGGTGAGGTTCTTTCCATTTTTACAACATGTCTCAAGGCGGAAGTGAGGAAGCACCAATAGACACCAAATTGAACATTCAAGCTCTGCAACAACAATTCCAGCGGATGAATGCCCAACTTGAAGAAATCCGAGAACGATTAGATCATAATGACCAACAAGTGAATCAAATACAGCAAGGCACTATGCCACGAGGGAGAAGGCAAAACAGACGTCCCTCCATTCCTCCAGCTGATCATGTTGATACTTATGAAGGTGAAAATGAAGAATTTGATGATGAAACCTCCCTAGCTTCCATACGAAGACAAAGAGATCATAGACCAAGACGACATCGCCAGCACATGCATCAAAATAGAGATGTTGTCGATCGCAACACAGGTTCGATTAAACTTTCTCTCCCACCTTTTCAAGGTAAAAATGATCCTGATGCTTACATTGAATGGGAAAGAAAAGTGGAACTTGTTTTCGATTGTCATAACTATTCGGAGGAAAAGAAAGTTAAGCTTGCAGCTGTTTCTTTTACTGACTATGCAATTGTTTGGTGGGACCAATTGGTTCTAAGTCGAAAAAGAAACCGAGAGATTCCAATTGATAATTGGGATGACATGAAAGCTACCATGAGGAGAAGGTTTGTTCCTTCACACTATTATAGAGACTTACATTTGAAGTTGCAAAGTCTTAAACAGGGAACAAAAATCTATTGAAGAATACCATAAGGAGATGGAAATAACCATGATTCGTGCCAATGTTGAAGAAGATAGAGAGGCAACAATGGCTAGATTCATTTGTGGTCTCAACCGTGAGATTGCGAATGTTGTGGAACTACAACATTATGTGGAAATTGAAGATGTGGTCCACATGGCTATGAAAGTTGAGAGGCAACTTAAAAGAGGAGGAAGATCATCATCCAAGCATGAAGCTGCTGGTTCATCTAATTGGAAGTCCAAATAGAGTCCTACTCCAAAACAAGAAGAAAAGCCTACTTCTAGGCCTAAAGAAGAAAAAACTATGACCAAACAATCTGAAAAAGGTACTTCTTCCAACCAAACTCAAAAAAATCGTGATATTAAATGCTTCCGATGTCAAGGCTTTGGTCATATTTCTTCTCAATGCCCAAACAAGAGAACCATGATCTTGCTAGATAATGGGGATATTGTTTCTGAAGAAGAAAATGATAAAGAGTCTATGCCACGACTTGAAGATGCTAGTGATATAGAGCAGGCTGTTGTTGGTCAAGCCTTAGTTGTTCTTAGAGCCCTCCATGTTCAAGCTCAAACAGACACTGATGAACAACAACATGAGAATATCTTTTACACTCGCTGCCATGTCAAAGAAAGAGTTTGTGGTTTGATAATTGATGGTGGAAGTTGTGTGAATGTGGCAAGCAAGCTGATGGTGGACAAGCTAGGGTTGAAGACTCAAAAGCACCCTCATCCATATCGACTTCAATGGCTTAATGATAGTGGAGAATTAAAAGTCACAAAACAGGTACTTCTATCTTTTTCCATTGGAAGATGTTCTGATGAAGTCCTCTGTGATGTGGTTCCAATGCAAGCAAGTCACATATTGCTTGGAAGACCTTGGCAATTTGATAGGCGTACCCTCCATGATGGTTACAAAAATAAGTACAGCTTTACCAAGAATGGCAGAAACATCACTTTGGCTCCTTTACCCCCTCATCAAGTTCTTGAAGAGCAAAATCAAATCAAGAAATCTGTAGCAACCAGTGCTAAACAAAGTAAGGATGAAAATGAGAGTTCAAAAGAAATTGTGAGTAAAGAATCTGATAAGAAAAGTGAGAAAAAGAAAGAGAAAAAAAAGTGAATTTCTATACAAAAGAAAGAGAGATTAAGAGAGCTATGGTTTCACAGAAGCCAATGATGTTGATCTTGTATAAGGAAGCTTATCTCTCAACAACTAACCTTGATGATTCTTTGCCTAGTACTGCCATATCTCTTTTACAGGAATTTCAAGATGTTTTTCCAGAAGAGATGCCACCAGGATTGCCACCAATTAGAGGCATTGAACATCAAATTGACCTAGTTCCGGGTGCCCAAATTCCAAATAGACCAGCTTATAGATGCAGCCCCGAAGAAGCAAAAGAATTGCGAAGACAAGTTGAAGAGTTGATGAACAAAGGTCATGTTAGAGAGAGCATGAGCCCATGTGCTGTTCCAGTTTTGCTAGTTCCCAAGAAAGATGGAACTTGGAGGATGTGCATTGACTGCCGTACTATCAACAAAATAACGGTAAAGTATCGTTATCCTATTCCCCGTCTTAATGACATGCTTGATGAACTCTATGGTTCCACCATCTTTTCTAAAATTGATTTGAAATCTGGATATCATCAAATTCGAATGAAAGAGGGAGATGAGTGGAAAACTGCTTTTAAAACAAAACATGGACTTTATGAGTGGTTAGTTATGCCCTTTGGATTAACTAATGCACCCAGCACTTTTATGCGCTTAATGAATCATGTCTTGCGTATGTTTATTGGAAAATTTGTGGTTGTCTACTTTGATGACATATTGATTTACAGCAAGAACTTGCATGAACACTTAGGGCATTTAAAGAATGTTTTATTTGAGCTAAGAAAAGAGCAATTGTATGCTAACCTTAAGAAGTGTACATTTTGTTTGGACAAAGTTGTATTTCTTGGCTTTGTTGTAAGTACTAAAGGTGTAGAAGTTGATGAAGAGAAGGTAAAGGCAATCAAAGACTGGCCTACACCAACTACCATCACCGAAGTTAGGAGCTTCCATGGCTTGGCGGGATTCTACCGAAGGTTTGTTCCAAACTTTAGCACTATAGCTGCTCCATTGACAGAAATCATCAAGAAAAGTGTTGAATTCAAATGGGGTGAAGCACAAGAGAAAGCATTCAACACCTTGAAAGAAAAGCTAAGTTCTGCCCCTTTATTACTTTTACCAGATTTCTCTAAAACTTTTGAAATCGAATGTGATGCTTCTGGTATTGGTATAGGTGCTGTCCTAATACAAGATAAGAGACCCTTGGCTTACTTTAGTGAGAAGTTGAGCGGAGCTGCCTTGAACTACTCCATCTATGACAAAGAACTCTATGCATTGGTGAGAGCATTAGAGACGTGGCAACACTACCTATGGTCAAAGGAGTTTGTTATTCACACCGATCATGAATCTTTGAAGCATTTGAAGAGCCAAGGTAAGCTTAATCGAAGGCATGCTCGTTGGGTTGAGTTTATTGAGATGTTCCCATATGTTGTCCAATACAAGCAAGGTAAAAATAATATTGTTGCTGATGCGTTATCAAGAAGGTATATTCTTCTATCTACTCTTTCAGCAAAGTTTTTGGGGTTTGAACATATCAAGGAGTTGTACCCACAAGATTCTGAGTTTTCAACAGTTTTTGAAGCTTGTGAAACAAAACCTTTTGAAAAATTTTACAAGCAAGATGGGTACTTATTTCGGAAAAATAAGCTTTGCGTTCCAAAGTGTTCTTTACGTGAGCTTCTTGTCAGGGAGTCTCATGAGGGAGGATTAATGGGACATTTTGGTATTTTTAAAACTCTGGAAATTTTGAAAGAACATTTCTTTTGGCCTCACATGAAAAGAGATGTTGACAGAATTTGCAACAGATGTGTCACTTGCAAAAAGGCCAAATCAAGAGTGAAGCCTCATGGATTATATAAAGCTTTACCTATTCCTAGTCACCCTTGGACTGATGTTTCTATGGATTTTGTTTTAGGTTTACCTAGAACTGGAAGGGGAAAAGATTCAATTTTTGTTGTTGTAGACCGATTTTCTAAAATGGCGCATTTTATCCCTTGTCATAAAACTGATGATGCCGTTCATATTGCTGAATTGTTTTTTAGGGAAGTTGTTCGTCTTCATGGTCTCCCTAAGACAATTGTTAGTGATAGGGATGTTAAGTTCCTTAGTCATTTCTGGCGAGTTTTGTGGGGTAAATTGGGAACAACTTTGTTATTTTCTACTACTTGTCACCCTCAAACAGATGGTCAAACAGAGGTTGTGAATCGGACTTTAGGTACTTTGTTGCGTGCCATAATTAAAAAGAATTTGAAGACTTGGGAAGATTGCATTCCTTTTATTGAATTTGCTTATAATAGAACTGTGCATTCTTCTACTTCTTATTCACCATTTGAAGTTGTTTATGGTTTTAACCCATTAACTCCATTGGATTTACTTCCTTTACCTGTTAACAAGATTACCAGTTTAGATGGGAAGAAGAAAGCTGAAAAGGTGAAGAAAATCCATGAAGAAGCACGCCAACATATCCTTAAACGAAATGAGCAAGCTGCTGCCCATGCCAATAAAGGGAGAAAGGAAGTCATTTTCCAACCAGGAGACTTGGTTTGGGTACATTTTCGCAAAGAGAGATTCCCTAGCCAACGAAAATCAAAGCTCAATCCACGTGGGAATGGTCCTTATGAAGTACTGGAAAAGATCAATGACAATGCTTACAAGATTGATCTTAAAGGTGAGTTTGATATTAGTTCTACCTTTAATGTTTCTGATCTTTCTCCCTTTTATGCAGATCTTGATTCGAGGACGAATCCTTTTCAAGAAGGAGGGAATGATATGATCCAGCTCAAGGACTTTGACAAGGACAAAGAAGATGCTCAAGATGATGTGGAGATTCCAATTGGGCCAATCACAAGAGCTCGGGCCAAGAAACTTCAAGAAGCTGTCCAAACTTTATTAACTCAAGCCCAAGGAGAAGGTTCTAGTCCACATGAAGATTTGGACTTGAAGATGGTTAATATGTGGCAAGTCCATTTCGACAATATCCAGCGCAATTAATTATTTAAACATGGAAAAGAAGAGTCTAATCCTTTCAAATTCGGACTCCTCTTTATGGTGCATTTATCATAGGCTTTTGGAAGGCTGAAGGACATTTTTGAGGCTTGCAAATGAAGGATGAACCTAGTCAAAATGGTTGGGAGTTTTGCTGCAACTTCCCAAGGTTAATTAATTGCTGCCAAGACTTTAAGTAGTATTCCTTTCATCTTCACCAACTTTCATTTAATGTTTTTTCTAGTTGGTTCAATGCACCCAAGGCTTGTTTTGCCTATAAATACTTGGTGTTTTCACTTGTAATCAAGCAATTCCGAAATATAATCTTTTTGTGAGAATTTTCTCTCTATTGTTCTTGTGTAGAACTTACGTAGTTTCAAGTACAACCACTTGAACCTCCAACCCTTGATAATATTGGTTTCTGACTCTCTATAGTCACGGGGTCAATATTCCTAATCCTTTGATAATATAGGTTTCTTGCTCTTTATAGCAACGGGGTCTATATTCCTTTCCTTTTAACCTTTTTGGACGATCTGGGAATTGATTTTCCAAACTTTTGTTGTTGGGTCTCACGGCAGGTTCGTTGAGGTTTGCATCATTGAAAGTATTTAACAATTGATTTTTTGTTTTTCCAAAGTTTAGCCCTTCCTATTCTTTCTTTCTACAACCCCATTTTGTTGAGGCGTTCTAGGAGCTGAGAATTGATAAGAAATATTATTTTCATTACAAAATTCTTCAAAGTGCTAATTTTCAAATTCGGTTCCATGATCACTACGAATAGCAACTAAAGTGATGTTCTTTTCAGTTAAAATATTTCTGTAAAATTTCAAGAAGACTGAAAATGCTTCATTTTTGTGTGTAAGAAACGAAACCCAAGTGTATCTTGAGAAATCATCCACAATTACTAATCCATACTTTTTTCCTCCTAGACTTGCAGTTCTAGTAGGTCCAAATAAATCCATGTGGATGAGCTCTAAAGGCCTAATGGTTGAAACTATATTCTTTGATTTAAAAGATGATCTCATTTGTTTTCCTAATTGATATGGACCACATATTTTATCCTTTCCAAAGATTAACTTTGGCAAGCCTTTTACTAAATCTTTTTTGACTAATTTTGCAATTAAGTCCATACTTGCATAACCTAGTCTTCGGTGCCATAGCCAACTAGTTTCATTTATCTTGCCCTCATTAGCAATTAGGCATAATCCATTTTTCTTGGCTAGATCATCAAGATCTACAATGTAAATATTTTCATGCCTATGTCCTATGAGCACAATACCATTGTCTTTAGGACTAGTGATTAAGCATGCTGAGACTTAAAAGAGACTTCAAAACCTTTATCACAAAATTGACTAATCACTAGTCAATTTTAGGTGATTAACCAACAAAATTGGCAAATTATGTTTTAGGTGATTAACCAACAAAACATTGTCTATAAATGTAGATGGAGTGATACGGATTTTACTCTTTTCAATAATGTGACATTTGCCATTGTCACCAAAGATTACCACTCCTTGGATTCTGCGGTGATGAATTGACCCATATCACCTGTCATATGTCTTAAACAACCACTATCTAGATATCATAGTCGATTCTTCTCATTAGTTGTAAGACATACCTGCAAGCAAAATCAAGGATCCATTTTAGGCATCCAAGCTATGTTGGGTCCTTTAGGGTTAGTAGTTATGGTTCCTTTTGGAACCCAAATTTTCATAAATCTTTGTTTGCCTTTTTCATTCAATTTACTGTTATAGTTAAGTTTTTTAAAATCACACATAGGCTTTATGTCCTACTTTGTTACAAACATAACATGTTATGGTTTCATTTTTAGATTTTACAAATAAGCTCTTAAGATATTTTTATTTTCTATTTGTTCTATACCCTAACATAACATAACATGTTATGGTTTCATTTTTTGTCATATACGGCTCTTTGACTATCTAAAATTATATTTAACTTAGTTGAGCCAAGTGTGAATCTATCTACTAAAGATTTATATTTCTCAGCATCTCTTTTTAGTTCAATGTTCTCTTTGATTAATTTTTCAGTTTTATTTGTTAATTTCTTACTTAGTATTTTATAGTCATTCGATAGTTTCAATTTTTCTTCTGTTAATAACTGATTTTTATTCTTTAAAATTTTACTTTTATGAATAAGCTTTTTATGTTCTTCCATTAGATCTAGCAAAGCATCATACAATTCATCTACAGTAAAATCACAATCAAGTTCAACATCTACCTGATCATCATCTGCCATGAAGCACATTTGATGATAGAGACGCAACCAATGATAGAGACGCAACCAGCCCATCTAAAGATCCTTTGCATGGAATTGAAGGTCCTATGACTAGGGCCAAGACTAAGAGGATGAAACAAGCTTTGGAAAGCCTGATCATAAAAATCAAAGGAAAAGAAGACCAACGTGAGATAGAGGCTGCACCTAATTGGGTCACTTTCATACAATTGGGTGAAGATGCTTTGAGTCCAACCTGAAGACAACACTTTGGAAAGTCCAAATCACATGACAAGAAGCATTCATGGGAAGGCCAACTTTCCTATTGTATTTGGATTTTCGTGCATACTTTTGGGGTGATATTTCAAATGATGTTTTGTATTCCCCAAGTCACATTCAGACTTTCTTGTAGTTCCCAAAGTCACTATAATTACTTTGGGATCTTTTTCCTAAGTTCTGGTTACTTTTCTAGGAGTAGGTGTAACATGCATCTTTTCCAAGCCTTGGTAAATGCAGCCTTGGAAAATGCATGACAAGTGGTGCTATGTAATTTCTTAGGAGTTGCTTCTCTTTGAAGCCATTTCAGCCTTAAAATAGCACCTGATTGTACTTGAGAGGGAGAGAACGCATGAATGAAATTTGAGGGTTTCTCTTATGTGAGAGCTTCACCTTTGTTCTTGGATTAGAACTTGATAGTGTTGGTTCTACCGGCAGGTCGCGGTTAGGGTCACGCTTCTTTTGATAACTTTGGTTCTACCGGCAGGTCGCGGTTAGGGTCAAGTTCCTCATTCTCTACCTATTTCCAGGACGGTCCGAAGTGTGCTCTTATCATTTGGTATCAGAGCCCGGTTCCTGAAATCAGGTGTTCTATCCTTTGTGTGTTTATCTTGTTTAATTCAAAAAAAAAAGATGTTCCGCTGTTGTTTATCTCTATATCCTTGGTGACATCTTCCTTTAATCGGTTTGTGTCATCGTCCTTGTTCCTTTCTGTTCTGCTATTTCAAAAAAAAAAAAAAAGAGAAGGAAGAATGAAGAAGAAGAAGAAGAAGAAAAAAAGAAAGAAAGAAAAAAAAAAAAATTCGGGGCAGATTTTGCTTCTAATTTCCTTGTGGGTTCTTTAACGCTTCCATTGAATTGTTCTCAATTCAAACCTTCCTTGAACCCTTTGTTGGTTCCAATTAAATTGCTCCTTGCGAGTTCTTGTTCCCTAAGGTTATCACCGACTCCTTACTGTTTCCTGTTGTGTAGAAACATCCAAAAGGTTCTTATTTAAGAGCTCATAAGGTGAAGCTAAGTGGTAAAAGGCAAGAGGGTGAGATCATCATCAAGAAAAAGCCATAAAAGAGTGTCCACCAGAGAGAGAAGTGTGTGAGGACCTATTCTGTTTATACTAATCTTTTGATCGCAGCATACAAAGATGAGTAGTGAAGGTAGTAAACAACCAGATGTTGATATGAAGTTATGGATGAAAGCCATTGCTGATCAACTTACTAAGCTTGGTGCACGAATGAATGATTTGGAATCACCAAGCAGACTCAAACCTTTGAGGGGGCGGATGTTTGAAGAAGAAGAAGAAGAGGAGTATTCGGATGGAAGAAGTAATGGAAGGAGGCAAAGAGATGAATCAAGAAAAGACAGTCATTTGGGAACTATTAAGATGACAATCCCTGCATTCCAAGGTAAAAATGATCCTGAATTATATTTAGAGTGGGAGAGAAAGGTTGAACATGTGTTTGAATGTCATAATTATTTCAAGGAGAAGAGGGTTAAACTAGCCATTGTTGAGTTCCATGATTATGCTAGTATTTGGTGGGATCAAATGGTGACTAGTAGACGTAGAAATGGGGAGAGGCCTATTGGTACATGGGATGAGATGAAGGCTGTCATGAGAAAAAGATTTGTACCCAGCCACTACTATAGATATTTGCACAGGAAATTGCAAAGTCTAACTCAAGGCTCCATGGGTGTGGAAGATTACTATAAGGAGATGGAAATAGCCATGATTAGAGCCAATGTTGAAGAAGACCGAGAGGCAACTATGGCTAGATTCATTGGAGGTTTAAAGAAGGAGATAGCTGATGTGGTAGAATTGCAACATTATATAGAGATGGAGGATTTGCTGCACAAAGCTATTCTAGTGGAAAGGCAATTGAAAGCTAAGAGTACCTCCAAATTTACTATTAGTTTCTCATGGAAATCGAATTGGCAAAATAACAAATCTGTGTCAAAGCCAAAAGAAGATGCAAAGGCCAAAAATTCGATTGCTGCACCTAAAGGTAAAATGGAAACTAATTCATCCTCTAGATCTCGTGATATCAAATGTTTCAGGTGTCAAGGAGTTGGACATATTGCTTCTCAATGTCCAAATAAAAGAGCCATGATACTGCTGGATAATGGAGACATAGAGAGTGTGAGCTCAAGTGATGATGACATGCCACCATTGGAGGATTGTAGTGATGTTGAAGTTGCTGAACCTGTTGTTGGAGATGTTGACAAGAACCCACCAGGAGACCTGCCCTAGGAACCCTTGAATCAATTTGCTATACTTGCCCCGAGATTGCTAGAAAAACAAGTTGTAGGAGATCAGATTAGAACTCTAAGGAAACTAAGTCCTTAAAACCCTAATCCTTGAAGACGCCACAAAGGTTGATCACTCCCTTTGATAAGTCAGAATTTTGTATTCTAATCCAAGAACACAAAAGAGCATAGCAAAGCTTGCCAACACTTTAATTCATTCATAATAATCCCTTGGTTACATATGGCAGCCTTTATATAGGCTTCAAACTAAGCTATTGGAAAGGACACCATCCCCTTTCCAAGGCAATAAGTAAAAAACGTTTTCCAAGTCACAACTTTCAAGTTACAACTTCAAAATAATAAATGACACAACTTTCAAGGTTCCTAACTACGAAGTACATGAATAACTTAGGAAAAAACGAGTTGACAAGTCAAAACTTCATGTACAAGTAATTAGGAACACAACAAGACTCAAGCCCAAAAGTACCCACGAAAAATGGGCCTAAATAGCATCTCCACGTGGATCAGCGTTGTTTAATGGCTCCAAGCTTTGTTCTTCAGCATTTACTATGTAAAGATAAGTGATCAATCTTGGTGAAGCCTTAGAGTCTTCTAGAGCAGCCTCCTTCTCTTGAATTTCCATGACTAGTCCATATAAAGCTTCTTTCATTTGTTTTGCCCTTGCTCTAGTCATTGGACCTCCAATTCCTTGTAATGGATCTTTGGAATTAGCTTGAACCATTCGGCCAGCCCCTTGATCTCTATCATTCCCTCCCTCCTCGAAAGGATTCGTCCTCGAATCACCTACATCAAATAAGGATAAATCAGCAACATTAAAAGTAGCACTAATATTACTATAGTTGCTTGGCAAATCCAGCTTGTAGGCGATGTCTATACTTAACTGTTATTTTGTTGATGGCTCGGCAATCCACACACATGCGCCATGTTCCATCTTTCTTTGGGACTAGGATGACAGGAACCGAACATGGGCTAAGACTTTCTCTGACAATTCCCTTTTTCACCAGCTCATCCACTTGCCTTTGGATTTCCTTTGTTTCTTCGGGATTAGCTCTATATGCAGGTCTGTTTGGAATGGTAGAACCGGGCATGAAGTCTATTTGATGCTCAATGCCTCTTAAGGGTGGTAGTCCATTAGGAATCTCTTTTGGAAATATGTCCTCAAATTCCTGCAATAAAGTCACAACAACACTAGGCAAGGAGGGGTTAAGATCGTTAGTAGAAAGATAAACATCCTTGTACATAAGTACAAGTAGTTGCTGTCTTGAGAACATAACACTCTTAACCTCATTTTTTTCAGCAAACACACTCATTTTTTTACTTTTCTCTTTTTTTTGAATACTTTTCTCTCTGCTCTCAATCTCACTCCTTTCATTTGCATTTTTCCTCTCGGACTCACCTTCTCTCTTTTTACACTCTCTCGCTATCCGAATCTGATCTTCATAAGCTTGCAAAGGTTTGAGAGGGGTTAGGACTACAGTGCGGTTGTTCATCATAAAAGAATAATGGTTTTTGTATCCATTGTGTGTAACCTTCCTATCAAACTGCCATGGTCGTCCAAGCAAAATATGACTAGCATGCATTGGTGCCACATCACAAAGAATCTCATCTGTGTATTTGCCAATTGAAAATGAAACGAGCACTTGCTTGTTTACCCTCACTTCTCCACATTCATTTAACCATTGCAACTTGTATGGATTAGGATGCTTCATGGTGGGTAACTCCAGCTTATCTACTAACAAAGTACTAGCAACATTAGTGCAGCTTCCGCTATCAATAATCATGGTACATATCTTTCCCTTCACATGACATCTAGTATGGAAAATATGTTCACGTTGCTCCTTATCACCATCATCCTTAGGCTGGATGCTTAGTGCTCTTCTTGTCACCAACATATCTCCATGTACAGGTTCTTCAATGTCAATATCACTGCAATTTTCTAAGGGTGGCATCTCATCCTCACTTGAACTAGCACTTTCAATGTCACCATTCTCCAACATAATCATAATCCTCTTGTTTGGGCATTGGGAAGCAATATGCCCAAATCCTTGGCACCTAAAACACTTAACATTACGTGATTTAGAAGAAGTGTTAGTTTCGGTTTTACCTTTTGAAATAGCAACCGAATCTTTTGGCTTTGCATCTTCTTTTGTTTTTGAGGCAGATTTGTTATCCTTCCAATTAGACTTCCATGTGGAACTAGAAGCCAAACCCGATTTGGATCCTTTGGACTTGATTTGCTTTTCTATTTTGATGGCCTTGTGCAACAGCTCCTCCATCTCCACATAGTGTTGCAATTCAACCACATCAGCAACCTCTTTGTTTAAGCCTCCAATAAATCTTGCCATGGTAGCCTCTCGATCTTCCTCTATATTAGCTTTAATCATTGCCATCTCCATTTCTTTATAATAGTCTTCCACACTCATGGAGCCTTGAACCAGCCCTTGTAACTTTCTATGTAAATCTCTATAGTAATGGCTAGGTACAAATCTCTTGCGCATTACCAATTTCATATCTTCCCATGACCGAATTGGCCTTTCTCCAATCCTTCGCCGACTAATCATCAATTGATCCCACCATATGCTTGCATAATCCGTGAACTCAACGGCTGCCAATTTCACCTTTTTCTCATTTGAATAGTTGTGACAATCAAACACATGTTCAACTTTTCTCTCCCATTCCAAGTAAAGTTCGGGATCATTCTTTCCTTGAAAGATAGGAATCTTCATCTTGATGCTGCCCAGATTATTATCTTTTGAATCATCGGCCTTCTTTCCCCTTCTAGAGTAAGATTCATAATCTAAATCTTCTTCATCATCTTCAAACATCTGCCCCCTCAAAGGTTTGATTCTGCTTGGTGATTCCAAATCATCCATTCGTGCACCAAGCTTAGTAAGTTGATCAGCAATGGCTTTCATCCATAACTTCATATCAACATCTGGTTGTTCACTACCTCCACTACTCATCTTTGTATGCTGCAATCAAAAGATTAGTATAAACAGAATAGGTCCTCACACACTCCTCTCTCGGGTGGACACTCTTTTATGGCTTTTTCTTGATGATGAACTCACACTCTTGCCTTTTACCACTCAAGCCAGCCCTCTTTATGTTCTTGAAAGAATCAAAATCAACAAATCACAAAGAGCGATCAGATGGATGGTGGCAAATCTCCAAGAAAATCAGAATTTTAAGGACTTCGATGAGGCAAATGGTACTCACAAGAAAAATTGTCTTAAAGCATCAAGAACATAAGAAGACTTCAAAAGGAAGTAAAGGATATGTAATAGAAACAACTAGAAAGCAAGGAGAAATAAGAACAAGCTAAGCAGCCTTGTAATACGTAAAACGGTCTTGTAACAAGTGAAACAACCTTGCAACAAGGGGTCTTCAGCTTTGCAACAAGTGAAACAGCCTTGTAATTAATGCCCCTTAATCAATAACCTTCTTTCTTTCTTTCTTTCTTTCTTTCTTTTCTTTTCTTTTTTTTTTCGTTTTTTTTTTCGTTTTTTTTTTCGTCTTTTTTTTTTTTTTTTTTTTTGAATCAAACTAAGTAACAGAAGATTTAAAAACAAAACAGATTAGAGGAAACAAGAAACACAAGGAACTGAAAAAAAAAACAGAAATAAGAGAACGAACAAAGAAACTTAAAGAAATAAAATAAGAACAAAGGAACAAAGATGATAAAGGATAAGTAACCTGATTTCAAGAACCAAAGCTCTGATACCAAATAACAAGAACCCACCAGGAGACCTGCCCTAGGAACCCTTGAATCAATTTGCTATACTTGCCCCGAGATTGCTAGAAAAACAAGTTGTAGGAGATCAGATTAGAACTCTAAGGAAACTAAGTCCTTAAAACCCTAATCCTTGAAGACGCCACAAAGGTTGATCACTCCCTTTGATAAGTCAGAATTTTGTATTCTAATCCAAGAACACAAAAGAGCATAGCAAAGCTTGCCAACACTTTAATTCATTCATAATAATCCCTTGGTTACATATGGCAGCCTTTATATAGACTTCAAACTAAGCTATTGGAAAGGACACCATCCCCTTTCCAAGGCAATAAGTAAAAAATGTTTTCCAAGTCACAACTTCCAAGTTACAACTTCAAAATAATAAATGACACAACTTTCAAGGTTCCTAACTACGAAGTACATGAATAACTTAGGAAAAAACGAGTTGACAAGTCAAAACTTCATGTACAAGTAATTAGGAACACAACAAGACTCAAGTCCAAAAGTACCCACGAAAAATGGGCCTAAATAGCATCTCCACGTGGATCAGCCTTGTTTAATGGCTCCAAGCTTTGTTCTTCAGCATTTACTATGTAAAGATAAGTGATCAATCTTGGTGAAGCCTTAGAGTCTTCTAGAGCAGCCTCCTTCTCTTGAATTTCCATGACTAGTCCATATAAAGCTTCTTTCATTTGTTTTGCCCTTGCTCTAGTCATTGGACCTCCAATTCCTTGTAATGGATCTTTGGAATTAGCTTGAACCATTCGGCCAGCCCCTTGATCTCTATCAGATGTGCTTGTTACTAGGCGTGCTCTCAACATGCAACCTAAGGCGGGTGGTAATGAGGACCAACGTGAGCATATATTTCATACAAGATGTCATATAAACGACAAGGTATGCAACTTAATCATTGATAGTAGGAGTTGCACTAATGTTGCTAGCACCTTGTTGGTTGAAAAATTGAGTTTGCCCACATTAAAGCACCCTAATCCATATAGACTTCAGTGGCTGAATGATTGTGGAGACATAAGGGTGACTAAGCAAGTGATGATTTCATTTTCCATCAGTAAATACAAGGATGAAGTTCTTTGTGATGTGGCACCTATGCATGCTGGACATCTACTTCTTGGGCGTCCGTGGCAATTTGATAGAAGGGTTATTCATGATGGGTACAAAAATAGATACACTCTTGTTATGAACAATCACACTATTGTTTTAACACCTCTCCAACCAACCGAGGCCTATGCTGATCAAATCAGAATTACAAGAGAGTGTAAGTTGAGAGAGGAGCAATTGAGCATTCAAGAAAAAGGGAGGAAAGATAAGAAAAATGAGAGTGAGCAGACGAAAGAAAAGAATAAATTAGAATCCAAAGAAGAGAAAAAAAAGAGAGTGAGTGCATTTGCAAGCAAAAGAGAGGTTGAGAGTGCCTTGTTAGCAAAAGAGCAGCTACTTGTGCTCATACACAAGGATGTTTATTTCACTAACAAACTCAATTCTTCTTTGCCTAGTATGGTTGCTTCTTTGTTACAGAAATTTGGTGATATTTTTTCAGAAGAAATTCCCCATGGATTACCTCCTACAAGAGGTATTGAGCATCAGATTGACTTAATTCCAGGTTCTTCAATCCCAAATAGACCAGCCTACAGAACAAGTCCAGAGGAAGCAAAAGAAATTCAAAGGCAAGTAGATGAGTTGCTGCAAAAAGGATTTGTGAGGGAGAGTCTTAGCCCATGTTCTGCTCCTGTGATCTTGGTTCCGAAGAAAGATGGGATGTGGCGCATGTGTACGGACTGCCGAGCCATAAATAAAATCACTGTAAAGTATCGATATCCTATCCCTAGATTGGATGATATGCTTGATGAATTGCATGGTTCGTGTGTGTTTTCTAAAATAGATTTGAAGAGTGGATCCTATCAAATTCGCATGAAAGAAGGTGATGAATGGAAAACAGCTTTTAAAACAAAATATGGTTTATATGAGTGGATGGTGATGCCATTTGGCTTATCTAATGCACCCAGCACCTTCATGAGGTTAATGAACCATGTTTTGCGTTCTTTCATTGGGAAATTTGTTGTAGTGTATTTTGATGATATTTTGATTTATAGCAAGACCTTAGATGAACATGTTAATCATTTGCATGTTGTTCTTAATGTTTTGAGAGAAAACAAATTATATGCTAATCTTAAAAAGTGTTCATTCTGCCGTGAATCTGTTGTGTTTTTGGGTTTTGTTGTAATTTCGAAAGGAATAAGTGTGGATGAGGAGAAGGTAAGGGCAATTAGAGAATGGCCTACACCTAAGAATGCAAATGAGGTAAGAAGTTTTCATAGTTTAGCAAGTTTTTATAGAAGGTTTGTAAAGAACTTTAGTTCTATTGCTGCACCTTTGAATGAACTTGTTAAAAAAAATGTTGTGTTTAAGTGGAATGAAGTGCATGAGGAAGCTTTTAATTCATTAAAAGAAAAATTGACTAATGCACCTTTGCTTTGTTTGCCTAATTTTGATAAAGCTTTTGAAATTGAATGTGATGCATCTGGTGTTGGCATAGGGGCCGTACTAATGCAGGACTCTAAACCAATTGCTTACTTTAGTGAAAAGCTTAATGGGGCATCATTGAATTATTCCACGTATGACAAAGAGTTGTACGCTTTGGTGAGAGCTTTGCAAACTTGGCAACACTACTTGTGGTCAAGGGAATTCATAATTCATTCTGACCATCAAAGCTTGAAGTTTCTAAGATCTCAAGGTAAGCTTCAAAAAAGACATGCCAAGTGGTTGGAATTCATTGAGATGTTTTTTTATGTAATCAAGTATAAGAATGGTAAGGAAAACAAAGTGGCTGACGCATTGTCCAGAAGGTATGCATTGCTTACTTCTTTGCAAACTAAATTACTTGGTTTTGAGTTTATAAAGGACTTATATGCTAATGATTCTGACTTTGGCCAAGTATGGAATTCTTGTTCTAAGCATGCTTTTGGAGACTATTATAGGCATGATGGTTTCTTGTTTAAGAAAAATAAGTTGTGTGTGCCTGTTTGTTCCTTGCGTGAAATGCTAGTTAGAGAAAGTCATGGTGGTGGATTGATGGGACATTTTGGGATAAAAAGGACCTTAGAAATATTGCATGAGCATTTTTATTGGTCTAACATGAAGCATGATGTGCAATCGGTCTGTGATAAGTGCATAGCATGTAAACAAGCTAAATCTAAAGTCATGCCCCATGGCTTCTATACACCTTTGCCTGTGTCTAATCAACCCTGGACTGATATTTCAATGGATTTCGTGTTAGGATTACCTCGATCTCAAGGTGGCAAAGATAGTATATTTGTCGTTGTTGATAGGTTTAGTAAAATGGCACATTTCATTCCATGCTCTAAAACCAATGATGCAACACATATTGTTGATTTGTTCTTTAAAGAGATAATGCGCTTGCATGGATTGCCTAGAACAATAGTAAGTGATAGGGATGTAAAGTTCCTAAGTCATTTTTGGAAAACTTTGTGGAATAAACTAGGAACAAAACTCTTATTTTCTACTGTTGCACATCCTCAAACGGATGGACAAACTGAAGTAGTAAATAGAACACTTACTATCTTGTTGCGTGCTATCATTCAAAAGAATTTGAAAAATTGGGAGAAATGCTTGCCACATGTTGAGTTTGCTTATAATAGAACTGTTCATTCTACTACTTCTTATTCTCCTTTTGAAGTTGTGTATGGCTTTAATCCTTTGACTCCTTTAGACATCTTACCTTTGCCTACTAATGAGTGTACCAATTTGGATGGTAAGAAAAAGGTGGATACTATTAGGGAACTGCATGCAAAAGTTCGAGCCAACATTGAGAGGAAGAATGAGCAATATGCAAAGCAAGCAAATAAGGGGCGTATTAAAGTTATTTTTGAACCAGGAGATTGGGTTTGGGTTCATATGAGGAAGGAGAGGTTTCCCACTCAAAGAAAATCTAAGCTGCAAACAAGAGGAGATGGACCCTTCCAAGTTCTAGAGAAGATCAATGACAATGCCTACAAGTTGGACTTGCCAAGTGAATATGGTAATGTAAGTGCTACCTTTAATGTGGCTGATCTATCTTTGTTTGATGTAGGTGATGAATCTGATTCGAGGACGAATCTTTTTGAAGAGGGAGGGAATGATAGAGACGCAACCAATGATAGAGACGCAACCAGCCCATCTAAAGATCCTTTGCATGGAATTGAAGGTCCTACGACTAGGGCCAAGACTAAGAGAAACAAGCTTTGGAAAGCCTGATCATAAAAATCAAAGGAAAAGAAGACCAACGTGAGATAGAGGCTGCACCTAATTGGGTCACTTTCATACAATTGGGTGAAGATGCTTTGAGTCCAACCTGAAGACAACACTTTGGAAAGTCCAAATCACATGACAAGAAGCATTCATGGGAAGGCCAACTTTCCTATTGTATTTGGATTTTCGTGCATACTTTTGGGGTGATATTTCAGATGATGTTTTGTATTCCCCAAGTCACATTCAGACTTTCTTGTAGTTCCCAAAGTCACTATAATTACTTTGGGATCTTTTTCCTAAGTTCTGGTTACTTTTCTAGGAGTAGGTGTAACATGCATCTTTTCCAAGCCTTGGTAAATGCAGCCTTGGAAAATGCATGACAAGTGGTGCTATGTAATTTCCTAGGAGTTGCTTCTCTTTGAAGCCATTTCAGCCTTAAAATAGCACCTGATTGTACTTGAGAAGGAGAGAACGCATGAATGAAATTTGAGGGTTTCTCTTATGTGAGAGCTTCACCTTTGTTCTTGGATTAGAACTTGATAGTGTTGGTTCTACCGGCAGGTCGCGGTTAGGGTCACGCTTCTTTTGATAACTTTGGTTCTACCGGCAGGTCGCGGTTAGGGTCAAGTTCCTCATTCTCTACCTGTTTCCAGGACGGTCCGAAGTGTGCTCTTATCATTTGAGCTGTATGTTGCTGATCTTCTTCTTCTGAGCTTGATCCCTCACTTTCACTCCAATCAGCTTTCTTCTTCAACTTCCTCGGTACCCATTTTGATTGTTGACAATCTACTTTGAAATGCTCGGGCTTATTGCATTCGTAACAGATGACACGAACGAAGGGATTACAAAGCGAATCCCAACAACGTGCGGCTCGGTCTATCGAAGATAACCGATCAGCCTTCCTGGCGTGGGTACCTAGTCTCTATGACTTAGGTCACGCCTAACAACAATAATGCAGCGAAACACAACACCAGAAAATACCACGAAGGAGAAGAAGAAATGTAGGGGAAGAGAACTTCATTGAATAACCACTCAACTGATTACAATAAGCTCTCTTGGCCTCTCCAGCTCTACCGGATACCAATCCCTCCCCTTTGAGGGTCCTCTTATAGAGGAACAACCTCCAGTTACAAGTCCCTCACGAACTCAACTTCCCATGCACAAGATAAGGATGAATTCTAGATAAGATAGGAAAACCCCCATTCCCGCAGGATTCTGCGCAATCAGATAAAACTGCCAAGTTCATGCCTCAAACGAACTCGGATTACCATGAAACTAGATTCGTTGGATTCAGGATGAAAAATGCTTCTAGATGGCACCTTTTCCACTTTGAACGGACTTCTGTAGAGTTTCCGAAATTCCCCTCAAAGTGAAAACGCGTGGAAACAGCGTTACAGCCACGTCCTCTAACCATACACGTTTTCAGTTATAAAAACGTGTTAAAACGTGTCCCTTGCCTTCTGGAGACTTATGCCACGTTCCTGCATCAGTGGCACACATTTCCATGCATCCCAATTTCCCGGATTCAGTCCATGCTTCGAGATAAGCCCACAACGCTGAATCAGTCTTGTTGCAGCAGCTTTTCTCCTAATGATGAACCAACATGTATTCTCAACAATACACGCCTTGGAGCACGTCCCACGGCCCCATGCTCTTGGGTATTCCACCTACATCTTGCACACGTTTCCCTAGGTGATCCTAGGGCCCAGATTTGGTCTCCAAGTTGCCCAAATCTCTAGAGAGCACCGTCAGACCTCGAACCCGTCCAGCGACCTGATCTGGTTTATACCTTGATCCGCGTCCGGTCCAGCCCCGATTCGAGGAGCCGTGACACCCTCCCCCACCTAAGCCGAAGTCGCCCCTGACGAGGCTAGGCGGTACTCGTTGATGATGTCTTCGAACTGCCATAGTTCGTCACCATATTCCCAGCTTGCTTCTGAATCTGATAATCCTTTCCATCGGACTAAGTATTGCACACGGTTACCCTTTTTCCTGTCCGCCTTGATTTCAGAAACCTTCTTGGTGTAATGAACTCGTACGGCCACTGGAGCTCGCCCGCTTCGAGCACGGGAAGGGTCAGTTGTGTCCTCTTTGAATGGTTTCAACAAGGACACGTGGAACACCGGGTGCACTTTCAGCTTGGAAGGCAGCGACAATCGGTATGCTGTCTCTCCAATTCGATGTGTGATGATGAAGGGACCTTCATACCTCCTCACAAGTGCTTTGTGGTAGCCCGACTTCAATTTCATGTGATGATAAAGCTTCACCAATACCCGATCACCAACCTGAAATTCAGCTGCCCGCCGCTTTATGTCAGCCCACTTCTTCATCCGTTTGGTCGCCTTCCACAAGGAGATCTGAACCAAATCTGTATCCTCCTTCAGATCCCTCACGAATCTGTAGGCGGTCGGACTACGTCCCATGTAGTCCGCTGCGATACTTTCCGGAGTGTCTGGTTGCAGCCCTGTAATCACCTCGAATGGTGATTTACCTGTCGACTCCGATCGCTGTAAGTTGTAGCTGAATTGGGCTTGGTCCAAGAGTCGCACCCAATCCCGCTGGTTGGCACTCACATAGTGCCTCAAATACATCTCCAATAATGCATTGGTTCGCTCTGTTTGGCCATCGGTCTGAGGGTGGAAGGCCGTGGACATCTTCAGCTCCGTTCCGAGTATCCGAAATAACTCCGTCCAGAACCTTCCCGTGAAGCGAGCATCACGATCAGAAACGATACTCCGCGGTATCCCCCAATATTTCACCACATATGTAAAGAACAACCGCGCCACGTCCTCCGCATGGCAAGTAGTAGGTGCTGCAATGAAGACTCCGTACTTCGAGAAGCGATCCACCACTACCATGATAGAGCTGTTCCCATCCGCCAGAGGTAGCCCGATGATAAAGTCCATGGAGACACTCTCCCACGGACGCTCTGGTATAGGTAATGGCTCCAACAACCCCGCAGGCCGTCGATGTTCAATCTTGTCTTGTTGGCATAGTAGACAAGTGCGAACATACTCCTCGATGTCATCCCGCATCTTTGGCCAATAGTAGTTATGTTCTATGAGAGCTTGGGTCCGATGCACCCCCTGATGTCCCGCCCACATAGAATCATAGTGTTCTCGCAACACCTCGCGCCTCAGCGCTCCACCTGAAGGCACATAGACACGTCGCCCTCGTGTCAAAATCAGCCCTCCTTCGGTCCAGAAACGGCGCGCCTTGCCGTCTTTGATGAGTTCACCCATGGAAGTGGCCCATTGATCCTTCTCCATCTCGGTCTTGACCCTCTCCATTAGGTTACTTGCTGGTCCGGAAAAGGAAGAGACTGCAGCCAGCTGTGCCTTTCTACTCAAAGCATCAGGGACTGAATTAGTTCGGCCCGGCTTGTACTCGATGTCGAAATCGAATTCAGCCAGAAACTGCTGCCATCTCACCTGCTTGGGGGTGAGTTTTGGTTGGGTCTGAAAGTAGCTTGTGACCACGTTATCCGTGCGCACCACAAACTTAGATCCGAGGAGGTAATGACGCCAGGTTCGAAGACAGTGCACAATTGCAGTCATCTCCTTTTCATGAACCGTATACCTGCGCTCGGTGTCGTTCAACTTCCGACTCTCGTAGGCCACTGGGTGCCCTTCCTGCATGAGCACCCCTCCAATGGCAAAATCTGATGCGTCGGTGTGGACTTCAAAAGAAATAGAAAAGTCCGGTAGCACGAGGACCGGCTCCGCCGTGACCGCCTGCTTGAGACGATCAAACGCCTCCTGACATTGGTTTGACCACCGCCATGGTCGATCCTTCTTTAACAAATCCGTCAGTGGGGCGCATAACTTCGAATATCCGGTGATGAACCTCCTATAATAATTTGCCAAGCCAAGAAAAGAGCGTAAGTGTGTAACACGTGTAGGTACCTCCCACTCGGCTATGGCTGAAATTTTTGAGGGATCCATCATGAGCCTTCCATCCCCAATGATGTGCCCGAGGAACGGCACCCTCTGCTGCGCAAACACACACTTCTCCTTCTTCACAAAGAGTTGGTGCTGCCGTAGGGTAGAGAAGACTTGCCTCAGGTGTGCCACATGCTCATCCAATGCCCGGCTGTATACAACAATGTCATCCAAGTATACTACCACGAATTTATCGATGAAATCGTGGAGTACACGCTGCATCAAAGCACAGAAAGTTGCTGGTGCGTTGGTGAGGCCGAAAGGCATGACAAGGTACTCGAAGCTCCCGTACCTTGTCACACATGCAGTCTTCTCAATGTCCTTCTCCGCCACGCGAACCTGATAGTACCCGCTGCGAAGATCCAACTTGGAAATCCATCGTGCCTTGCCAAGTTGATCGAACAAATCATCAATCCGAGGAATGGGGTACTTGTTCTTCACCGTGAGCTTGTTGAGGGCCCTGTAGTCGATGCAGAGTCTCAACGAACCATCGTGCTTCTTCTGAAAAAGTACCGGTGCTCCATACGGACTCTTCGAAGGTCGAATGAACCCGCTGTCCACCAACACCGTTAGCTGCCTCCTCAGCTCCTGGAGTTCAGGTGGGGCCATCCTATATGGTGCTTGAGCTGGTGGACGTGCTCCATGCACCAAATCAATCCGATGATCGATTTCTCTTTCTGGCGGCAATTGCTTGGGTAACTCGGGGGGCATCACATCCCCGAATTCAGTGAGAACACCCTCGATGGGCGCTGGAATCTCCTCTCCTTCCAGTAGTTCTTCCTCCTGAAGGGACGCAATATATGTTGGAAGTCCCCTTCTCAGCCCCTTAGCAAGTTGCATCGCCGATAGGACTCGCTGCGGAGTCCCTTTAACTCGCTTCCCTGGAACTACGCAAGCTCCACTCGGATTCAGGACCACCACCACATCTGAATCCGGCTTTATCATGGCTTGTAGCTGGGTAAGCAAAGACATGCCGATGACCACCTCGTAGTCGTCGATCGGGGCGACCACCGCTGTCACCCGTCCGGTCCATGCGCCGAATTGGATCTCAACATCCTTCGACGTTCCACTGGTAGCCACTTCTGTGGAGTTGACCGCCTTGAACGTGTGTTCATCATGTTCAATCTTCAGATTTAACCTCTTTGCCGTAGCTAGGTCCACGAAGAAGTCAGTGGCACCCGTATCAATGAGTGCCTGGAAGATGTGACCACCAATGCAGATAGGTGCATAGAGCAGACCTCGTGGCCCCTTGGCCTTCAGGGCATTGAGACTGAGTGAGCCCATCCTTTGGTCGGTCTCTTGCTTCTCCTCCACCGCCATAGATGCTATCTTGCCCCTCAATGGACAGTCCTTCACCTTGTGCGGTCCATTGCAAATATAGCATGAGATGGTGCTGGTACCTTGCGCCACCCCTTTGCCCTTCGCTTGGGAAGCCCCTCCACTCGAGGAGCTCGGATTCGAGCCCTTTGTACCTCCTTTGTGACCTGATTTCGCTCCCCCACCTTTGCCCTGTTTCGATGCTTGGGCTTTGGGAGCTGTGGGTTGAGTCTTGAACTCGATGAGAGCCTCCGCTTGAGCTATCGCCTCGTTCAAACTCTGGACTCCTCTTCGCTGCAACTCCATCTTTGCCCACGGTTTGAGCCCGTCAAGAAAAGTGAAGAGAGAGTCCTCATTGCTGAGGTCTGGTACCTCCAACAACAATTCGCTGAACTCTCGCACATACTCACGCACATCGCCCTTTTGCGTGAGCCGCCGTAGTCGTGCTCGAGCATCATCCTTAGCGAACGCGGGGAAGAATTGCTTTCGAAGTTCAGTTTGGAACTGTACCCAAGTGGTGATTGGAACAGCCCCTCGCTTCACATCGTCGGCCCGACGTCGCCACCAAAGCATCGCCACATCCCTCAAGAACATGGCCGCCGTGCTCACCTTCATGGCTTCCTCCCTCACGCCGGTAACCTGCAAGTATTGCTCCACGGCGAAAAGAAAGTTATCCACCTCCTTCGCGGACCGTCGTCCGCAGAACTCTTGTGGCTTGGGAACATCAAGCTTATGCAGGGGGCGCGTAGCCTCTCTTGCGACCTCCATTGTCAATGGAGAAGAGGATACGCCTGTGGTGGTACTCTCCTTTAAAAGGTCAACCACCTGATTTTGGAGAGCCTTCACCATGATCTCCAACTCTTCGTTACGCCGCAGCACTTCCTTATAGCGCCGCTCCATATCGAAGGAAATCTGGTTCAGCTGAGCGGCGATCTCACCTCGGAGGGTTGCGTCCCTACCCTCAAGGTCCTCCATCCGTCCTACAACCTCAGCTATTTGGGCCTCGCACCTCCGTAATCGATTGTCGGCGGAGATAACCGGAGATGCAATACGTAACCCATACAGAGATTCATCAACTGGATGCTCGCTGTGCCTCCTCCTGAGGCTGGATTGGGATCCATGGTCGAGGATGATGCGTCCGCCATTCCCACCATGGAAGTTACCGTAGAGGTCGTCTCCTTCATTTCTGGTATGGCTCTGATGCCAAGTGACACGAACGAAGGGATTACAAAGCGAATCCCAACAACGTGCGGCTCGGTCTATCGAAGATAACCGATCAGCCTTCCTGGCGTGGGTACCTAGTCTCTATGACTTAGGTCACGCCTAACAACAATAATGCAGCGAAACACAACACCAGAAAATACCACGAAGGAGAAGAAGAAATGTAGGGGAAGAGAACTTTATTGAATAACCACTCAACTGATTACAATAAGCTCTCTTGGCCTCTCCAGCTCTACCGGATACCAATCCCTCCCCTTTGAGGGTCCTCTTATAGAGGAACAACCTCCAGTTACAAGTCCCTCACGAACTCAACTTCCCATGCACAAGATAAGGATGAATTCTAGATAAGATAGGAAAACCCCCATTCCCGCAGGATTTTGCGCAATCAGATAAAACTAAAAACGTGTTAAAACGTGTCCCTTGTCTTCTGGAGACTTATGCCACGTTCCTGCATCAGTGGCACACATTTCCATGCATCCCAATTTCCCGGATTCAGTCCATGCTTCGAGATAAGCCCACAACGCTGAATCAGTCTTGTTGCAGCAGCTTTTCTCCTAATGATGAACCAACATGTATTCTCAACAATACACGCCTTGGAGCACGTCCCACGGCCCCATGCTCTTGGGTATTCCACCTACATCTTGCACACGTTTCCCTAGGTGATCCTAGGGCCCAGATTTGGTCTCCAAGTTGCCCAAATCTCTAGAGAGCACCGTCAGACCTCGAACCCGTCCAGCGACCTGATCTGGTTTATACCTTGATCCGCGTCCGGTCCAGCCCCGATTTGAGGAGCCGTGACACAGATGGGCACATCCCTTTTCTTTTCTTTATCCTTACCATTTTCTTTGCTAGAGTTGCCTTTGAAGAAGGGCTTCCTTTTGTGCAATCCTTTCTTGTTTCTCATGAACTTTTTTAACTTCTTAGCGAGCATTGCCATCTCTTCTTTATCGTATCTCTCTTCTTCATCGGAATCATCTAACTCACTATCTTCTTTAGGGATTGTAGACTTCAATGCAATAGTTTTTCTTTTCTTAACCTCTTCTTCAGTATTTTCCTTCATATTCAACTCATGAGTCATGAGTGACCCTAGGAGCTCTTCTAGCTGAAAAGTATTGAGGTCCTTAGCCTCTTGAATTGCGGTTACCTTGGCCTCCTACATGGTAGAAATCTGAGAATTTTACGCACTAATTCAGAGTTAGTATATGACCTGCCTAAGCTTTTGAGATCATTTATTATATCAGTAAATCTTGCAAACATTTTAGTTATATTTTCCAAAGGTTCCAATTTAATTTAATTCATACTTGTGTACAAGCATATTTATCTTTGATTCTTTAACTTGATTTGTACCTTCATGCGTAACCTCTAATCTATCCCAAACTTTCTTGGCAGAATTATATGTTGATATTCTATTAAATTCATTTGCACTAAGTGAGCAATAGAGGACATTCATAGCTTTGGCATTAAGTTGAGCCATCCTTTTATCATTGTAATCCCAATCCTTTTGTAACTTAGGGATGACCATGCCATCTACAGTAATGGTAGGTGTGTGTGGTCCTTTGACTATAATTTTTCATATATTATAATCTAGTGCTTGTATAAATATTCTCATTCTTACTTTTCAATACGTGTAATTCGTGCCATTAAATAGGGGTGGTCATCTCGGAACCAAATGAATCTTTCACAATTGCACTCAGCAGGTTGTGATGGTCATCTCTTTAGTCTTATCACACTAAACTGCTATTCCTATAAGAACGAGACGGAGCACGAGAACTCGAATTACACTGCTGCGCGTCTTGCACTCTCTGTAAGGGATGAATTGTGACAGGGCGACCGCTGACCCTTGCCCGGGAGGAATTAAGGAAAGAACCATTTTCCTCAGGTTAGGAGGTCAGAACATTGGCTGGAACCAAATGAATCTCCGTGGGTCCTGTGTGGGGTCTATGCCAGCACTGATTACCGGACGAGGAGAGTCTTTTGGGGTGAGCTGACCCGTTTGTTGACTCAGGTGATCCCGACTATGGTGGTGGGTGACTTTAATTACATTCTTAGCTCCAATGAGAAACGTGGTGGTAGGGCCTACTCTGATTCTGGAGATAGGAGGGAGTTCTGGGAGTTCTTGGTTGAGACCGGCCTTGTGGACCTTGGCTTCTCTGGGCCGCGATTTACTTGGTGTAACAACCAGCTTGGACGAGCGAGAGTATGGGAGCGGCTGGATAGGGCTTTAGCATCTACGGACTAGATTCAGCGATTTCCATCATACCAGGTCAGTCACCTTGCTCGGATTGCCTCAAATCATTGTCCTCTTTTAATTTCTACAGCTTCGAGCTCCAGCCACCATAGCCCATTTCGATTTGAGAAGCTGTGGTTGTCATACCCCTAGTCCTGGAAAGTAGTTAGGGGGGCCTGGGGCATGCCAATGCAGGGAGATGCCTTGCAGAGGGTATCGCGTAGACTGGAGCTTACTAAACGACGCCTTCGTAGATGGAACCGGAAGGTTGTGGGCAACATCTTCAGGAGACTTGAGGAGGCAGAGGGGTTGATTGCGGATCTCCAGGGGAGGGAGGATCGAGATGGAGAGCTTGAGGAGGAGGAGATGGCAGACCTGCGTCGTCACTTGACCTCTCATCACTCGTTACTGCATCAGCATGAGAATTTTTGGAGGCAGAAGTCGAGGGCACAGTGGATCAAGGAGGAGGACCGAAATACCAGCTTCTTTCATCGATCGACGATCATCAGGAGGCAAAGGAACATGATACGATCATTGAGAGTAGTGGCGAGCCAGCGGGTGGAGGAGGACTCGGCAGTGAGATAGGTGATGTTTGACTTTTTGATGCAAACCTCAACGAACCTGCCGTGAGACCCAACAACAAAAGTTTGGAAAATCAATTCCCAGATCATCCAAAAAGGTTAAAAGGAAAGGAATATAGACCCCGTTGCTATAAAGAGCAAGAAACCTATATTATCAAAGGATTAGGAATATTGACCCCGTGACTATAGAGAGTCAGAAACCAATATTATCAAGGGTTGGAGGTTCAAGTGGTTGTACTTGAAACTACCGTAAGTTCTACACAAGAACAATAGAGAGAAAATTCTCACAAAAAGATTATATTTCGGAATTGCTTGATTACAAGTGAAAACACCAAGTATTTATAGGCAAAACAAGCCTTGGGTGCATTGAACCAACTAGAAAAAACATTAAATGAAAGTTGGTGAAGATGAAAGGAATACTACTTAAAGTCTTGGCAGCAATTAATTAACCTTGGGAAGTTGCAGCAAAACTCCCAACCATTTTGACTAGGTTCATCCTTCATTTGCAAGCCTCAAAAATGTCCTTCAGCCTTCCAAAAGCCTATGATAAATGCACCATAAAGAGGAGTCCGAATTTGAAAGGATTAGACTCTTCTTTTCCATGTTTAAATAATTAATTGCGCTGGATATTGTCGAAATGGACTTGCCACATATTAACCATCTTCAAGTCCAAATCTTCATGTGGACTAGAACCTTCTCCTTGGGCTTGAGTTAATAAAGTTTGGACAGCTTCTTGAAGTTTCTTGGCCCGAGCTCTTGTGATTGGCCCAATTGGAATCTCCACATCATCTTGAGCATCTTCTTTGTCCTTGTCAAAGTCCTTGAGCTGGATCATATCATTCCCTCCTTCTTGAAAAGGATTCGTCCTCGAATCAAGATCTGCATAAAAGGGAGAAAGATCAGAAACATTAAAGGTAGAACTAATATCAAACTCACCTTTAAGATCAATCTTGTAAGCATTGTCATTGATCTTTTCCAGTACTTCATAAGGACCATTCCCACGTGGATTGAGCTTTGATTTTCGTTGGCTAGGGAATCTCTCTTTGCGAAAATGTACCCAAACCAAGTCTCCTGGTTGGAAAATGACTTCCTTTCTCCCTTTATTGGCATGGGCAGCAGCTTGCTCATTTCGTTTAAGGATATGTTGGCGTGCTTCTTCATGGATTTTCTTCACCTTTTCAGCTTTCTTCTTCCCATCTAAACTGGTAATCTTGTTAACAGGTAAAGGAAGTAACTCCAATGGAGTTAATGGGTTAAAACCATAAACAACTTCAAATGGTGAATAAGAAGTAGAAGAATGCACAGTTCTATTATAAGCAAATTCAATAAAAGGAATGCAATCTTCCCAAGTCTTCAAATTCTTTTTAATTATAGCACGCAACAAAGTACCTAAAGTCCGATTCACAACCTCTGTTTGACCATCTGTTTGAGGGTGACAAGTAGTAGAAAATAACAAAGTTGTTCCCAATTTACCCCACAAAACTCGCCAGAAATGACTAAGGAACTTAACATCCCTATTACTAACAATTGTCTTAGGGAGACCATGAAGACGAACAACTTCCCTAAAAAACAATTCAGCAATATGAACGGCATCATCAGTTTTATGACAAGGGATAAAATGCGCCATTTTAGAAAATCGGTCTACAACAACAACAAAAATTGAATCTTTTCCCCTTCTAGTTCTAGGTAAACCTAAAACAAAATCCATAGAAACATCAGTCCAAGGGTGACTAGGAATAGGTAAAGCTTTATATAATCCATGAGGCTTCACTCTTGATTTGGCCTTTTTGCAAGTGACACATCTGTTGCAAATTCTGTCAACATCTCTTTTCATGTGAGGCCAAAAGAAATGTTCTTTCAAAATTTCCAGAGTTTTAAAAATACCAAAATGTCCCATTAATCCTCCCTCATGAGACTCCCTGACAAGAAGCTCACGTAAAGAACACTTCGGAACGCAAAGCTTATTTTCCCGAAATAAGTACCCATCTTGCTTGTAAAATTTTTCAAAAGGTTTTGTTTCACAAGCTTCAAAAACTGTTGAAAACTCAGAATCTTGTGGGTACAACTCCTTGATATGTTCAAACCCCAAAAACTTTGCTGAAAGAGTAGATAGAAGAATATACCTTCTTGATAACGCATCAGCAACAATATTATTTTTACCTTGCTTGTATTGGACAACATATGGGAACATCTCAATAAACTCAACCCAACGAGCATGCCTTCGATTAAGCTTACCTTGGCTCTTCAAATGCTTCAAAGATTCATGATCGGTGTGAATAACAAACTCCTTTGACCATAGGTAGTGTTGCCACGTCTCTAATGCTCTCACCAATGCATAGAGTTCTTTGTCATAGGTGGAGTAGTTCAAGGCAGCTCCGCTCAACTTCTCACTAAAGTAAGCCAAGGGTCTCTTATCTTGTATTAGGACAGCACCTATACCAATACCAGAAGCATCACATTCGATTTCAAAAGTTTTAGAGAAATCTGGTAAAAGTAATAAAGGGGCAGAACTTAGCTTTTCTTTCAAGGTGTTGAATGCTTTCTCTTGTGCTTCACCCCATTTGAATTCAACACTTTTCTTGATGATTTCTGTCAATGGAGCAGCTATAGTGCTTAAATTTGGAACAAACCTTCGGTAGAATCCCGCCAAGCCATGGAAGCTCCTAACTTCGGTGACGGTAGTTGGTGTAGGCCAGTCTTTGATTGCCTTTACCTTCTCTTCATCAACTTCTACACCTCTAGTACTTACAACAAAGCCAAGAAATACAACTTTGTCCAAACAAAATGTACACTTCTTAAGGTTAGCATACAATTGCTCTTTTCTTAGCTCAAATAAAACATTCTTTAAATGCCCTAAGTGTTCATGCAAGTTCTTGCTGTAAATCAATATGTCATCAAAGTAGACAACCACAAATTTTCCAATAAACATACGCAAGACATGATTCATTAAGCGCATAAAAGTGCTAGGTGCATTAGTTAATCCAAAGGGCATAACTAACCACTCATAAAGTCCATGTTTTGTTTTAAAAGCAGTTTTCCACTCATCTCCCTCTTTCATTCGAATTTGATGATATCCAGATTTCAAATCAATTTTAGAAAAGATGGTGGAACCATAGAGTTCATCAAGCATGTCATCAAGACGGGGAATAGGATAACGATACTTTACCGTTATTTTGTTGATAGTACGGCAGTCAATGCACATCCTCCAAGTTCCATCTTTCTTGGAAACTAGCAAAACTGGAACAGCACATGGGCTCATGCTCTCTCTAACATGACCTTTGTTCATCAACTCTTCAACTTGTCTTCGCAATTCTTTTGCTTCTTCGGGGCTGCATCTATAAGCTGGTCTATTTGGAATTTGGGCACCCGGAACTAGGTCAATTTGATGTTCAATGCCTCTAATTGGTGGCAATCCTGGTGGCATCTCTTCTGGAAAAACATCTTGAAATTCCTGTAAAAGAGATATGGCAGTACTAGGCAAAGAATCATCAAGGTTAGTTGTTGAGAGATAAGCTTCCTTATACAAGATCAACATCATTGGCTTCTGTGAAACCATAGCTCTCTTAATCTCTCTTTCTTTTGTATAGAAATTCACTTTTTTTTTCTCTTTCTTTTTCTCACTTTTCTTATCAGATTCTTTACTCACAATTTCTTTTGAACTCTCATTTTCATCCTTACTTTGTTTAGCACTGGTTGCTACAGATTTCTTGACTTGATTTTGCTCTTCAAGAACTTGATGAGGGGGTAAAGGAGCCAAAGTGATGTTTCTGCCATTCTTGGTAAAGCTGTACTTATTTTTGTAACCATCATGAAGGGTACGCCTATCAAATTGCCAAGGTCTTCCAAGCAATATGTGACTTGCTTGCATTGGAACCACATCACAGAGGACTTCATCAGAATATCTTCCAATGGAAAAAGATAGAAGTACCTGTTTTGTGACTTTTAATTCTCCACTATCATTAAGCCATTGAAGTCGATATGGATGAGGGTGCTTTTGAGTCTTCAACCCTAGCTTGTCCACCATCAGCTTGCTTGCCACATTCACACAACTTCCACCATCAATTATCAAACCACAAACTCTTTCTTTGACATGGCAGCGAGTGTAAAAGATATTCTCACGTTGTTGTTCATCATTGTCTGTTTGAGCTTGAACATGGAGGGCTCTAAGAACAACTAAGGCTTGACCAACAACAGCCTGCTCTATATCACTAGCATCTTCAAGTTGTGGCATAGACTCTTTATCATTTTCTTCTTCAGAAACAATATCCCCATTATCTAGCAAGATCATGGTTCTCTTGTTTGGGCATTGAGAAGAAATATGACCAAAGCCTTGACATCGCAAGCATTTAATATCACGATTTTTTTGAGTTTGGTTGGAAGAAGTACCTTTTTCAGATTGTTTGGTCATAGTTTTTTCTTCTTTAGGCCTAGAAGTAGGCTTTTCTTCTTGTTTTGGAGTAGGACTCCATTTGGACTTCCAATTAGATGAACCAGCAGCTTCATGCTTGGATGATGATCTTCCTCCTCTTTTAAGTTGCCTCTCAACTTTCATAGCCATGTGGACCACATCTTCAATTTCCACATAATGTTGTAGTTCCACAACATTCGCAATCTCACGGTTGAGACCACAAATGAATCTAGCCATTGTTGCCTCTCTATCTTCTTCAACATTGGCACGAATCATGGTTATTTCCATCTCCTTATGGTATTCTTCAATAGATTTTGTTCCCTGTTTAAGACTTTGCAACTTCAAATGTAAGTCTCTATAATAGTGTGAAGGAACAAACCTTCTAACTCCTTTTGATCTCCCTTTTTTTTGTCTTTTTTTTTCTTTTCTTCTTTTTTTTTTTTTTACAACTTCAGTCTCCTCTTTTTATGTTTTCCTTTCAATAATAGAACCAACAGCAATATCAACAAAGATGAAGCACGAAAAGAAATGGTAGAGAATAGAAATGAAATGGTTATGGATGAAATGATATCAAACGATGCAAAAGGATGAAAAAAATATAAATGAGAGAATATAAAAGCAAATAAGGGATAGGTAACCTGATTGGAAACCTTGGCTCTGATACCAAATGATGCAAACCTCAACGAACCTGCCGTGAGACCCAACAACAAAAGTTTGGAAAATCAATTCCCAGATCGTCCAAAAAGGTTAAAAGGAAAGGAATATAGACCCCGTTGCTATAAAGAGCAAGAAACCTATATTATCAAAGGATTAGGAATATTGACCCCGTGACTATAGAGAGTCAGAAACTAATATTATCAAGGGTTGGAGGTTCAAGTGGTTGTACTTGAAACTACCGTAAGTTCTACACAAGAACAATAGAGAGAAAATTCTCACAAAAAGATTATATTTCGGAATTGCTTGATTACAAGTGAAAACACCAAGTATTTATAGGCAAAACAAGCCTTGGGTGCATTGAACCAACTAGAAAAAACATTAAATGAAAGTTGGTGAAGATGAAAGGAATACTACTTAAAGTCTTGGCAGCAATTAATTAACCTTGGAAAGTTGCAGCAAAACTCCCAACCATTTTGACTAGGTTCATCCTTCATTTGCAAGCCTCAAAAATGTCCTTCAGCCTTCCAAAAGCCTATGATAAATGCACCATAAAGAGGAGTCCGAATTTGAAAGGATTAGACTCTTCTTTTCCATGTTTAAATAATTAATTGCGCTGGATATTGTCGAAATGGACTTGCCACATATTAACCATCTTCAAGTCCAAATCTTCATGTGGACTAGAACCTTCTCCTTGGGCTTGAGTTAATAAAGTTTGGACAGCTTCTTGAAGTTTCTTGGCCCGAGCTCTTGTGATTGGCCCAATTGGAATCTCCACATCATCTTGAGCATCTTCTTTGTCCTTGTCAAAGTCCTTGAGCTGGATCATATCACTTTTTCAAATCCAGATGGACGGAGGTAGGAGGGACTTATGTGCTTGGTCAGCTCCCTAGGCTAGCAGTCAGAATTGAGGAGGCTGATAATGAAGCATTGATCCAGCCTGTGTTAGATACAGAAGTGCAGGAGGCGGTTTGGGCCTTAACAGGGGACAAGCTCTAGGATCGGATGGTTTTCCACCTTTTTTCTTTCATAGATATTGGAGCATTATTCAGAGATCTGTGTTGGAGGCAGTGCAGCTATACTTCAGTAGGGCGGTGATGACAGATGACATCACTTTGGTCCCGAAGCGCCGGGATGCGTCGGAGCCCGGTCATTACAGGCCTATTAGTTTTTGTACCATATTGTATAAGATTGTGGCGAGGCTTATGGTTGGGAGGATGAAGGCTTTGCTGCCTACCATTATCAGTCAGGAGCAAAGTGCGTTTGTGGTGGGAGGAGTATATCAGATAATATTTTGCTAGCTCAGGAGATGATGGGAGATTTACAGCGAGCTTCGAGGAGGCGATGTTTGATGGCAGTTAAGCTGGACATGGAGCGTGCTTATGACCGGATCCGGTGGGAGTTTCTCAAACAGGCATTGGAGAGTTTTGGTTTCCATCAGATCTTGATTGGATGGGTTCTCGGCTGTGTGCAGGGGGCCTAGCTTCTCCATTTTGGTTAATGGTACGCCTTCGCCTTTCTTTCGAGCTACTACGGGGCTTCGTCAGGGCTGTCCTTTGTCACCATACCTGTTCATCATCTGCTCGGATGTACTATCTCGTGCTTTACATGTAGCCTGCGAGGATCGGGTGTTGGTTGTTTACAGTCCAGCCCCGGGTACTCGCCCTATTCTCACTTACTTTTTGCAGATGATTGTCTGCTGCTGGCCAAGGCGAGGGTGAGGGATGCGCGATCCCTCTAGAGGGTGTTGATGGAGTATTGTACGGCGTCTGGGCAGAGAATCAATCGCCAGAAGTCATTGTTAGATGTATGCCCTAGAAGCCAATCTGGTTGACACATTGTTAATTCTAAGACATAATTTTGTACTTGACTATTTATAAATAAAAGGTATCTTTTTCATTCATATTGTTTATGTGTCTATGAATCGTCCAAGAATTAATAAGACGATGATGCATATTCTTAAGAGTTAAGAATTTGAGCCATATATCATTGGTGATTAATTTCTAAATGCTTCTAATTGATGGATCATCACGAGGACAGTGATCGATCCGATAAGATCAGTGCACACATTGCTTTCCTTGTGGATGGACGAGACTCGAGTCCACAGTGTGGCGACACTGAAGTAATAGTGGTGCTTGTTAAAGAATAAGGGTACTGAGCGTGACCAAGACAAGAAGTGATGTGAACCCCGTAAGATAGATTCTTAGAAACCCACGAACAAGTTGATGAATAACCCAAGAAAGTCTGAAAATCAGTTTGGAAGAGATAGAACCTTGACCCGATGTTTAGCAAAACATGAACCAAAGGTATAGAAGGTTGTTGACGCCACACCCTAATAGAATCAGGATGATAAGTCACTTGAACGCCACAAGGGTTGCCTTGATAAGTTCTAAGTTCAATGAAGAACCAAAGAAGTGAATAACCTCACAATTTTCATTCCAATTCAGATCTGCCTGTTTACATAAGGAACACCCTTTTTATAGCCCAAAGAAATACCTACCAGCCTTTAATTAAAGTCTAATCCCTAGAACAATAATAACTCCACTAGTCATAGTTCAGTCTCCTAGGAAATTAATGAAGACAGTTTCCTAGAACATTAATGAAACTCCACTAGTCAAAGATCAATCTCCTAGGAAATTAATGAAGACAATTTCCTAGAACATTAATGAAGCTCCACTAGCCTTTAGACATTCAGCAACATAAAACTAAATCTGAAAACTCCAGCAATATTTCCACCAAGTAAGCATCTAATTTGGCCTAATAATTGCATGGATCATGTTGACTAGTCCACAAGCTATCTTCACGTCCAAATCCACTCCAATAGCCTCTTGCTGGTTCCAAGCTTCCTCAATCAGCCCATTAAGTGCTTCCTTCATTCTTTTAGCTTTGGACCGAGTGATTGGTCCTCCACCAGTTTGTAATGGATCATCAAGATGTATCGGGCCAGAATGCTCCATACATTGCTCCTTGCTTCCCACGGCCTTGGATAGTCCCTCCTTAGGTTGCTTGGTGGCTGCATCCTGGTTTCCATCATTCCCCCTCTCCTGAAAAGGATCTGTCCTCGAATCTTCATCACCTGCATCAAAAAGGGAAAGATCAGAAACATTAAATGTAGTACTAACATTATACTCACCTGGTAAGTCAAGCTTATATGCATTATCATTAATGCGAGCAATGACTTGAAATGGCCCATCTCCTCTAGGGTGCAACTTAGAACGCCATTTTGCTGGAAATCTTTCATTTCTCATATGCACCCAAACCCAATCTCCTGGTTCAAAGATCACTTTCTTCCGCCCTTTGTTGGCTTGAGTAGCATATTGTTCAGTTCTTTTCTCAATGTTTTGCCTAACTTTCTCATGCAATTGCTTCATCGTTTCAGCTTTCCTTTTGCCATCTAAACTAGCACGCTCATCAATAGGTAAAGGTGACAAATCCATTGGAGTTAAAGGATTAAACCCATACACTATTTCAAAAGGAGAAAAGTTAGTAGCAGAATGCACGGATCTATTATAAGCAAATTCAACATGTGGCAAACACTCTTCCCAATTCTTCAAATTCTTCTGAATGATGGCACGCAATAAAGTAGATAAAGTTCTATTAACTACCTCGGTATGCCCATCAGTTTGTGGGTGGCAAGTTGTAGAAAACATGAGCTTAGTACCTAACTTACCCCACAAAGTCTTCCAGAAGTAGCTCAAGAACTTAACATCTCTATCTGAAACAATGCTCCTTAGCACGCCATGTAGTCGCACTATCTCTTTAAAGAACAAATCTGCAATATGGTTAGCATCATCAGTTTTATGACATGGAATGAAATGTGCCATTTTAGAAAATCTGTCTACAACCACAAAAACAGAATCCATACCCCTTTTTGACCTCGGTAAACCCAACACAAAGTCCATGGAAATATCTACCCAAGGTTCACTAGGTATTGGCAATGGCTTATACAATCCATGAGGTAAAGATCTAGATTAAGCTTGCTTACAAGTGATGCACTTCGCACAAACCCTCTCTACATCTCGTTTCATGTGTGGCCAAAAGAAATGTTCAGCCAAGACATCTAAGGTTTTCCTCACACCAAAGTGTCCCATTAGTCCCCCACCATGAGCCTCTCGAACTAATAACTCTCTCAAAGAACAATTAGGCACACATAATCTATTTTCTCTAAATAGAAATTCCTCATGCCTATAAAATTTTCTAAATGCCGCATGTTCGCAAGCTTCAAACACATTACCAAAGTCAGAATCATTAGAATACAAATCTTTAATGTACTCAAATCCTAACAATTTAGTATTCAAAGTAGAGATCAAAGTGTACCTTCGAGACAAAGCATCCGCAACCACGTTTTCCTTACCTTGTTTGTACTTGATCACATAAGGAAATGACTCGATGAACTCCACCCATTTAGCATGGCGTCGGTTCAGCTTACCTTGGCCCTTCAAATGCTTTAAGGATTCATGATCTGTATGAATGACAAACTCCTTGGGCCACAAATAATGCTGCCAAGTCTCCAAGGCTCTTACCAAAGCATACATCTCTTTGTCGTAAGTTGGATAGTTCAAAGCTGCCCCATTGAGTTTCTCACTAAAATAGGCGAGGGGTCGGCCTTCTTGCAGCAAGACAGCTCTAATACCTATACCTAAAGCATCACACTCAACTTCGAAAGTTTTAGCAAAATTAGGTAAAGCAAGTAATGGTGCTGAACTTAGTTTTTCTTTGATCAAATTGAAAGCCGATTCTTGTTCACTTCCCCATTTAAATCCAACACTTTTTTCACAATTTCAGTTAAAGGTGCAGCTAGGGTGCTAAAATCCTTAACGAACCTTCTATAAAAACTAGCCAACCCATGAAAGCTACGTACGTCAGTTATGGTTTTAGGTGTAGGCCACTCACGGATTGCCTTAACCTTCTCTTCATCAACCTCAATTCCCTTAGTACTAACAACATAACCAAGAAATACAATTTGACTAGTACAAAAAGAACATTTTTTGAGGTTAGCATACAACTTCTCATCTCACAAAATACTTAAAACCTTATGCAAATGATCAAGATGCTCATTTAAGCTTTTGCTATAAATCAGAATGTCATCAAAGTATACAACAACAAACTTACCAGTAAAAGCACGCAAGATATGGTTCATTAATCTCATGAAAGTACTAGGGGCATTAGTTAACCCAAAAGGCATAACTAACCACTCATATAAACCATATTTAGTTTTAAAAGCAGTTTTTCATTCATCACCCTCACGCATGCGAATTTGATGATAACCGGATTTTAAATCAATCTTAGAAAAGATGCAAGAACCATGCAATTCATCAAGCATATCATCTAACCTAGGAATGGGGTGGCGATACTTTACCGTAATCTTGTTGATAGCCCTACAATCAACGCACATTCGCCAAGTTTCATCCTTCTTAGGCACAAGCAAAATAGGAACAGCACACGGACTCCAGCTTTCTCTAACATGCCCTTTTGCTATCAACTCCTCAACTTGTCTTTGGAGTTCCTTCGTCTCCTCGGGGTTACTCCTATAGGCTGGCCTGTTGGGAATTGATGCACTAGGGATGAAATCAATCTGATGCTCTATTCCCCTAAGTGGTGGCAATCCATAGGGAACCTCATTGGGAAAAACATCAGCAAATTCCTGCAAAAGAGATAAAGCATCACTAGGCAAAGAAGGGTTAAGGTCGTTAGTATCAGCCTCCTTGTATAGAAGTACAATCATTGGCTGTTTTAAAAAGAAAGCTCTCTTAACTTCACTTTCTTTTGCATAAAAAGCTCCCTTTTTTTTTCTTGCTCTTGAGGCTTTTCTTTTTTATCTTTCTTTTTGTTTCTAGCCTCTTTTTCTATTTCATTCTCATTCTTTTTACCACTCCTCTCGGCCTCACTTCTTTTCTCACAATCACTTTTGATTTTCTTTTGATCCTCATACACTTTCCGAGGTGTTAATGGTATAAGAGTTATAGGTTTGCCATTCATTACAAAAGAATACCGATTCTTGAACCCATCATGCATAACCTTTCTATCAAATTGCCAAGGTCGGCCCAAAAGAATATGTCCAGCATGCATTGGCACTATATCATAGAGCACCTCATCATGATACCTCCCAATGGAAAATGAAACCAGCACCTGCTTATTGACCTTAATTTCTCCACAATCATTCAACCATTGAAGCTTTTAAGGTCTAGTGCCAATGGTAGGTAAGTTCAACTTTTCAACCAAAACAGTGCTTGCTACATTAGTGCAACTACCCCCATCAATTATCATGCTGCATACCTTGTCTTGGATGTGACAACGGGTGTGAAAGATGTTATCTCGCTGTGCATCATCCTCCTTTACTTGCACATTCAAAGCTCTCCTGGTGACAAGGGTTTCACCATTAACCGGATATTCTTCTCCATCACTCTCCTCCAATGGTGGCATGGGCTCTTCATCTTTATCCGATTCACTTGCTGTCTCAACATCCCCATCTTCCCTTAATAACATCATTTTTTTATTTGGACATTGAGATGCAATATGTCCCCTTCCCAAGCACTTAAAACATTTAATATCTCTATTTCGAGAAGTTTGGGAAATAGATTTACCTTTATCCAAGCTAGAACCCGCATCCTTGCCTTTGGAAGTTTCAGCCTTACTCTTGGATTCAACCTTGTCATCCTTTTTGCTCCAATTTGATTTCCAAGTGGAAGACCCCAAATTCCGTTCATGCCTTGTTGAACCCTTTCTTTTGAGTTGTCTCTCAACCTTCATGGCCATGTGTACCATGTCCTCAAGCTCCACATAAATGTTGCAATTCCACTATATTGGCAATGTCTAGATTCAAGCCTTGCAAAAACCGTGCCATGGTTGCCTCTCGGTCCTCCTCCACATTAGCCCGAATCATGGCTATCTCCATTTCCTTGTGGTACTCTTCCACACTTTTGGACCCTTGGGTTAGGCCTTGCAACTGCTGGTACAAGTCCCTATAGTAATGGGATGGGATGAACCTCCTCCTCATGATAGCTTTCATCTCCTCCCAAGTGTCAATGGGTTTCTCACGGTTTTGCCTCCTAGACAAAATAAGTTGATCCCACCAAATAATAGCATAGTCAGTGAACTCAACAGCAGCAAGTTTTACCTTTTTTTCTTCGGAATAGTTGTGGCAATCAAAAACCAACTCCACTTTCTTTTCCCATTCCAAGTATGCCTCAGGATTGCTCTTGCCTTGAAATGAAGGAATCTTCATTTTAATGTTTCCCAAGCTGCGATCAACATCATCTACCCGCCTTCCTCTCCAACCACCTCTATCAACTCTAGCATGGTCGGACATGTTATAAGACGCTTTTTCATCAAAAACATCATCGTTCGCATCCTCATGCTCAACTTGGAATTGACGCCTTGCTTGCCTTTGCACATTAGGACCTTTACGTGCATGGTTCCTTTGCAACGCAGCAATGTTCGCATCTTGTCTTTCCAACCTGTCCAAAATTTCACCAAATCTGACTTCCATGTGCTCAAAATGTTGTCGCATAGCTCGTTGTTCAAGTGTCTCTGCCGTCCTTTCTTCCTCGCCACTTGACATCATTGTAGTAACCTGTCAAGAATGTTAAGAAAACCTCACAAGTTCCCCCCCCCCAGGTGTTTTACCCCAATGATATGTCACTCACCAAGTGTTTCACTCTTGCCTTTTACCTCTCAATTCACTTAAATTAGTTCTTCAAGGAACTAGAGAAACTCAAATCAAAGCAATTACCTTGCGATGTACAAACAACTTATCCACGAAACTCAGAGGGTGGACAAGAATTGAAAAGGATCAAGAATAACAAGTCAAATACTTACTTTCTTTTTCAGTTCAAATCTGTTTCAGAATTCCAAACCAAAGCCACACAATTTTTTTTTTTTTTTGCCTCACAATTTTTTTTTCTGATTTTTTTTTTTATATAAAGCACAATAGATGTACTTTAAACTTCAAGGAATAGAAATTGAAAATATGGAAAGCAACAATGAAGAAGATGAAAAGGCCAAAATAAAATAAGAAGCACCAAGGATAGAAACTGATTTAGAAGACCTATGCTCTGATACCAATTGATGTGAACCCCGTAAGATAGATTCTTAGAAACCCACGAACAAGTTGATGAATAACCCAAGAAAGTCTGAAAATCAGTTTGGAAGAGATAGAACCTTGACCCGATGTTTAGCAAAACATGAACCAAAGGTATAGAAGGTTGTTGACGCCACACCCTAATAGAATCAGGATGATAAGTCACTTGAACGCCACAAGGGTTGCCTTGATAAGTTCTAAGTTTAATGAAGAATCAAAGAAGTGAATAACCTCACAATTTTCATTCCAATTCAGATCTGCCTGTTTACATAAGGAACACCCTTTTTATAGCCCAAAGAAATACCTACCAGCCTTTAATTAAAGTCTAATCCCTAGAACAATAATAACTCCACTAGTCATAGTTCAGTCTCCTAGGAAATTAATGAAGACAGTTTCCTAGAACATTAATGAAACTCCACTAGTCAAAGATCAATCTCCTAGGAAATTAATGAAGACAATTTCCTAGAACATTAATGAAGCTCCACTAGCCTTTAGACATTCAGCAACATAAAACTAAATCTGAAAACTCCAGCAATATTTCCACCAAGTAAGCATCTAATTTGGCCTAATAATTGCATGGATCATGTTGACTAGTCCACAAGCTATCTTCACGTCCAAATCCACTCCAATAGCCTCTTGCTAGTTCCAAGCTTCCTCAATCAGCCTATTAAGTGCTTCCTTCATTTTTTTAGCTTTGGACCGAGTGATTGGTCCTCCACCAGTTTGTAATGGATCATCAAGATGTATCGGACCAGAATGCGCCATACATTGCTCCTTGCTTCCCACGGCCTTGGATAGTCCCTCCTTAGGTTGCTTGGTGGCTGCATCCTGGTTTCCATCAAGAAGTCACTTGGATGTCTATCCACTCGTCAGTGACTTGCTTAATGTTGCAGTAGTGTGACTGGTCCTTTGACCTGCGGTGCTTCGGCTACATACAGTGAGGTTATTGTAGTTTGACTGCACGTATATATGGTCTCTAGACATACAGGTCCATGCAGTGTAGATTGGCTGCAATAGGTTTACTGTAGGAGTAGGGTATGCACTAATATGGAATCTATCGACCTTGGTAGATAAGGAGAGATCCTATGTGATTTATAAGACTGAGTTCGTAAGACCTCGGCCGAGGCAGTAAAAATAGTGGAGAAAGAGTTTTCCACCATCGAACTTAAGTCGAATAAATCTTGACATATGACAGACGATGGGGTTTGACGAGTTGTCCATGACCTCCGTCCTGTAGGGATCCATGATAGTAGAACTGTATCACACAATAACTGCACCTATTGTGATAAGATTGCAATATATCTCACTACCAGTCAGAATAGAACCTATGGGGTCATACACATTAGAGGCATTAACCGATCCGATGGTTGAATCGTGATTATGAATCACAAGTAATCAATTCGATTGATGATCAGTTGAAGAAGGAATAATGGGAATTAATTAATTGAACTTAAACACGAATCCTACTTGGAGTAGGATTTTGGGAGTTCTAATTGGATTAGGACTGAAAATCCTACTAGGACTAGGACTAGGAGTCCTACTTGTAGTAGGATTTCTACAATCCTAATTAGATTAGGATTTTGAATTCAATATGGATTCCTACTTAGAATAGGATTCCTAAAAGTCCTAATTAGATTAGAACTTCGGATTCATATAAGAGTCTTAATTGGATTAGGACTAAAATTGAATAAGTCCTAATTGGATTAGAATTTCTTAAGTTCTAATTAATTATTAATCTAATGAATTAACATAACTGCTAATTGGATTAGAATTGAAAAGTTCAAAGGAGTCATAATTTATTTGAGTTCTAATTGGATTAGGACTAGCATTGATTAAACCCAAAATTGGTTCGCCCTTGGTCTAAGCCTAATTAGATTAGGACTTAACCACATTAGGACTAGGTTAACCAAGAAGGAGGGGCGCACGCCCCTCCTCCTTTTCCACCTTGGTGCGGCAACACAAGAGGGGCCGGCGCCCCTCTTGGAAATTTGTCAAGGAGCTCCACATCCTATTTAAAGGGAAGAGGGGGCAGCACCTAGGGCATTCAAGCCCTCTTGTTTTCAGCCGTGAGCCCCTCTCCCTTTCCCTTGGATCAGCCACAAGCGAGGAAGAACAAGGTGGTGTTGGCGGCCTCATCCTCTTCCCTTCCTTCATCCAACGCAAGGGGAAGAAAAAGGCTGCAAGGTGCTTTGATTTTTCTTCAAGTTTCATCCTTCTTCTTCCTCCTCCCAAGCACAATCAAGGGTTGATCAAAAGGGAGGAGATCAGCCATCAAAACCAATCTCTGCAAGGGAGCTAGCACCCCGGGGAGATTGAAGCGTTTGGATCGGTTTTTGCTTCGTGTGGATACCCTTAGAGGCCGGACACGTGTGCGGCTTCAAACGAGCCTTCTTCCAAAATCACGCTCATTAGTTTGCGGTGATCATCTACCCACACAAGGTGAAGATCTGATCTTCTAAATAGTTTTAAAGTTTTTAATCCTAATCTAACTACGAACGGTTTCGAAATACGTTCATGTGATGAACGTCGATCCCGCGCATGCCTCTTCTACTGCCATCTATTTTTTTTTAATTTTCTGCGGCATGGGCGGATACCCAACAGTGGTATCAGAGCCTAGGCTTCGTAGTTGAAGATTAGGATTAATTATTAAAAGGCATATTAGATCTGAAATTTAAAAGGTTATGCATGCTGAAAATTTTCTGCATGCAGATTTTTTCAGGGTTGCTGATTTTAGCATTCTGAATTTTTATGTGATAAGTTGATGATTCTATTGCATTGTTAATGAGATTACAAAGATTTAGAATCATGTCTAGCATGATCAGCAACCCATGTCATAACGTAATCAATTAGATTTTAGATCTGAAAATTATAATTGTTGCATGTGGTGATGATCATAGGATTCAAACCCTTTTGGTATCAAATGTAAAGAGCGATGTGATCTGTAATGTTATGTAATTTTTCATATGCTTGCATGCATCTTATTTGATGTTTTGAGAGGCCTGCGTGCCTCCTAAAAGGGATGTAATTTATTATTATATATATGGTTGTATTTCTGTGATGTAATGTACGTCAACGATCAAGTCGAAGACAGTACATGAGATGAACAGCGATCTGAGCGGTTGATGGCGATTGGATCAAGAGTTGATCAGGGATCGAATCAAGGAAGCTCGGGACCAATTCAAGAGTTGAAGACAAGTTGATCGATTGACGTGCATGTGCTTGTAATATGACCTAATTAGAATCCATGATCATTATCTATTTAAATTCAGTTTTTATTTATTGCTGCAATTATAACTGCCTGCGATGTGCCGTTTGCATGTGATGTGAATGTGAGCGGGGTAGATAGATTTACATATGATGCAATCTAGTAAACCAATCCCAATGAGACCTAAACTAAAACCTCCTCAATCAAGTCGAGAGTGAACCAACATGAGCAAGTCATATTAAATTAATTGATCAATTGGTGTCTAGGAAAGCATGAAAGGTGGTTACTTAATTAGAACCTTACTCTCTGAGTAAGGGGAGCCTCCCAACTGCTTACCTGGCCAATTGTTCGATTACCTCTTATGAAGAGCTCAAGTTGCAAACACCGAGACATGATTAACCAATATTAAGTCCATAAATCTTCCACCGTACTAGAGCTACTAAGGTCTTTCTGGTGTTGACTTGTCTCGTCTGGACACAGTGGGCAAGTTGCATTGGGGGGCTGGACCTCTCTATAGACATGTGATGTTGTAGGGATAAAGTTGGGGTTGGGCACTAATAACTGTTAGGTGAGGACCCAATGACAACTTTATTTCTACGATTATACGGTGGGTCTGACTTAACTAAGGAATGGGACCAATAACTGTTAGGTGAGGTCTACATGACTTAGACCAAGTAGCACTGCAACATGCTTGAGAAGCATTGTACAAGAGTTGTACACTCATCCATTTATGCGTCATCAATAACTGTTAGGTGAGGTGACATATAAATCGGTGGGACCGCAATACCCACTAGAAATCCTAGTCGTGTAGGATTTCCGTTTTCCTACTAGAAGAGTGTGAGGAATTCGAGAAAATAGTGGGAGGTACATTTGTTCTAAAAGATCCTAGAACAAATTAGGATCAAGTACAAAAATCTAACTAAAATCTTTACTCTCTGCAGATCTGACAAGAACCCACCAGGAGACCTGCCCTAGGAACCCTTGAATCAATTTGCTATACTTGCCCCGAGATTGCTAGAAAAACAAGTTGTAGGAGATCAGATTAGAACTCTAAGGAAACTAAGTCCTTAAAACCCTAATCCTTGAAGACGCCACAAAGGTTGATCACTCCCTTTGATAAGTCAGAATTTTGTATTCTAATCCAAGAACACAAAAGAGCATAGCAAAGCTTGCCAACACTTTAATTCATTCATAATAATCCCTTGGTTACATATGGCAGCCTTTATATAGGCTTCAAACTAAGCTATTGGAAAGGACACCATCCCCTTTCCAAGGCAATAAGTAAAAAACGTTTTCCAAGTCACAACTTCCAAGTTACAACTTCAAAATAATAAATGACACAACTTTCAAGGTTCCTAACTACGAAGTACATGAATAACTTAGGAAAAACGAGTTGACAAGTCAAAACTTCATGTACAAGTAATTAGGAACACAACAAGACTCAAGCCCAAAAGTACCCACGAAAAATGGGCCTAAATAGCATCTCCACGTGGATCAGCCTTGTTTAATGGCTCCAAGCTTTGTTCTTCAGCATTTACTATGTAAAGATAAGTGATCAATCTTGGTGAAGCCTTAGAGTCTTCTAGAGCAGCCTCCTTCTCTTGAATTTCCATGACTAGTCCATATAAAGCTTCTTTCATTTGTTTTGCCCTTGCTCTAGTCATTGGACCTCCAATTCCTTGTAATGGATCTTTGGAATTAGCTTGAACCATTCGGCCAGCCCCTTGATCTCTATCATTCCCTCCCTCCTCGAAAGGATTCGTCCTCGAATCACCTACATCAAATAAGGATAAATCAGGAACATTAAAAGTAGCACTAATATTACTATAGTTGCTTGGCAAATCCAGCTTGTAGGCGTTGTCATTGATCCTCTCTAAGACTTGAAAAGGTCCATCTCCTCTAGGCTGTAGTTTGGATTTTCGTTGTGTTAGAAACCGTTCTTTCCTCATATGCACCCAGACCCAATCACCAGGTTCAAAAACAATCTTTACACGTCCTTTGTTGGCTTGCTTAGCATATTGCTCATTCTTCTTTTCAATGTTAGCCCGAACCTTGGCATGTAAATCCTTCACAAATTCTGCCTTTTGCTTTCCATCAAGATTAGCACGTTCTTTAGTAGGCAAAGATAGAATATCCAAGGGAGTTAAAGGATTAAAGCCATAGACAACTTCAAAAGGTGAAAATGAAGTAGAAGAATGAACAGTTCTGTTGTATGCAAACTCAATGTGCGGTAAACATTTTTCCCATTGCCTTAAGTTCTTTTGAATGATGGTACGTAACAAAGTAGTGAGTGTCCTATTAACTACTTCAGTTTGTCCATCCGTTTGAGGATGTGCAACAGTAGAAAATAAGAGTTTAGTTCCTAATTTATTCCACAAGGTGCGCCAAAAATGACTTAGGAACTTCACATCTCTATCACTAACAATTGTCTTAGGCAAACCATGCAAACGAACTATGTCTTTAAAGAACAAGTCAGCAATATGTATTGCATCATTGGTTTTAGAACATGCAATGAAATGAGCCATTTTGCTAAATCTATCAACAACAACAAATATGCTGTCCTTTCCACTTTGAGACCTTGGTAATCCTAAAACAAAATCCATAGAAATATCAATCCAAGGTTGGTTAGGCACGGGTAAAGGTGTATACAAGCCATGTGGTAAAACTTTAGATTTCGCTTGTCTACATGTAATGCATTTATCATAAACAGCTTGCACATCATGCTTCATGTTAGGCCAATAAAAATGTTCATGCAAGATATCTAAAGTCTTTTGCACACCAAAATGTCCCATCAGACCACCCCCATGAGTTTCTCTGACAAGCAATTCACGGATAGAACAAATAGGCACACACAACTGATTTTTCTTAAATAGAAATCCGTCATGCCTATAATACTCACCAGATGCACTCTTTTTGCATGTATTCCATGTTTGGCAGAAATCAGAATCATTGGCATACAAGTCCTTAATCAATTCAAAACCAAGTAACTTAGTTTGCAAGGTAGTAAGTAAAGCATACCTTCGAGACAACGCGTCAGCAACGATATTTTGTTTTCCATGTTTGTACTTGATGAAATAAGGAAATGTTTCTATGAACTCCAGCCACTTAGCATGCCTCTTATTAAGCTTACCCTGGGATTTCAAGAACTTCAAGCTCTCATGATCAGAATGAATGATGAATTTCCTCGGCCACAAGTAATGCTGCCATGTTTGAAGAGTTCTCACTAATGCATAAAGTTCTTTGTCATATGTTGGATAATTCAAGGCTGCCCCACTTAGCTTTTCACTAAAATAAGCAATTGGTTTGGAATCTTGCATCAAAATAGCTCCTATTCCAATTCCGGATGCATCACATTCAACTTCAAAAGCTTTATCAAAGTTAGGCAAACTTAACAAAGGTGCATTAGTTAGCTTATCTTTCAAATCAGTGAAAGCTTGTTCATGCTGATCATTCCACTTAAAAACAACATTCTTTTTAACAAGTTCATTTAAAGGTGCAGCAATAGAACTGAAATTTTTAACAAACCTTCGATAAAAACTTGCTAAACCATGAAAACTTCTTACCTCGTTCGCATTCTTAGGTGTAGGCCAGTCCCTGATTGCCTTCACCTTCTCCTCATCCATGCTAATACCTTGAGAACTAACAACAAAACCAAGAAATACAACAGATTCCATGCAAAATGTACACTTCTTAAGATTAGCATATAATTGGTGTTCTCTCAATTTGCTAAAAACAGCATGCAAATGTTGTTCATGTTCATCCAAGTTCTTACTATAGACTAAAATATCATCAAAGTAAACTACCACAAATTGACCTATGAAAGCACGCAAAACATGATTCATCAATCTCATGAAAGTACTAGGTGCATTAGTTAAACCAAAAGGCATCACTAACCACTCATACAATCCATATTTAGTTTTGAATGATGTCTTCCATTCATCTCCTTCTTTCATACGAATTTGATAGTAGCCATTTCTCAAATCAATTTTAGAAAACAAACAAGAGCCATGTAATTCATCAAGCATATCATCTAATCTTGGGATAGGATGTCTATACTTAACTGTTATTTTGTTGATGGCTCGGCAATCCACACATATGCGCCATGTTCCATCTTTCTTTGGGACTAGGATGACAGGAACCGAACATGGGCTAAGACTTTCTCTGACAATTCCCTTTTTCACCAGCTCATCCACTTGTCTTTGGATTTCCTTTGTTTCTTCGGGATTAGCTCTATATGCAGGTCTGTTTGGAATGGTAGAACCGGGCATGAAGTCTATTTGATGCTCGATGCCTCTTAAGGGTGGTAGTCCATTAGGAATCTCTTTTGGAAATATGTCCTCAAATTCCTGCAATAAAGTCACAACAACACTAGGCAAGGAGGGGTTAAGATCGTTAGTAGAAAGATAAACATCCTTGTACATAAGTACAAGTAGTTGCTGTCTTGAGAACATAACACTCTTAACCTCATTTTTTTCAGCAAACACACTCATTTTTTTACTTTTCTCTTTTTTTTGAATACTTTTCTCTCTGCTCTCAATCTCACTCCTTTCATTTGCATTTTTCCTCTCGGACTCACCTTCTCTCTTTTTACACTCTCTCGCTATCCGAATCTGATCTTCATAAGCTTGCAAAGGTTTGAGAGGGGTTAGGACTACAGTGCGGTTGTTCATCATAAAAGAATAATGGTTTTTGTATCCATTGTGTGTAACCTTCCTATCAAACTGCCATGGTCGTCCAAGCAAAATATGACTAGCATGCATTGGTGCCACATCACAAAGAATCTCATCTGTGTATTTGCCAATTGAAAATGAAACGAGCACTTGCTTGTTTACCCTCACTTCTCCACATTCATTTAACCATTGCAACTTGTATGGATTAGGATGCTTCATGGTGGGTAACTCCAGCTTATCTACTAACAAAGTACTAGCAACATTAGTGCAGCTTCCGCTATCAATAATCATGGTACATACCTTTCCCTTCACATGACATCTAGTATGGAAAATATGTTCACGTTGCTCCTTATCACCATCATCCTTAGGCTGGATGCTTAGTGCTCTTCTTGTCACCAACATATCTCCATGTACAGGTTCTTCAATGTCAATATCACTGCAATTTTCTAAGGGTGGCATCTCATCCTCACTTGAACTAGCACTTTCAATGTCACCATTCTCCAACATAATCATAATCCTCTTGTTTGGGCATTGGGAAGCAATATGCCCAAATCCTTGGCACCTAAAACACTTAACATTACGTGATTTAGAAGAAGTGTTAGTTTCGGTTTTACCTTTTGAAATAGCAACCGAATCTTTTGGCTTTGCATCTTCTTTTGTTTTTGAGGCAGATTTGTTATCCTTCCAATTAGACTTCCATGTGGAACTAGAAGCCAAACCCGATTTGGATCCTTTGGACTTGATTTGCTTTTCTATTTTGATGGCCTTGTGCAACAGCTCCTCCATCTCCACATAGTGTTGCAATTCAACCACATCAGCAACCTCTTTGTTTAAGCCTCCAATAAATCTTGCCATGGTAGCCTCTCGATCTTCCTCTATATTAGCTTTAATCATTGCCATCTCCATTTCTTTATAATAGTCTTCCACACTCATGGAGCCTTGAACCAGCCCTTGTAACTTTCTATGTAAATCTCTATAGTAATGGCTAGGTACAAATCTCTTGCGCATTACCAATTTCATATCTTCCCATGACCGAATTGGCCTTTCTCCAATCCTTCGCCGACTAATCATCAATTGATCCCACCATATGCTTGCATAATCCGTGAACTCAACGGCTGCCAATTTCACCTTTTTCTCATTTGAATAGTTGTGACAATCAAACACATGTTCAACTTTTCTCTCCCATTCCAAGTAAAGTTCGGGATCATTCTTTCCTTGAAAGATAGGAATCTTCATCTTGATGCTGCCCAGATTATTATCTTTTGAATCATCGGCCTTCTTTCCCCTTCTAGAGTAAGATTCATAATCTAAATCTTCTTCATCATCTTCAAACATCTGCCCCCTCAAAGGTTTGATTCTGCTTGGTGATTCCAAATCATCCATTCGTGCACCAAGCTTAGTAAGTTGATCAGCAATGGCTTTCATCCATAACTTCATATCAACATCTGGTTGTTCACTACCTCCACTACTCATCTTTGTATGCTGCAATCAAAAGATTAGTATAAACAGAATAGGTCCTCACACACTCCTCTCTCGGGTGGACACTCTTTTATGGCTTTTTCTTGATGATGAACTCACACTCTTGCCTTTTACCACTCAAGCCAGCCCTCTTTATGTTCTTGAAAGAATCAAAATCAACAAATCACAAGAGCGATCAGATGGATGGTGGCAAATCTCCAAGAAAATCAGAATTTTAAGGACTTCGATGAGGCAAATGGTACTCACAAGAAAAATTGTCTTAAAGCATCAAGAACATAAGAAGACTTCAAAAGGAAGTAAAGGATATGTAATAGAAACAACTAGAAAGCAAGGAGAAATAAGAACAAGCTAAGCAGCCTTGTAATACGTAAAACGGTCTTGTAACAAGTGAAACAACCTTGCAACAAGGGGTCTTCAGCTTTGCAACAAGTGAAACAGCCTTGTAATTAATGCCCCTTAATCAATAACCTTCTTTCTTTCTTTCTTTCTTTCTTTCTTTCTTTTCTTTTCTTTTTTCGTTTTTTTTTTTCGTTTTTTTTTCGTCTTTTTTTTTTTTTTTTTTTGAATCAAACTAAGTAACAGAAGATTAAAGAACAAAACAGATTAGAGGAAACAAGAAACACAAGGAACTGAAAAAAAAATAGAAATAAGAGAACGAACAAAGAAACTTAAAGAAATAAAATAAGAACAAAGGAACAAAGATGATAAAGGATAAGTAACCTGATTTCAAGAACCAAAGCTCTGATACCAAATGACAAGAACCCACCAGGAGACCTGCCCTAGGAACCCTTGAATCAATTTGCTATACTTGCCCCGAGATTGCTAGAAAAATAAGTTGTAGGAGATCAGATTAGAACTCTAAGGAAACTAAGTCCTTAAAACCCTAATCCTTGAAGACGCCACAAAGGTTGATCACTCCCTTTGATAAGTCAGAATTTTGTATTCTAATCCAAGAACACAAAAGAGCATAGCAAAGCTTGCCAACACTTTAATTCATTCATAATAATCCCTTGGTTACATATGGCAGCCTTTATATAGGCTTCAAACTAAGCTATTGGAAAGGACACCATCCCCTTTCCAAGGCAATAAGTAAAAAACGTTTTCCAAGTCACAACTTCCAAGTTACAACTTCAAAATAATAAATGACACAACTTTCAAGGTTCCTAACTACGAAGTACATGAATAACTTAGGAAAAACGAGTTGACAAGTCAAAACTTCATGTACAAGTAATTAGGAACACAACAAGACTCAAGCCCAAAAGTACCCATGAAAAATGGGCCTAAATAGCATCTCCACGTGGATCAGCCTTGTTTAATGGCTCCAAGCTTTGTTCTTCAGCATTTACTATGTAAAGATAAGTGATCTATCTTGGTGAAGCCTTAGAGTCTTCTAGAGCAGCCTCCTTCTCTTGAATTTCCATGACTAGTCCATATAAAGCTTCTTTCATTTGTTTTGCCCTTGCTCTAGTCATTGGACCTCCAATTCCTTGTAATGGATCTTTGGAATTAGCTTGAACCATTCGGCCAGCCCCTTGACAAATGCCTCCTGACATTGGTTTGACCACCGCCATGGTCGATCCTTCTTTAACAAATCCGTCAGTGGGGCGCATAACTTCGAATATCCGGTGATGAACCTCCTATAGTAATTTGCCAAGCCAAGAAAAGAGCGTAAGTGTGTAACACGTGTAGGTACCTCCCACTCGGCTATGGCTGAAATTTTTGAGGGATCCATCATGAGCCTTCCATCCCCAATGATGTGCCCGAGGAACGGCACCCTCTGCTGCGCAAACACACACTTCTCCTTCTTCACAAAGAGTTGGTGCTGCCGTAGGGTAGAGAAGACTTGCCTCAGGTGTGCCACATGCTCATCCAATGCCCGGCTGTATACAACAATGTCATCCAAGTATACTACCACGAATTTATCGATGAAGTCGTGGAGTACACGCTGCATCAAAGCACAGAAAGTTGCTGGTGCGTTGGTGAGGCCGAAAGGCATGACAAGGTACTCGAAGCTCCCGTACCTTGTCACACATGCAGTCTTCTCAATGTCCTTCTCCGCCACGCGAACCTGATAGTACCCGCTGCGAAGATCCAACTTGGAAATCCATCGTGCCTTGCCAAGTTGATCGAACAAATCATCAATCCGAGGAATGGGGTACTTGTTCTTCACCGTGAGCTTGTTGAGGGCCCTGTAGTCGATGCAGAGTCTCAACGAACCATCGTGCTTCTTCTGAAAAAGTACCGGTGCTCCATACGGACTCTTCGAAGGTCGAATGAACCCGCTGTCCACCAACTCCGTTAGCTGCCTCCTCAGCTCCTGGAGTTCAGGTGGGGCCATCCTATATGGTGCTTGAGCTGGTGGACGTGCTCCATGCACCAAATCAATCCGATGATCGATTTCTCTTTCTGGCGGCAATTGCTTGGGTAACTCGGGGGGCATCACATCCCCGAATTCAGTGAGAACACCCTCGATGGGCGCTGGAATCTCCTCTCCTTCCAGTAGTTCTTCCTCCTGAAGGGACGCAATATATGTTGGAAGTCCCCTTCTCAGCCCCTTAGCAAGTTGCATCGCCGATAGGACTCGCTGCGGAGTCCCTTTAACTCGCTTTCCTGGAACTACGCAAGCTCCACTCGGATTCAGGACCACCACCACATCTGAATCCGGCTTTATCATGGCTTGTAGCTGGGTAAGCAAAGACATGCCGATGACCACCTCGTAGTCGTCGATCGGGGCGACCACCGCTGTCACCCGTCCGGTCCATGCGCCGAATTGGATCTCAACATCCTTCGACGTTCCACTGGTAGCCACTTCTGTGGAGTTGACCGCCTGGAACGTGTGTTCATCATGTTCAATCTTCAGATTTAACCTCTTTGCCGTAGCTAGGTCCACGAAGAAGTCAGTGGCACCCGTATCAATGAGTGCCTGGAAGATGTGACCACCAATGCAGATAGGTGCATAGAGCAGACCTCGTGGCCCCTTGGCCTTCAGGGCATTGAGACTGAGTGAGCCCATCCTTTGGTCGGTCTCTCGCTTCTCCTCCACCGCCATAGATGCTATCTTGCCCCTCAATGGACAGTCCTTCACCTTGTGCGGTCCATTGCAAATATAGCATGAGATGGTGCTGGTACCTTGCGCCACCCCTTTGCCCTTCGCTTGGGAAGCCCCTCCACTCGAGGAGCTCAGATTCGAGCCTTTTGTACCTCCTTTGTGACCTGATTTCGCTCCCCCACCTTTGCCCTGTTTCGATGCTTGGGCTTTGGGAGCTGTGGGTTGAGTCTTGAACTCGATGAGAGCCTCCGCTTGAGCTATCGCCTCGTTCAAACTCTGGACTCCTCTTCGCTGCAATTCCATCTTTGCCCACGGTTTGAGCCCGTCAAGGAAAGTGAAGAGAGAGTCCTCGTTGCTGAGGTCTGGTACCTCCAACAACAATTCGCTGAACTCTCGCACATACTCACGCACATCGCCCTTTTGCGTGAGTCGCCGTAGTCGTGCTCGAGCATCATCCTTAGCGAACGCGGGGAAGAATTGCTTTCGAAGTTCAGTTTGGAACTGTACCCAAGTGGTGATTGGAACAGCCCCTCGCTTCACATCGTCGGCCCGACGTCGCCACCAAAGCATCGCCACATCCCTCAAGAACATGGCCGCCGTGCTCACCTTCATGGCTTCTTCCCTCACGCCGGTAACCTGCAAGTATTGCTCCACGGCGAAAAGAAAGTTATCCACCTCCTTCGCGGACCGTCGTCCGCAGAACTCTTGTGGCTTGGGAACATCAAGCTTATGCAGGGGGCGCGTAGCCTCTCTTGCGACCTCCATTGTCAATGGAGAAGAGGATACGCCTGTGGTGGTACTCTCCTTTAAAAGGTCAACCACCTGATTTTGGAGAGCCTTCACCATGATCTCCAACTCTTCGTTACGCCGCAACACTTCCTTATAGTGCCGCTCCATATCGAAGGAAATCTGGTTCAGCTGAGCGGCGATCTCACCTCGGAGGGTTGCGTCCCTACCCTCAAGGTCCTCCATCCGTCCTTCAACCTCAGCTATTTGGGCCTCGCACCTCCGTAATCGATTGTCGGCGGAGATAACCGGAGATGCAATACGTAACCCATACAGAGAATCATCAACTGGATGCGCTCCACCCATCGCCGTGCCTCCTCCTGAGGCTGGATTGGGATCCATGGTCGAGGATGATGCGTCCGCCATTCCCACCTTGGAAGTTACCGTAGAGGTCGTCTCCTTCATTTCTGGTATGGCTCTGATACCAAGTGACACGAACGAAGGGATTACAAAGCGAATCCCAACAACGTGCGGCTCGGTCTATCGAAGATAACCGATCAGCCTTCCTGGCGTGGGTACCTAGTCTCTATGACTTAGGTCACGCCTAACAACAATAATGCAGCGAAACACAACACCAGAAAATACCACGAAGGAGAAGAAGAAATGTAGGGGAAGAGAACTTTATTGAATAACCACTCAACTGATTACAATAAGCTCTCTTGGCCTCTCCAGCTCTACCGGATACCAATCCCTCCCCTTTGAGGGTCCTCTTATAGAGGAGCAACCTCCAGTTACAAGTCCCTCACGAACTTAACTTCCCATATACAAGATAAGGATGAATTCTAGATAAGATAGGAAAACCCCCATTCCCGCAGGATTCTGCGCAATCAGATAAAACCGCCAAGTTCATGCCTCAAACGAACTCGGATTACCATGAAACTAGATTCGTTGGATTCAGGACGAAAAATGCTTCCAGATGGCACCTTTTCCACTTTGAACGGACTTCTGTAGAGTTCCCGAAATGCCCCTCAAAGTGAAAACGCGTGGAAACAGCATTACAGCCACGTCCTCTAACCATACACGTTTTCAGTTATAAAAACGTGTTAAAACGTGTCCCTTGCCTTCTGGAGACTTATGCCACGTTCCTCCATCAGTGGCATACATTTTCATGCATCCCAATTTCCCGGATTCAGTCCATGCTTCGAGATAAGCCCACAACGCTGAATCAGTCTTGTTGCAGCAGCTTTTCTCCTAATGATGAACCAACATGTATTCTCAACAATACACGCCTTGGAGCACGTCCCACGGCCCCATGCTCTTGGGTATTCCACCTACATCTTGCACACGTTTCCCTAGGTGATCCTAGGGCCCAGATTTGGTCTCCAAGTTGCCCAAATCTCTAGAGAGCACCGTCAGACCTCGAACCCGTCCAGCGACCTGATCTGGTTTATACCTTGATCCGCGTCCGGTCCAGCCCCGATTCGAGGAGCCGTGACAAAGGTTAGTAACGTTGGTTCCTTTTGGAACCCAAATCTTTTTGATCTTTCTTTTAATTTCAGGTTTTTTGTAATTACACACATTAGCTATATGTCCTACTTTACCACAACGAAAACACGTTGCATTTTTGGTTTTGCTTTCTCCGGCCTTTACAAAAAAGTTTTTAAGAAATTTTTGTTTGTTGTTAGGCTTATACCCTAAGCCGGCTTTACTAAATACAGCTCTTTGACTATTAAGTATCATGTCTTGTTTTTCAGAACTAAAGGTAAACTTCTCAACTATAGGTTTATACTTTTCAGAGATGGCTGGAAGCGATGAAGTCAGAGATGGACTCCATCCATTCCAACCAAGTTTGGACCTTAGTAGATCCACCAGAAGATATAGTACCTATTGGGTATAAATGGATCTACAAGAGAAAATTAAGTTCGGATGGTTAGGTAGAGACCTATAAGGCAAAGCTAGTGGCGAAAGGTTATAGTCAGTGCGAAAGTACTGATTATAAGGATACTTTTTACCCTGTAGCATTGCTGAAGACCATTCGAATATTGCTTGCTATTGCAGCATATCATGATACTGTAATGGTGGTCACAAGGTCTATAAGTTGCAAAGATCCATCTATGGACAAAAGCAAGTATCTCGGAGTTGGAACACTCGTTTCAACGATATAATCAAATCGTTTGATTTCATCAATAACGAAAAGGAACCATGTGTTTATAAGAAAGTTAGTGGGAGGGCTATTGCATTCTTCGTATTGTACATAGATGATATCCTTCAAATTGGGAATGATATTCCCATACTAACTTAGGTCAAGGTTTGGTTGTGTAAGAAATTCTCCATGATAGACCTTGGGAAAGCATCCTATATCTTGAATTAAGGTCTATAGAGATAGATCTAAAAGGATGCTTGTCCTGTCACAGAAAATGTATATAGTGGGAGTGCTGAAGAGGTTCGGCATGGAAACCTCTAAAAGGGGATTATTATCCCTTAGGCATGGGATAAATCTCTCCAAGAAGATGTGCCCCAACACATCTGAAGAGATTCAGCGGATGAGCAAGATCCCTTATGCTTCTTCGGCTATAGGGAGCCTCATGTATACCATGCAATGTACGTGAATTGATATAGTACATGCTGTGAGTATCACGAGCATATATCAGTCAAATCCAGGCAAGAAGCGCAGGATAGCTGTGAAGAATAGTCTTGAGTGCTTAAGAAGAACTAAGGACATATTCTTGGTCTTTGGGAGAAGATAAGAGTTGAAAGTAGAAGGATGCACACATATTGATGATAGAAAGTCTACATTAGAATATGTGCAACGGTGGTTCAGTAAATTGGAAGAGTTCCAAACAACCGATCATTGTAGATTCTACCTTAGAAGCTGAATGTCAAACCATCTCTAAGGGTGCAGTGGAAACCTTTTGGTTTAAGAAGTTCATTGCAGAGTTAGGTGTAATGTCATCAGATGCCATAACACTCTACTGCAATAACAAAGGCACCATAGCACTAGCTAAGGAGCCAAAGGTCTCACCAGAAACCGAAGCACATAGAGCGGCGGTTTAACCTAATAAGTGACTACCTCGAAAAGAAATAAGTAGAGGATCAAAGACTAGACTCCACAGGAAATGTGGTGGACCCATTCACTAAGCAGATAAGTCAGCAGAAAACTGAAATGCATCTTGAGAAGATGGGGCTTATGTTTATGGCTGATTGGCTTTAGTGCAAGTGGAAGATTGTTAGAAGTATGCCCTAGAAGCCAATTTGGCTGACGCATTATTTTATTCTGGAACATAAATTTGTACTTGACCTAATTAAGTTGGGCATTCTTTTCATTCATGTTCTTATGTGTCCATGAATCGTCCAAGGAATTAATAAGATTATGACGCATATTCTCAAGAGTTGAGAATTTGAGGCATATGTCATTGGTGATTAATTCCTGAATTGCTCCTGATCGATAAATCATCGCGAGGATGGTGATTGATCCATTGAGATTAGTGCACATATTGCTTTCTTTGATGGACGAGTCTTGAGTCCACAGTGTAAGGACGCTGGAACAATTGTGCAAGTGCTTGTTAGAGAATAGGGGTACTGAGCGTGACCAAGACAAGAAGTCACTTGGATGTCTATCCACTCGTCAGTGACTTGCTTGATGTTGCAGTAGTGTAACTGGTCCTTTGACCCGCGGTGCTTCGGCTACTCACAGTGAGGTTATTATAGTTTGACTGCACGTATACATGGTCTCTAGCCATATGGATCCATGCAGTGTAGATTGGCTGCAGTAGGTTCACTATAGGAGTAGGGTATGCACCTATAAGGAAACTATCGACCTTGATAGATAAGGAGAGATCCTATGTGATTTATAAGACTGAGTTCGTAAGACCTCGGCCGGGGCAGATTGTATAGTGGAGAAAGAGTTTTCCACTCTCGAGCTTAAGTCGAATAAATCTTGACATATGACAGACGATGGGGTTTGATGAGTTGTCCATGACCTCTGTCCTGTAGGGATCCACGATAGTAGGACTGTATCATACAATAACTGTACCTAGAGATTCATTATTCCATTATGCTAGGTAGCTACTACATGCTGCTAGGTGATAGAGATCAAGGGGCTGGCCGAATGGTTCAAGCTAATTCCAAAGATCCATTACAAGGAATTGGAGGTCCAATGACTAGAGCAAGGGCAAAACAAATGAAAGAAGCTTTATATGGACTAGTCATGAAAATTCAAGAGAAGGAGGCTGCTCTAGAAGACTCTAAGGCTTCACCAAGATTGATCACTTATCTTTACATAGTAAATGCTGAAGAACAAAGCTTGGAGCCATTAAACAAGGCTGATCCACGTGGAGATGCTATTTAGGCCCATTTTTCGTGGGTACTTTTGGGCTTGAGTCTTGTTGTGTTCCTAAGTACTTGTACATGAAGTTTTGACTTGTCAACTCGTTTTTCCTAAGTTATTCATGTACTTCGTAGTTAGGAACCTTGAAAGTTGTGTCATTTATTATTTTGAAGTTGTAACTTGGAAGTTGTGACTTGGAAAACGTTTTTTACTTATTGCCTTGGAAAGGGGATGGTGTCCTTTCCAATAGCTTAGTTTGAAGCCTATATAAAGGCTGCCATATGTAACCAAGGGATTATTATGAATGAATTAAAGTGTTGGCAAGCTTTGCTATGCTCTTTTGTGTTCTTGGATTAGAATACAAAATTCTGACTTATCAAAGGGAGTGATCAACCTTTGTGGCGTCTTCAAGGATTAGGGTTTTAAGGACTTAGTTTCCTTAGAGTTCTAATCTGATCTCCTACAACTTGTTTTTCTAGCGATCTCGGGGCAAGTATAGCAAATTGATTCAAGGGTTCCTAGGGCAGGTCTCCTGGTGGGTTCTTGTCATTTGGTATCAGAGCTTTGGTTCTTGAAATCAGGTTACTTATCCTTTATCATCTTTGTTCCTTTGTTCTTATTTTATTTCTTTAAGTTTCTTTGTTCGTTCTCTTATTTCTGTTTTTTTTTCAGTTCCTTGTGTTTCCTGTTTCCTCTAATCTGTTTTGTTCTTTAATCTTCTGTTACTTAGTTTGATTCAAAAAAAAAAAAAAAAAAAGACGAAAAAAAAAACGAAAAAAAAAACGAAAAAAAAAAAGAAAAGAAAAGAAAGAAAGAAAGAAAGAAAGAAGGTTATTGATTAAGGGGCATTAATTACAAGGCTGTTTCACTTGTTGCAAAGCTGAAGACCCCTTGTTGCAAGGTTGTTTCACTTGTTACAAGACCGTTTTACGTATTACAAGGCTGCTTAGCTTGTTCTTATTTCTCCTTGCTTTCTAGTTGTTTCTATTACATATCCTTTACTTCCTTTTGAAGTCTTCTTATGTTCTTGATGCTTTAAGACAATTTTTCTTGTGAGTACCATTTGCCTCATCGAAGTCCTTAAAATTCTGATTTTCTTGGAGATTTGCCACCATCCATCTGATCGCTCTTTGTGATTTGTTGATTTTGATTCTTTCAAGAACATAAAGAGGGCTGGCTTGAGTGGTAAAAGGCAAGAGTGTGAGTTCATCATCAAGAAAAAGCCATAAAAGAGTGTCCACCCGAGAGAGGAGTGTGTGAGGACCTATTCTGTTTATACTAATCTTTTGATTGCAGCATACAAAGATGAGTAGTGGAGGTAGTGAACAACCAGATGTTGATATGAAGTTATGGATGAAAGCCATTGCTGATCAACTTACTAAGCTTGGTGCACGAATGGATGATTTGGAATCACCAAGCAGAATCAAACCTTTGAGGGGGCAGATGTTTGAAGATGATGAAGAAGATTTAGATTATGAATCTTACTCTAGAAGGGGAAAGAAGGCCGATGATTCAAAAGATAATAATCTGGGCAGCATCAAGATGAAGATTCCTATCTTTCAAGGAAAGAATGATCCCGAACTTTACTTGGAATGGGAGAGAAAAGTTGAACATGTGTTTGATTGTCACAACTATTCAAATGAGAAAAAGGTGAAATTGGCAGCCGTTGAGTTCACGGATTATGCAAGCATATGGTGGGATCAATTGATGATTAGTCGGCGAAGGATTGGAGAAAGGCCAATTCGGTCATGGGAAGATATGAAATTGGTAATGCGCAAGAGATTTGTACCTAGCCATTACTATAGAGATTTACATAGAAAGTTACAAGGGCTGGTTCAAGGCTCCATGAGTGTGGAAGACTATTATAAAGAAATGGAGATGGCAATGATTAAAGCTAATATAGAGGAAGATCGAGAGGCTACCATGGCAAGATTTATTGGAGGCTTAAACAAAGAGGTTGCTGATGTGGTTGAATTGCAACACTATGTGGAGATGGAGGAGCTGTTGCACAAGGCCATCAAAATAGAAAAGCAAATCAAGTCCAAAGGATCCAAATCGGGTTTGGCTTCTAGTTCCACATGGAAGTCTAATTGGAAGGATAACAAATCTGCCTCAAAAACAAAAGAAGATGCAAAGCCAAAAGATTCGGTTGCTATTTCAAAAGGTAAAACCGAAACTAACACTTCTTCTAAATCACGTAATGTTAAGTGTTTTAGGTGCCAAGGATTTGGGCATATTGCTTCCCAATGCCCAAACAAGAGGATTATGATTATGTTGGAGAATGGTGACATTGAAAGTGCTAGTTCAAGTGAGGATGAGATGCCACCCTTAGAAAATTGCAGTGATATTGACATTGAAGAACCTGTACATGGAGATATGTTGGTGACAAGAAGAGCACTAAGCATCCAGCCTAAGGATGATGGTGATAAGGAGCAACGTGAACATATTTTCCATACTAGATGTCATGTGAAGGGAAAGGTATGTACCATGATTATTGATAGCGGAAGCTGCACTAATGTTGCTAGTACTTTGTTAGTAGATAAGCTGGAGTTACCCACCATGAAGCATCCTAATCCATACAAGTTGCAATGGTTAAATGAATGTGGAGAAGTGAGGGTAAACAAGCAAGTGCTCGTTTCATTTTCAATTGGCAAATACACAGATGAGATTCTTTGTGATGTGGCACCAATGCATGCTAGTCATATTTTGCTTGGACGACCATGGCAGTTTGATAGGAAGGTTACACACAATGGATACAAAAACCATTATTCTTTTATGATGAACAACCGCACTGTAGTCCTAACCCCTCTCAAACCTTTGCAAGCTTATGAAGATCAGATTCGGATAGCGAGAGAGTGTAAAAAGAGAGAAGGTGAGTCCGAGAGGAAAAATGCAAATGAAAGGAGTGAGATTGAGAGCAGAGAGAAAAGTATTCAAAAAAAAGAGAAAAGTAAAAAAATGAGTGTGTTTGCTGAAAAAAATGAGGTTAAGAGTGTTATGTTCTCAAGACAGCAACTACTTGTACTTATGTACAAGGATGTTTATCTTTCTACTAACGATCTTAACCCCTCCTTGCCTAGTGTTGTTGTGACTTTATTGCAGGAATTTGAGGACATATTTCCAAAAGAGATTCCTAATGGACTACCACCCTTAAGAGGCATTGAGCATCAAATAGACTTCATGCCCGGTTCTACCATTCCAAACAGACCTGCATATAGAGCTAATCCCGAAGAAACAAAGGAAATCCAAAGGCAAGTGGATGAGCTGGTGAAAAAGGGAATTGTCAGAGAAAGTCTTAGCCCATGTTCGGTTCCTGTCATCCTAGTCCCAAAGAAAGATGGAACATGGCGCATGTGTGTGGATTGCCGAGCCATCAACAAAATAACAGTTAAGTATAGACATCCTATCCCAAGATTAGATGATATGCTTGATGAATTACATGGCTCTTGTTTGTTTTCTAAAATTGATTTGAGAAATGGCTACTATCAAATTCGTATGAAAGAGGGAGATGAATGGAAGACATCATTCAAAACTAAATATGGATTGTATGAGTGGTTAGTGATGCCTTTTGGTTTAACTAATGCACCTAGTACTTTCATGAGATTGATGAATCATGTTTTGCGTGCTTTCATAGGTCAATTTGTGGTAGTTTACTTTGATGATATTTTAGTCTATAGTAAGAACTTGGATGAACATGAACAACATTTGCATGCTGTTTTTAGCAAATTGAGAGAACACCAATTATATGCTAATCTTAAGAAGTGTACATTTTGCATGGAATCTGTTGTATTTCTTGGTTTTGTTGTTAGTTCTCAAGGTATTAGCATGGATGAGGAGAAGGTGAAGGCAATCAGGGACTGGCCTACACCTAAGAATGCGAACGAGGTAAGAAGTTTTCATGGTTTAGCAAGTTTTTATCGAAGGTTTGTTAAAAATTTCAGTTCTATTGCTGCACCTTTAAATGAACTTGTTAAAAAGAATGTTGTTTTTAAGTGGAATGATCAGCATGAACAAGCTTTCACTGATTTGAAAGATAAGCTAACTAATGCACCTTTGTTAAGTTTGCCTAACTTTGATAAAGCTTTTGAAGTTGAATGTGATGCATCCGGAATTGGAATAGGAGCTGTTTTGATGCAAGATTCCAAACCAATTGCTTATTTTAGTGAAAAGCTAAGTGGGGCAGCCTTGAATTATCCAACATATGACAAAGAACTTTATGCATTAGTGAGAACTCTTCAAACATGGCAGCATTACTTGTGGCCGAGGGAATTCATCATTCATTCTGATCATGAGAGCTTGAAGTTCTTGAAATCCCACGGTAAGCTTAATAAGAGGCATGCTAAGTGGCTGGAGTTCATAGAAACATTTCCTTATTTCATCAAGTACAAACATGGAAAAGAAAATATCGTTGCTGACGCGTTGTCTCGAAGGTATGCTTTACTTACTACCTTGCAAACTAAGTTACTTGGTTTTGAATTGATTAAGGACTTGTATGCCAATGATTCTGATTTCTGCCAAACATGGAATACATGCAAAAAGAGTGCATCTGGTGAGTATTATAGGCATGACGGATTTCTATTTAAGAAAAATCAGTTGTGTGTGCCTATTTGTTCTATCCGTGAATTGCTTGTCAGAGAAACTCATGGGGGTGGTCTGATGGGACATTTTGGTGTGCAAAAGACTTTAGATATCTTGCATGAACATTTTTATTGGCCTAACATGAAGCATGATGTGCAAGCTGTTTATGATAAATGCATTACATGTAGACAAGCGAAATCTAAAGTTTTACCACATGGCTTGTATACACCTTTACCCGTGCCTAACCAACCTTGGATTGATATTTCTATGGATTTTGTTTTAGGATTACCAAGGTCTCAAAGTGGAAAGGACAGCATATTTGTTGTTGTTGATAGATTTAGCAAAATGGCTCATTTCATTGCATGTTCTAAAACCAATGATGCAATACATATTGTTGACTTGTTCTTTAAAGACATAGTTCGTTTGCATGGTTTGCCTAAGACAATTGTTAGTGATAGAGATGTGAAGTTCCTAAGTCATTTTTGGCGCACCTTGTGGAATAAATTAGGAACTAAACTCTTATTTTCTACTATTGCACATCCTCAAACGGATGGACAAACTGAAGTAGTTAATAGGACACTCACTACTTTGTTACGTACCATCATTCAAAAGAACTTAAGGCAATGGGAAAAATGTTTACCGCACATTGAGTTTGCATACAACAGAACTGTTCATTCTTCTACTTCATTTTCACCTTTTGAAGTTGTCTATGGCTTTAATCCTTTAACTCCCTTGGATATTCTATCTTTGCCTACTAAAGAACGTGCTAATCTTGATGGAAAGCAAAAGGCAGAATTTGTGAAGGATTTACATGCCAAGGTTCGGGCTAACATTGAAAAGAAGAATGAGCAATATGCTAAGCAAGCCAACAAAGGACGTGTAAAGATTGTTTTTGAACCTGGTGATTGGGTCTGGGTGCATATGAGGAAAGAACGGTTTCTAACACAACGAAAATCCAAACTACAGCCTAGAGGAGATGGACCTTTTCAAGTCTTAGAGAGGATCAATGACAACGCCTACAAGCTGGATTTGCCAAGCAACTATAGTAATATTAGTGCTACTTTTAATGTTGCTGATTTATCCTTATTTGATGTAGGTGATTCGAGGACGAATCCTTTCGAGGAGGGAGGGAATGATAGAGATCAAGGGGCTGGCCGAATGGTTCAAGCTAATTCCAAAGATCCATTACAAGGAATTGGAGGTCCAATGACTAGAGCAAGGGCAAAACAAATGAAAGAAGCTTTATATGGACTAGTCATGGAAATTCAAGAGAAGGAGGCTGCTCTAGAAGACTCTAAGGCTTCACCAAGATTGATCACTTATCTTTACATAGTAAATGCTGAAGAACAAAGCTTGGAGCCATTAAACAAGGCTGATCCACGTGGAGATGCTATTTAGGCCCATTTTTCGTGGGTACTTTTGGGCTTGAGTCTTGTTGTGTTCCTAATTACTTGTACATGAAGTTTTGACTTGTCAACTCGTTTTTCCTAAGTTATTCATGTACTTCGTAGTTAGGAACCTTGAAAGTTGTGTCTTTTATTATTTTGAAGTTGTAACTTGGAAGTTGTGACTTGGAAAACGTTTTTTACTTATTGCCTTGGAAAGGGGATGGTGTCCTTTCCAATAGCTTAGTTTGAAGCCTATATAAAGGCTGCCATATGTAACCAAGGGATTATTATGAATGAATTAAAGTGTTGGCAAGCTTTGCTATGCTCTTTTGTGTTCTTGGATTAGAATACAAAATTCTGACTTATCAAAGGGAGTGATCAACCTTTGTGGCGTCTTCAAGGATTAGGGTTTTAAGGACTTAGTTTCCTTAGAGTTCTAATCTGATCTCCTACAACTTGTTTTTCTAGCGATCTCGGGGCAAGTATAGCAAATTGATTCAAGGGTTCCTAGGGCAGGTCTCCTGGTGGGTTCTTGTCACTAGGTGTCACTGGTGGATGGTGAGACTCATAGGGAATATCTCGATGATCGATAAACCCTAATGAGTTGAGTTGGAATCGTTCCAACCAATTGAAAGGAGTTTTCAATGATATTGTGATAGAGATCATAATATATCTCACTACCAGTCAGAATAGAACCTATGGGGTCACACACACTAGAGGTATTGACTGATCCGATGGTTGAAAAGTTATTATGAATCACGAGTAATCAATTCGATTGATAATCAGTTGAAGAAGGAACAATGGTTATTAATTAATTGGACTAAAACACAAATCCTACTTGAAGTAGGATTCCTGGAATCCTAATTGGATTAGGACTGGGAATCCTACTTAGACTAGGACTGGGAGTCCTACTTGGAGTAGGATTCCTACAATCCTAATTTGATTAGGATTTTGAATTCAATATGGATTCCTACTTAGAATAGAATTCCTAGAAGTCCTAATTAGATTAGGACTTCGGATTCAAATAAAAGTCCTAATTGGATTAGGACTAAAATTGAATAAATCCTTATTGGATTAGAATTTCTTAAGTCCCAATTAATTATTAATCTAATAAATTATGATGACTCCTAATTTGATTAGAATTGAAGGGTTCAATTGAGTCATAGTTCAATCAAATTCTAATTGGATTAGGATTTGAAGGAAAACAAGTGCACCCAATCCTCTTTGGGTTCAATTGAGTCATAGTTCAATCAAATCCTAATTGGATTAGGATTTGAAGGAAAACAAGTGCACCCAATCCTCTTTGGAAGAGGATTGAACCAACTAGGCTTAGGTCCCACGCCCCACTTGATTAGATCAAGTGGGGGCGTGCGTGATGGAGGGTTAGGAGGGTGGGTTGGCCGAAATCAAAGAGAAAAGAAGAGGGGCATGCGCCCCTCCTCTTGGTTCCTAAAAGGAAAATAATGAAGCTCCTAAAAGGTAGGAGCTCCATATGCCTTTATAAGGAGTAAAAGGCCAAACCCTAAATCAATTCTTCCTCTCCTCTTTCTTGTGTCGTGGCCCCTTCCTCCTCTTGGTCTTCAGCCGCCATCAGCAAGGAAGAGAAAGGAGGAGGCGTGCATCACCTATTCCATCTTCTTCCCTGGTTCTAGCGCAGGAAAAAGAAAAGGCTGCGAAGAGCCTTGTGTTCTTCATCCTTCATCCCTTCTTCTTCCTCCTCCTTCCTAAGGAAATCAAAGGTTGATTCAAAAGAAAGATTTCAGCCATCAAGAGTTGTCTCTGCAAGGGAGCTAGCACCCCGGAGAGACAAGAGAGCTTTGATCGGTTTTCTACTTCGTGTGGATACCCGTAGAGGCCGGACGCGTGAACGGCTTCAAGCGAACCTTCATCTTCATCCTAAACCACGAACTTCAGTTTGCGGTGATCATCTACCCACACAAGATGAAGATCTGATCTTCATAATTAGTTTAAAAGTTTTTAATTCTAATCTATCTACGAACGGTTATTCAACAACGTTCATAGGATGAATGATTGATCCCACTTATGCCTCTTCCGCTGCATCTGAAATTTTTTTAAAAAAATTTTCTGCGGCATGGGCGGGTTCCCAACAGATTCTAGTAAGAATTTTGTACTTGAACTCTATTTGTTTTAGAGCCTTTTAAAACAAACTCCTCCCACTATTTCCTCGAATCTCTTACACTCCTCGGGTAGAGAAACGGAAACCTGTGACTCTAGGTTTCAAGTGGGGTGCTACGGTCCTACCAATTTACATGCCACCTCACCTAATAGTTATTGGTGACACATAAAAGGATGAGTGTACAACTCTTGTACAATGCTTCTCAAGCAAATTGCAGTGCTATTCGGTCTCTAAGTCATGAAAGCCTCACCTAACAGTTATTGGCTCCATTCCTTAGTTAAGTCAGACCCACCGTATAACCGCAGAAGTAAAGTCATCATCGGGTTCTCACCTAACAGTTATTGGCGCCCAACCCCATATTTACCCCTACAACATCTCATGCCTAATAGAGAGGTCCAGTCCCCCGATGCAACTTGCCCACTGTATCCAGCCGAGACAAATCAACGTCGGAAAGACCTTAGCAGCTCTACTACGATGGAAGACTGTTAGACTTAATATTTTCGAGAAGATTTAATTTAGGTATTTTTCATTTAATTATCTATATCTCATGCAAATAATTATCTACCCGCTATGAATAAACATAAACATAAACAATAAGGCATAATCACAAAATAATTGGTGATGATCATGGATCCAGGATGGGGTCATAGTACAAGAACATACACGTCAATTGGTTAGATCGTCTTCAACTCTTGACTCGATCTTGAGCATCCTTGGTCCAATTGTGATCAACTCCTTGATCCATCTCCAATCAACCCTTGATCTCGATCCGCGCAAATCGTGCTTGTAGAGGCATGCACCGATCAACCATTGACATACAAACACATCACAGATTACATCCCAGATAAACTTTAAAAATAAAAGAATAATTACAACCCTTTTTCATGAGACACGCAGGTCTCTAATACATCAATTTAAGATGCACGCAGGCATCTAAAAATCTGAATTACATGCCATCACATAACATCACAGAACATTGCAGAACATTACAGAACATTTCAGCACATGTATAAGGGTTCATCCATGATCATCACCATACGCATCATATGCATTAAATATAATTTACAGATCTGAATATTTAACTGATTATGTCATCTTATGAGTTGCTGATCATGCAAGATGATTCCAAATATTTGTAATCATATTATCAAAGCATTAGAATCATTAATCCAAGCATAGAAAATCAGCATGCAGAAAAATCAGCAAGCTGAAAATTCTGCATGCAGAAAAATTCAGCAAGCATAATCTTTAAATTTTCAGATCTATTATGTCTTAATCTTTTAATCCTAATCTTAATCTACGAAACCTAGGCTCTGATACCACTGCTGGGATCCGCCCATGCCGCAGAAAAATCAAAAATTTTTCTGATCGCAGCGGAAGGCATGCGCGGTATCCCGTTCATCGCATGAACATATTTCAAAAATCGTCATTCGTAGATAGATTAGGATTAAAATATTTTCATACAATTAGGAAGATCAGATCTTCACCTTGTGCAGGTAGATGATCACCGCAAATCTGATGATCGTGGTATTTGTTGAAGGTTCGCTTGAAGCCGCACACGCGTCCGGCCTCTACGGGTATCCACACGAGGCAGAGGACCGATCTAAGTCTTTGAATCTCTCCGGGGTGCTAGCTCCCTTGCAGAGAAAACTTTGATGGCTGAAATTCTCTTCTTTGAATCAACTCTTGATTGCCTTGAGAGGAGGAAGAAGAAGGATGGATCAAAAGGAAGAAGGTCAAACCCCTTTGCAGCCTTTTTCCTTTTTCTTTCATTGGAACCAAAAACAGCAAGGGAGGAAGGGCTACACCCTTCCCTTTTTTTTTTTTTTTTTTTTGTTGCTGGTGGCTGAAAACTCAAGGGAAGGGAGGGTGCTGTTCATGGCTCAAAAGGGAAGGGAAAAATCATCTCACGGCTGCCCCCTTTATCCTCTTTTTAAAGGCATATGGAGCTCCTACTTTTTAGGAGCTCCATCCTTATCCTTTTTTTTTTTCTTTGATGTGGCTGAAACCAAGAGGGAGAGGGGGCTTCACGTATATCCTAGGAGGAGAGGAGAGAGTCCAAAAATCCTCATTCACGGCAGCCCCTTTTTTCTTTTAAGATTAGGATTGGAGCTCCTAAAAATTAGGAGCTCCATCCTTATCCTTTTGGAGCCAAGAGGAGGGCTGTACGCCCCTCCTCTTTTCTTTGTGATTTCGGCCAAGGGAGGGGCTCGCCCCTCACTCTTCTCCCTTCCTATCTCACTCCCCACTTAATCAAATTAAGTGGGGGGTGGGGTCAATTACAAGGTGGGTCTAATCCTATTCCAAATAAGATTAAGTGAACCCATTTCCTTTCCCTTCAAATCCTAATCTAATTAGGATTCTATTGAACCATGACTCTATTGAACTCTTCAATCCTAATCCAATTAGAAGTCATTTAACTTATTAGATTAAAATTAATTAGGACTTAAGAAATCCTAATCTAATTAGGACATATTAAATTTCAGTCCTAATCTAATTAGGACTCTAGAAATCCTACTCCTAGTAAGACTCTAATTTAATTTGAAATCCTATCTAATTAGGATTCTTAGAATCCTACTCCAAGTAGGACTCGTGTCTAATATGATCAAGTCCAATTAATTAAATCCAATTAATTAAATTAAATTACAATCAAATTGCAATTATTCCTTCTTCAACTTGCTAGTTATCAATCAAATTAATAATTATAAATTATTTATGATTCCTAATCACAATTTAACCATCGGATCAGTCAATACCTCTAATGTGTGTAACTCCATAGGTTCTATTCTGTCTGGTAGTGAGATATATTGCGATCTCTATCACAATATTATTGAAAACTTCTTTCAATGGGTTGGAACAATTCCAACTCTTCTCATTCGGGTTCACTGATCACCAAGTGAATGCCTTTGAGTCTCACAATCCACCAGTGACACCTAGCAACATGTAGTGGCAACCCAGCAGAATGGAATGATGAACCTCTAGGTGTAGTTAGTGTATGATACAGTCCCTCTATCGTGGATCTCGACAAGACGGAGGTCATGGATAACTCGTCAAACCCCTATCGTCTGTCATATGTCAAGATTTATTCGACTTAAGTTCGAGAGTGGAAAACTTCTTTTCCACTATACATACTATCCCGGCCGAGGATTTACGAACTTAGTCTCATAAATCACATAGGATCTCTCTTAATCTATCAAGGTCGATAGATTCCATCTAGATGCACCCCTACTCCTACAATGAACCTACTGCAGTCAATCTGCACTACAAGAACCCAAATGGTTAGGGCCCATGTTTATGTGCTCATCAAACTACAGCAACCTCACTGTGAATAGCTGAGGCATCGCAGGTCAAAGGACCAGTCATACAACTGCAGCATCAAGTAAGTCACTGACGAGTGGATAGACATCCAAGTGACTACTTGCTTTGGTCATGCTCAGTACCCTTGCTCTCTAACAAGCACTTGCACAATTGCTCCAGTGTCCCCACATTGTGGACTCAAGACTCGTCCATCAAAGAAAGCAATCTGTACACTAATCTCAGTGGATCAATCACCATCCTCGTGATGATCCATCGATCAGGAGCAATTCAGAAATTAATCACCAATAACACATGCCTTAAATTCTCAACTTTTGAGAATATGCGTCATCATCTTATTAATTCCTTGGACGATTCATGGACACATAAGAACATGATGAAAAGAATGCCCAATTTAATAAATTCATAATTAGGTCAAGTACAAATTTATGTCCCAGAATAAAATAATGTGTCAGCCAAATTGGCTTCTAGGGCATACTTTTAACACTCTGATGGTTTTTTTTTTGTACTGCTTGAGATCTCTTCTTCTTTAAGTTTTCCTATGCATTTATATCCTTTGAAAGAGGTTGTTAAATAGGTAATAGAGCTACTGTGAGATAAAAAAATAGTCGTTGTAATTTATAGAAACTAGTTGTTACTGTTATTAGGTGCAGAGGGATCGACTTGACATTTTCAGGGGTAGACTCAAGATCTTTAAAAGTTGACTCATGATCTTCAGGAGTCGTCTTAAACTTGTTGTTGCTTTTGCTGCACTTTATATTTTTACTATGGCTATTATAGAGTCGGCTCTTTTAGTTTAGGGGTCGACTTGTCAGATGATAGGGGTCAACTCATTGCTTTCAGAAGTTGTCTCTTCAATGGACTAAGTTTCATTATTTTCTATCTTCTTATTGTGGCCGTTCAAGGGTCAACTCATTATTTCTCAGTTGATTTTTGTTGTCTAGAGTTGGCTCATGATTCTCATAGGTCGACTCACCAATACGGTAAAGTTTTCAGTACTCTGTCTTTTCTTTGTGGTCATTCTGGGGTCGACTCGCGATTTGTAAGAGTCGGCTTATGAAGGCATATCACTCGGTGACAATATTTCGGGATCAACTCATTGCAAGCTTAGAGTCGACTTTTAAGGTAGCTCAAAATAAAATTTTCTGTGCTTATATGTGAGCTTGCAGGAAATATTTTTATAACTTTTTTAGAGTTATGCTACTTGATGTGAAGCTTCAGATGGATGATTTTTACTTGAGAATAACTGAAGGCCTTCTGAAATAAATCAGCCAAACTCAAAGCAATAGATTAGTCAACTTTTTACTCAATTATTTTGTATCAGTAAAATCAACCCTTTGGGATAAACAAAATTGTTACAAAATATTTTTCTCAATATAACAACCTAATTAGAGTTGTTTTTAGAATTGAAATTTAGAAAATTAAGCTATCTTTATATAGTTTGAAATTTTAAAATTTAAAATTTAAATACATAAAAATATTAAAAATTTAAAATTTAAATTATATACTTAAGAATTTAATGATTTAAGTTCCGAAGATATTGTTATAGAAAAAAGTAGTTTTTCTTAAATATATAAAGATTAAGATAACAAATCTTCTATTTCTAAAAGGATATCTTCATTCCTAGAGCCAAAGGGGCAAACCATGTAAACAAGGGAAAAAAATAGTCATTGGCATTGAATAAAAAAATAAATACAATGGAATTTTGATGTCTTAGCTTTCATTTCTCAGTCCAATCTCAACATAGTCTTTTTTTTAAAAAATTACATTTAGAATCTATCATTTTGTAATAGGACAAAATAATCTATGAGATCCTTTAAAAGTTAAACAATGATTATGACTTTACTCTAATGCTTCTATTCTGATCATAAATAAGAAGAGTGGAGACATGGATCATTAAAAGAGTATATATTGATTCAAAAATTATATTTATCATTTAACTAAGGGTTTGAGTTACTAATTTGACACCAATGACTATTTCATTACTAAAAAGGCTAGCTTTAGTTAAACCTGGTGCAACATATATATATCTTTTTTGAATTGGACGATGGAAATCCCATATTGATGATCCGAATATTGGATATAATTTATTACTTCTAAACTATTTATACAGCAATAATCATATGATTTAGAAACTCCTAGTATAACTTTAACATAAATCTTTATAAAAAATATTTATAATTTAATTTTTATTATAAAAAAATATTTTAATGCATATCCTAACTGGGAAAGGAAGAGTAATCTATGACAATCCTCTAAAACGAAAACTTCACACGGTAGCTATATGGACAAAGGGCGGGTTGAGAATTAGGGAGGGTTATTTTGTTAAATAATTTTTTTTGGTAAAATTTTTTTTGGGGACAAATAAGGAATTAACTCCACAAAAGGAAACACATTAAAAAAGAATAAAAAAATGAAGAAAAATACAACCAAGCTCTGGAGGGTAGCCATTTGACGGATGATCTGCCTGCGACGATTCGCCTTTTCGTATAGCTTATGTTATATAAATTTTTCGGAAATGTCATTTCCCTAAATATTTTTTTAAATATTATTTTGAAAAAATGTCAAAATCTCTCTGCCTTGCCGTAAAACTAAAGCCCACGAGGCAAAATGAAGGGGCGAAAAGTCCGGTCCTTCCGACTTGGTTGCTGTACCCCGTTGTGGAACGAACGTGACGGGTGACGGGTGCTGGGTGTCCCCCGCTCAACGTAGAGACGGAGGCCCTGTTTGGGGGAGCTTTTGGAGGGCTAGAAAGCACTTTCTGGCCCTCTAAAAGTACTTTTAGATGAAAAACTGTGTTTGGTAAATTTTTCAAAAAGCTGTTTCAGCTTTTGCGGGAAGCTGAAAACAGCTTTTGGGAGAAAGCTCCAATTTGGAGCTTTTGGAAGGAAGCTGTTTCAGCTTTTTCGGAAAGCTGTATTTTTGACAAAAATGCCCATATTAAAATAACATAATTACATAGTTTGTCCCTTTATAAACCTAAAAATCTGCTGGAGCCAAGAACCCTAGCCGTGAGACTCCCTTCCGTAAGAAAAGGTATTTTTCTTTTCAATTTTTGTATGCATCTCTTGAACCACATTTTAGAAGAAAAAAATTTTAATCATTTCCCATACCTTCCAAAATCAATCTATTGTTTTTTTTTTTTATCATCAACCTCGCGGCCCACGCTAAGGTCCTCCTCGAGCGTGGACCACGAAGAAGAGGCCCCTGGACCGCAGAAAATTATTTTATGAGAAATTATTATGAAAAATTATTTTATACTAATAATTATAATATTTTATACCTTTATTTTTGTATTATACTATAAATATTGTATTATATTACATTATATCATAATACATTAATATGTTATTTTAAATAATTTAATATTATGTTATATTACCAAATATTAATTTATTCTAATAATTATATTATTATTATGCTATATTAACATAATATTATTTTATATTATAATAATATTATACTATATCGTATATTTATGTATTAATTTATGTTATGTTTTATTATGTTCTGTTGTATAATACTATGCAATATTCTTTATGGTAATTTTGTCATACAAAAGTACTTTCTCAGTTTGTTTACCAAATACAAAACAAAGTACCACAGCACTTTACGAATATAGTTACCAAACAGCAAACAGCTTTTTATAACAGTTCTACTTCAGACGGCTCTACTTCCAACAGCTCTATTGCCCCAAACAGGGCCGGAGAGAGCAACGATGATAGCGCCGACCGCCCCCGCCGCCGCTCCTCCTCCTCCTCCTCCTCCCTCTTCCTTCGTGAGCCGGGCGGAGTCGGCACACCACCGACTCTACGAGTTCGCGAAGACCGCCCTCATCAAGATTTTCGTCTTCCCCTACGCAACCGTACGGCCCTCGCATCACTTCCTACTCTTATTGTCACGCCCAAATAGAGTTGGGCAACGGGCCGTGCCGGGCCGGCCCGGCCCAGGCCCCCCGGGCCAAAACTCTAAACGGGCCGTGCCTGGCACGGCCCGTGAGGCACGGAAGGCAAGCCCGGCCCGGCCCCCGGCCCCTCTATTGGTGGGCCGGGCCGGGCACGGCACGGCACGGGCCGTGCCAGGCACGGCCCGTAACGGGCGGTAACGGGCCGTGCCAGGCACGGCCCGCAACGTCTCTAAACGGGCCGTGCCTGGCACGGCCCGTAACGGCTCCAGACGAGCCGTGCCTGGCACGGCCCGTCTGGAGAGGGGGGAAGAAAATAGCCGTTTCCAACGGCTATTTTCGGGAAAAAGACGGTTTTGCCCCTCCCAACAGTCCTATAACGGCTGAATTGAGGGGTATTTTGGGAAAAAAAAATTTTTGGGCTTCTATAAATAGCCCATTCCTCCCTCATTCTCACCACACCAAACCTCTCATTCTCTCCTTCTCTACTGCTATTATTTCTCTCTTCTAAAGTGCTCTTCTAGCAATTTAATTTTTAGTTTGTTCAAGTGCTACACAAGAGGAGGTTCCTGTTGAGAAGAGAAGGTCGCTTCTGTTGAGAGCACAAGAGGAAGCTCGGAATCTCGGCGCTGCCTCTGCCCTCCGACCCTCTACTCAATTCCTCCTTGCGGTTAGTTTTTATTTTTTGAATTAATCATAGATATGTCATCTTTTGAGGAAAGTCAGTTTGGCATTCCTGTTTCTGAGGGGGAAGAAACTAATCCCCAACCCCCTGTTCCTAGTTCCTCTAGAACTGGTGAACCGAGTGAAGGTCAAACCTCTTCTCGTAAGAGGACTAGTACTGTATGGAATGAATTTGATAGAGTTATGGTTGAGGGAGTCTGGAAAGCTAAATGTAAAAAATGTGCCAAACTTTATAGTTGTAGTAGTAGTGGGGGAACAGGGCATTTAAAAAGACATCAAGAGAGTCATAGGATGCATGATTCTCATGCTCAAACTCAAAGTAGCCTTAATATACAAGGGGGATTACTTGTAGGTAATTTTGCATATAATCATGAAAATCAAAGAAAAGCACTTGTAAAATGGATAGTTAAGGATGAATTACCTTTTAGTTTATGTGAATCTTTTAATTTTGAAGAATATGTTCAATTAAACCTACAACCTGCTTACAAAAGAACTAGTAGGCGTACATTTAGAAGAGTAGCTATGACCAATTTTTTAGCAATGAAACAAAATTTAATTGAAACACTTTCTACTTTAAATGTAAAAATTTCATTAACTTCTGATATTTGGTCAGCATCTGTAGGTAGTAATTCTTTTATTGCCATTACTGCTCATTATATTGATAATGATTGGCAATTAAATAAACGTATTCTTGCTTTTCGTGCTTTTGATTTTCCACATTCTGGGCAACAAATTTCAAATATAATTTATCAAACTGCATGTTCATATAATATTAATGATAAAATTATGTCTATTACTTTTGATAATGCATCTAATAATAATTCTGCTGTTGTATTATTAAGAGACTCATTGCATCCCATATTAGATGGAAATTTACTGCATATTAGATGTGCATGTCATATCTTAAATCTTTCTGTTCAAGCTGGCATGGGCATGATTCAAGATGTGATTTCAAAAATTAGAAATGCAGTTTCTTTTATTCATGCTTCTAGATCAAGACTTCAAGAATTTAAGGAATTATGCATAAATCATGGTAAACGTTTTAAAAAATTTAAACTTGATGTAATTACTCGTTGGAACTCCACATATAGCATGATACATGATGCATACCCATATAAAAATTTATTAAGTGCATATATTAATGATCGTGGATTAGGATTTACATTGACTGAAACTGATTGGAATAAAGGAAAAATTTTGGAAGATTTTTTGCTTAGTTTTTATAATGCTACCAATGTTCTTTCTGGTATTTATTACCCTACTTCATGTTCATTTTTACAACAAGCATATATAATTAGTCAAAAATTTGCAGAACATAGATATGATGATGTTTTAATGCCTATTATTCACCTAATGGAATCTAAATGGAATGAGTATTGGGACAGGATATGTCCTATGCATAACTTAGCTGCTGTATTTGATCCTAGAGTTAAATTAAATGGCGTGCTAATTTTACTTGATGCATACGCTGAAAATATGAATCAAGATGCTGAATCTGCTAAAGATGAGGTAAGACAACTTCTTTATGATATTTATGCTATATATGATGAAAAAATTCGTGGATCTAGAACACAAATACAAACCTCTATTCCTCCTTCTAGTAGTTCTCGTTCGTCATCTATTTTTTCATTCATTGCACAGAGAAGACACACACATGCTTCAAGTTCCTCTTCATCTTCTTCATCTTTAAGTAGTGAACTAGAATTTTATTTACGAAATGATCTTCAGTCTGCATATGATGAAAATCAAATAGAGAATCTAGATGTATTATCTTGGTGGAAGAGTGTTAGAAATCAATATCCTGTTATGTCTGCAATTGCACGCGATATTTTAGCTGTGCCGATGTCCACGGTAGCATCGGAATCCGCTTTTAGTGCAGGTCGGCGTGTTCTTGACGAAAAGAGAAGTAGGATGACGGGCGAAACGGTGGAGATGCTTCTCTGCTTCAAGGATTGGCTGGATGCTGAGGCAAGACTTCAAGATAAAGGTGGACATAATACAACATCCTCTGATGATGATGATGATACAAACACTACTGAAGACTGAAGACTGAAGACTGAAGACTGAAGAGTGAATACTGATTCACTGAATCACTGATGATTAGTAAGATTTCTTAATTTTTTATAATTGTACATTTTTATTGTATTCTGGAGGTCAGACCAAGGTCCAAACCTCGGCCCTTTCTTAGTTTCTTATTGTATTCTAGAATCTAGAGGTCAGACCAAGGTCCAAACCTCCCTTCATGTACCATTTTGATTGAAATTAATAAACTGGTAGGGGTCTATGCCAAACCCCCCACCATTAAGGTGGCTTTATATTCATAAATCAAGATTTCTTAGTGTTCATAATTTATTAATGTATTAAAAAAATTTTATCGGGCCGAGCCGGGCCCAGGCCCGGACCGTGCCAGGCCCGCGTGCCAGCCCGGCCCAGGCCCTTATGGGCCGTGCCGTGCTGGCACGCGGGCCGTGCCGTGCTTGGCCCGCGTGCCTAGACCGGGCCGTGCCGGCCCAGGCCCGAAGCGGGCCGTGCCTGGCACGGCCCGCTGGCCAGGATTCGCTAGCCCAGCACGGCCCTATCAAAGGGGCCGTGCCAGGCACGGCCCGTCACTGTAGCTGGCGGGCCGTGCCTGGCACGGCCCGCTTCGTGCCGTGCCGTGCCGGGCCGTGGGCGGCCCGGCCCAGTGCCCATCTCCCAAATCATCTCCCCCCTCTCTCAATGCCCCTTTTCCTTTATTCTCCTGTTATTCTCTTTCAAACTGTAAGTAGGTCTGCGATTTGTACTGTGGCGGGGGCGCAGACACCGACAAGTGGGACGAAGCCCAGATCGGGCACTACATAGGAATCGGTGCGCTCACCCCCTTCTCTCCCTTTGATTTCGATTTCAAATCTTTTCCTTAGTGGCTGAATCCTGAGGCGTTTGATTGTTTCGGGAATTTAACAACAGATGCCTCAACGTCCGGCATCAGCGAAGCTCGCGAGATATGGGAGAGCCAGAGGAAACCTTACACCGCTGAGTTCTGCGAATTGGATCCTTCTATTGTAAGTTTTCTGACCCCACCTTCCCTGCTTTCACTTGTCTCACAGGGTTGCTGCAAGACTTACGCCCGCTCTTATTCTTAATAATTAATGCTAAGAACTAAAATAGTAAGAAAAAATAAAGGAGTTTATTGACTAAATATAAGGTCCGTCAATGTCTTCGAGATTAAATTTCTCAAAAATCTTGGCTGGTTGGTGAGCAATCACTTCTGAATTGAAGGATATCAATGGAGAGTTCCTTTTGGTTGTGCATATTTTGTAATGGTAAAAGGTCACAGCGAATCAAGTAGTTGTATTACTCTCCATCAAGAATCTAGTACCAAACAACATAACAGCGCAAATTTTGTTTCTGGATATTTTGCTGCGAATAGTAATGTATTTGCATGTAACAGGAAAATTTAGACTCATATTTGCAAGATAAGGGTATCCCAGCAGATATTGTTTGCTGTTTGCAGCATTTGCATGTAAGTTGGTAGCCTTGATGATTTTCCCTTTAAGTTCTTATTCTTCATCATGCTAATTGATGGAGCACTCCTTTCCAGTTATGTTTTGAAAGCGAGGAAAGAGCAAGGAGCCTTCTACACAATGTATCATCTTTGCTTAAACCAGGGGGATATTTTTTTGGTATAACTCCTGACTCATCTACCATATGGTATGGATTTTTTTTTTTTATTTGTCATATCAAGTTTGCATGTTCTTTATTGTTGAATTATCATCAAACTAACAAGTATGGAAAAAGAATAGGGAAGTTAGGTATCAGTTATTTTATTTGTTGAGACCTTGAATAAGTGAAATGCCAAATTTTAAGTGATATTGCACTGATTAGCAGGGTGCTGAAGATGCACAGTGTTGCTCAAAACTGATACTTTCAGAGAAATATAGGTTAAAAAGAGAACAATGGTTTCTGAAAACCAGATTTGCTTTATGCATAAGGGTCAGAAATGGACTTATAATCTTGCCTAGTTTATAAGTCATCGGCTTTTGTAGATGAGTGGTTTTACACATATATATGGAACTGTGATATGGTGAAACAAGTAAATTCTGATGGTAATGGACTTACAGTTTACACCAATAGTTGGCACTATAGCCATATTATGCTTGTTATAAATAATATATCAGCAGTATTCAAGGAAAGATGCTAATGTGCTATGATAATGCTGTCTGCAAATCATATTGTATTAACTGATAGATTTTGGTAAATGTGGAATATGTAGATTAGGAAAAGGCATAATAAAATGCAATTATAGTCAAAGTAAATGTGGGTGGATATGAGGCTTCAAATTGATGATATATGTAGAATAGTTGGAGTGCTGTTAAAAAATCCATAATGAAACTATGATTAGATGGATGATGTGGAAAACTGATTTGTGATCATTGGATGCCTTTCAGACTTAGGTAAAAATTTTATATGATGATAGGAAGGCCAAAAATGTTGTAAGGTTCATAGTAATGAGCAATTCAGAAGGTCCAAGCATATAAAATCAAACTGTTATTGATCACATTATTGAGGTGGATTCATGGTAATTCATGATTTGCACTTCACAAAACAAGTGACTGAAGCAAAAGCTGAATGAACAGAAAGAACACTCACTAAAGAATGAATATAAAAAATAATACTTACACCAGTTCATCAAGATGAATGTCAGAAAACTGAAGACCCCATGGAAAAAAGAAAAAAAAAGAACCCAATGAATAATAAATTGAAAATAACGATCCAGAACACTCGGGCGACTTTATGATTTTAAATACTGGTGGGATAGCTGGGTGTCCTACCATTTCAAGTGTTTAGATGGGACAAATCAGGAAATCGATTGGGATGGAACAAGACATCCACCATCCCAAGTGTCAGGATGCAGAGCATCCCATTCCACGTAAAAACTAGGATGGCCCCATCCCTGAGGATTGAAACCTTTGGCAACTCAATGAACTCGGGGTTATTTGTTGTAGGTGTCTTCTATCTTTGAATAAAATGTTTGCTAAAGCTTTTAAGCTAGAATACAATCACCTGCTGAATTGGGAGATCGTAGCATGCCCTTCTTTGAGAATGTATATGCAAGAAGTAAAATATTTATATATAAAATGATATGCCCTAGAATAAGGTGATGGAATTCAAGAGCAAAATATATCATAACAATGGTGTAGGAGAGCCATCATAAATCAAGAGCTGCACCAAATATAAATGTGGTATTAGATGCTGTAGCTTATTAAGAGGGTTACTAGGGAGAATGGGCAGGTAAGCTGGCCACATGCGATTGAAGCTTGCCGATGAATCCAAAGATAGTCGATGAAAGGTCTTGCTTAACGATACAGCAAAAAGACATTTGTTAAAGCTAAGAAAGATGCAGAAAAGCTAGTAATGCTAAATATATAGCTTATCATGATCTAATATGATACGTTAGTCTGAAAACTAGAGGGAAAAAAATCTAAAAGTCAGTATGTGAGAGGAAAACTGAAAATGTAGGGCAAGTTAGATTTTTTAAAAGATTGAATGTAGAAGTGGGGTATTTAATTTTTAAAGTTCGTCTTCAATAGTACTAGTAAAAGTGTATATGAAAGTGCACATGTAGAAGAAGAAATATAATTAAAAATTGTAATTTTACACTTTAATTATGAAAATTTATCGAAACTATATTATTATATTATGTGAGGTATTCATGCTAATTATAGTTTTGAAAAGAAAAATGTTTTGAGATAGAATTATTATGCTATGAAAAGTTGAGCTACCTCATCATGGTACTTTCCAATTATTATATATTTGCAATATAATATAATTATATAAGTATCACTTTATAGTTCATGTTGGAATTGTGGTTTGGAGAGTTGTTACATCAAATAGTTGAAGCTAGTACCATCTTCATGGAATCAAATAGTTGATTTCTAGGTCAAAAAGTGATTGAAAGCTAGAAGTGGCAATAGATCATGTTGGATTTTGTCTAGCTGCGCCAGGTTGACCCATTTATGATGGAGTTCTTGAATGCAAAGCTATACCTTACCCATTTATTGTACATAAAACCATATTCACCCACCAACCTATTTAAGTTTTTACTAGTATATCATACATATAACTAAAAGATAAAGAAAAAACATGGTATGCAAAAATCACAAACAACAACATCAAATGTATAACTTTAAACATATCATCGCAATATCAATAAATTTAGGAACTTGCGATATGATAATCATAAACTATTTAAGGATGATACTAGTGAAAATACTTTTTTTTTTTAATGAACCAGACCAACTGGAAAAATTAGAGAATTGTCAACTATATTGTGTTTGCGAGTCGGTTCTAGACTGGTTTACTCCTAGTGACATATCGAGTTCAGGGGCTAAACCCTTTGATATAATAGACTATGTTTGACATTTTGTTAATTTAGAAAAGGGAGATAAGGTAGACTCTAATAAGATTTAAGATGGGTGGATAAAGTGGAGAAGTTAGTTGGGGTGTTATTGTAATTGATATACTGCCTCGGAGACAAGTAAAAATTGCATAAGGTGATAAACTGACTTGCATTGTTGGCCAATTCAGAATTTGGGGCAACAGATGAGCCTGCCTCTATGAGAATGTTGAGGTGAATGGTGTAGTAGCACTAATGGTCACCACTTTGGGAAGCATAATATGAAACTATGTATGAAGAACAAGTCAGACACTATAAGAGAAGTCTCCAGAATGGCAAATACGTCATTTTCATGTAAAAGACAAGGGAAACATATTGGTTTTGTCTGGAAGCAATTGGAAAAAGCATAGAGATCAATTACACGTGGTCCTCCATTTTTTCACGATAAGTTGCACGGTTGTCCACAGGTATTAAGTTAGTCCTACTTTTTGGAAGAGTTTTTCACCTTATCTTCTTTAGAAGAAACCAAATTAGAATTGTTTTGATGGATTTCATAGAAAATTTTGCATGCTGGTTAGCATACATTTATCGCGTTCTAGTTTGGCTAGGAATGTTAGCATGAATAACGAGTATATCAAAGCGTAGCATACTAGTGTAAATTAGTAAGATGGTATAGACTTGCAACAAAAAATTTAAGATGTTAAATAGGAGGATGTATTAAACGGTTTGCAAAGAGGAAAAGAAGACCTAAGTTAAGAATGATGAAAGTTGTGAAGAAGAACTTGAAAAATATTTATAGTCAGAATGATTTGCAATTTACAAAAAAGGATTCACAAAGCTTGCCTCTCAAAAGTTGGGATAAGTTTATTGGTAATGGTGTAAGCCCTTTAGGACAAGTACAATGATGGCATGTTATTTAAGAAAGGAAATTGTACCACGACTTGTTTCGGAAGTTCCCGCTGGATCTGGTGGGATTGTCCCAAAGAGAGCTAGAGAGGGAGCTGGAGCAGGAATGATGCCACTATATTCAGTTGGAACATCTCAAACAAGCCCTAAATGATATGGTGCATGTGACCTCAAAAAAAAGGAAAAAGAAAAAAAAAATCCTGACAGATTTTTGGTCCTTAATGTTTACATTGCTTAATTATAAGGTAACTGATGTTACTTTTTGTCCTTGATTGCAGAAAAGGGTAATGGCACAACCATCCTATGAATACAAAGTACCTAATTCTCGTAAAACCTAAAATTTGCCTATCCTTTTTGCTTTTCACTCAAGTTCGGTTGAGCCTTAACTAAACAATTATACCATTAATTCCCTCTTTATGCAGCTAGATGCAAATTGAATATTAAAAAATGTATCTCTTACCAAAAAAAAAATAAAAATAAAAAATGTATCTTGGAAGGTCAAATAACATTAATAGATTAAAATACATTCCAAAAAATTTGAAAAACCTAAGTGTTCTATATTTAATTATTTTGAATCAATATATTTTAAACATGGGATCTCATATTAGTTGTAGCTTAAGATATACTGGTAATAGATCATAAGATTTGCTTTCAAATGGATTTGTTGTGTTGAAGATGTTCTTTTTCTCCCTGCATTTCCTAGGCCTTTGAATTTAGCAAATCACCAAAATGCTTATCAAGAGATTAACAAATTGTTTAAGGAGAGGGCATTTGTCAAACGGATATTTGGAGGTAATGAGTGACAACAAAACTAAGAGATTAATCATCTATTTATATGATTCCCATGATTAAGGTTGATATTGTCTATTACCAGATTTTGGACATGAAATCCAAAGCCCTTCTCTTCTAGGACTTTTTTCTTATAGGTTTTTCATAGATGTCAGATCCATGCTAGATATAGAAGGCTTGGACCCAATAATATGATATAAAGTTCCCTCTTCTGTATAGATTGTCATATTATGCAGGATGCATTAGTGAAAAGTGGAAACCATGGCAATAAAGAGATCACTATCTCAAGGAAATGCACATCTTTTTGTGTGCATCATGAGACAATTTCTCAATAATCACTCTCAGTTCTGATTGCATCAGTTTTTTCCTGTAAGAAAACAACAGTTGATAAGGTAGATGAAGGCTCTGCTTTCTTGTTAGTCGTATCAAAAAAATGGTTTGCTATTACATTTTCTAACCAATTTTCTGAATATTAGCTTAAGTTTATCACGCTTTAGTTTTATTATTTTGGTAGGACATTGGTGTTTTTGTCCAATGTGATAAACATTTTACATCTCTTAAATCCTATGTTGATGAAACTAAACTCTAAAAAGTCTAATATGTATGAACTTGGACACTCTCCACCCCCCTGGCCTGATGCCTACTAGGTTGAACCCTATAGGTTGAGAATCAGTAAACATATTATTTTTGGTTGGTTGATTGGAGTTTTGAAAGCTTTGGCATACTTGGATGGATGCGATTCTACCTTCTCTGACAATCTTTAATGTATTCTATTATATTATTCTGTCTTAGCCTTTGTGATCTATGTTTCTTTGATATTTTAATCATATCAAGTTTCTAAGCCATGCCAACTTTTCAGGACAAAATATCAGAAGAATGTCGAAGCTTCGCATAGTAAGGGAAGTGGTCTGAAGCCAAATACAGTTCCAAATTGCATACGTTCAGAGAACTATGTCATTACATTTGAAGTTGAGGAAGAGAAGTACGAACATAATATATACATATATATGTGTGTGTTTCTTATATATATATAGATAGATATAAACATAATGTTTCATATAAACATTACATTTCACTGTCTATTTTCTTTTTTCTTTTTATTGAATACACATTGCTTGCATTCTGATCCATTACATGTAAATAAATTTTCAGGTTTCCTTTATTTGGGAAGAAATATCAGCTGAAATTTTCTAATGACATAACTTCCGAAACCCATTGCTTAGTCCACTTTCCAAGCCTGATCAGGTTAAATTTACTTCTTTTTTTTGTTTGAATTATGGTTATTGGAAACTAGTATAGGTCTTTGAGATGTAGGTTAAGGGATCTCATTGTGATAATACCTGAAATCAGGTTAGCTAGAGAAGCAGGCTTGGAATATGTGGAGATGCAAAATTTGACCGAGTTTTATGATGATAACAGGTGACACTATTTTATTTTCATCTTCTAATTGTTATTTGCATGTTTTGTTTTGACTTGCTTGAAGGCAGATATTGATATTGTGAATTTTGATCTTCAAGTCGTACCTACTGAGAAAATCAATAGTTCAGCAAATCATGGTGCTATTTCGATATGTTTTTATTTGAAATTTTGAATGTTTGTTGTATGTTCTCAGATTTGATGCAAATTGAATGCTGATAAAACTATTGGAATTTGGCCATGTTCTTGCTAGTAAGGTTGTAAGCCCACTAGGATTATTGAAACTTTTTGCAGCATATAATAGTTAAATAGAATGTTTTTCTTGCTACTATACAAAGAAAAAATGTAGGAGGGAGTGGTACAGTATGACATGGTATTGGATCCACTTGTACCGGTCACCGGCCAGTCCAACAGACATTGGTTAGTATGATTTTCATGATATTCCATATTTTTCTTGGATGAGTAGTGGGAGCCTTGGAAATTCAGGGTTCTCAATTAATCTCAACCTAGAGGCTAGCCTCTAAGAGAGGTTGGATAGTGCTATTTATGCTTGGCCACCCTAGTGGCAGTTTTCATTTTATTAGGCTGCATGGATCTTTATTTATTGCATAACAAGCTGTTTAGATGCTTAACTCATGCCATAAGACCTAAATATAATTTTATTTTTTTGTGATTGGATAATATATAAGTAGTTAATTTTATGCTTGCATACTAGATGGACAATCATGATGACATGGTAGATCTTTGGTAAAAAAAGGGTGGCCTAGTCCACGGGGTTCTCGCTATTATGGGGTTTGGGGAGGGTTCGATGTACACAATCTTACTTTTATATGCAGAGAGGCTATTTCCATGTTTCAGGCATGTGATCTTTTGGTCACAATGGAGCATTCTTACTATTTATTGCACTTAGGCTCACCCTCTAAGTTGAATTTGCCATATGAGAAATAAAAGATTTTTTGACCTGAATATAACTCAATGTTATAATCTTAAAGGGTTTTGACATCAAAAGTGGGCAGTGAATTATCATATTGCATGGGTGCACTAACTATGCAAGTTGATTAAAATAATGATTCATGTGGGATGGTGGTATGAAATGAGATGTTGTGACATGTTGTGCTTGGAGTAGTAGTTTCTGTCATGTGAACATGTAAATTGATTGTCTGTAATATTGTTAACACTGGCTGATTTTTTGGCCAATATGTAATGGAAGTTGGAAATTGCCTTGTTATCCAAAGCCTAACTTTATGTATTTCCATCTATATCATGAAGATACATTGTATAAAGTATATTGGGAGCATGGATAATTGGGGATCATGATTGCACAATGTGGAAACATATTGCTGCATCACGATACTCAACGTGGATTGCAAAGGATCATGATGTCGAGACATAATGCTGCATCACCATACTCTACATGGATTGCGAAGGATTTATATTGCTATTATCAAAATTAAATGGTTGTATTGGTTGGTTTTGCCCACAGTTGATGCCATGTTTTCACACTTAACTAACTTATGCATGTGTGCTGATTTATAATTAAATAAATATTTTTATACCTCTTAGTGGTTAGATCATTGATGCTTGTTATCCTTCATGTGAGATTAAGTAGTAGATAGGGTCTAATAAACAAAGCTTGGCTAACATGCCATGTATTTTCCACGATGATGTGCTAGCATACAGAGGGTAACTGCATGCTTAAGCAGAGGCTAACCCCTTCTCTACCAGTAGGGTTATAATAATGCATGACTCAGGAGGCATATATCAAGTGGGAGTACATGCCTATGTGAATCTACACATGATATTTTGATTCCAAACCAGAAAGATGGCACATTCTTAGCCGATGGGTATAACAATGATGCAAAGATGTCCAATGTTGTATACCATAGGGCCAAGACAGGTAGTTGAGTCCCATTTAGGGAATATCACTGCTGATGGAGGAGTCCATGGTAGTGAAGTTGACCCAAGGAGGGACATGGTATTTATCCATTCCATCAATTTGGCCTCTGCATACATTGTAAGCATTGCAGTGTACTTTGGGATGAAAGTTTCAACATTTCCCTAAAGATCATGCACTTTAATGGAAAATGCTTAAATCTTGTCAAATAGTATTGCTAGATTAAAGCTCTATATTTAGTCGACTTTCTAATGACTAGATGTTTACATTTATTTCATTATGGCTTTATATTACATAAATGGATTTATTTTTATGCATGATCATACTCTTATAGGCAACCTTAAGTCAATAAACAATATTCTAGAAAATGTTCATTGGTAGGGCCAAACTTAGAAGTGGCATTTGAAAATTTTATGTGCATTTATAGATGAGATATTACATTAGGTTTTTTTATTTCTAAGGACATAAACTTATTTGAGGAATCTAGAGTTGGAGAAAGGTCAAGAATAAGCCTTAATTCTATATTCTCTACAATATCTTAGGCTATCTCAAAAGGCTTTTTTAAGAAAAGAGTACACATTTGATATGCTATAGAAAGCCTATTATTATTTAGCCAAAAAAAAGCCTACTATTTTATACATGGGAAGCGATAGATTAAAGAATGTTTTTTCAACAAATGCTCCACTTTAGGAAGCGTTCCTAAAGCGACAAGTCTTAACCAAAAAGCACAAGAATCTAGGATTTCTCATCAAGTAAGGCTTCGTCAGTATGGCAGCCTAATTGCTAATGGGCAGATGTCACTTTGTATGACTTTTTATGTTAGTTGTGGTCAACCTTTTGACAAGCCCTCCTAACTCTTGGATTGTGAACCAAGCCCATGGTGCGTGTTTGCAGTTATTTGCAGGGGTTTGGAGAAGCATGTCCTTGGAGGATGACGAGGTGTGACTTTAGATGGGGTCTGAAGCAATGGTTCTGGTGTTGACTATGGGGAATGTTCAACTCATCTTAACTCAACCAAGCCATAATCCCAAACTAGTTGGGCTTGGCTAACCATGGGCAACATGGTTCTCTATATATCTAAACGAAATGCATTTGTTCTTAAAGGCACTCTTTAGTCTTTATTCACACTTTTTAGTCTTTATTCACCATATATACATAGGATTTTGATTTATTTAAGTGAATGTGTTAAACAAGGAGATATAATTTGGTATTTGGAAAAAAAACTAATCGTTAAGGTGGCATTTGTCATGGCTACCAACTTTTAGCTTTTAAAAAAACGAAATCTAATTATTTTTTTCCTTTTCGAATATTGAAAACTTGAAACTTGTTTGATAGTCGCTACGGCAACGGTGATGGCCCCGGGGGGGGGGGGGTGTTGGTAGGGTTGCTTCGGTGGCTGATGGTGGCGGCAGCATCGGTGGTAGTGGTAATGATAGTAGTGGTGATGGTAGTGGTGGTGTGGTGATGGTGGTGACAAGGGTAAAAGAGAACCAGTTTTCAGAGAAAGAAGTGAAAGCTAGCATTTTTAGCTTTGACTTTTCCCCAAAACTAGACAATGGCTTTTAAAAACTGGAAACATAAGCTCACCTATCAAACAACTTTTATGTCTTGATTTCCATGATTTTGAAAATAAAAACCAAAAATTGAAAATGGACAACCCATGGCATATGGGGCTGATGGTTTGTATTTTCCTTCTATTGTAGTTAATGATGACAAGAAAGATGTTTGCGACTAACTTGATTGTGATTCTAAAGTAGGACTACACATCTAATAATTCTACATTTTTGTGACATGCAAAATTAGGTCATATTAACATTGATAGGATTTAGAGGTTAGTTGGGAGCAAGGAATGCGGAACCAACCTGAACCGAGCAGTTCGGCTAGTAACAAATTGAACTGACACCGACATGGGATTGTTCGGCCGTGTGGGTTAGTTCTAAGCCTTCCCCTTCTTCCCTCCCCCTCTCTCTTGTGATCCCCATTGCCAGCTCTGGATGGCTCAAAGCTGCTTTGAACTCTTGCAAAGCCCTCGCTTTTCCTCTTTATCCTTCTCTTATTCCTCCTCTGGCCTTTGTCCCTTTGTGAAGCTATTATCAAATGCCTTGGCCTCGGTCTCTCTCTCTCTCTCTCTTAGGTGAGTCTAGAGGCCTTGGCCTCTCTCTCACCCTCTCTCTCTCCCCCCCTCTCCCTCCCTTGGTTCCGATGTGTAGCAGTTCAATACAGCACATATCGATACCATACTGTACCAGTCACCGGCCGATACAACTCTCAGTACCAATTTAGCGGATCTTGGTTGGGAGTAGATCTTTGAGGTTTTTGGACATTTAGCACTAGGTTACCTGCAACTCATGCCTTCGATATCCCAAAAAAGGAGAGCTTGGTGATGAATTAATTGAACCGATTCTCATAGATTGATGTCCTCCATTGTATGTGGTTGTGAGAGGAGGATACAAGTTCATCATTACTCAAGCTTTGGATATCTACTGCTAAAAGTTTGAGTATTTTAAAAATTTCATAGTATACAGAGTATTGGCGAAAAGAGTCTAGGGGTACCTACTAGGGCTTTATGTTCAGATGGAAGAGGAGGATATTTCTCAAATGAATTTCTGGACTGTTTAAGAGATAATGGGATACCTCTTAATATACTAATCTTGGGTGCCTTTGGGCAAAATAAGATTGCTCTAAAGAGAAATGGAATCTTGAAGTATATGGTTAGGTCCATGATGAGTTATGCTAGACTTTAAACTAGCTAGGTTATGCAATATAGAGTGCATATTTTTTTTATTACATGTAATGGGAACAACACGGTTGTGCATTCGGAGATCTTACGTGATGGTGTGAGAAACAAATAGATGAACAAAGGTGTGGTACATATGTATATATAATCTTTTAAAATTCTGATACTAAATACCAAGGTCCACTTACCGGTTTGGTACCGTATCGGTCCAGTACGGGTAAGGCGTGCCGGTTTCGTATCGGCACATTTTGTTTTTGAGTTTTCAAAAATATTTAATTAGTAATCGCTCTTTTTGAACTTTTTCAATGATTTTTAGTCTCATTTGATTTTTTTTGATGTTTTCTTGATGTTTTTTGATATTTCTATGATCTCAGTTAACCCTAAATGATGCATCTTATTGTTTTAAAATGATACAAATCATAAAATGATTAGTGAGATGTTGCATTCTAAAATGAACAACATAAAATATCCTTTACAATCAATTACATACATTTAAAGTACAATATACGTACCGATATCTAAGATTGGATCGAGTGACGATGCTTCTTGTAGATATTCGGATCATCAACATAATTAGAAGGCACATTAGCCCACTTTTCTAACCAAGTGTCATAGTTTTGTACGCTCATCCCATAAGGAACACGCGCTGGGTTATAAGCACTCTCGGATCTTTTGCTGAAGCTCTGGCTTTGATAGGTGTCGTCTGGCTGATAATACGACTGTGGAGGGGTCCATTCAAATATGTCGGCAGCAAAATTCGATCCATAAGATCAAGATCCGCCGTACCGGTACCGGTCGGCGTACCGGTGGCCGGCCGGATCGGTACGTACCGGTCGGTACCGGTACCGTACCGGCCGGTACCGTGAGCCAGACATTTTCATTTTTTTTTAAATGTTGTCTCTGTTGGATCTTAAATTAAGCGAAGATTGATGTTTTTTTATTGCTTTTTTCATGATTTTTGATGTTTTTATATTTAAATTTAGGGTCGAAATTTGAAACATGTATGATGCATGATTGCATGTTATGTTTTCCTCCCGTTCCAAATAATAAAATGATATACATAAAACATCTTCAAATTAAGATACAATCATTTACATACATTTAAAGTACTCTAGGATATCTAAAATCGGGACGAGTGTCGATGGCTCTCGTAGATATCCGGATCATAAGTATAATCAGAAGGAGACAAATCAACCCAATCAGAAGGAACGCGCGCCAGGTTATAAGAACTGTCGGATCTCTCGCTCACGCTCTGGCTCTGAGAGGTGTCCTCTGATTGTGTAGGGGCCCATCCAAATATGGCGGAAGCAAAATCCAATGCACCATATCCATATTCGTCAGGCTGAGGCTGTGGATAATAGAATCCGTATCCGTATGTTGTCGGATCTGCAGTCGTATCCTATCTTCCTGAACGACCTCGAGGAGCTCGTCTTCTATATCCAATGATATCCTCACGAAATCTATCAGGTGGTTGATCGTGGTCCGTATCCTGTGTAGCACCCGTAAATTGGGACTCACCGGTGAATAAAGACCACCCTCCGGCTGTGTCTCATGAGTACCATACTGTCCTCCGCTCCCTCCATGGCTAGAAGATCCATCACCACCAGAACCTTCATCGCTGCTAGTCCAAGTCTCTTCCTCGACACTCTCCATTGGGACCCTTTGTTTTTCTTTTCTGGCCCTCTCTGTCTGGCTCCCCTGTGCCTGCGGCTGATCAGCTCTGGGAGTGCGTGGAATATTGCGCTCAGCCCATTGCTCTGGATCGACTCTAGCTTTGGTGGCTATGAAGGTAGCTGGTCGTGGAGGCGATCCTGGCTCGTCAAGCTCGGGCTCCTGCTGCTGGCCTATAAGCCAGCCGAGTAGTGGATCATCGTCATCAGCGGTGAAGGTCCCGTAAATTGGATCTGTATACTTGAGCTCCACTTCCTCCTGGATGCACTTTAGCCTCAACCGCAAATTGTAATGCACATAAATAAGGTCGTTGAGGCGCTTTTGCGTCAAACGGTTTCTTTGTTTGCTGTGGATAAGGGCGAAGGTGGACCAATTGCGCTCACATCCACTAGAGAAGACTGTTTGGGAGAGGATCCGAATAGCTATCCGCTTTAGATTTCTTGCGGATCCGCCAAAATGCACCCACCATTCAGCTGCAAAAATATTTATGAAAATTACATATATGATAGTTCCATAATAGTAACTAAGTAACACCAGGTGAATGTTTTCCTGATGTGTCACGTACCTGGATTCATATTGTGTTTGCTGACGACAGCCGCTCGTTGGCCAAAACTGTAGCTGCCCTCTCTAAATAATTTGCTCTGTGAAAAATAAGCATAAGAAAACCATGTTAATAATTGAAGATGCCGATATACTTACACATGCTGGTAATTACTAAATCATAATTACCTCTTCAAGACATAGGGCCGCTTTTTCTGGATCATGCTCCATCTTGTAAATCACATTACGCAAAGCATCCAGAAGTGTTTCATCCATACCAATTCCATCTATGCTGTACTGAAACCGGAGGTTTAGGTAGTATGCTGCATATATACGAGACTATCTTAGCATAATTATATAATTACATCACTATAATTATCACTATAATTATATCTTAGCTTACCTGCTAGATGTAATTCTGTACCCATTTGCGCTCCCCACCGTTGCTCAATGATGTTGATGTACGACCGGCCATGTGCTGGATCTGCCTCCATAATCTGATCCTTTGCCTTGACCATCATGTGATACAAAAATCCCATTAGGGGTAGATCTCGCTATCTACGGCCCGCAGCACTTCATATAATGGTTTGATAGCCTTGACTATTGTAGTAGTCCGCTGCCAGAATGGCTATCTCGTCACCAAGTCTTCTAGCTTGCTCCCTTCAGTGCCGGCATAAGAATATCTACTATCATACCACTCGGAACTGGCAAACATCTGACGTAGGGCTCCTCTCTTCTCGAGTATACTATCCAGTGCAATGAAGTTGGTAGCAAACCGTGTGACTCCTGGTCTCAGAATCTCTCCCCCTGCGTACTTTCTCATCAGTGAAAGGACCCAGTTATGGTTATAAATATACCTGGTAATGCGTTGGGCTGTCTTCACCGTTTGTTGCACCCTACGGATCTTTCCAATGTCCATCAACATAAAATCAATACAATATGCAGCACATGGGGTCCAGAAAATATGTGGTCGCCGCTCCATCAAGACCTGCCTGGCAGCCTTATATTGCGGCCCATTATCAGTGACGACCTGCACGATATTCTCATCTTCTAGCAAATCAATCACATCCGCCATAAGTTTCAGCATGTACGAGGTGTTGTGCACATAAGCCGAAGCATCAACCGACTTGTGGAAGAAGGTCTTAGCATCACAGTATGTCAGGAAGTTGATGATGCTCCGCCTGGTCGGACCGGTCCAACCATCGCACATGATGGTTAGTCCATATATGGGCCACTTGCTCTTATAGGAGTCAAATCCAATTCTCCAGCTCCTCCCTATTGTTGTCAAGAAGCTCACCGTATATGTCCTTCGGGCCTGGAGGAGCTACACCGGGACCGGCAGCTTGTATGGTGGCAATGGCAGACCTTTAGTATGTATTGTCTGCCACATTCGCTGGGATGTGGCTGAAGTGAAACCAGGATCCAATAGCTCGCCATATAGTTTTCTTTTTATTCTTCATCCACATTGTGTCTACCCTCTGCTGCCTTGAATCTCTACTGGGGAGAGCATGCGGATCTACATTATGAATTGTCGCTCCTTGTGGAATTCCTCTAGATGACTTCTTTCGGCTACCAAAACTACCCATCATAGATGCAATCCGGCCACGTTCTTTGCCGACGCCCTCCCTGACTGAAGTTGTCCTCAAGAACTCTGGATCTTGTCTAGTGCTCCCAGAACCGCCGTCCGACTCGTATGCAGAGGGCCCAAATCGAGCTCTATGCCTGGCCACCTCCTCCTGCTGCCACTGATCATCCAGGCTTGCATGCATGACCGCCTGAATATCTGTCTCCTCCTCATCTAGATTCTCGATCTCCTCTGGCTCCCTAGAGTGATAGGAAGGTGGCTCTGCCGCTCGGCGATCGACCTCCGCCCTTTTCTTGGAAGCCATCTCCTTCGCTTCTTTGACCTCAGCGAGATTCTGCCTCATCAGCACACGAATCTCGCTAGGACAATTTGGGCACGTAGCAACCTCACCGGAATTTCCGGCTAAGTGTTGCTTCAACCTGGTTACCCCTCATTCCTTGAAAACTTTGTCGCAAAACTTGCATTGAAACTGGTGTCGTTGCTCCTCACTTCCAAGTCTTCGCCCATAAGACCAGCCAATATCACGTTTTGCAGGGTTCGTTTTTCTTGATGGCTCCATTTCTATCATAAAAGGACAACTTATCAAAAAATTAAGCTAATAAGGTAAATTTTTGCATTATCTTATTATTTAAGTAATTTATAAACTATTTTTTTTAAGTTACTTATTAACAAAATTAATGAAATAACATAGGACCAAAAAAAAGCACCTTAAATAGTCTCTGCTGGATTTTTTGGGCAGGACCTCCTCCTCAATTTGTGGGCTGTCTCTCAAATCTTCCCATCTTTAATTACTCTTCAGAGTCTCACTCCTGGATTTTACTCTAGAGTCTGGACAGAGCCTCTCGTTCGGTTATAATAACTGAACGAGTGAGGAAGAAGTGGCCAAAAGGCCACTTCATTTTCGTACCATCAACTGATGGGAAAGGAAGTGGCCTCTCGGCCACTTCTTTTTTTAAAACAAAAATAACAAAAAAGAACTGGCCGAGAGGCCACTTCTTTTTTGATTTGATGGCACAGAAGTGGCCCGTGGGCCACTTCTTCCTTAAAACCACGCGCGGCGCGTGGTTTTTGAAACCACGCGCCACGCGGTGGTTTCAAAAACCACAGCGCGAGGCGCTGTGGTTCCGAAAAAGAAAAACCGTACCGGTTCGCCGGTACGGGCTCCGTACCGGCTGGTTCGCAGATGAAAACCAGAAAATACCGGTTTTCATCTGTTTCCGGTACCAGTCAAGGACCGGACCGGTACGTACCGGCCCGTACCGGCCGGTACGAGCCGGTACGGCATTCCTTGCATAAGATGCTCCATGCTGCATAGGATAGTAGCCATCAGAAGATACCTCAGACGCACCATATTCATATCCATATCCGTATGAATCATAGGTTGTCTGTGGCTACGGGTAATAGGATCTAGTATATGACTCGGATTCTGATATATCTATGGATTTTACTCCACATGCGAGGTTATCTGCAGCTACATCGTGTCCTCCTAAATGACCTTGAGTAGCCCGTCTTTTATATGCAATCGTATTCTCACGGGCTCTACCAAATTTTATACCATGGTCTCTATTTTTTGTAGCATGTGTAAAATGAAACTCACCAGTAAATCGAAGACTATCCTGCAGTTGTCTCATAAACGGCGATCTCCTGTCCTCCACTTTTTCTTTGGCTAGCAGACCATGACCATTAGAACTGCTGCTGCTGGTCTCTGAATCTAAGTAAACCGACTCCTTCATACTCTCTATTGGGGTTTCAGGTGCCTTTTGTTTTCTCTTTTTGGTGTATCGGGCAGCTACTTTCTCATCCTTCATGCCCCTCTGCCTGGCTATGCTGGAAGGATGTATGTCACCCTCCTAACCGAGTCGATCGGATAGCGCAGTAGCCTCGTTTGAGCATCTCTCGATCATACCTCTAAGAGGATGTCTCGAATAAGGAATCATTGGTAACCGTCTCCCCTGTGGCTGTGGCTGATCAGCTGGAAGGATGCATGGAATATTGCTCTCAGCCTATTGCCCTACATCGATCCTAGCCTTGCTGGCTACCCGGTCATGGAGGTGACCCTCGCTCATCAAGCTCCAGCTTCTACTATTAGCCCACAAGCCATCCGACTATAGGATCATCCTCATCATCTATGAAAGTATTATGGATCGGATCTGTGTATTTGAGCTCCACTTCTTCCAAAATGCACTTCAGCCTTAACCTCAGATTGTAGTAAACATATACAAGGTTGTTGAGGTACTTCTGTGTCAAATAGCTCCTTTGCTTGCTATGGATGAGGGCGAAGGTGGACCAGTTGCACTCACAGCCACTCCAGGAGACCGTCTGGAAGAGGATTCGAATAGTTAAGCAGGAAGCTCTCTAAGGAACAAAATCGCCAGCCCCCTAGACTAGAAAGAAGGGAGACCCGGTCTCTGCAAGTCGTAAAGGTCAAGTTGGTGACCAACTGAAGTCGTAAAACGAATGGTACAGAGGTAGCAAAATTCCTGGGGAAGAAATAGATATGCCGTACGCCCTATGAAGGATGGACCGAAAAGGCGGGCGACATAGAATGAGCGGGCACTAACAAAGCCAAGCCTTTTCCGCGAGATTGCCCGCTTAAGATTTTTCGCGGACAACCCAAATTAAATCCACCATTCAGCTGCAAAAATATTGAAAAAAATTACATATAAAATAGTAATACATTAGTAACCATCTAAATGTCCTAATGTATAATATATTTAGTTTCATACTTTTCTGACGATAGTTGCCGAGACTCCAAAGCTGTCGCTGTCATTTTTAAATATTTTGGTCTGTGAGAAAGAATCGTGTTGTACTATATTAATAATAGAAGGAACCGATTAGCCTACACATGTTATCTAAGTTAACTTTTCTTTTTGAGACATAGCTGCAACTTCTAGATTTGGCTCCATCTTGTAAATCACATTACGCAGAGTGGCTAGAAATTTATTATCCATATTGATTCTAGGTACGCTATACTGGAACCGAGGGTTTGGATAGTATACTGCACATAGAGTTCATTATTGTCTTAGTAAAATTGTATAAGTATAGCAGTCTATTTTTCAATATTGTTGCTTACCTACTAGTGCAAGTCCCTACCCATTTGGTAGTCCCACCGCTGCTTAACCGCCACTTAATGATGTCGATGTACTTATGGACATGCGTCGGATCTGCTTCCATGATCTGAATCTTTGCTCTCTCTATCATGTGATATAGGAAACCCATCTGGGGGTACCCTCACTATTCACGGTTCGAAGCACTTCGTACAATGGTCTGATAGCCTTTACTATCACAGTGGCTCATTGCCAGAATATTTGCATGGTCACCAAGTCCTTGACGCTGCTCCCTTCAGTGTCGGCCCTCGCATATCTGCTTTTCTGCTACCGGGGCTGACAAATATCTGACTAGGGCTGCTTTCTTCTCAAGAAGGCTATCAACTGCAACGTAGTGGGTAGCAAACCGTATGACTCCTGGTCTCAAGATCTTTTCCCTTGATACCTCCTCATTTGTGAAAGGGCCAACGTATGGTTATAAATATACCTGCTGATGGTTTGGGCTGTCTCCACTGTCTGCTGCACTCTACGAATCTTCGCAATGTCCATCAACATGAGGTCGATACAATGTGTAGCACATAGGGTCCAGAAAATTTGTGGCTGCTGCTCCAAGATTTTTTTGACAACCTTATATTGTGGCCCATTATCACTGATGGCCTGTACGACATTCTCCTCTCCTGCCTGATCAATCACCTCCATCAGTTTGAGAATGTACGCGGTGTCGTATACCTGATCAAAAGACGCATCAATCGACTTATGGAAGAAAGTTTTTGCATCACAATATGTCAGAAAGTTGATGATGCTCCGCCTGGTGGGACCAGTCCAACCATCACACATCACCGTCAATCCATATATGGGCCAGTTGCTTTTGTGGAAGGCAATCCATTTCTCTAATTCCTCTTTATTACTGTCAAGAAGTTCACCGTACATGTCCTTCAGGCCTGGAGGATCTATACTAGGATTGGCAGCTTGTATGGCAGAAATGACAGATCTGTAGTACGAATTGTTTGCCACATTTGCTGCGATGTAGCTGAAATATAACCAAGATCCAATAGCTCGCCACATACCCTTCTTCTTATTCTTCTTCAGCATTTAGTCAACCTTTTGTTACTTTGAATATCTAATGGAAAAGCTATGTGGATCTAAATCATGAACTGCTGCTCCTGGTGGAATCTTTCTGGATGACTTCTTTTTGCTACCAAAAGACTCCAGCATAGATGCAATCCGGCCACCGCCTCTACTAACGACCTCCAAACTAAGGAGGTTCTCTTGAACTTTAGATCTATCTTGTTGCTTACAGAACCAGAGCCCGACTCGTAGTATGAAGGTCCAAATCGAGCCCTATGCTTGGCAACCTCATCCTACTGTCACTGATCATACAGGCTCGTCTGCAAAGCAGTCTGCATTTGTGCCTCCTCGTCATTTGAAGCGGATGCCTCCTTTGACTCCTTAAAGTGGGCTTTGCCACTTGGCGGTCCGCCTCCGCCTTCTACTTGGCAACCCACTCCTTCGCTGCTCTGAAATCAGCGAAGTGCTTCATTAGCTGCCGAACCTCTTATGAACATTTTCGACACATAGATACGTCGGGGTAACTAACAGCTAAGTGCTGCTTCAACCTGGTTCTCTCCTCTCTTGAACTCTTTGTTGCACTAGTTGCATTTTCAATAGTGCCGACCCGAGAGTATTTGCCTATGATTCTAGCCAATGTTACGATCTAGCTCCTTTTTTCTTGATAGCTTCATTTTTGTAGATTTATCAAGTACGTCAGTTTAGCAATTATTTAAAAATAGCAAAATTTTATTACGATGAAGATAATTTTTTTTACCTCAGAAAATACATCTGATTTATCTAATATATCATACTAATTTTTCATATTTATTTATTTATTTATATATTTTTAATAATATCTAAATTTAAAAATATGTTTAAATTTTATAAAGGTAGAAAAATATGATTTCTAGCTCGAAAATTACTTCTGAATTTTGTAATACATACTACTAATTTTTCATATTTTTTAAATTATTTTCAAATTTAAATATAATTTTTAGATATTAATATTTTAAAATATTAATTTCACATCAAATTCATATAGAACCCATATAGACTCTGCTTGGTAAATGGGCCGATTATTTGGGAGATTCCGTCATTGTTATGGGTCCTCTTTCATTGCATCAATGTGGATTACCTTGAAAAATAGCAATAGAGCTTTTCCAAATAAAGGCTACTTATTTTTCAATTTTTTTTTGAAATTTAGGCCTAGGCCACTGTGCACATGATCGCATCGAAACCTGAATGAATGGACACCAAGTTTTTATGGAGAGTAGGTTCCATGTCCCTAAATACATTTTTGATTTTAGAGTTTTTTTATTTTTTTTATTTTTAAAAATTTATTTTTAATCCAAAAATATATTTCTAATTTTTAAAATTACATATAATCCGAAATTAAAAAATTTTTATGTCATCGTGTAGATCGTCCATAGATCTACAACATATAACAGAATCAAGGCCAATCGGAAATTTTGGCATGATCTTTTCTTGTTTTGTAATTTTCAAGATATGACTATTAGCAAGAGGGCACATTCTAATTGATGAAGTATATGGAAAAATCTTTTTGCTTGTGGTCATGATGAAATCCATTAGAATGCTATTGGATGCAATAGCTTACTATAATTATGAAATTTGGTAGATGAATGTCAATACTGTTTTAAAATTAAATGCTAGATTAAGAGATCTATCTGGCTTAGTGAGCAGGCCTCGAGTAGCTGTTTCAAAATTCTCTCTCTACAGCAAAAGCACATGGTTTTCAAGCTGAACACATCCATATATGTTCTCAAGCAGGCCTCAAGTAGCTGGAACAAGAGATTTGATCACACCATCAAAGAATATGGGTCCAAACTTTGCATTCCTTGTGTTGTATGTAGGAAGTAGCACTATATTAATAATCAAATTGTGACTCTCCATGCAACATCTAGGAGAGGCTTCTTACATTTAGGCATTAAGTTGTTGCAAGATAGGCATTCCAAGCTGAGTGAAACCAGCCAAGTCATTTACATAGATAAAATAGTAGTCAGGTTTTATATGGATCCAGCAAAATCCACCATGTGACCCTTCAAACATTAGATCTACCTTTCATAACATATGCAACCCAAGATTTAGGAAGATATCCAACTAATTGCAAAAGACTTTTCCTAATTTCTAAGTTTTCTAATGCTTTTTTTGGACCTTTGATACAGCTTGGTATGTAATGCTAGCAGTTTTCTGGCATGCCCACCAGCAACAATATTTGAAACCTTTTTAGCAATTTCTTGAAGGATGATGCAAATGCTAGTTTTATTTAAATGAAATAGGTAAAAAGTGGAGATGATGTAAAAGGCAACAAAATTCTTTCTTTTAAAATGAGACAAAAAGGGAAAAAAGAAGAAACAGCTGTCTTGATTAGAATGAGAGAAAAGTGCCAATGAACATTAAAAAAAACTACCACCACAAAGAATGTCAGCTAGAGTGCTGTGAAATTATAGTGATGCAGTCCACAATCGTCCCTCCAAGTTGTGATGCTCTGCCATTAGAAGGGAACTTGTAAAAGGAATTTCTATTCCTTGTTGATTTTTCCACTATCCACTTAAGTTATCAGCCTAATCTTCTAATCTTCTTAACATAAGTTGGGTGGTAACCATTCAACCAGTCAATTCGTTTCACCTTTGCCATTGTAATAAGCAAAAGGACTATCTGAAGGTACAAACTACAAATGACCCTTGAGCAAACATAATGTAATTAAAGTTATGCTGTTTCCTCTGTGAGCCTGCATAGCAAATGCTTTATAGGCACATACACTATTATGCTGTAAGCAATTATATAGACTAGCAGTAGACTTGCAGACCCATAGGATTAATATTGTGTGCTACTTTTGTATTCTTAATTCCTAGATAGGCCATTTAGGACCTTAGAGAGGACATTCCGATGGCTCCCACCTCTATACCTTTACATCATCCAAATTTGTGTTGTAATTTACCCCATCTTGCTTAGAAGTTGCCTGTTGGGGTAAATATACTATAGTAGTGAGTCACTACTACCATAAAGCAAATAACTTGGAAGAACTAGTGGACCTCTTTGCTTCGACTGGATAATAGGTATTAAAGTCACTCATGGCATACAATGGACACTCCAAAATAACTTTGTGATCAACTGGTATATGAATCGACATTGATCCTGCTTGAAATGGATGCTTTCAGTTAGAATGACTTGTAATGCTCTTTCGAGCAATGCAAGAAATTCTTCATCGTTGTTGTTCTTTTTGTTCTCACCTTGGTCCACATTGGGGCTTATACTTATGGGATGGGACTTGTTTACTGCTTTGAAATAAATATATTCAGGCAGAAATAACTTGCATTATATGGTAGTATTTACATATGGACACTGTTTGGATCTGTGACTAAAAAGTTTTGTTTCAGATATGCTATGGAAACTAACTAGCAAATATTATGCAAATTTAAAAATGTGATGCGTTCAAGTCTGACTCTTAACCAACCCATATTGGTTTTTAGATATGCAGAGAACCAGCTGAATATAGCTAGTTGTTTAAAACTCATGAAGGCAAATTCTACGATACATATGGTTGGAACTTATTTGAAAGGAAAACAACCCTTCATTTAGTTTCAAAACCTTTGAAGGTGTTCTTTTATTTTAACCAGTTTTTTTATGCTTCTTCTAGGGATTTTTATTTTGTTTTCCAGCTAGCAAACCTGAAGATGCATGTAATTTGCTCTCAGAGCACAATTTGCAGGAATGCTTTTCAGTTATGGTGTAAATTTTGTAGATCCTCGAGGAAAGCTTCTTGCTCGTTCCTATGACATGTTAGGTGAAGTTGCACGCTTTCCCTTATTATACATGAGGATTCCTTCTCCTCTGGCAAGTCTTGACTGTAGTTTCAATATTTCTGCAGGTTTATATTCTACGTTTGTATTTCAGAAGCCTGACCCTGATGTTGTCCCTCCCATTATGACTCCCATGTTGCAGGATGGAAATCATGCCCATGAAGAAGTAAGTTCTCTTACTTTGAGAATCATGTTTCAAGCTTTTCAACTATGATCATTTTCATGCTTATGATTCCCCTCCAATTGTTTTTTACCTTGTCAGCGGCATGAATGGATAGGGAGTAGCTGGAGGCAGCAGATACCGGCAGATGAAGAGAAACCCGGGCATGCAGACACGTCTCTTGGTCCTAGCGGTATCCTCGTGGAGCATGAGAAAGGTATCTTGGGCCCTGGCCCCGCTGATTTAAGGTTTCAAGACCCGTTCTAGGCTGGTAGGACTGATTTCGCAATGGCATAAATATGTGATCTGGTTTGGTTACTACCTGACAGTCCAAATGTGCCAATAGGTTTGCATTACATGACATTTCCATATGAAGAATCTTGAATACATGGTTCGCTGTTGGTTTATTTTACTTCATTAGCCTGAGGACTGTCAGGACATTACTAAATAGCCGCAATATGTTAATGCTAGGTTTTAAGTGCAAGAACCCTTAATTTCAGTAAGAGTATAACAATTTATGCTTTTGATCTGAAAATGCTAGTCTATCTGACCCATGAGTCGATTTGGCTGTAAATGAACTATATAAACTTATGATTAGAGTGGGATCTCAATGCCATGAACTTGCTTGAGTGAGCAATCAAAGCTCATTTCTCTTTAGGAGGTATTGGAGAGAGTCAGGGCCATAATCAACCAATCGCTGTGGCAAAGGTTGGAGAGGAGAGTCGTCAGGAATGAAAAAAGAAATAGATATTGAAGAGGAGAGAAATCTTCATGCGAATGATCTCCAAGAGCAAACTGCTATTAAGGAACAACTTGAATCTCTAGCTACATAGGAGGATATACTCACTTGTGACACATATCAATGCTGCAATGGCTCAAAGAAGGGGACCATGTGGCCAATCGCCATTCTAAGATTGCTTATGGACTGGTGAATTAACTGACCAACAAGTAGCTGACGAACTCAAGCGTTTTTTTTTTTTTTTTGCTACTCTTTTCTAGCAGCCGAAGAAGCAAATGGAGGCTTTCTCAATTAATTGGCATGAGCAACCGGATCTATCTATCTGGACCATCAATTCACTGAATAGATGATTAAAAAAGCTATAATGGAGCTTAGTCGTGACAAAGCTCCCGGCCTTGAAGATATTTTCATTTCTTCTCCTAAACATTTTGGAACACTAATACCTGACATCATGACCCTCCCACCATTTGTTCCATGATGGCAATGTTGACTCACCGGCTCAATCACTCTTACATAGCCTTGATTCCCCAAAAAAGGATGGAGTTTCAACTGTAGAAGACTTCTGGCTGATCTCCCTAATCCATGGCACAGTCGAAATTATCTTTAAATCTTTGGCCTACAGACTTGAGGGTGTTACATCTTAGCTCATCATCAAAATCAGTTTTTTTTCACCATAGATTCATTTTGATTTGTGCCCAGGAAATTATTACCTATTGTAAGGCTATAAGCAATGAAAAAGTGATGCTAAACTTGAGGTGAACCGGTCTTTCCTCTCGACTCTGCAAGCAAAGCGAGGTTTCAGTATAACTAGGTGTAATTGGATGCAGTTTTACGCTCATCCGCTAAATTGGCAATCCTTCTGAATGGCTGCCCTAGAAACAGGTTTCTTCACTCGCATGGACCGTGGCAAGGAGACCCTCTGTCTCGTTACCTCTTCATTCTTGTTGCGAACGTAAACCATATCAAAAGGAGCACAAGAAGGTGCTATCACTAGCCTTGGTCATGGAGGAAATGTTAACAAAACTACCTTGCTTCAATTTCAGATGTCAACATATTATTTCGTGAAGCTTCATAGGAGCAGTAACAACCATAAAGTTCTTTTATGCCTTTGAGTGTGTTTCAGGATCAATATCAATTATCCAAAAGCGCACTAGTCTACCTGTTTCGAAAGCCGAACCAAGGTTACCACCTTGCGCATCATACAAATTGATTCTAATTGATACTAATATAGGGGATCAAATTGATTCTCCAAATCTAGGGTTGCAGATGGAAGTGGAAGATAATAATGATACTAATATAGGGGATCAAATTGATTCTCCAAATCTCCATCAACTTGGCAAGAAATTATGCAAATCCACTATGGCTACAGGAGATTAAACTGATTCTCCAAGTTTTCATCAAGTTGGTAAGAAATCATACAAATTCTTTATGATTATGTCTGTTATAGCAACTTTACTCTTCCTTGCTGAACTTGCCACCCCCATCATATTCAAAGATTTTTTCAGAAATAAGTAAACAAGTAAAGAAATTTGATTTCTTCTTAATGGAAATTGCTACAATAGGTGATGCAGGAACATGAGCCCAAACCTGGAACATGCGTGGAGATTGAGTCCCCTCTTTGGGTGAGCATCAAATTACATTGGGTCCATAAAGTTCCAGCACCTAACTACGTTGAGTTTTAGTATTCCAACGCCTAATTCAATTGAGTCCTTAGGCGTTGAGGAGTCTTTGAGTGATTAGGAGTTGTCTAGTTGGTCTATGTGGCGTTTGGAAAAGAGTCCTTGTTGATTTGGACTCTCTTTCATGCGCCATGAAGAGTCCTAGATTATTTAGAGTTTTGTTTATTGAGCCTAAGTGTCGTTTGAAAGAATCCAAGCTGATTTGGACTCTTAGTCCATGTGTCTTTAAAAAGTTCTAGTTATTTGGAAGTCTTAGTTAGTTTAGTGGATTTCGTCAGTTGATTTTGTTAAATGATTTCATCAAATAATTGATTGAATTTAAAAGAGTCCATGTTTAGTTGGAATCCTAAAATTCTAGTTGTAAGAGTCCTTATTTTTCCAATCTCTTACTCTATATAAAGGGGAGGTTGAAGAATAAAATTCAAAGATTAGAGAGTGATTAAAAAAATTTGTGATCTTTTTATGTGAGAGGAGAGATTTCTTTCTTTTCTTGGTGAGACTCCAAGAACGGCAGAAAGAAGTTTGGTGAGACTCCTGTTAGATATATGCCCTAGAAGCCAATCTGGCAGATACATTATTAATTCTAGGACATAAATTTGTACTTGACTTTATTATTATTGAATAATAAATGGGCATCTTTTTCATTCATATTGTTTATGTGTCTATGAATCGTCCAAGGAATTAATAAGATGATGATACATATTCTCAAGAGTTGAGAATTTGAGCCATGTATCATTGGTGATTAATTTCTAAATGCTCCTGATCAATGGATCATCACGAGGACGGTGATCGATCCGATCAGTGCACAGATCACTTTTCTTCTGGATGGACGAGACTCGAGTCCACAGTGTAGGGACACTGAAGTGATAGTGCAGGTGCTTATTAGAGAACAAGGGTACTGAGCGTGACCAAGACAAGAAGTCACTTGGATGTCTATCCACTCGTCAGTGACTTGCTTGATGTTGCAGTAGTATGACTGGTCCTTTGACCTGCGGTGCTTCGGCTACTCACAGTGAGGTTATTGTAGTTTGACTACACGTATACATGGTCTCTAGCCATATGGGTCCTTGTAGTGTAGATTGGCTGCAGTAAGTTCACTGTAGGAGTAGGGTATGCACTTACATGGAATCTATCGACCTTGATAGAAGAGGAGTGATCCTATGTGATTTGTTAGACTGAGTTCTAAGACCTTGGCCAGGGCAGAAATATAAAGTGGAGAAAGAGTTTTTCACTATCGAACTCAAGTCAAATAAATCTAGACATATGACAGACGACGGGGTTTGACGAGTTTTCCATGACCTCCGATCTGTAGGGATCCACGATAGAAGGACTGTATCATACGATAACTGTACCTAGAGGTTCATCATTCTATTCTGCTGGGTGGCCACTACATACTGCTAGGTGTCACTGGTGGATGGTGAGACTCACAGGGATCATCTTGATGGTCGATAAACCCTGATGAGTTGAGTTGAAATTGTTTCAACCCATTGAAAGAAGTTTTCAATGATACTGTGATAGAGATCACAATATATCTCACTACCAGTCAGAATGGAACCTATGGGGTCACACACATTAGAGGTATTGACCGATCCAATGGTTGAATGTGATTAGGAATCACAAATAATCAATTAGATTGATAAATAAAAATCCGCTAAGAGTTAGTGGCTAGAAGAAGGAATAATTGCAATCGGATTGTAATTTAATTTAATTAATTGGATTTAATTAATTGGACTTGATCATGAGTCCTACTTGGAGTAGGATCTTTGGAGTCCTAATTGGATTAGGATTTCAAATTAAATTAGAATCCTATTTGGAATAGGATTTCTAAAGTCCAAATTGTCTTAGGGCTGAAAATTGAACAAGTCCTGATTAGATTAGGATTTTCTTAAGTCCTAATTAATTTTAAATTTAATCTAATTAATTTCATGACTCCTAATTGGATTAGGATTGAAGAGTTCAATAGAGTCATGGCTCAATTAAATTCTAATTGGATTAGGAATTGGAGGAAATTGAAATGGGTTCATAAAAATCCTATTTTGACTAGGATTGGACTCATGCAATGGACCCAAATTAAAACCCCCTTTAATTTATTTAAATAGCAGATTTAAATGAACTTGAGGGAGAGGCCCATGCCCCTCCCCTTGGGTGTGCGTGGGAGAAAGAGGAGGGGCACACGCCCCTCCTTGTTAGCCAAAAAGAAGAGATAAAGATGAGTTCCTAAAAAATAGGAACTCATCCTTATCTCTTAACTAATTAAAAGGGAAGGGGATTTCGGCCAGAATTTTGGATGCTTTTCTTGGGCATTTCATGGGAACCTCTCCTCCCCTCATTCCTCCTTCCAGCCGCAAGAGAAAAGGGAGAAAAAGAAAGGGTGGGGTGGCCTTCTTCTTCCTCTTCCTTGGGTCCAGCGTAGGAGAAAAAGAAAAGGCTGCGAAGAGCCTTTGTTTCTTCTTCCTTGGCATTTCCTTCTTCTTCCTCCTCTCAAGCCAATCAAAGGTTGATTCAAAGGAGAGGATCTCAGCCATTTAAAGCCATCTCTGCAAGGGAGCTAGCACCCCGGTGAGTTCCAAAGGCTTCGATCGAGTCAGTACTTCGTGTGGATACCTGTAGAGGCCGGACGCGTGTGCGGCTTCCATCGAACCTTCTACAAATCCACGTGAATCAGATTTGCGGAGACCATCTACCCGCACAAGGTAAAGATATGATCTTCTTAATGATTTTAAAATGGTTTAAAATAATTTAATTCTAATCTATCTACAAACGAAAGATTTTAAAATACGTTCATGCGATGAACGGATCCCGCATATATTTTCCGCTGCAATCTGAAAATTATTTCGAAATTTTCAAGGCATATGAGGGATGCTAACAGTGGTATCAGAGCCATGGTTATGTAGATTAAGATTAGAATTAAATTTTTCAAGGCATTTTAGATCTGAAATTTAAGGGATTAGGCTTGCTGAAATTTATGTATGCAGAATTTTCAGCTTGCTGATTTTTCTGCATACTAATTTTTAGATGCTTAGATTAATGATTCTAAAGCTTTGATAATGTGATTACAAATATTTAGAGTCAAATCTAGCATAATCAGCAAGTCATGAGATGGAATAATCAATTAAATTACATATCTGAAAATAATTTTTTATGCATGTGATGCGTATGGTGATGATCATGGATGAACCCTTTGAATGTACTGAAATATTCTGCGATGTTCTGTGATGCATGTAATTTTAATTTTCAGATGCCTGCGTGCATCTTAAATTTATGTATTAGAGACCTGCGTGTCTCAATGAAAAGGGTTGTAATTTTATTTTTATTTTTATTTAATTTTTAAAGCAATCTGGGATGTAATCTGTGATGTGTGTTGCACGTCGATGGTTGATCGATATGTACATCAACAAGCTCAACATGCGCGGATCAAGATCAAGGGTTGATTGAAGATGGATCAAGAAGTTGATCACAATTGGATCTAGAGGATCAAGATCGAGTCAAGAGTTGAAGACGATCAAACCAATTGACGTGCATGTGCTTGTAAAATGACCCCATCTTGGATCCATGATCATCACCATTTAATTTTATTTTTGATAAATGCCTGGATGTTTAATGCTTATGATTATGCGGGTAGACTTATATTTGCATGAGATGTGAATACGCGATCGAGTGAGACCTAAATCGAAACCTCCCTAATCAGTCGAGGGTGAACCAACATGAGTTAGTCATATTAGATTAATTGATCTAATTAGTGTTTAGGCAAGCCTATAAGGTGGTTACTTAATTAGGACCTTACTCTCTGAGTAAGGGGAGCCTCCCACCTGCTTACCTGGCCAATTGTTCGATTACCTCTTATGAAGAACTCAAGTTGCAAACACTAAGACTTGATTATGCAATATTAAGTCCATAGGTCTTCCACCGTAGTAGAGCTGCTAAGGTCTTTCCGGCGTTGATTTGTCTCGGCTGGACACAGTGGGCAAGTTGCATCGGGGGACTGGACCTCTCTATTAGATATGAGATGTTGTGGGGTAAAGGTGGGGTTGGGCACCAATAACTGTTAGGTGAGGACCCAATGACGACTTTATTTCTGCGGTTATATGGTGGGTCTGACTTAACTAAGTAATGGGGCCAATAACTGTTAGGTGAGGTCTTCATAACTTAGAGACCAAGTACCACTGCAATTTGCTTGAGAAGCATTGTACAAGAGTTGTACACTCATCCATTTATATGTCACCAATAACTGTTAGGTGAGGCGGCATGTAAATCGGTGAGACCGCAGTACCCACTAAAATCCTAGTCGCGTAGGGTTTTCGTTTCTTCATCAGGAGAGTATGAGGGATTCGAGAAAATAGTGGGAGCATATTTGTTTTAAAACTCCCTAGAACAAATTAAGTTCAAGTACAAAGTCTAACTAGAATCTTTACTCTCCACAGATCACAATGTCAGCTTCAAACCCTTTGACCCGAATCCTTGAGACCAACAGACTGACCGGAACCAACTATAAAGACTGGCTTAGAAACCTGAAAATTGTTCTGAATTGTGAGAAACTAGGGTATGTGCTTGAGAACGATATCCCTAGGTTACCAGCACGTCCTACTGATGATCAGCGTGAGACGCATCAAAAGTGGACAGATGACGACATTAGGGTCAAGTGCTACATCATGGCATCCATGACTAATGAACTTCAATGCCAGCATGAGAACATAAAGACTGCTAGGAAAATACTGGCCCATCTGCAAGAGTTGTATGGTGAGCAGAGCCGCACTGCACGTTTTGAAGTGTCCAAGAGGCTCTTCAAGGCAAAGATGCGTGAGGGGCAGTCTGTCCACGATCACTGTTTGACTATGATCAAGGACCTCGAGGAACTTCAGAAGCAAGGTATGTCCATGCATAAGGAACTGCAGATAGATCTGATCCTGCAATCCCTTCCTGATTCATTTGGTCAGTTTATAGTAAACTACCATATGAATAAAATTGAATGCACAAAGACCGAATTGTTGAATATGTTGGTAACTGCTGAAGGGGCCTTGAAAGGTTCAAGGGGCTCTGTTCTGGCTGCTGAGCTGACTTCTGGTTCCAAGAGAAAGTCTACTTGGAAGAAAAGGAAGCCTGCTAAGAAGCAAAAGAAAGACAAGAAGCCTAAGAAGGAAGTTCACAAGAAAAGGGCTAATGACAAGGGAAAATGTTTCCACTGCAACGTCGACGGCCACTGGAAAAGGAACTGCCCTTCATACCTCGAGAGCCTGAAGAACAAAAAAGACACACCTTCTGAAGGTATGTTAGATTTGCTCGTAATTGAAACTAATCTTACGGTTTCTTCTACTTCTAGTTGGGTTATAGATTCTGGTTCTAGTGCTCATTTATGCACTACTATGCAGGGTCTAAAGGAAAGTAGGAGGCTGGCGGAAGGTGCAGTGACCCTTCGGGTTGGCAACGGGGCAAGAGTTGCTGCTGTGGCTGTAGGCACCTACCCTCTGCGATTACCGTCTGGATTTAGTTTATTGCTCAAAGACTGTTATTATGTCCCTGCTACTAGCAGGAATTTGATTTCTGTTTCATGTTTAGCACAGGATGGTCATGTTTTGTCATTTGACAAAGACTGCTGTTCTATTTATTTCAGAAATAAATTAGTTGCACGTGGTTTAATGATTGACAGTCTTTATCACTTGCATATTGATGTATCTGTGAATGTGTCTGAGCAAGTAGTGGATGCCATATGATCTAAAAGATCGTGAGATGAGATAAACCAGATGTATTTGTGGCACCTCAGGCTTGGCCATATTGGAGAGGACAGAATGAACAAATTGGAGAAAGATGGGCTTCTCGGCCCATTGACTTCTGAGTCATATCCAGTTTGTGAGTCCTGTCTTTAAGGAAAAATGGCTATATTACCTTTTGCAGGACATGGGGAGAGGACCACTGAAATACTTACCCTAGTACACACTGATGTGTGTGGCCCATTTGATGTGCTAGCCAGGGATCGTTATTCATACTTCATTACCTTTACCGATGACTATTCACGATATGGGTATGTGTATCTTATGAGATACAAATCTGAGTCTTTTGAAAAGTTCAAAGAGTTTAGAAATGAAGTATAAAAACAGACTGGAAAAATCCTTAAGGTTCTTCGATCAGATTGAGGAGGAGAATACCTTAGTGGGGAATTACAGGATTATCTTAAGAAAAATGGCATAGTCTCACAATGGACGCCTCCGGGTACACCTCAACTCAACGGGGTGTCAGAAAGGAGGAATCGGACTCTATTGAATATGGTCCGATCCATGATGAGCTTCACATATCTGCCTATGTTTCTTTGGGGAGATGCCTTATTATCCGCGATTTATTTATTGAATAGAGTTCCCTCTAAATCCGTTCCTACCACACCGTATGAGATATGGCATGGTAAGAAGCCGAGTCTTGGTCATCTCAAGATTTGGGGATGTCCGGCCCATGTCAAAAGAATGCGGGCGGACAAGTTAGAGTCTAGGACCATAAGTGCTCGTTTCATTGGATATCCTAAAGAGTCATTAGGATACAATTTTTACGTCTCAAAGGATCACAATGTGTTTGTGAGCCGACATGCCGTTTTCTTGGAAAAACAGTTTATCCTTGATAGAGGCAGTGGGAGGAAAATTGAGCTTGAAGAGAGAGTCTCTGAAAAGCAACAAGTAATGGATCCTATAGAACCTATTCACATAGAGCCAGTACACGTTGTACCTCCTCCACCTCGTAGATCAAGTAGGGTCTCCCATCCTCCCGATAGATACTTAGGTATACTAGGAGAGGACACAGAGGAAATGTTCCTCATGGGAGATAGGAAATATATACAAAATCCCAATACCTACAACGAGGCGATATCTGATATCGATTCCGAGAAATGGCTGGAAGCCATGAAGTCAGAGATAGACTCCATGTATTCCAACCAAGTTTGGACCTTAGTAGATCCACCAGAAGGTATAGTACCTATTGGATGTAAATGGATCTATAAAAGGAAGATAGGTTCGGATGGAAAGGTAGAGACCTATAAGGCAAGGCTAGTAGCGAAAGGGTATAGTCAGCGCGAAGGCATTGACTATCAGGAGACCTTTTCACCTGTAGCCATGCTGAAATCCATTCGAACATTGCTTGCCATTGCAGCATTTCATGATTATGAAATATGGCAGATGGATGTGAAAATTGCTTTCCTGAATGGATATCTTGATGAAGATATCTATATGGAGCAGCCTTTGGGTTTCACTTCCAGTGATGGTGATCACAAGGTCTGCAAGCTGCAAAGGTCCATCTATGGACTAAAGCAAGCATCTCGGAGTTGGAACACTCGTTCTAATGATGCGATCAAATCGTTTGAGTTCATCAAGAACGAAGAGGAACCGTGTGTTTACAAGAAGGTTAGTGGGAGTGCTGTCGTGTTCCTCGTACTGTACGTGGATGACATCCTCCTGATAGGAAATGATATTCCTATGCTAACCTCGGTCAAGGTCTGGTTATCAAAAGAGTTCTCCATGAAAGACCTTGGGGAAGCATCCTACATTTTGGGGATAAAGGTCTATAGGGATAGATCTAAAAGGATGCTTGGCCTATCACAGAAGATGTACATAGAGGAGGTACTGAAGAGGTTCAGTATGGAAAACTCCAAGAGGGGTCTATTACCCCTAAGACATGGGATTCATCTCTCCAAAAAGATGTGCCCCAACACATCTGAAGAGATTCAACGCATGAGCAGGATTCCTTATGCTTCTGCAATAGGAAGCCTCATGTATGCCATGCTGTGTACACGACCTGATATAGCCCTTGCTGTGAGTGTCACTAGCAGATATCAGTCGAATCCAGGTGAAGAGCACTGGACAGCTGTGAAGAACATTCTTAAGTACTTGAGAAGAACTAAAGATTTGTTCTTGGATTTTGGAGAACCATCAGAGTTAAAGGTAGAAGGATACACAGATTCAGATTTTATGACTGATATTGATGATAGAAAGTCTACATCTGGATATGTGTTCTTGTGCAATGGTGGTACAGTAAATTGGAAGAGTTCCAAACAACCGATCATTGCTGATTCTACCATGGAAGCTGAGTATATCGCCGCCTCTGAAGCTGCAAAGGAAGCCTTCTGGTTCAACAAATTCATTGCAGAGCTAGATGTAATGCCATCGGATGCCATCACACTCTACTGCGATAATAATGGCGCCATAGCCCTTGCTAAGGAGCCAAGGTCTCATCAGAAGTCCAAGCACATAGAGCGGCGCTTTTACCTCATACGCGAATACCTCGAGAAGAAATATATCGAGGTGCAGAGAGTAGACTCCGCGAACAACGTGGCAGACCCGCTCACTAAGCAGTTAAATTAGCAGAAGACAGAAGCCCACCTTGAGAAGATGGGACTTAGATATATGTCTGATTGGCTTTAGTGCAAGTGGGAGATTGTTAGATGTATGCCCTAGAAGCCAATCTGGCAGATACATTATTAATTCTAGGACATAAATTTGTACTTGACTTTATTATTATTGAATAATAAATGGGCATCTTTTTCATTCATATTGTTTATGTGTCTATGAATCGTCCAAGGAATTAATAAGATGATGATACATATTCTCAAGAGTTGAGAATTTGAGCCATGTATCATTGGTGATTAATTTCTAAATGCTCCTGATCAATGGATCATCACGAGGACGGTGATCGATCCGATCAGTGCACAGATCACTTTTCTTCTGGATGGACGAGACTCGAGTCCACAATGTAGGGACACTGAAGTGATAGTGCAGGTGCTTATTAGAGAACAAGGGTACTGAGCGTGACCAAGACAAGAAGTCACTTGGATGTCTATCCACTCGTCAGTGACTTGCTTGATGTTGCAGTAGTATGACTGGTCCTTTGACCTGCGGTGCTTCGGCTACTCACAGTGAGGTTATTGTAGTTTGACTACACGTATACATGGTCTCTAGCCATATGGGTCCTTGTAGTGTAGATTGGCTGCAGTAAGTTCACTGTAGGAGTAGGGTATGCACTTACATGGAATCTATTGACCTTGATAGAAGAGGAGTGATCCTATGTGATTTGTTAGACTGAGTTCTAAGACCTTGGCCAGGGCAGAAATATAAAGTGGAGAAAGAGTTTTTCACTATCGAACTCAAGTCAAATAAATCTAGACATATGACAGACGACGGGGTTTGACGAGTTTTCCATGACCTCCGATCTGTAGGGATCCACGATAGAAGGACTGTATCATACGATAACTGCACCTAGAGGTTCATCATTCTATTCTGCTGGGTGGCCACTACATACTGCTAGGTGTCACTGGTGGATGGTGAGACTCACAGGGATCATCTTGATGGTCGATAAACTCTGATGAGTTGAGTTGAAATTGTTTCAACCCATTGAAAGAAGTTTTCAATGATATTGTGATAGAGATCATAATATATCTCACTACCAGTCAGAATGGAACCTATGGGGTCACACACATTAGAGGTATTGACCGATCCAATGGTTGAATGTGATTAGGAATCACAAATAATCAATTAGATTGATAAATGAAAATCCGCTAAGAGTTAGTGGCTAGAAGAAGGAATAATTGCAATCGGATTGTAATTTAATTTAATTAATTAGATTTAATTAATTGGACTTGATCACGAGTCCTACTTGGAGTAGGATCTTTGGAGTCCTAATTGGATTAGGATTTCAAATTAAATTAGAATCCTATTTGGAATAGGATTTCTAAAGTCCAAATTGTCTTAGGGCTGAAAATTGAACAAGTCCTGATTAGATTAGGATTTTCTTAAGTCCTAATTAATTTTAAATTTAATCTAATTAATTTTATGACTCCTAATTAGATTAGGATTGAAGAGTTCAATAGAGTCATGGCTCAATTAAATTCTAATTGGATTAGGAATTGGAGGAAATTGAAATGGGTTCACAAAAATCCTATTTTGACTAGGATTGGACTCATGCAATGGACCCAAATTAAAACCCCCTTTAATTTATTTAAATAGCAGATTTAAATGAACTTGAGGGAGGGGCCCACGCCCCTCCCCTTGGGGTGTGCGTGGGAGAAAGAGGAGGGGCGCACGCCCCTCCTTGTTAGCCAAAAAGAAGAGATAAAGATGAGTTCCTAAAAAATAGGAACTCATCCTTATCTCTTAACTAATTAAAAGGGAAGGGGATTTCGGCCAGAATTTTGGATGCTTTTCTTGGGCATTTCGTGGGAACCTCTCCTCCCCTCATTCCTCCTTCCAGCCGCAAGAGAAAAGGGAGAAAAAGAAAGGGTGGGGTGGCCTTCTTCTTCCTCTTCCTTGGGTCCAGCGTAGGAGAAAAAGAAAAGGCTGCGAAGAGCCTTTGTTTCTTCTTCCTTGGCATTTCCTTCTTCTTCCTCCTCTCAAGCCAATCAAAGGTTGATTCAAAGGAGAGGATCTCAGCCATTTAAAGCCATCTCTGCAAGGGAGCTAGCACCCCGGTGAGTTCCAAAGGCTTCGATCGAGTCAGTACTTCGTGTGGATACCTGTAGAGGCCGGACGCGTGTGCGGCTTCCATCGAACCTTCTACAAATCCACGTGAATCAGATTTGCGGAGACCATCTACCCGCACAAGGTAAAGATATGATCTTCTTAATGATTTTAAAATGGTTTAAAATAATTTAATTCTAATCTATCTACAAACGAAAGATTTTAAAATACGTTCATGCGATGAACGGATCCCGCATATATTTTCCGCTGCAATCTGAAAATTATTTCGAAATTTTCAAGGCATATGAGGGATGCTAACAACTCCAACCTCCTTTCACGCCAACCCTTAAAGAAATTGAATGGAGGTGAGACTCTTCCACCCATCCTCTTTAGTTACCTTACTATGTTATTTTGGTTTAATAACTATGAGTTTTGTGGTTTTTAAACTAGTATTGAATTCCATAGAGAATCCTAAGTTGTATGGATTTTTGCAGTTAAATAATTTTGAATATCTTTTATGTATATGTGGATGCAATAATTTTCATGAAGGAGCATGCCATTATAGAAAATAGTCCATACAAGGGCATGAAGTTGTCAGAGAAGATCAAAACCATAGATACAATATATATGTATCTGTTGCCCAATGTGATAACCCAAGGGGGGGTGAATTGGGTTTTCTAAATTTTTCGATCTTAACTCTTTTTAATGGATATGTGTGAGTGATTTAGTTGGTGACAATTATATATATAAAATTGAGAACACTAACAAGACAATAAAAACACATAAGAAGTATAGTGGTTCGATGCACCCCACGGCACCTATGTCCACTCTCCAAGCATCTCCTTGGAAATTCACTATAATCCCTCGGATTACAGTTGGATTGTTTTTCGAGCTCACAATCCAAAAACCTTTACAATTGATTTTCTTGGCTCACCAAAAATCTGTGTTGGTTTTTCGGGCTTACCAACAATCTATTCCGTTAGTTTTACGGGCTCACCTACAAACCTTATAACAAGAGTGAAAATATAAGAAACAAAGCTCCTAAAAGAGCATATAAAGCAAATATGAACTAAGAAGAGGAAAAGAAAAATGTTATCTCTTTGAAGGCAATTTTTTTTTCTTCGCTGAGATTGCTTCACTCTTCAAGGGTTGGTGGAGCTCTTGATTTCTCTTTGAGTGTACTCAACCACCTTCTTTTTGGCCTTGGAATGAAGCAAATTAATGAAACACTTGAAGGCTAGGGTTTTCACTTGAATGCTCTTCTTAATTGCAAAAGATTATTTCCACTGATGAATAGTGCTTCTTAAATACTTTTCCAACCTCTAATAGTATCTCTCTAGCTGTTGGAATGGATAAACTAGCCGTTTCTAGCCGTTGGAGAATCAAAAAATTCTTTTGCAGAACTAGCCGTTATGCTGTCAGTTGTGCTGGGGTCGACCCAAGCAAATTTGGGGTCGACTCAAAGTACTGTTCCACAGACTGGGGTCGACTCATGTATTCCTGGGGTCGGCTCCAGCTATAGTGGGGTCGACTCAAACTTTCTAGGATCGACCCTCTCAGGATTTTCTGCGGCATGGGCGGGTTTCCAACAGATTCTAGTTAGAATTTTGTACTTGAACTCTATTTGTTTTAGAGCCTTTTAAAACAAACACCTCCCACTATTTCCTCGAATCTCTTACACTCCTCGGGTAGAGAAACGGAAACCTGTGACTCTAGGTTTCAAGTGGGGTGCTACGGTCCTACCAATTTACATGCCACCTCACCTAATAGTTATTGGTGACACATAAAAGGATGAGTGTACAACTCTTGTACAATGCTTCTCAAGCAAATTGCAGTGCTATTCGGTCTCTAAGTCATGAAAGCCTCACCTAACAGTTATTGGCTCCATTCCTTAGTTAAGTCAGACCCACCGTATAACCGCAGAAGTAAAGTCATCATCGGGTTCTCACCTAACAGTTATTGGCGCCCAACCCCATATTTACCCCTACAACATCTCATGCCTAATAGAGAGGTCCAGTCCCCCGATGCAACTTGCCCACTGTATCCAGCCGAGACAAATCAACGTCGGAAAGACCTTAGCAGCTCTACTACGATGGAAGACTGTTAGACTTAATATTTTCGAGAAGATTTAATTTAGGTATTTTTCATTTAATTATCTATATCTCATGCAAATAATTATCTACCCGCTATGAATAAACATAAACATAAACAATAAGGCATAATCACAAAATAATTGGTGATGATCATGGATCCAGGATGGGGTCATAGTACAAGAACATACACGTCAATTGGTTAGATCGTCTTCAACTCTTGACTCGATCTTGAGCATCCTTGGTCCAATTGTGATCAACTCCTTGATCCATCTCCAATCAACCCTTGATCTCGATCCGCGCAAATCGTGCTTGTAGAGGCATGCACCGATCAACCATTGACATACAAACACATCACAGATTACATCCCAGATAAACTTTAAAAATAAAAGAATAATTACAACCCTTTTTCATGAGACACGCAGGTCTCTAATACATCAATTTAAGATGCACGCAGGCATCTAAAAATCTGAATTACATGCCATCACATAACATCACAGAACATTGCAGAACATTACAGAACATTTCAGCACATGTATAAGGGTTCATCCATGATCATCACCATACGCATCATATGCATTAAATATAATTTACAGATCTGAATATTTAACTGATTATGTCATCTTATGAGTTGCTGATCATGCAAGATGATTCCAAATATTTGTAATCATATTATCAAAGCATTAGAATCATTAATCCAAGCATAGAAAATCAGCATGCAGAAAAATCAGCAAGCTGAAAATTCTGCATGCAGAAAAATTCAGCAAGCATAATCTTTAAATTTTCAGATCTATTATGTCTTAATCTTTTAATCCTAATCTTAATCTACGAAACCTAGGCTCTGATACCACTGCTGGGATCCGCCCATGCCGCAGAAAAATCAAAAATTTTTCTGATCGCAGCGGAAGGCATGCGCGGTATCCCGTTCATCGCATGAACATATTTCAAAAATCGTCATTCGTAGATAGATTAGGATTAAAATATTTTCATACAATTAGGAAGATCAGATCTTCACCTTGTGCAGGTAGATGATCACCGCAAATCTGATGATCGTGGTATTTGTTGAAGGTTCGCTTGAAGCCGCACACGCGTCCGGCCTCTACGGGTATCCACACGAGGCAGAGGACCGATCTAAGTCTTTGAATCTCTCCGGGGTGCTAGCTCCCTTGCAGAGAAAACTTTGATGGCTGAAATTCTCTTCTTTGAATCAACTCTTGATTGCCTTGAGAGGAGGAAGAAGAAGGATGGATCAAAAGGAAGAAGGTCAAACCCCTTTGCAGCCTTTTTCCTTTTTCTTTCATTGGAACCAAAAACAGCAAGGGAGGAAGGGCTACACCCTTCCCTTTTTTTTTTTTTTTGTTGCTGGTGGCTGAAAACTCAAGGGAAGGGAGGGTGCTGTTCATGGCTCAAAAGGGAAGGGAAAAATCATCTCACGGCTGCCCCCTTTATCCTCTTTTTAAAGGCATATGGAGCTCCTACTTTTTAGGAGCTCCATCCTTATCCCTTTTTTTTTTTTCTTTGATGTGGCTGAAACCAAGAGGGAGAGGGGGCTTCACGTATATCCTAGGAGGAGAGGAGAGAGTCCAAAAATCCTCATTCACGGCAGCCCCTTTTTTCTTTTAAGATTAGGATTGGAGCTCCTAAAAATTAGGAGCTCTATCCTTATCCTTTTGGAGCCAAGAGGAGGGGCGTACGCCCCTCCTCTTTTCTTTGTGATTTCGGCCAAGGGAGGGGCTCGCCCCTCACTCTTCTCCCTTCCTATCTCACTCCCCACTTAATCAAATTAAGTGGGGGGTGGGGTCAATTACAAGGTGGGTCTAATCCTATTCCAAATAGGATTAAGTGAACCCATTTCCTTTCCCTTCAAATCCTAATCTAATTAGGATTCTATTGAACCATGACTCTATTGAACTCTTCAATCCTAATCCAATTAGAAGTCATTTAACTTATTAGATTAAAATTAATTAGGACTTAAGAAATCCTAATCTAATTAGGACATATTAAATTTCAGTCCTAATCTAATTAGGACTCTAGAAATCCTACTCCTAGTAAGACTCTAATTTAATTTGAAATCCTATCTAATTAGGATTCTTAGAATCCTACTCCAAGTAGGACTCGTGTCTAATATGATCAAGTCCAATTAATTAAATCCAATTAATTAAATTAAATTACAATCAAATTGCAATTATTCCTTCTTCAACTTGCTAGTTATCAATCAAATTAATAATTATAAATTATTTATGATTCCTAATCACAATTTAACCATCAGATCAGTCAATACCTCTAATGTGTGTAACCCCATAGGTTCTATTCTGTCTGGTAGTGAGATATATTGCGATCTCTATCACAATATTATTGAAAACTTCTTTCAATGGGTTGGAACAATTCCAACTCTTCTCATTCGGGTTCACTGATCACCAAGTGAATGCCTTTGAGTCTCACAATCCACCAGTGACACCTAGCAACATGTAGTGGCAACCCAGCAGAATGGAATGATGAACCTCTAGGTGTAGTTAGTGTATGATACAGTCCCTCTATCGTGGATCTCGACAAGACGGAGGTCATGGATAACTCGTCAAACCCCTATCGTCTGTCATATGTCAAGATTTATTCGACTTAAGTTCGAGAGTAGAAAACTTCTTTTCCACTATACATACTACTCCGGCCGAGGATTTACGAACTTAGTCTCATAAATCACATAGGATCTCTCTTAACCTATCAAGGTCGATAGATTCCATCTAGATGCACCCCTACTCCTACAATGAACCTACTGCAGTCAATCTGCACTACAAGAACCCAAATGGTTAGGGCCCATGTTTATGTGCTCATCAAACTACAGCAACCTCACTGTGAATAGCTGAGGCATCGCAGGTCAAAGGACCAGTCATACAACTGCAGCATCAAGTAAGTCACTGACGAGTGGATAGACATCCAAGTGACTACTTGCTTTGGTCGTGCTCAGTACCCTTGCTCTCTAACAAGCACTTGCACAATTGCTCCAGTATCCCCACATTGTGGACTCAAGACTCGTCCATCAAAGAAAGCAATCTGTACACTAATCTCAGTGGATCAATCACCATCCTCGTGATGATCCATCGATCAGGAGCAATTCAGGAATTAATCACCAATAACACATGCCTTAAATTCTCAACTTTTGAGAATATGCGTCATCATCTTATTAATTCCTTGGACGATTCATGGACACATAAGAACATGATGAAAAGAATGCCCAATTTAATAAATTCATAATTAGGTCAAGTACAAATTTATGTCCCAGAATAAAATAATGTGTCAGCCAAATTGGCTTCTAGGGCATACTTTTAACACTCTGATGGATTTTTTTTTTGTACTGCTTGAGATCTCTTCTTCTTTAAGTTTTCCTATGCATTTATATCCTTTGAAAGAGGTTGTTAAATAGGTAATAGAGCTACTGTGAGATAAAAAAATAGTCGTTGTAATTTATAGAAACTAGTTGTTACTGTTATTAGGTGTAGAGGGATCGACTCGACATTTTCAGGGGTAGACTCAAGATCTTTAAAAGTTGACTCATGATCTTCAGGAGTCGTCTTAAACTTGTTGTTGCTTTTGCTGCACTTTATATTTTTACTATGGCTATTATAGAGTCGGCTCTTTTAGTTTAGGGGTCGACTTGTCAGATGATAGGGGTCAACTCATTGCTTTCAGAAGTTGTCTCTTCAATGGACTAAGTTTCATTATTTTCTATCTTCTTATTGTGGCCGTTCAAGGGTCAACTCATTATTTCTCGGTTGATTTTTGTTGTCTAGAGTTGGCTCATGATTCTCATAGGTCGACTCACCAATACGGTAAAGTTTTCAGTACTCTGTCTTTTCTTTGTGGTCATTCTGGGGTCGACTCGCGATTTGTAAGAGTAGGCTTATGAAGGCATATCACTCGGTGACAATATTTCGGGATCAACTCATTGCAAGCTTAGAGTCGACTTTTAAGGTAGCTCAAAATAAAATTTTCTGTGCTTATATGTGAGCTTGCAGGAAATATTTTTATAACTTTTTTAGAGTTATGCTACTTGATGTGAAGCTTCAGATGGATGATTTTTACTTGAGAATAACTGAAGGCCTTCTGAAATAAATCAGCCAAACTCAAAGCAATAGATTAGTCAACTTTTTACTCAATTATTTTGTATCAGTAAAATCAACCCTTTGGGATAAACAAAATTGTTACAAAATATTTTTCTTAATATAACAACCTAATTAGAGTTGTTTTTAGAATTGAAATTTAGAAAATTAAGCTATCTTTATATAGTTTAAAATTTTAAAATTTAAAATTTAAATACATAAAAATATTAAAAATTTAAAATTTAAATTATATACTTAAGAATTTAATGATTTAAGTTCCGAAGATATTGTTATAGAAAAAAGTAGTTTTTCTTAAATATATAAAGATTAAGATAACAAATCTTCTGTTTCTAAAAGGATATCTTCATTCCTAGAGCCAAAGGGGCAAACCATGTAAACAAGGGAAAAAAATAGTCATTGGCATTGAATAAAAAAATAAATACAATGGAATTTTGATGTCTTAGCTTTCATTTCTCAGTCCAATCTCAACAGTCTTTTTTTTTTTAAAATTACATTTAGAATCTATCATTTTGTAATAGGACAAAATAATCTATGAGATCCTTTAAAAGTTAAACAATGATTATGACTTTACTCTAATGCTTCTATTCTAATCATAAATAAGAAGAGTGGAGACATGGATCATTAAAAGAGTATATATTGATTCAAAAAATATATTTATCATTTAACTAAGGGTTTGAGTTACTAATTTGACACCAATGACTATTTCATTACTAAAAAGGCTAGCTTTAGTTAAACCTGGTGCAACATATATATATCTTTTTTGAATTGGACGATGGAAATCCCATATTGATGATCCGAATATTGGATATAATTTATTACTTCTAAACTATTTATACAGCAATAATCATATGATTTAGAAACTCCTAGTATAACTTTAACATAAATCTTTATAAAAAATATTTATAATTTAATTTTTATTAAAAAAAATATTTTAATGCATATCCTAACTGGGAAAGGAAGAGTAATCTATGACAATCCTCTAAAACGAAAACTTCACACGGTAGCTATATGGACAAAGGGCGGGTTGAGAATTAGGGAGGGTTATTTTGTTAAATAATTTTTTTTGGTAAAATTTTTTTTGGGGACAAATAAGGAATTAACTCCACAAAAGGAAACACATTAAAAAAGAATAAAAAAATGAAGAAAAATACAACCAAGCTCTGGAGGGTAGCCATTTGACGGATGATCTGCCCGCGACGATTCGCCTTTTCGTATAGCTTATGTTATATAAATTTTTCGGAAATGTCATTTCCCTAAATATTTTTTTAAATATTATTTTGAAAAAATGTCAAAATCTCTCTGCCTCGCCGTAAAACTAAAGCCCACGAGGCAAAATGAAGGGGCGAAAAGTCCGGTCCTTCCGACTTGGTTGCTGTACCCCGTTGTGGAACGAACGTGACGGGTGCTGGGTGTCCCCCGCTCAACGCAGTGACGGAGAGAGCAACGATGATAGCGCCGACCGCCCCCGCCGCCGCTCCTCCTCCTCCTCCTCCTCCCTCTTCCTTCGTGAGCCGGGCGGAGTCGGCACACCACCGACTCTACGAGTTCGCGAAGACCGCCCTCATCAAGATTTTCGTCTTCCCCTACGCAACCGTACGGCCCTCGCATCACTTCCTACTCTTATTGTCACGCCCAAATCATCTCCCCCCTCTCTCAATACCCCTTTTCCTTTATTCTCCTGTTATTCTCTTTCCAACTGTAAGTAGGTCTGCGATTTGTACTGTGGCGGGGGCGCAGACACCGACAAGTGGGACGAAGCCCAGATCGGGCACTACATAGGAATCGGTGCGCTCACCCCCTTCTCTCCCTTTGATTTCGATTTCAAATCTTTTCCTTAGTGGCTGAATCCTGAGGCGTTTGATTGTTTCGGGAATTTAACAACAGATGCCTCAACGTCCGGCATCAGCGAAGCTCGCGAGATATGGGAGAGCCAGAGGAAACCTTACACCGCTGAGTTCTGCGAATTGGATCCTTCTATTGTAAGTTTTCTGACCCCACCTTCCCTGCTTTCACTTGTCTCACAGGGTTGCTGCAAGACTTACGCCCGCTCTTATTCTTAATAATTAATGCTAAGAACTAAAATAGTAAGAAAAAATAAAGGAGTTTATTGACTAAATATAAGGTCCGTCAATGTCTTCGAGATTAAATTTCTCAAAAATCTTGGCTGGTTGGTGAGCAATCACTTCTGAATTGAAGGATATCAATGGAGAGTTCCTTCTGGTTGTGCATATTTTGTAATGGTAAAAGGTCACAGCGAATCAAGTAGTTGTATTACTCTCCATCAAGAATCTAGTACCAAACAACATAACAGCGCAAATTTTGTTTCTGGATATTTTGCTGCGAATAGTAATGTATTTGCATGTAACAGGAAAATTTAGACTCATATTTGCAAGATAAGGGTATCCCAGCAGATATTGTTTGCTGTTTGCAGCATTTGCATGTAAGTTGGTAGCCTTGATGATTTTCCCTTTAAGTTCTTATTCTTCATCATGCTAATTGATGGAGCACTCCTTTCCAGTTATGTTTTGAAAGCGAGGAAAGAGCAAGGAGCCTTCTACACAATGTATCATCTTTGCTTAAACCAGGGGGATATTTTTTTGGTATAACTCCTGACTCATCTACCATATGGTATGGATTTTTTTTTTTTTTATTTGTCATATCAAGTTTGCATGTTCTTTATTGTTGAATTATCATCAAACTAACAAGTATGGAAAAAGAATAGGGAAGTTAGGTATCAGTTATATTATTTGTTGAGACCTTGAATAAGTGAAATGCCAAATTTTAAGTGATATTGCACTGATTAGCAGGGTGCTGAAGATGCACAGTGTTGCTCAAAACTGATACTTTCAGAGAAATATAGGTTAAAAAGAGAACAATGGTTTCTGAAAACCAGATTTGCTTTATGCATAAGGGTCAGAAATGGACTTATAATCTTGCCTAGTTTATAAGTCATCGGCTTTTGTAGATGAGTGGTTTTACACATATATATAGAACTGTGATATGGTGAAACAAGTAAATTCTGATGGTAATGGACTTACAGTTTACACCAATAGTTGGCACTATAGCCATATTATGCTTGTTATAAATAATATATCAGCAGTATTCAAGGAAAGATGCTAATGTGCTATGATAATGCTGTCTGCAAATCATATTGTATTAACTGATAGATTTTGGTAAATGTGGAATATGTAGATTAGGAAAAGGCATAATAAAATGCAATTATAGTCAAAGTAAATGTGGGTGGATATGAGGCTTCAAATTGATGATATATGTAGAATAGTTGGAGTGCTGTTAAAAAATCCATAATGAAACTATGATTAGATGGATGATGTGGAAAACTGATTTGTGATCATTGGATGCCTTTCAGACTTAGGTAAAAATTTTATATGATGATAGGAAGGCCAAAAATGTTGTAAGGTTCATAGTAATGAGCAATTCAGAAGGTCCAAGCATATAAAATCAAACTGTTATTGATCACATTATTGAGGTGGATTCATGGTAATTCATGATTTGCACTTCACAAAACAAGTGACTGAAGCAAAAGCTGAATGAACAGAAAGAACACTCACTAAAGAATGAATATAAAAAATAATACTTACACCAGTTCATCAAGATGAATGTCAGAAAACTGAAGACCCCATGGAAAAAAGAAAAAAAAAGAACCCAATGAATAATAAATTGAAAATAACGATCCAGAACACTCGGGCGACTTTATGATTTTAAATACTGGTGGGATAGCAGGGTGTCCTACCATTTCAAGTGTTTAGATGGGACAAATCAGGAAATCGATTGGGATGGAACAAGACATCCACCATCCCAAGTGTCAGGATGCAGAGCATCCCATTCCACGTAAAAACTAGGATGGCCCCATCCCTGAGGATTGAAACCTTTGGCAACTCAATGAACTCGGGGTTATTTGTTGTAGGTGTCTTCTATCTTTGAATAAAATGTTTGCTAAAGCTTTTAAGCTAGAATACAATCACCTGCTGAATTGGGAGATCGTAGCATGCCCTTCTTTGAGAATGTATATGCAAGAAGTAAAATATTTATATATAAAATGATATGCCCTAGAATAAGGTGATGGAATTCAAGAGCAAAATATATCATAACAATGGTGTAGGAGAGCCATCATAAATCAAGAGCTGCACCAAATATAAATGTGGTATTAGATGCTGTAGCTTATTAAGAGGGTTACTAGGGAGAATGGGCAGGTAAGCTGGCCACATGCGATTGAAGCTTGCCGATGAATCCAAAGATAGTCGATGAAAGGTCTTGCTTAACGATACAGCAAAAAGACATTTGTTAAAGCTAAGAAAGATGCAGAAAAGCTAGTAATGCTAAATATATAGCTTATCATGATCTAATATGATACGTTAGTCTGAAAACTAGAGGGAAAAAAATCTAAAAGTCAGTATGTGAGAGGAAAACTGAAAATGTAGGGCAAGTTAGATTTTTTAAAAGATTGAATGTAGAAGTGGGGTATTTAATTTTTAAAGTTCGTCTTCAATAGTACTAGTAAAAGTGTATATGAAAGTGCACATGTAGAAGAAGAAATATAATTAAAAATTGTAATTTTACACTTTAATTATGAAAATTTATCGAAACTATATTATTATATTATGTGAGGTATTCATGCTAATTATAGTTTTGAAAAGAAAAATGTTTTGAGATAGAATTATTATGCTATGAAAAGTTGAGCTACCTCATCATGGTACTTTCCAATTATTATATATTTGCAATATAATATAATTATATAAGTATCACTTTATAGTTCATGTTGGAATTGTGGTTTGGAGAGTTGTTACATCAAATAGTTGAAGCTAGTACCATCTTCGTGGAATCAAATAGTTGATTTCTAGGTCAAAAAGTGATTGAAAGCTAGAAGTGGCAATAGATCATGTTGGATTTTGTCTAGCTGCGCCAGGTTGACCCATTTATGATGGAGTTCTTGAATGCAAAGCTATACCTTACCCATTTATTGTACATAAAACCATATTCACCCACCAACCTATTTAAGTTTTTACTAGTATATCATACATATAACTAAAAGATAAAGAAAAAACATGGTATGCAAAAATCACAAACAACAACATCAAATGTATAACTTTAAACATATCATCGCAATATCAATAAATTTAGGAACTTGCGATATGATAATCATAAACTATTTAAGGATGATACTAGTGAAAATACTTTTTTTTTTTAATGAACCAGACCAACTGGAAAAATTAGAGAATTGTCAACTATATTGTGTTTGCGAGTCGGTTCTAGACTGGTTTACTCCTAGTGACATATCGAGTTCAGGGGCTAAACCCTTTGATATAATAGACTATGTTTGACATTTTGTTAATTTAGAAAAGGGAGATAAGGTAGACTCTAATAAGATTTAAGATGGGTGGATGAAGTGGAGAAGTTAGTTGGGGTGTTATTGTAATTGATATACTGCCTCGGAGACAAGTAAAAATTGCATAAGGTGATAAACTGACTTGCATTGTTGGCCAATTCAGAATTTGGGGCAACAGATGAGCCTGCCTCTATGAGAATGTTGAGGTGAATGGTGTAGTAGCACTAATGGTCACCACTTTGGGAAGCATAATATGAAACTATGTATGAAGAACAAGTCAGACACTATAAGAGAAGTCTCCAGAATGGCAAATACGTCATTTTCATGTAAAAGACAAGGGAAACATATTGGTTTTGTCTGGAAGCAATTGGAAAAAGCATAGAGATCAATTACACGTGGTCCTCCATTTTTTCACGATAAGTTGCACGGTTGTCCACAGGTATTAAGTCAGTCCTACTTTTTGGAAGAGTTTTTCACCTTATCTTCTTTAGAAGAAACCAAATTAGAATTGTTTTGATGGATTTCATAGAAAATTTTGCATGCTGGTTAGCATACATTTATCGCGTTCTAGTTTGGCTAGGAATGTTAGCATGAATAACGAGTATATCAAAGCGTAGCATACTAGTGTAAATTAGTAAGATGGTATAGACTTGCAACAAAAAATTTAAGATGTTAAATAGGAGGATGTATTAAACGGTTTGCAAAGAGGAAAAGAAGACCTAAGTTAAGAATGATGAAAGTTGTGAAGAAGAACTTGAAAAATATTTATAGTCAGAATGATTTGCAATTTACAAAAAAGGATTCACAAAGCTTGCCTCTCAAAAGTTGGGATAAGTTTATTGGTAATGGTTTAAGCCCTTTAGGACAAGTACAATGATGGCATGTTATTTAAGAAAGGAAATTGTACCACGACTTGTTTCGGAAGTTCCCGCTGGATCTGGTGGGATTGTCCCAAAGAGAGCTAGAGAGGGAGCTGGAGCAGGAATGATGCCACTATATTCAGTTGGAACATCTCAAACAAGCCCTAAATGATATGGTGCATGTGACCTCAAAAAAAAGGAAAAAGAAAAAAAAAATCCTGACAGATTTTTGGTCCTTAATGTTTACATTGCTTAATTATAAGGTAACTGATGTTACTTTTTGTCCTTGATTGCAGAAAAGGGTAATGGCACAACCATCCTATGAATACAAAGTACCTAATTCTCGTAAAACCTAAAATTTGCCTATCCTTTTTGCTTTTCACTCAAGTTCGGTTGAGCCTTAACTAAACAATTATACAATTAATTCCCTCTTTATGCAGCTAGATGCAAATTGAATATTAAAAAATGTATCTCTTACCAAAAAAAAAATAAAAATAAAAAATGTATCTTGGAAGGTCAAATAACATTAATAGATTAAAATACATTCCAAAAAATTTGAAAAACCTAAGTGTTCTATATTTAATTATTTTGAATCAATATATTTTAAACATGGGATCTCATATTAGTTGTAGCTTAAGATATACTGGTAATAGATCATAAGATTTGCTTTCAAATGGATTTGTTGTGTTGAAGATGTTCTTTTTCTCCCTGCATTTCCTAGGCCTTTGAATTTAGCAAATCACCAAAATGCTTATCAAGAGATTAACAAATTGTTTAAGGAGAGGGCATTTGTCAAACGGATATTTGGAGGTAATGAGTGACAACAAAACTAAGAGATTAATCATCTATTTATATGATTCCCATGATTAAGGTTGATATTGTCTATTACCAGATTTTGGACATGAAATCCAAAGCCCTTCTCTTCTAGGACTTTTTTCTTATAGGTTTTTCATAGATGTCAGATCCATGCTAGATATAGAAGGCTTGGACCCAATAATATGATATAAAGTTCCCTCTTCTGTATAGATTGTCATATTATGCAGGATGCATTAGTGAAAAGTGGAAACCATGGCAATAAAGAGATCACTATCTCAAGGAAATGCACATCTTTTTGTGTGCATCATGAGACAATTTCTCAATAATCACTCTCGGTTCTGATTGCATCAGTTTTTTCCTGAAAGAAAACAACAGTTGATAAGGTAGATGAAGGCTCTGCTTTCTTGTTAGTCGTATCAAAAAAATGGTTTGCTATTACATTTTCTAACCAATTTTCTGAAGATTAGCTTAAGTTTATCACGCTTTAGTTTTATTATTTTGGTAGGACATTGGTGTTTTTGTCCAATGTGATAAACATTTTACATCTCTTAAATCCTATGTTGATGAAACTAAACTCTAAAAAGTCTAATATGTATGAACTTGGACACTCTCCACCCCCCTGGCCTGATGCCTACTAGGTTGAACCCTGCCCCATCCTTGTATAGGTTGAGAATCAGTAAACATATTATTTTTGGTTGGTTGATTGGAGTTTTGAAAGCTTTGGCATACTAGGATGGATGCGATTCTACCTTCTCTGACAATCTTTAATGTATTCTATTATATTATTCTGTCTTAGCCTTTGTGATCTATGTTTCTTTGATATTTTAATCATATCAAGTTTCTAAGCCATGCCAACTTTTCAGGACAAAATATCAGAAGAATGTCGAAGCTTCGCATAGTAAGGGAAGTGGTCTGAAGCCAAATACAGTTCCAAATTGCATACGTTCAGAGAACTATGTCATTACATTTGAAGTTGAGGAAGAGAAGTACGAACATAATATATACATATATATGTGTGTGTTTCTTATATATATATAGATAGATATAAACATAATGTTTCATATAAACATTACATTTCCCTGTCTATTTTCTTTTTTCTTTTTATTAAATACACATTGCTTGCATTCTGATCCATTACATGTAAATAAATTTTCAGGTTTCCTTTATTTGGGAAGAAATATCAGCTGAAATTTTCTAATGACATAACTTCCGAAACCCATTGCTTAGTCCACTTTCCAAGCCTGATCAGGTTAAATTTACTTCTTTTTTTTGTTTGAATTATGATTATTGGAAACTAGTATAGGTCTTTGAGATGTAGGTTAAGGGATCTCATTGTGATAATACCTGAAATCAGGTTAGCTAGAGAAGCAGGCTTGGAATATGTGGAGATGCAAAATTTGACCGAGTTTTATGATGATAACAGGTGACACTATTTTATTTTCATCTTCTAATTTTATTTGCATGTTTTGTTTTGACTTGCTTGAAGGCAGATATTGATATTGTGAATTTTGATCTTCAAGTCGTACCTACTGAGAAAATCAATAGTTCAGCAAATCATGGTGCTATTTCGATATGTTTTTATTTGAAATTTTGAATGTTTGTTGTATGTTCTCAGATTTGATGCAAATTGAATGCTGATAAAACTATTGGAATTTGGCCATGTTCTTGCTAGTAAGGTTGTAAGCCCACTAGGATTATTGAAACTTTTTGCAGCATATAATAGTTAAATAGAATGTTTTTCTTGCTACTATACAAAGAAAAAATGTAGGAGGGAGTGGTACAGTATGACATGGTATTGGATCCACTTGTACCGGTCACCGGCCAGTCCAACAGACATTGGTTAGTATGATTTTCATGATATTCCATATTTTTCTTGGATGAGTAGTGGGAGCCTTGGAAATTCAGGGTTCTCAATTAATCTTAACCTAGAGGCTAGCCTCTAAGAGAGGTTGGATAGTGCTATTTATGCTTGGCCACCCTAGTGGCAGTTTTCATTTTATTAGGCTGCATGGATCTTTATTTATTGCATAACAAGCTGTTTAGATGCTTAACTCATGCCATAAGACCTAAATATAATTTTATTTTTTTGTGATTGGATAATATATAAGTAGTTAATTTTATGCTTGCATACTAGATGGACAATCATGATGACATGGTAGATCTTTGGTAAAAAAAGGGTGGCCTAGTCCACGGGGTTCTCGCTATTATGGGGTTTGGGGAGGGTTCGATGTACACAATCTTACTTTTATATGCAGAGAGGCTATTTCCATGTTTCAGGCATGTGATCTTTTGGTCACAATGGAGCATTCTTACTATTTATTGCACTTAGGCTCACCCTCTAAGTTGAATTTGCCATATGAGAAATAAAAGATTTTTTGACCTGAATATAACTCAATGTTATAATCTTAAAGGGTTTTGACATCAAAAGTGGGCAGTGAATTATCATATTGCATGGGTGCACTAACTATGCAAGTTGATTAAAATAATGATTCATGTGGGATGGTGGTATGAAATGAGATGTTGTGACATGTTGTGCTTGGAGTAGTAGTTTCTGTCATGTGAACATGTAAATTGATTGTCTGTAATATTGTTAACACTGGCTGATTTTTTGGCCAATATGTAATGGAAGTTGGAAATTGCCTTGTTATCCAAAGCCTAACTTTATGTATTTCCATCTATATCATGAAGATACATTGTATAAAGTATATTGGGAGCATGGATAATTGGGGATCATGATTGCACAATGTGGAAACATATTGCTGCATCACGATACTCAACGTGGATTGCAAAGGATCATGATGTCGAGACATAATGCTGCATCACCATACTCTACATGGATTGCGAAGGATTTATATTGCTATTATCAAAATTAAATGGTTGTATTGGTTGGTTTTGCCCACAGTTGATGCCATGTTTTCACACTTAACTAACTTATGCATGTGTGCTGATTTATAATTAAATAAATATTTTTATACCTCTTAGTGGTTAGATCATTGATGCTTGTTATCCTTCATGTGAGATTAAGTAGTAGATAGGGTCTAATAAACAAAGCTTGGCTAACATGCCATGTATTTTCCACGATGATGTGCTAGCATACAGAGGGTAACTGCATGCTTAAGCAGAGGCTAACCCCTTCTCTACCAGTAGGGTTATAATAATGCATGACTCAGGAGGCATATATCAAGTGGGAGTACATGCCTATGTGAATCTACACATGATATTTTGATTCCAAACCAGAAAGATGGCACATTCTTAGCCGATGGGTATAACAATGATGCAAAGATGTCCAATGTTGTATACCATAGGGCCAAGACAGGTAGTTGAGTCCCATTTAGGGAATATCACTGCTGATGGAGGAGTCCATGGTAGTGAAGTTGACCCAAGGAGGGACATGGTATTTATCCATTCCATCAATTTGGCCCCTGCATACATTGTAAGCATTGCAGTGTACTTTGGGATGAAAGTTTCAACATTTCCCTAAAGATCATGCACTTTAATGGAAAATGCTTAAATCTTGTCAAATAGTATTGCTAGATTAAAGCTCTATATTTAGTCGACTTTCTAATGACTAGATGTTTACATTTATTTCATTATGGCTTTATATTACATAAATGGATTTATTTTTATGCATGATCATACTCTTATAGGCAACCTTAAGTCAATAAACAATATTCTAGAAAATGTTCATTGGTAGGGCCAAACTTAGAAGTGGCATTTGAAAATTTTATGTGCATTTATAGATGAGATATTACATTAGGTTTTTTTATTTCTAAGGACAAAAACTTATTTGAGGAATCTAGAGTTGGAGAAAGGTCAAGAATAAGCCTTAATTCTATATTCTCTACAATATCTTAGGCTATCTCAAAAGGCTTTTTTAAGAAAAGAGTACACATTTGATATGCTATAGAAAGCCTATTATTATTTAGCCAAAAAAAAGCCTACTATTTTATACATGGGAAGCGATAGATTAAAGAATGTTTTTTCAACAAATGCTCCACTTTAGGAAGCGTTCCTAAAGCGACAAGTCTTAACCAAAAAGCACAAGAATCTAGGATTTCTCATCAAGTAAGGCTTCGTCAGTATGGCAGCCTAATTGCTAATGGGCAGATGTCACTTTGTATGACTTTTTATGTTAGTTGTGGTCAACCTTTTGACAAGCCCTCCTAACTCTTGGATTGTGAACCAAGCCCATGGTGCGTGTTTGCAGTTATTTGCAGGGGTTTGGAGAAGCATGTCCTTGGAGGATGACGAGGTGTGACTTTAGATGGGGTCTGAAGCAATGGTTCTGGTGTTGACTATGGGGAATGTTCAACTCATCTTAACTCAACCAAGCCATAATCCCAAACTAGTTGGGCTTGGCTAACCATGGGCAACATGGTTCTCTATATATCTAAACGAAATGCATTTGTTCTTAAAGGCACTCTTTAGTCTTTATTCACACTTTTTAGTCTTTATTCACCATATATACATAGGATTTTGATTTATTTAAGTGAATGTGTTAAACAAGGAGATATAATTTGGTATTTGGAAAAAAAACTAATCGTTAAGGTGGCATTTGTCATGGCTACCAACTTTTAGCTTTTAAAAAAACGAAATCTAATTATTTTTTTCCTTTTCGAATATTGGAAACTTGAAACTTGTTTGATAGTCGCTACAGCAACGGTGATGGCCCCGGGGGGGGGGGGGTGTTGGTAGGGTTGCTTCGGTGGCTGATTGGTGGCGACAGCATCGGTGGTAGTGGTAATGATAGTAGTGGTGATGGTAGTGGTGGTGTGGTGATGGTGGTGACAAGGGTAAAAGAGAACTAGTTTTCAGAGAAAGAAGTGAAAGCTAGCATTTTTAGCTTTGACTTTTCCCCAAAACTAGACAATGGCTTTTAAAAACTGGAAACATAAGCTCACCTATCAAACAACTTTTATGTCTTGATTTCCATGATTTTGAAAATAAAAACCAAAAATTGAAAATGGACAACCCATGGCATATGGGGCTGATGGTTTGTATTTTCCTTCTATTGTAGTTAATGATGACAAGAAAGATGTTTGCGACTAACTTGATTGTGATTCTAAAGTAGGACTACACATCTAATAATTCTACATTTTTGTGACATGCAAAATTAGGTCATATTAACATTGATAGGATTTAAAGGTTAGTTGGGAGCAAGAAATGCGGAACCAACCTGAACCGAGCAGTTCGGCTAGTAACAAATTGAACTGACACCGACATGGGATTGTTCGGCCGTGTGGGTTAGTTCTAAGCCTTCCCCTTCTTCCCTCCCCCTCTCTCTTGTGATCCCCATTGCCAGCTCTGGATGGCTCAAAGCTGCTTTGAACTCTTGCAAAGCCCTCGCTTTTCCTCTTTATCCTTCTCTTATTCCTCCTCTGGCCTTTGTCCCTTTGTGAAGCTATTGTCAAATGCCTTGGCCTCGGTCTCTCTCTCTCTCTCTTAGGTGAGTCTAGAGGCCTTGGCCTCTCTCTCACCCTCTCTCTCTCCCCCCCTCTCCCTCCCTTGGTTCCGATGTGTAGCAGTTCAATACAGCACATATCGATACCATACTGTACCAGTCACCGGCCGATACAACTCTCAGTACCAATTTAGCGGATCTTGGTTGGGAGTAGATCTTTGAGGTTTTTGGACATTTAGCACTAGGTTACCTGCAACTCATGCCTTCGATATCCCAAAAAAGGAGAGCTTGGTGATGAATTAATTGAACCGATTCTCATAGATTGATGTCCTCCATTGTATGTGGTTGTGAGAGGAGGATACAAGTTCATCATTACTCAAGCTTTGGATATCTACTGCTAAAAGTTTGAGTATTTTAAAAATTTCATAGTATACAGAGTATTGGCGAAAAGAGTCTAGGGGTACCTACTAGGGCTTTATGTTCAGATGGAAGAGGAGGATATTTCTCAAATGAATTTCTGGACTGTTTAAGAGATAATGGGATACCTCTTAATATACTAATCTTGGGTGCCTTTGGGCAAAATAAGATTGCTCTAAAGAGAAATGGAATCTTGAAGTATATGGTTAGGTCCATGATGAGTTATGCTAGACTTTAAACTAGCTAGGTTATGCAATATAGAGTGCATATTTTTTTTATTACATGTAATGGGAACAACACGGTTGTGCATTCGGAGATCTTACGTGATGGTGTGAGAAACAAATAGATGAACAAAGGTGTGGTACATATGTATATATAATCTTTTAAAATTCTGATACTAAATACCAAGGTCCACTTACCGGTTTGGTACCGTATCGGTCCAGTACGGGTAAGGCGTGCCGGTTTCGTATCGGCACATTTTGTTTTTGAGTTTTCAAAAATATTTAATTAGTAATCGCTCTTTTTGAACTTTTTCAATGATTTTTAGTCTCATTTGATTTTTTTTGATGTTTTCTTGATGTTTTTTGATATTTCTATGATCTCAGTTAACCCTAAATGATGCATCTTATTGTTTTAAAATGATACAAATCATAAAATGATTAGTGAGATGTTGCATTCTAAAATGAACAACATAAAATATCCTTTACAATCAATTACATACATTTAAAGCACAATATACGTACCGATATCTAAGATTGGATCGAGTGACGATGCTTCTTGTAGATATTCGGATCATCAACATAATTAGAAGGCACATTAGCCCACTTTTCTAACCAAGCGTCATAGTTTTGTACGCTCATCCCATAAGGAACACGCGCTGGGTTATAAGCACTCTCGGATCTTTTGCTGAAGCTCTGGCTCTGATAGGTGTCGTCTGGCTGATAATACGACTGTGGAGGGGTCCATTCAAATATGTCGGCAGCAAAATTCGATCCATAAGATCAAGATCCGCCGTACCGGTACCGGTCGGCGTACCGGTGGCCGGCCAGATCGGTACGTACCGGTCGGTACCGATACCGTACCGGCCGGTACCGTGAGCCAGACATTTTCATTTTTTTTTTAAATGTTGTCTCTGTTGGATCTTAAATTAAGTGAAGATTGATGTTTTTTTATTGCTTTTTTCATGATTTTTGATGTTTTTATATTTAAATTTAGGGTCGAAATTTGAAACATGTATGATGCATGATTGCATGTTATGTTTTCCTCCCGTTCCAAATAATAAAATGATATACATAAAATATCTTCAAATTAAGATACAATCATTTACATACATTTAAAGTACTCTAGGATATCTAAAATCGGGACGAGTGTCGATGGCTCTCGTAGATATCCGGATCATAAGTATAATCAGAAGGAGACAAATCAACCCAATCAGAAGGAACGCGCGCCAGGTTATAAGAACTGTCGGATCTCTTGCTCACGCTCTGGCTCTAAGAGGTGTCCTCTGATTGTGTAGGGGCCCATCCAAATATGGCGGAAGCAAAATCCAATGCACCATATCCATATTCGTCAGGCTGAGGCTGTGGATAATAGAATCCGTATCCGTATGTTGTCGGATCTGCAGTCGTATCCTATCTTCCTGAACGACCTCGAGGAGCTCGTCTTCTATATCCAATGATATCCTCACGAAATCTATCAGGTGGTTGATCGTGGTCCGTATCCTGTGTAGCACCCGTAAATTGGGACTCACCGGTGAATAAAGACCACCCTCCGGCTGTGTCTCATGAGTACCATACTGTCCTCCGCTCCCTCCATGGCTAGAAGATCCATCACCACCAGAACCTTCATCGCTGCTAGTCCAAGTCTCTTCCTCGACACTCTCCATTGGGACCCTTTATTTTTCTTTTCTGGCCCTCTCTGTCTGGCTCCCCTGTGCTTGCGGCTGATCAGCTCTGGGAGTGCGTGGAATATTGCGCTCAGCCCATTGCTCTGGATCGACTCTAGCTTTGGTGGCTATGAAGGTAGCTGGTCGTGGAGGCGATCCTGGCTCGTCAAGCTCGGGCTCCTGCTGCTGGCCTACAAGCCAGCCGAGTAGTGGATCATCGTCATCAGCGGTGAAGGTCCCGTAAATTGGATCTGTATACTTGAGCTCCACTTCCTCCTGGATGCACTTTAGCCTCAACCGCAAATTGTAATGCACATAAACAAGGTCGTTGAGGCGCTTTTGCGTCAAACGGTTTCTTTGTTTGCTGTGGATAAGGGCGAAGGTGGACCAATTGCGCTCACATCCACTAGAAAAGACTGTTTGGGAGAGGATCCGAATAGCTATCCGCTTTAGATTTCTTGCGGATCCGCCAAAATGCACCCACCATTCAGCTGCAAAAATATTTATGAAAATTACATATATGATAGTTCCATAATAGTAACTAAGTAACACCAGGTGAATGTTTTCCTGATGTGTCACGTACCTGGATTCATATTGTGTTTGCTGACGACAGCCGCTCGTTGGCCAAAACTGTAGCTGCCCTCTCTAAATAATTTGCTCTGTGAAAAATAAGCATAAGAAAACCATGTTAATAATTGAAGATGCCGATATACTTACACATGCTGGTAATTACTAAATCATAATTACCTCTTCAAGACATAGGGCCGCTTTTTCTGGATCATGCTCCATCTTGTAAATCACATTACGCAAAGCATCCAGAAGTGTTTCATCCATACCAATTCCATCTATGCTGTACTGAAACCGGGGGTTTAGGTAGTATGCTGCACATATACGAGACTATCTTAGCATAATTATATAATTACATCACTATAATTATCACTATAATTATATCTTAGCTTACCTGCTAGATGTAATTCTGTACCCATTTGCGCTCCCCACCGTTGCTCAATGATGTTGATGTACGACCGGCCATGTGCTGGATCTGCCTCCATAATCTGATCCTTTGCCTTGACCATCATGTGATACAAAAATTCCATTAGGGGTAGATCTCGCTATCTACGGCCCGCAGCACTTCATATAATGGTTTGATAGCCTTGACTATTGTAGTAGTCCGCTGCCAGAATGGCTGTCTCGTCACCAAGTCTTCTAGCTTGCTCCCTTCAGTGCCGGCATAAGAATATCTACTATCATACCACTCGGAATTGGCAAACATCTGACGTAGGGCTCCTCTCTTCTCGAGTATACTATCAAGTGCAATGAAGTTGGTAGCAAACCGTGTGACTCCTGGTCTCAGAATCTCTCCCCCTGCATACTTTCTCATCAGTGAAAGGACCCAGTTATGGTTATAAATATACCTGGTAATGCGTTGGGCTGTCTTCACCGTTTGTTGCACCCTACGGATCTTTCCAATGTCCATCAACATAAAATCAATACAATGTGCAGCACATGGGGTCCAAAAAATATGTGGTCGCCGCTCCGTCAAGACCTGCCTGGCAGCCTTATATTGCGGCCCATTATCAGTGACGACCTGCACGATATTCTCCTCTTCTACCAGATCAATCACATCCGCCATAAGTTTCAGCATGTACGAGGTGTTGTGCACATAAGCCGAAGCATCAACCGACTTGTGGAAGAAGGTCTTAGCATCACAGTATGTCAGAAAGTTGATGATGCTCCGCCTGGTCGGACCGGTCCAACCATCGCACATGATGGTTAGTCCATATATGGGCCACTTGCTCTTATAGGAGTCAAATCCAATTCTCCAGCTCCTCCCTATTGTTGTCAAGAAGCTCACCGTATATGTCCTTCGGGCCTGGAGGAGCTACACCGGGACCGGCAGCTTGTATGGCGGCAATGGCAGACCTTTAGTATGTATTGTCTGCCACATTCGCTGGGATGTGGCTGAAGTGAAACCAGGATCCAATAGCTCGCCATATAGTTTTCTTTTTATTCTTCATCCACATTGTGTCTACCCTCTGCTGCCTTGAATCTCTACTGGGGAGAGCATGCGGATCTACATTATGAATTGTCGCTCCTTATGGAATTCCTCTAGATGACTTCTTTCGGCTACCAAAACTACCCATCATAGATGCAATCCGGCCACGTTCTTTGCCGACGCCCTCCCTGACTGAAGTTGTCCTCAAGAACTCTGGATCTTGTCTAGTGCTCCCAGAACCGCCGTCCAACTCGTATGCAGAGGGCCCAAATCGAGCCCTATGCCTGGCCACCTCCTCCTGCTGCCACTGATCATCCAGGCTTGCATGCATGACCGCCTGAATATCTGTCTCCTCATCTAGATCCTCGATCTCCTCTGGCTCCCTAGAGTGATAGGAAGGTGGCTCTGCCGCTCGGCGATCGACCTCCGCCCTTTTCTTGGAAGCCATCTCCTTCGCTTTGACCTCAGCGAGATTCTGCCTCATCAGCACACGAATCTCGCTGGGACAATTTGGGCACGTAGCAACCTCACCGGAATTTTCGGCTAAGTGTTGCTTCAACCTGGTTACCCCTCCTTCCTTGTAAACTTTGTCGCAAAACTTGCATTGAAACTGGTGTCGTTGCCCCTCACTTCCAAGTCTTCGCCCATAAGACCAGCCAATATCACGTTTTGCAGGGTTCATTTTTCTTGATGGCTCCATTTCTATCATAAAAGGACAACTTATCAAAAAATTAAGCTAATAAGGTAAATTTTTGCATTATCTTATTATTTAAGTAATTTATAAACTATTTTTTTTAAGTTACTTATTAACAAAATTAATAAAATAACATAGGACCAAAAAAAAGCACCTTAAATAGTCTCCGCTGGATTTTTTGGGCAGGACCTCCTCCTCAATTTGTGGGCTGTCTCTCAAATCTTCCCATCTTTAATTACTCTTCAGAGTCTCACTCCTGGATTTTACTCTAGAGTCTGGACAGAGCCTCTCGTTCGGTTATAATAACTGAACGAGTGAGGAAGAAGTGGCCGAAAGGCCACTTCATTTTCGTACCATCAACTGATGGGAAAGGAAGTGGCCGAGAGGCCACTTCTTTTTTTAAAACAAAAATAACAAAAAAGAACTGGCCGAGAGGCCACTTCTTTTTTGATTTGATGGAACAGAAGTGGCCCGTGGGCCACTTCTTCCTTAAAACCACGCGCGGCGCGTGGTTTTTGAAACCACGCGCCACGCGGTGGTTTCAAAAACCACAGCGCGAGGCGTTGTGGTTCCGAAAAAGAAAAACCGTACCGGCTGGTTCGCATATGAAAACCAGAAAATACCGGTTTTCATCTGTTTCCGGTACCAGTCAAGGACCGGACCGGTACGTACCGGCCCGTACCGGCCGGTACGCGCCGGTACGGCATTCCTTGCATAAGATGCTCCGTGCTACGTAGGATAGTAGCCATCAGAAGATACCTCAGACGCACCATATTCATATCCATATCCGTATGAATCATAGGTTGTCTGTGGCTACGGGTAATAGGATCTAGTATATGACTCGGATTCTGATATATCTATGGATTCTACTCCACATGCGAGGTTATCTGCAGCTACATCTTGTCCTCCTAAATGACCTTGAGTAGCCCGTCTTTTATATGCAATCGTATTCTCACGGGCTCTACCAAATTTTATACCATGGTCTCTATTTTTTGTAGCATGTGTAAAATGAAACTCGCCAGTAAATCGAAGACTATCCTGCAGTTGTCTCATAAACGGCGATCTCCTGTCCTCCACTTTTTCTTTGGCTAGCAGACCATGACCATTAGAACTGCTGCTGCTGGTCTCTGAATCTAAGTAAACCAACTCCTCCATACTCTCTATTGGGGTTTCAGGTGCCTTTTGTTTTCTCTTTTTGGTGTATCGGGCAGCTACTTTCTCATCCTTCATGCCCCTCTGCCTGGCTATGCTGGAAGGATGTATGTCACCCTCCTAACCGAGTCGATCGGATAGCGCAGTAGCCTCGTTTGAGCATCTCTCGATCATACCTCTAAGAGGATGTCTCGAATAAGGAATCATTGGTAACCGTCTCCCCTGTGGCTGTGGCTGATCAGCTGGAAGGATGCATGGAATATTGCTCTCAGCCTATTGCTAGCCTTGCTGGCTACCCGGTCATGGAGGTGACCCTCGCTCATCAAGCTCCAGCTTCTACTATTAGCCCACAAGCCATCCGACTATAGGATCATCCTCATCATCTATGAAAGTATTATGGATCGGATCTGTGTATTTGAGCTCCACTTCTTCCAAAATGCACTTCAGCCTTAACCTCAGATTGTAGTAAACATATACAAGGTTGTTGAGGTACTTCTGTGTCAAATAGCTCCTTTGCTTGCTATGGATGAGGGCGAAGGTGGACCAGTTGCACTCACAGCCACTCCAGGAGACCGTCTGGAAGAGGATTCGAATAGTTAAGCAGGAAGCTCTCTAAGGAACAAAATCGCCAGTCCCCTAGACTAGAAAGAAGGGAGACCCGGTCTCTGCAAGTCGTAAAGGTCAAGTTGGTGGCCAACCGAAGTCGTAAAACGAATGGTACAGAGGTAGCAAAATTCCTGGGGAAGAAATAGATATGCCGTACGCCCTATGAAGGATGGACCGAAAAGGCGGGCGACATAGAATGAGCGGGCACTAACAAAGCCAAGCCTTTTCCGCGAGATTGCCCGCTTAAGATTTTTCGCGGACAACCCAAATTAAATCTACCATTCAGCTGCAAAAATATTAAAAAAAATTACATATAAAATAGTAATACATTAGTAACCATCTAAATGTCCTAATGTATAATATATTTAGTTTCATACTTTTCTGACGATAGTTGCCGAGACTCCAAAGCTGTCGCTGTCATTTTTAAATATTTTGATCTGTGAGAAAGAATCGTGTTGTACTATATTAATAATAGAAGATACCGATTAGCCTACACATGTTATCTAAGTTAACTTATCTTTTTGAGACATAGCTGCAACTTCTAGATTTGGCTCCATCTTGTAAATCACATTACGCAGAGTGGCTAGAAATTCATTATCCATATTGATTCTAGGTACGCTATACTGGAACCGAGGGTTTGGATAGTATACTGCACATAGAGTTCATTATTGTCTTATTAAAAATGTACAAGTATAGCAGTCTATTTTTCAATATTGTTGCTTACCTACTAGTGCAAGTCCCTACCCATTTGGTAGTCCCACCGCTGCTTAACCGCCACTTAATGATGTCGATGTACTTATGGACATGCGTCGGATCTGCTTCCATGATCTGAATCTTTGCTCTCTCTATCATGTGATATAGGAAACCCATCTGGGGGTACCCTCACTATTCACGGTTCGAAGCACTTCGTACAATGGTCTGATAGCCTTTACTATCACAGTGGCTCATTGCCAGAATGTTTGCATGGTCACCAAGTCCTTGACGCTGCTCCCTTCAGTGTCGGCCCTCGCATATCTGCTTTTCTGCTACCGGGGCTGACAAATATCTGACTAGGGCTGCTTTCTTCTCAAGAAGGCTATCAACTGCAACGTAGTGGGTAGCAAACCGTATGACTCCTGGTCTCAAGATCTTTTCCCTTGATACCTCCTCATTTGTGAAAGGGCCAACGTATGGTTATAAATATACCTGCTGATGGTTTGGGCTGTCTCCACTGTCTGCTGCACTCTACGAATCTTCGCAATGTCCATCAACATGAGGTCGATACAATGTGTAGCACATAGGGTCCAGAAAATATGTGGCTGCTGCTCCAAGATTTTTTTGACAGCCTTATATTGTGGCCCATTATCACTGATGGCCTGTACGACATTCTCCTCTCCTGCCTGATCAATCACCTCCATCAGTTTGAGAATGTACGCGGTGTCGTATACCTGATCAAAAGACGCATCAATCGACTTATGGAAGAAAGTTTTTGCATCACAATATGTCAGAAAGTTGATGATGCTCCGCCTGGTGGGACCAGTCCAACCATCACACGTCACCGTCAATCCATATATGGGCCAGTTGCTTTTGTGGAAGGCAATCCATTTCTCTAATTCCTCTTTATTACTGTCAAGAAGTTCACCGTACATGTCCTTCAGGCCTGGAGGATCTATACTAGGATTGGCAGCTTGTATGGCAGAAATGACAGATCTGTAGTACGAATTGTTTGCCACATTTGCTGCGATGTAGCTGAAATATAACCAAGATCCAATAGCTCGCCACATACCCTTCTTCTTATTCTTCTTCAGCATTTAGTCAACCTTTTGCTACTTTGAATATCTAATGGAAAAGCTATGTGGATCTAAATCATGAACTGCTGCTCCTGGTGAAATCTTTCTGGATGACTTCTTTTTGCTACCAAAAGACTCCAGCATAGATGCAATCCGGCCACCGCCTCTACTAACGACCTCCAAACTAAGGAGGTTCTCTTGAACTTTAGATCTATCTTGTTGCTTACAGAACCAGAGCCCGACTCGTAGTATGAAGGTCCAAATCGAGCCCTATGCTTGGCAACCTCATCCTACTGTCACTGATCATACAGGCTCGTCTGCAAAGCAGTCTGCATTTGTGCCTCCTCGTCATTTGAAGCGGATGCCTCCTTTGACTCCTTAAAGTGGGCTTTGCCACTTGGCGGTCCGCCTCCGCCTTCTACTTGGCAACCCACTCCTTCGCTGCTCTAAAATCAGCGAAATGCTTCATTAGCTGCCGAACCTCTTATGAACATTTTCGACACATAGATACGTCGGGGTAACTAACAGCTAAGTGCTGCTTCAACCTGGTTCTCTCCTCTCTTGAACTCTTTGTTGCACTAGTTGCATTTTCAATAGTGCCGACCCAAGAGTATTTGCCTATGATTCTAACCAATGTTACGATCTAGCTCCTTTTTTCTTGATAGCTTCATTTTTGTAGATTTATCAAGTACGTCAGTTTAGCAATTATTTAAAAATAGCAAAATTTTATTACGATGAAGATAATTTTTTTTACCTCAGAAAATACATCTGATTTATCTAATATATCATACTAATTTTTCATATTTATTTATTTATTTATATATTTTTAATAATATCTAAATTTAAAAATATGTTTAAATTTTATAAAGTTAGAAAAATATGATTTCTAGCTCGAAAATTACTTCTGAATTTTGTAATACATACTACTAATTTTTCATATTTTTTAAATTATTTTCAAATTTAAATATAATTTTTAGATATTAATATTTTAAAAAATTAATTTCACATCAAATTCATATAGAACCCATATAGACTCTGCTTGGTAAATGGGCCGATTATTCGGGAGATTCCGTCATTGTTATGGGTCCTCTTTCATTGCATCAATGTGGATTACCTTGAAAAATAGCAATAGAGCTTTTCCAAACAAAGGCTACTTATTTTTCAATTTTTTTTTGAAATTTAGGCCTAGGCCACTGTGCACATGATCGCATCGAAACCTGAATGAATGGACACCAAGTTTTTATGGAGAGTAGGTTCCATGTCCCTAAATACATTTTTGATTTTAGAGTTTTTTTATTTTTATTTATTTTTAAAAATTTATTTTTAATCCAAAAATATATTTCTAATTTTTAAAATTACATATAATCCGAAATTAAAAAATTTTTATGTCATCGTGTAGATCGTCCATAGATCTACAACATATAACAGAATCAAGGCCAATCGGAAATTTTGGCATGATCTTTTCTTGTTTTGTAATTTTCAAGATATGACTATTAGCAAGAGGGCACATTCTAATTGATGAAGTATATGGAAAAATCTTTTTGCTTGTGGTCATGATGAAATCCATTAGAATGCTATTGGATGCAATAGCTTACTATAATTATGAAATTTGGTAGATGAATGTCAATACTGTTTCAAAATTAAATGCTAGATTAAGAGATCTATCTGGCTTAGTGAGCAGGCCTCAAGTAGCTGTTTCAAAATTCTCTCTCTACAGCAAGAGCACATGGTTTTCAAGCTGAACACATCCATATATGTTCTCAAGCAGGCCTCAAGTAGCTGGAACAAGAGATTTGATCACACCATCAAAGAATATGGGTCCAAACTTTGCATTCCTTGTGTTGTATGTAGGAAGTAGCACTATATTAATAATCAAATTGTGACTCTCCATGCAACATCTAGGAGAGGCTTCTTACATTTAGGCATTAAGTTGTTGCAAGATAGGCATTCCAAGCTGAGTGAAACCAGCCAAGTCATTTACATAGATAAAATAGTAGTCAGGTTTTATATGGATCCAGCAAAATCCACCATGTGACCCTTCAAACATTAGATCTACCTTTCATAACATATGCAACCCAAGATTTAGGAAGATATCCAACTAATTGCAAAAGACTTTTCCTAATTTCTAAGTTTTCTAATGCTTTTTTTGGACCTTTGATACAGCTTGGTATGTAATGCTAGCAGTTTTCTGGCATGCCCACCAGCAACAATATTTGAAACCTTTTTAGCAATTTCTTGAAGGATGATGCAAATGCTAGTTTTATTTAAATGAAATAGGTAAAAAGTGGAGATGATGTAAAAGGCAACAAAATTCTTTCTTTTAAAATGAGACAAAAAGGGAAAAAAGAAGAAACAGCTGTCTTGATTAGAATGAGAGAAAAGTGCCAATGAACATTAAAAAAAACTACCACCACAAAAAATGTCAGCTAGAGTGCTGTGAAATTATAGTGATGCAGTCCACAATCGTCCCTCCAAGTTGTGATGCTCTGCCATTAGAAGGGAACTTGTAAAAGGAATTTCTATTCCTTGTTGATTTTTCCACTATCCACTTAAGTTATCAGCCTAATCTTCTAATCTTCTTAACATAAGGTGGGTGGTAACCATTCAACCAGTCAATTCGTTTCACCTTTGCCATTGTAATAAGCAAAAGGACTATCTGAAGGTACAAACTACAAATGACCCTTGAGCAAACATAATGTAATTAAAGTTATGCTGTTTCCTCTGTGAGCCTGCATAGCAAATGCTTTATAGGCACATACACTATTATGCTGTAAGCAATTATATAGACTAGCAGTAGACTTGCAGACCCATAGGATTAATATTGTGTGCTACTTTTGTATTCTTAATTCCTAGATAGGCCATTTAGGACCTTAGAGAGGACATTCCGATGGGCTCCCACCTCTATACCTTTACATCATCCAAATTTGTGTTGTAATTTACCCCATCTTGCTTAGAAGTTGCCTGTTGGGGTAAATATACTATAGTAGTGAGTCACTACTACCATAAAGCAAATAACATGGAAGAACTAGTGGACCTCTTTGCTTCGACTGGATAATAGGTATTAAAGTCACTCATGGCATACAATGGACACTCCAAAATAACTTTGTGATCAACTGGTATATGAATCGACGTTGATCCTGCTTGAAATGGATGCTTTCAGTTAGAATGACTTGTAATGCTCTTTCGAGCAATGCAAGAAATTCTTCATCGTTGTTGTTCTTTTTGTTCTCACCTTGGTCCACATTGGGGCTTATACTTATGGGATGGGACTTGTTTACTGCTTTGAAATAAATATATTCAGGCAGAAATAACTTGCATTATATGGTAGTATTTACATATGGACACTGTTTGGATCTGTGACTAAAAAGTTTTGTTTCAGATATGCTATGGAAACCAACTAGCAAATATTATGCAAATTTAAAAATGTGATGCGTTCAAGTCTGACTCTTAACCAACCCATATTGGTTTTTAGATATGCAGAGAATCAGCTGAATATAGCTAGTTGTTTAAAACTCATGAAGGCAAATTCTACGATACATATGGTTGGAACTTATTTGAAAGGAAAACAACCCTTCATTTAGTTTCAAAACCTTTGAAGGTGTTCTTTTATTTTAACCAGTTTTTTTATGCTTCTTCTAGGGATTTTTATTTTGTTTTCCAGCTAGCAAACCTGAAGATGCATGTAATTTGCTCTCAGAGCACAATTTGCAGGAATGCTTTTCAGTTATGGTGTAAATTTTGTAGATCCTCGAGGAAAGCTTCTTGCTCGTTCCTATGACATGTTAGGTGAAGTTGCACGCTTTCCCTTATTATACATGAGGATTCCTTCTCCTCTGGCAAGTCTTGACTGTAGTTTCAATATTTCTGCAGGTTTATATTCTACGTTTGTATTTCAGAAGCCTGACCCTGATGTTGTCCCTCCCATTATGACTCCCATGTTGCAGGATGGAAATCATGCCCATGAAGAAGTAAGTTCTCTTACTTTGAGAATCATGTTTCAAGCTTTTCAACTATGATCATTTTCATGCTTATGATTCCCCTCCAATTGTTTTTTACCTTGTCAGCGGCATGAATGGATAGGGAGTAGCTGGAGGCAGCAGATACCGGCAGATGAAGAGAAACCCGGGCATGCAGACACGTCTCTTGGTCCTAGCGGTATCCTCGTGGAGCATGAGAAAGGTATCTTGGGCCCTGGCCCCGCTGATTTAAGGTTTCAAGACCCGTTCTAGGCTGGTAGGACTGATTTCGCAATGGCATAAATATGTGATCTGGTTTGGTTACTACCTGACAGTCCAAATGTGCCAATAGGTTTGCATTACATGACATTTCCATATGAAGAATCTTGAATACATGGTTCGCTGTTGGTTTATTTTACTTCATTAGCCTGAGGACTGTCAGGACATTACTAAATAGCCGCAATATGTTAATGCTAGGTTTTAAGTGCAAGAACCCTTAATTTCAGTAAGAGTATAACAATTTATGCTTTTGATCTGAAAATGCTAGTCTATCTGACCCATGAGTCGATTTGGCTGTAAATGAACTATATAAACTTTTGATTAGAGTGGGATCTCAATGCCATGAACTTGCTTGAGTGAGCAATCAAAGCTCATTTCTCTTTAGGAGGTATTGGAGAGAGTCAGGGCCATAATCAACCAATTGCTGTGGCAAAGGTTGGAGAGGAGAGTCGTCAGGAATGAAAAAAGAAATAGATATTGAAGAGGAGAGAAATCTTCATGCGAATGATCTCCAAGAGCAAACTGCTATTAAGGAACAACTTGAATCTCTAGCTACATAGGAGGATATACTCACTTGTGACACATATCAATGCTGCAATGGCTCAAAGAAGGGGACATGTGGCCAATCGCCATTCTAAGATTGCTTATGGACTGGTGAATTAACTGACCAACAAGTAGCTGACGAACTCAAGCGTTTTTTTTTTTTTTTTGCTACTCTTTTCTAGCAGCCGAAGAAGCAAATGGAGGCTTTCTCAATTAATTGGCATGAGCAACCGGATCTATCTATCTGGACCATCAATTCACTGAATAGATGATTAAAAAAGCTATAATGGAGCTTAGTCGTGACAAAGCTCCCGGCCTTGAAGGTATTTTCATTTCTTCTCCTAAACATTTTGGAACACTAATACCTGACATCATGACCCTCCCACCATTTGTTCCATGATGGCAATGTTGACTCACCGGCTCAATCACTCTTACATAGCCTTGATTCCCCAAAAAAGGATGGAGTTTCAACTGTAGAAGACTTCTGGCTGATCTCCCTAATCCATGGCACAGTCGAAATTATCTTTAAATCTTTGGCCTACAGACTTGAGGGTGTTACATCTTAGCTCATCATCAAAATCAGTTTTTTTTCACCATAGATTCATTTTGATTTGTGCCCAGGAAATTATTACCTATTGTAAGGCTATAAGCAATGAAAAAGTGATGCTAAACTTGAGATGAACCGGTCTTTCCTCTCGACTCTGCAAGCAAAGCGAGGTTTCAGTATAACTAGGTGTAATTGGATGCAGTTTTACGCTCATCCGCTAAATTGGCAATCCTTCTGAATGGCTGCCCTAGAAACAGGTTTCTTCACTCGCATGGACCGTGGCAAGGAGACCCTCTGTCTCGTTACCTCTTCATTCTTGTTGCGAACGTAAACCATATCAAAAGGAGCACAAGAAGGTGCTATCACTAGCCTTGGTCATGGAGGAAATGTTAACAAAACTACCTTGCTTCAATTTCAGATGTCAACATATTATTTCGTGAAGCTTCATAGGAGCAGTAACAACCATAAAGTTCTTTTATGCCTTTGAGTGTGTTTCAGGATCGATATCAATTATCCAAAAGCGCACTAGTCTACCTGTTTCGAAAGCCGAACCAAGGTTACCACCTTGCGCATCATACAAATTGATTCTAATTGATACTAATATAGGGGATCAAATTGATTCTCCAAATCTAGGGTTGCAGATGGAAGTGGAAGATAATAATGATACTAATATAGGGGATCAAATTGATTCTCCAAATCTCCATCAACTTGGCAAGAAATTATGCAAATCCACTATGGCTACAGGAGATTAAACTGATTCTCCAAGTTTTCATCAAGTTGGTAAGAAATCATACAAATTCTTTATGATTATGTCTGTTATAGCAACTTTACTCTTCCTTGCTGAACTTGCCACCCCCATCATATTCAAAGATTTTTTCAGAAATAAGTAAACAAGTAAAGAAATTTGATTTCTTCTTAATGGAAATTGCTACAATAGGTGATGCAGGAACATGAGCCCAAACCTGGAACATGCGTGGAGATTGAGTCCCCTCTTTGGGTGAGCATCAAATTACATTGGGTCCATAAAGTTCCAGCACCTAACTACGTTGAGTTTTAGTATTCCAACGCCTAATTCAATTGAGTCCTTAGGCGTTGAGGAGTCTTTGAGTGATTAGGAGTTGTCTAGTTGGTCTATGTGGCGTTTGGAAAAGAGTCCTTGTTGATTTGGACTCTCTTTCATGCGCCATGAAGAGTCCTAGATTATTTAGAGTTTTGTTTATTGAGCCTAAGTGTCGTTTGAAAGAATCCAAGCTGATTTGGACTCTTAGTCCATGTGTCTTTAAAAAGTTCTAGTTATTTGGAAGTCTTAGTTAGTTTAGTGGATTTCGTCAGTTGATTTTGTTAAATGATTTCATCAAATAATTGATTTAATTTAAAAGAGTCCATGTTTAGTTGGAATCCTAAAATTCTAGTTGTAAGAGTCCTTATTTTTCCAATCTCTTACTCTATATAAAGGGGAGGTTGAAGAATAAAATTCAAAGATTAGAGAGTGATTAAAAAAATTTGTGATCTTTTTATGTGAGAGGAGAGATTTCTTTCTTTTCTTGGTGAGACACCAAGAACGGCAGAAAGAAGTTTGGTGAGACTCCAACCTCCTTTCACGCCAACCCTTAAAGAAATTGAATGGAGGTGAGACTCTTCCACCCATCCTCTTTAGTTACCTTACTATGTTATTTTGGTTTAATAACTATGAGTTTTGTGGTTTTTAAACTAGTATTGAATTCCATAGAGAATCCTAAGTTGTATGGATTTTTGCAGTTAAATAATTTTGAATATCTTTTATGTATATGTGGATGCAATAATTTTCATGAAGGAGCATGCCATTATAGAAAATAGTCCATACAAGGGCATGAAGTTGTCAGAGAAGATCAAAACCATAGATACAATATATATGTATCTGTTGCCCAATGTGATAACCCAAGGGGGGGTGAATTGGGTTTTCTAAATTTTTCGATCTTAACTCTTTTTAATGGATATGTGTGAGTGATTTAGTTGGTGACAATTATATATATAAAATTGAGAACACTAACAAGACAATAAAAACACATAAGAAGTATAGTGGTTCGATGCACCCCACGGCACCTATATCCACTCTCTAAGCATCTCCTTGGGAATTCACTATAATCCCTCGGATTACAGTTGGATTGTTTTTCGAGCTCACAATCCAAAAACCTTTACAATTGATTTTCTTGGCTCATCAAAAATCTATGTTGGTTTTTCGGGCTTACCAACAATCTATTCCGTTAGTTTTACGGGCTCACCTACAAACCTTATAACAAGAGTGAAAATATAAGAAACAAAGCTCCTAAAAGAGCATATAAAGCAAATATGAACTAAGAAGAGGAAAAGAAAAATGTTATCTCTTTGAAGGCAATTTTTTTTTCTTCGCTGAGATTGCTTCACTCTTCAAGGGTTGGTGGAGCTCTTGATTTCTCTTTGAGTGTACTCAACCACCTTCTTTTTGGCCTTGGAATGAAGCAAATTAATGAAACACTTGAAGGCTAGGGTTTTCACTTGAATGCTCTTTTTAATTGCAAAAGATTATTTCCACTGATGAATAGTGCTCCTTAAATACTTTTCCAACCTCTAATAGTATCTCTCTAGCTGTTGGAATGGATAAACTAGCCGTTGGAGAATCAAAAAGTACTTTTGCAGAACTAGCCGTTATGCTGTCAGTTGTGCTGGGGTCGACCCAAGCAAATTTGGGGTCGACTCAAATTACTGTTCCACAGACTGGGGTCGACTCATGTATTCCTGGGGTCGGCTCCAGCTATAGTGGGGTCGACTCAAACTTTCTAGGGTCGACCCTCTCAGGATTTTCAGAGAGTTGTCTTTCTGTCATTCTGGGCTGGGGTCGACTCATCTTCTCTTGGGGTCGACTCGAGCTACAGTGGGATCGACTCAAGCTTTCCTGAGGTTGACCCTCTCAGAGATTCCAAAGATCCGATTTTCTGATTCTTTAGGCTGGGGTCGACTCATGCCTTCCTGGGGTTGACTCAAGCTTTAGTGGGGTCGACCCTCTCAATAACTCCAGAGAGTTGCTTTCCTGGCTCTTTTGACTAGGGCCGGCTCATCATGTCTTAGGGTCTCAACCTGGGGTCGACCTAAGGTCTGTGCCATTTTTGCCATCTTGTACCAGAGTGTGCCAAAGAGTGCTAGGGTCGACTCCATTACTTCTGGGGTCGACTCCAACTCAGTGCCAAGTGTTCCAAAGTTATGCCACATCGTGCCAGGTCATGCCAAATGTATCAGGATCGACTCCAAACTACTTGGGGTCGACTCTAATCCTGTTTTTCTGCATTTGAAGATTAGTTTAGCACAATGAAGTAATAAAAAGATATTCCAATGAAATTGATGAAGTATGGCACATTCAAGTTTCACTTCTTAAATTAACAGAATTACAGAAATGCCCCTTATCAAGAGAAACTTCACTCTTAGTTTGATCAAACTGAATATTAGATTTTTGCTCAAGTTCTTTTAGTAGAATTATCCTTGGATGAGTTCTTGAGGATCATATTAAGTATTGTAGATGAGTGTACCATGAGTGTATCAAGTTTGTTAGATGTATCGAAAGTGTATCACTTCTCTCTTACTTGAGTATCTATTTACTTGATTAACTTTATTAATTGCATTGGTATTTTTCTGTGGCCTTCATGGTTTTGTAAACATCAAAATAACATTCGGATTCCACCCATCCTCTTTAGTTACCTTACTACGTTATTTTGGTTTAATAACTATATGAGTTTTGTGGTTTTTAAACTAGTATTAAATTCCATAGAGAATCCTAAGTTGTATGGATTTTTGCAGTTAAATAATTTTGAATATCTTTTATGTATCTGTGGATGCAATAATTTTCATGAAGGAGCATGCCATTATAGAAAATAGTCCATACAAGGGCATGAAGTTGCCAGAGAAATTAAAACCATAGATACAACATATATGTATCTATATATGTGTACGTACATATATACATGCATACTATTGCACTAAAGTTCAAATAGCAATGTTTTGATCGTCATAGTTAGTGTGAATATTGTTTTGTCCACTCATCTATAGTCATGGTCAAAATTGTTGTACAAGTGAAAATTGTAATAACATTCTAACCATCGCTATATAAAAATAATAATAGCAATTTCTGATTTTCACTACTAGCCATGAATTTTATTTAGCTACATTTTATCAAAAATTTATAGTGATGGTTTTAGTTATTTCTATAAGCTACACTTATAACAATAGGTGTAAATGTCGCAATGTAATGAAAGTAGTAGCAGTTTGCAAGTCACTAAAAAATGAATTTCATGTACCAACAATTTTTAGGTCATCTATAATGATGGTTAAAATGTTGTGACAAACTGAATTTATAGTGATGATTGTAATTGTCATAGTAGCAATACTAACAATTGTCTAACCATCTCTAAAGAAATTGTCCATTATCGCCACACTTTAATTAGAATGTATACTAACAGTTATGACCGTTGCAATAAGTTATACCAATAGTTACAAACTATCTAAATAGGATAGCTCAAGATCACCGCCATAGAGGTGTTTATACCAATAGTCACCTAAGTCACAGTAATAGCTTTTAGCAATGCCACTTGTCGCCATGGTTCATAGACTGCTAGTATATATTTTGCTAATAGTTTTCTATTTTTAACCCATGGTTTTGACTACTATTATAGATCTTTTTTGTTGTAGTACCATCCTACTTTGGCCTGCCTAGCTTGAGGCCGAGCTATGAGTCCCTAAATGGAAGAAGGTCGTGCTTAGCAAACCAAGGAAAACTACACCAGTGGACCCTCATAGCAAGCATAGACCAACTAATAGCCTGAGTGGAAAAGCACCCTCTAACCCTCTAGTGATATGGGGGGATAGTAAGCAGTCAAATAGAAAGGTCTTCACCCAATGTTGATGACTCGGCCAATTTTGCCGCTGAATCTCACCAAAAACTTCTCCAACTCCAAGAGCAACCAGTAGAGCCTTTCAAAGATCGAATACATTCACCCAACTAGCCAGCACAAGTCCAGTCGCCACAATAGTTGCGTCTAGAGCCTCAATCACCTCAACAAGGTGTGCAAGTTGTAGTTGAAGTTGGTCTAGCCGATATCACAGAACTCTTGCCAGTTTCTACTCCTCATGTGGACCCTATTCTAAAGTCGACATCCAAATTTTCATTCTCCAGCTTCTTGACCACTAGCCAAGAGATTAAAGTAATTGATAATTGATTTGTCTCCCCACTTTTACTTGCAATATTAATCTAATGGTTAATTTCTACCCACAGATCAACAATTACCATGGTCACTTTGTCTTTAGCTTGCTGGCCTATAAGATGAAAGATAGGCTGGTAGAGCATTCGGTCAAGCCATCCTCAATCAACATTCCTATCCCACTAGTCCTCCAACCAAAGTCTTGAAGGCTGGGAGGGCAATCCAAAATGTCATTGATCTTGATCTCGACGACCTAGCTATCCTCAAAGAATGATCGAGATCCAGCGCACCATTGACACCTTATTGCTTGCCGCTGACCTCCTACTTGGTGAAGCAGAAAACTTGATTGACTTAAGGGACAAGCTTTCTTACTTCGCCCGAGCTTCATTGACCAAGAAAGTTGAGAAAGAGACCTCACAAAAGGAGGAGCTAGAGTTCAAAGTAGACATTCTTGAAATAAGCTCAAACCAACTAGGAACGCCTACTCCAAGATAAGATTTAGTAAATTGGGTGCTTGTTACTTCTCTAAAAGCCCAACTAACCGAAGCTGATGATAAGTTGAAGGATCTAAAGGCGACTCGAGCCAATCAAGAGAGGAACATTGAGAAGTTCAAGGCTCTGAGGAAGCATAGGTTTGACTCCACAACTAAATTTTTCGGCTTCTAGAACTTCTTTATAGAAGAGACGAGGCTAACAAGAAGGCCGAGCAACTAAAACCTGAATGGGAGTAGATCAAGAACATAGCAAGAAATTGATGAGAGCACAAAAGTGCAATCGTCATACCATCTTAATTAGTATTATAGCTAATCATTAATGATAAAATTAACTAATTAACGTTGTATTTGTGTTTGAGTGCAAGTAATCCAAGAGACCCAATAACATTGGGTTTGAGCCCATCAGCCAGCATCCGCAGATTCAAAACGCTCCCAGCCATGAGGTGTCTTTCGTGATCTTCCCAGCATGCCAGCCGCGTAACAGTCCGCCTCCTCACAGCTGCCTTTCTGGATTTCACGCGGGTGAAGATCCCCAGCATCAAGCCACCCATCTCAGCCTCCCATCTCATCTTCTTCCGTCCGCACGTCAACCTCCCGGAATCCCAGCGGCCATCATCCGGATCCACGCTCCCAACATCCAACTTCTTCCTCCAAGCGATCCCGTGGCCAGCTCCATTGATCCGGCCGTCTGCAATCAATCCGGCACCCCAGCAATCATGCATCCCCCTTCTAGATTCGAGATGTCCCCAGCCGGTCCGTGCGTTCCTCCCATCGACCACGGGAGACCCCAGCTCCATTCCATGATCAACGTTCCCAGCTTCCTTCCAAATTAGTCGATCCAGCCAAGCTCTTCCGCATCCGAGCTCCACGGATCATCGCCTCCTCCCAGCAAAGATTCTGCAACGCCCTTCATCCGAATCCCAGCCTCCCCGCATCATCCTCTTCCGCATCACGCCAAGGATCACGCGGCCAGTCGGGATGCCTCTTCTCCCGTCCGCGTTCATCATCCACGGATCCACCTACCGGAATCCCAGCGACCGCGTTCTTCACGCGGTGAAAATCCCAGCTGTCCGCCCAAGCTCCGCAATCACCATGCTTTCCAGTGTCTTCAACATGTCTCCAAGGGGCTATAAGAAGAGGGGAGGAGGAGCGGAGGGTGTGCGGGGTGGAGGCCAAGAAACAAAGAGGAGGGGGGCTTTGGGGTTCAAAGGAAAAAAGAGAGGGAGGAGCTCTTGGCTGGGAAAGAGGAGGAGTTCGTGCTCTATTTTCAAACAGAGCACGTTGTTTGTTTTTCTTTTTCTGTTTATTTTTAGTTTTATTTTAATTAAGAGCAATGTGTTGTTTTGAGTTTGAGTTTTAATTAAGAGCAGTGTGTTTTGTTTTAAGTTGTAACTTTAGAGAGTTTTATTTTGGTGGAGAGTTTTACTTTTAAGATTTTATTTATGCTGTAATTTTAATTTCTTTTAGGCAATACATTAAATCTTCTTTTATGCAATTTATGTTCGCTTCAATCTTCTCAGTTTCATCCATTTTAATTTATGCCAAAGCTCTTCTTTGATTAATTAAAAATATAAATGCTCTTCGAATCTAAATACCTGCTTTTTGTTAATTTCAAATAAAAAAAAACATTCTCTGGTAAACCAGAGAATCATTCAACATCCTCGACGTAATGTTTTTCTTCTATTATTCAAAAAATTGATTTTGAATCCGAGTGAACGTTTTAATTTTTATGCAACTCCAATCGCCTCCCTGTGGATTGACCTCTTACGACCACTATTCTTCGAGTAGAAAAGGTAAGAGTAAAATTAATTTAAACTTTGTTTGTCGGTTCTAACAATGATCTGTTTAGCGTATTTTTAGATAAACAGGAATTGCGACAATAGGAATCCAACAACTCCTGCATCTTGTAAACTCTGGCTTTCATATTAGATCGATGTGTCGACCTTCTGACTGAAAACAATATATGTATGATAAATGAATCTCTTTTCTAATGGCTTATTGCCATTATTGTGTACTTTATTTGTAATCCAGCTTCTAGACTAAACTTGAAACTCCACAATCTAGTCCTTTCATGGATATTTGTGTACTATAAGAATTCATTTCATCCATAGTCAACATGAGAATTCTCAATAGACTGAAAGATCAAGTCCAAACTGAACAAAATGCTTTCCAAAAGATGCCATCGCAATGTTGTCCCCTAGTATACGAGGGTAAAGTGCACGATAGCTTGATAGAGAATAGGGAAAGCCATTAATGTGGTTACCACCTAGCCTTGGTAATGGAGGTAGACTATATTGAAGAGTGATGTTGCTTGGCTATGCAGCCCAAGAGGGGGGTGAATTGGGCTTCTCAAAAATTTTAAGTGAAATGCAGCAAAATAAAAAACTTGATAAATGTGTGTAAGTTGCAATGAATAATTAACAAAAATAAATATGTAAGAGATCAAAGCACACAAGTCAGGCACCCCAAATACAACAAATTTACAGTGGTTCGACGCCAACTCTGCACCTACGTCCACTTTTCAAGACATCATTCTTGAAAATTTCTACTAATTTTTTTTTATGATTACAGTCCGATTGTTTTAGCCAGGCTCATTATCAACCTAATTAATTTTTATTGAAAATCAACTAAAACCACATCGAAGTCTTTTTCTAGGCTCAAAACAATCCAATTCAATATTTGGATGGACATTTTCTCCAAATTTCAAAATCTAAAACTTGTCATAATAATGTATGAAGGAAATACAAGAAATAGAATTACAGCTCCTCAAAGTAATATATACGCAAAATAAATTGAGCCTTGAATCAGTTGGCCATTTTAAGCCTAAGATTCCCCTGAGAATGGATCTCTCATTTGGGCAAAAAGGCTGTCGTGCTCCAGTTGAACGGGTAAAGGTTCTACGGTGAAGAGCCCGGTCAAGGCGACCTTATTAAAGAGAACATTCGGGACATCAAAGCCGATGCGATATAGCATCTGCCCTCTTCCACTTTTGCAATCCGGAGTTCTTTGAACCGGAAGCGAGGAGGTGCACAGCTGGCTCTTATGTCTAGTTTCGAAGCCAATACACATACACAGTCCTGCCCAATACAATATCAACCCGAAAGCCTTCGATTGGCCTTGATTAGACTTGAATACACTTCCCCCAGTCTCACAATAGTAGAGGATGTGATCTTTTTAGCTCTTAATGAATGCACTTGAGTATTTTTCTTTTTGACGCTCTTGTCTTTTCTTTGGCTATTCAATTACTTCTCATCCATTCTCAGGCAGTTATACCACTAAGGAATGGTTGGAAGATACGTTTACTTGTTAGATAGGTTGAAAGAGCTGTTGTAAGACAAAAACTACCATTCTGGTTTATAGAAAAACTAGGCGTTACTGTTGCCAGACATAGACGGGTCGATTTGACATTTTCATGGGTTGACTAAAGATCTTCAGAAGTTGACTCGTGATCTTCAAGGGTCGACTTGAACTAGCTGTTGTTTTTGCTATGCTTTGTCTTTCTTCTATTACCATTGTGGGGTCAACTATTTTGGTTTAGGGGTTGACTTGTCCATTGATAGGAGTTGACTTATTATCTTTATAGGTAGACTCTCCAACAGACTGAATTTTACTGCACTTTGTTATTTATTTGTGTCATTCAGGGTCGACTTGTTTGTTTCTGTGGTCGACTCTTGTCTAACTAGAGTCGGCTCGTGATTTTCATAAATCGACTCATCACGAACCGACTCAGCAGTGTAATAAATTTTATAGCTCTCTATCTTTTGTCTCTAGCCATTTAGGGGTCGACTCTTGTCTGACTGGAGTTGGCTCATAGTCTTCATGGGTCGACTCGTCAATATGATGAGTTTTACAGCTTTCAGCCTATCTTCTAAGACTGTTCTCAGATCAACTCATGATCTGCAGGAGTCGCCTTGAAAGGCGTATTAGTCTGTATTAGTGTACCGAGGCCGACTAATTGTAATCTAGAGGTCGACTCTTGAAATAACCCAAGTCAGAATTTGTTGTATTTGCATGTGAACATTCAAGGGTCATTTCAAAACATTTTTGGAGTCGAATCTCTCTATATATAGAGCTTTGGATAATTAATCTTCATTTCTCCAGATTGAGAGTTACTAAAAGATTTCTTCTTGGCTTTCTGCAAACATTCAAGCATACTCCAACAAATTGATTCGTGAACTTTTTACTCAAATATTTTGCATCATCAAAATTAAATCTTTTAGATCAACAAGTGATAAGATTACCATCCACCATTCATCGTCAGCAGTGAACAACCTATTTTAGTAGTAGAGACTTGTATTGGCATGGTTCCACCAATATTTCTCTTAGCAACTATCTATAAATCAAGATGGTCAAAGCCTACCTTAGAAATTATAGGCCTGAATTGACCGAGCCTATGGTGACTACTTGTTTGGTCTGATATGATCCTTCATTCATTTGTAGGGTATCTTCCTAATCACCTCAGTTTATAAATTCTGACGACTTTCTAAGGTGGTCTTCGGCCTTGTCCTTTTTGTAAGCTGTAAATCGAATGTCGAGCTTCTTGAGGATCATAACATTCTCATATGGTAAAAATTGATAGGCTGATTTACTCATCGCATGGGTATGATCGGTTGCATTTACCAGAGTTTACACTAGAGTATGTTGTGAAGTGTAATATTGGCCCTCGATAATAGAAACAAGCCTTTCAACCTATTCTTCCATCAAAACTATGGATGTCTTGCATTGCTCCACAAGTGGCCTTAACATAGTAGCCACTTGACTGGTAATTGCATTCAATAGGTCCTACTAGCTTTTGTCCACATAAAACATGAATTGAAGCCAGGCTTAGTTAGCAGTTGAATCAATTCCACTTGAGGAATACAGTTTTTGAAGCCAGGCTCTCAAGGAGGAGTAAATCCTGTCTGATCTCGAAGACCTTCAATTTCCAATACGGTCGAATGAGCTTCTCTAGATGACCCAGCCTGCGAAGTCTCTGATTCTTTGGCAATGGTGAAATGGACTTCCTAGTAGTCCTAACGATCGAATCTTATTTCTCTTTTATGACAGCTTCTTGATAGCTACCTGTACAATTCTACCAAGCATACTAGAAAAGATGTATTGATGTCAGATTCCATGCAGGGTGGAATGGCATGTGTGTCCCTAACCGGATCATGCAAGTGTGCGGGAATGTCAAGAATCAAAAAAAAAAAAGATAAAAAGGTCGATACCGTGGGCCTTGATTGCTTGAGCTTCAAGGACTTTCACTATCAAGGCACCACCTACTTAGAAGAGGAGGAGGTGATTGTAGCTGGGGCTACAGGTCTATTCTAAAAATTATGGATAAACTAGGGTAAAGCAAGGTAAATAAAGGTACATGCAGAGACAGAGAAAAACAAATAATAGGTGTTCATTAGTCAAAAGTTCTTTTAGAGTTATATTTCACTACTTTTACATCACATCATAAATGGTCTTGTAACCACTCTCTACGTTCTAGCAACTATCACAGCCCATAACATACCACGATTCCTTCTGCTAGGCCGATGAGGAAGATCTTCCAGGACTCACTGTATTTGATTGACTTCAAGCTCAAGCTTATCCGCTCGGTTTATCTTCAAAATCTATTTGACCTATCTAGTCGATGCTTTCCTTTATCAATCTATTAGGCTTCATGTGGTTCCCGTGTTGAGCCATCCCTCAACTTAATCTATTTCCTTCGATGGAATTTGGGGGTATCAAGGCTTCAGCCTTTGAGTTACCATCTCATTCCATCAATTTGGAACATTTCGTTCAAGACGTGTTCATCATTGTTTTGTCCTAGTGGTGCTATATGGCTAAGTATTCATTTATTCTTTGAAGGTCATCATTCGTTAGGATATGGTATAAACACTTCTTATTTCCATTTTTTTCTAGAAATAATGAAAGTAGCTTTTAAAAATTAAAAAATAAAAATAATAATACAAACATTTTTTTCTTGTCTTGGTTTCTGTAATTTTATTTTTAAAGATAGAAACCAAGAATCAAAGCAATGTCAAACAAATCTTTAATTTAGTTTAAATCATGACAGTTTGGTTAGATGTCTAGTCTAAAGGAGTTCTCCATCAGGGATTGGCTGCCTTATATTTCCTATTATGCTTTTTCTTATTCTTGTAAGACCAACAGTCATGAATATACAAATATACAGTACCCTAAAAGCCATCAAGACAAAGTGATCGATTTAATAGCATTCAAAGATCCCAATCCTCCCGTAGTGATCAAATATCCCTTCTTATATTTTCTCTACTTTCTATTTTATTTTTCCTAAAATTCCTTGCATTCTTATCATGTATAGAAAAATGGATATAAAAATGCTATACCTACAAGCAAGGTCTGCTCCCCAAATGTTTGGTAGGGCCTTTAAAAGGAGGAACCCGATCCGCTATGCCCAATTCTCTTAGCCCCCCCCATCTTGCACAGCAAACAGCTCAGGTGATGGAAGTAGGAGCGTGCATAAAACTGACCAAACTACGAACTGAATTGGAATAGGTCTCTTTGCTCGGTTTATATCGATGTTTTTACAATTCAGTTTGGTGTTGGTTTAAAAAAGCCTTAAATCAAAAATATTTAATTAGATTTCGAATGGAATTTTCAGAAAACCGATACAAACCGACTCAATCTATCCCAATATGTATATATAAATACATGTTCATACCAACCCAACCCAGATATATGCATGTATGAACATATTTTAATTTTTTAAATTTTCTTTAATTCTCTCCTATATATAAAATATAATTTTTATATTTAGACTTAGCTTTAGCCAATTTAACCTTGTCCATTGAACATCAATCCCATATGACAATAAAGTTTTATGTTTCTAACTTCGTCTGCCCATTTAGCCCAACCCATTAAATATTAACCAAATAAACTGAACCAAATTTCTCAAATCAATTTTAAATGGCCTTCGCACATAATCAGTTTGATTTTAGTTTTTGAAAACTGATTTAAATCGGCCCACCTTCAAGTTTCTCTCCAAACTAATACTGCTACTGGGAGACTATTGGCTGAAAATACTGCTACTCAACCCAATGCGAGTCTGGTGAAGCATTAGGTGATGATAATTCACGAAGCTGCAAAAAGGTTTTCTCGGTTATCATTGCAAATTGTTTGCAATGGTTTATTTATTTACTTTCTTTTAATCCACTGGAAGCATTTATATCATCCCACAGCCTGATAATTAGGTTTCTGCAAAAAGAAGCATTTATCCTAAAGATCGGTAGTTAGGTTTCTACAGAAAGAAGGCGCCATCATATTACCTGTGTAGCCGCCATTCACAAGGGAGTTGATGCTCAGGTCCAAAAATCCCATGTGGCCTCCTGAAAGTCAACTTTTTGCACCCTCCTGGTACACTGCTATCAGTTGTGTAACTTACAAGCAATAGTCCATAGCCAGCTAACAATTTTATCCAAACAGTAAGCACTACAGGAACATCTGGCATTGCCGACACTTGCTTCTACCTCAGTATAGGTGCATAATATATATATGTTGATAGGCTGTTGCTGGAATCTAAAGCATCAGTTTTCTGCACCTCGAAGTGCATATTTAGGAAGAAACCATACCAAAAATCAAAAATCTAATCTTCAAGTTCTATGATCTTCACCACCGAAGCATCCCCCACTTTCTGGCACACTACTACACGATCGTGTGACTTTATTATGCCAGATGCCTTGCCATGATCAAGAGCAACCTTAAGAACAGACTCATTGTTGGCACTAGTGGACTCAGCCTGCAGAAGAAACATGTCAAGAAAGAGCCGCAGGTAAGAAAGTAATGGAGACAATGGAGCGAGAATACTCCCAGCCACTTTGGTTTTCAACAAAACCATAGAGTGCAATATCTAAAAGATAATTTAAGTTATTCAAACAAAATTTGCAAACCAGTGTCCACCATTGAATGTACAAAATGGAAAGAAAGCTAAAGTAGACTGTTCCTGGAATACACGGTCCTGCTATTTCATCAGTTTTATCCTCAGTGAGTTTGTGGCACCTACACTACATTGGGATCCTTGCAGCTTTTTTTAGGGGATATCATCATTGGAGGTTCTTCCAACTATTATAACAAAATCTAAAATGATACACTTAAGACTTAAAGTGACATCATCTATATCTGTACTCTAGTTTCTGACAGAGGATGCTAGATGTGAAAAACAAACCTAGAAGTGGCATTTTTCAGTCAATCGATAATGATCTCATAAACTTCTAGTTTGATATCTGGCTTCATGAGGGTCCTATTGCTGAAGTTTCTAGACATAAATCCTCAGGCTTTGGTTATAGACTTCCTATTGCTGGATGGAACATTGAATTTCTCATATTTTTCCATGGTAGATCAACCCTTGGTAAGATGGAGCTAATATATCAAAAAGGCTTTGCCTAAATGATGAAAAAGGTTATTACTGTTTGGATTTCTAATGGATCTCTTTTAATTCCGCTTATTTGTGGAAGAGCTGAAGACCATAAACAGGTATCTTGACTTATGGAATAGAAGTAAAAAATTCCTCCCAAAATATCTCTTTATGGGAAATTGCTATCTAGGATACTTACTCTGGATCAAAACTGAACAAAAAGGTCTTAACATGGCTTCTAGATGTTATTGTTATGTATAGTGGCCAGAAGGGATATTAGATCATCTTTTCAGCCAAATAAAAATTTCTTCAAATGTCTATAGCTTTTTCAACCAGATATTTAATTGGCGAATCACCTTATGATTATTTTCATAGAAAAATGAATTCTTGGCAGTTTAAGATCTCCAAAATGGTTTCATCCAAATAATAACTCTGCCCATCATTTGATGGGAAATTTAGAAATGTCATAGTTCGTCCTCATTAAAGGTAAATATTGTAGCCATCAGCAGATTTCTAATCAAATTCTCTCATACATGAAACATATCTAGAAGATTGTTCAGATATTTAGCTTGCTAGAAAAAATATAGTTCCTTGAGATGTGTTTGAATCAGTGAACTTTTAATTCAGTTCAAAATTTCAAATCCAATTTCTGGAAGAAACCTCCCTACTCCCTACCGTTTCGCAAAACTAAACTCGAATGGAGAAATCAATGGTAATATAGTTTCTAGTGGAGTTAGAGGTCTTTTGTTGGATGACAATGGAAGTATTTTATTGACATATTATTCAATAAATCGGCATGTCTCAAACATAGTCAAAATGAAAGCTCTACTTGATTTAGTCAAGCATCATGCAGCAAAAACAATTACTAACAGCCTCTAAGAAATTGATTCCTAAATTTTAGATGAGACTATATCTGCTCATTCGAAGCATTTTTGGAGCATTTCATACGACTTGATGCAGCATAGGAATTTATGTGCTGATTTAAAGATCCTGATGTTTGATGCATCTAGGAAAGGAAGTACAGCAGCATATTTCTCACAAATTAAACCTGATACTACCCACAAGATGGAGTCTGGTTCTCTAGAATAGATCTTTCTTAGCTGCTGAAAGCTATCCTTAAGGTGGTCAGACTGAAATGCACTAATTTTAGATGTACAAAATGCTTTGTCTAGGTGTTAGCCATCCTCTTTAATTCATTCAGAAGCTCTTCAAATTTTCTTTTGATTCTTCCTGAGCTTGCTTTTTCTTCAGTTTATTTAGATAGCCACGAAGTGTGCCAAACTCCCAACTGCTTTTTTGGGGGTAACATAGAGGTCTTACAAGACTAGCAAAATGTGAAGGGGCATATGCTGCGAAAATTAATAGATTTTTTATCATACAGCAAGAGCATCATAAAATAGACATGTTAGCCATAATATATGGAGATTGAAGAGGAAAAGATACACTTACAGGATGACGAGGATCGGCGAGCATGGGAAAGAGGCCTCTAACAATAAGTGATTGCCTAGCCTGACATTTCATCAAAATAATAGTACATACAGATCTCATCAATGCATAACTTAAAAAGGGTAAAGGAAAATTGAAACTTGAAATGCAAAATAAGAAGGATAAAATAATAGTGGTCTCATGAGATTCTGATACTGTATGCGCCACAATAACTATATACAGTAGACATATTCACATGAAAGCAAAAAGACAGCATCCTACTCAAATTCCTGGCAGAAATGGAACATCTGGGAAAAAAAACAAAAGCAGACAATGCATGATATACAGTAACCATAAATAAGTGGAAATAGTCCACATACTTCAAAAGCACCAGTGAAACTCCACCGAAGTTGGTTTGTCTTGAGCTGGGGGATGACAACAGATAATACAGGCATTGTGGGTCGATATTTTGCAATTAATCTACATGGCATTTAAACACACTTTGAGATTTCATTTATGTAAAATTGAGACATTATACACCACCCAATGGTGGACTACCAGAAAAGCAGATTCAAATATCATGATCTAATCATAGTGGTACCTTGCAGCCCTTCCAGATGAAGTAAAGACAATTATGACAGAAGCCCTGACTTTAATAGCAGCACGCACCTAGAAAAGATCAAGATAGCTAGCTCAAGCAAATATTTAAGAATACAATCATATCCTCATGATCTACATTTTCTGCAAAAAAGTATAGAAGAAGAGAAGAAAAGTATGCTAATTTAAACAAGTGTCAACTAAACAGGAAACAAGGAATAGGAAGAAAGACATACAGCAGACGAAGCAATAGACTCCAAGTGTGTCATCGGTTGTCCAACATACTTTACCGTATGCTTAAAGTACACATCTTGGTTGAAAACCTTCTCCGCCTACAAAGGTAGAGTTCGAAACAAGTGAGAAGCAAACAACTGAAGCACAAAACCAGCAAATAATCCTCACAAACTGGTACAACCACTAGTGATTAAGTGGAAAATCTATTAATGGAAGTATTCAAATTCAAAATAACAAACAATCCTAGTTATCCTTGCACACTAGCTGTGCTAGACTATGAAGATGGCCAGTCTGAGACATGGAGCAGCTCCAATCCTGGTGGAGAAAATGAACTTATGCTTTCCGTGATGCTGTAAGTGCACCCTTGAGAACTGCTTCCAACATGCATCTCAGAAATATCTTTTGGAATGCATCTTGAAGCTATCGTAAGCACATCTCGAGGCTACACCTGCAATATCTCTGGAAAGCGGGAATGTAGATTTCACTGACCAATCGAGCAAGCAGCTGTCATAAAGCCAAATCTTGCACCAGAATTTTTGCATGATTTTGAGCCTTTTGCGGCACTGGACGCCCTGTCCAGTCAGCCTATTCCCAATCCACCCACTAAGGGACTGTAACACAAAAGCAATGCAAAGCCAAACATGCCAGAACATGAAGAGAATCATTCTAACCTTTTTATCGAAATTCCCAAGCAATAAAGAAACAAAGGCACAAGAGACCTGCCCCAAAGTCTCTCACACTCTCAGTCTTGGAGCAACACACTCACATGGATTGCTCAAAGAGCCGGCAAGCAGGGTTATTTATAGACATGCGGTGGACAACTCTCCCAACCTTTGGGAACTTCCAAGAACTGCTGCAAACTACCCAGTCTGAGTTTTCGATAGGAGCAACCGCATGCAACTGCAGTAGGATGGTTTGGACAACCACAAGAAATCGTCTAAAAGGTCAGTTTGTCTGCCTGTGCTTGGGTGTCACATGCCTAGATGCTAGCACACCTGCGGGCCCACTAGCCCATACACACCCGCTAACCAGCGCGCTTCTGGCCCTTATGCCCCTACGGCCATGCGACTTGTGCACCTGCACACACCTATGGCCTATGGCCTGCGCACCCACATGCCACATCTTGGCCTGCAGTGCGCCTGTCTGAGCCTAGCATGCACGCCCACTCACCCCTACAGACGTCTGCTCGCACCTATGCATCCATGCTTGCGTGCACCTTGGCCCAAGCCACACTTGTCTGCATCTGGTCGAGCCATCCAAGCATTAGACCAAAATGATGGTGCCTTGCAGCATGACTCCAAGCCAACATATGTAAGCGGCTAGTTGGGGCCTAATAAACTTCCCCCACCCGAAGAGCCCGACATCCTAGGCAGGAGGTGTGATAGGTTTGCTTGGATCTACTCTCCCAATTGCCACAGAGTCTTCTTCTCCTAGCTAGCCTTGCTTTCTGGTCCACCCTTCCAATGAACCAGATATTTGATCCCTCTATTCTTCTTTCTTTGCCCTAAGATCCATTATCCAATATCTTCTCCACCTCCTTTTCAAACTGCTCCCTCACAGTAGGTGGGGCACACTGCACTTGCATACATGAAGGATCTGTTGTATCTCATGATATGGCTTCAAGAAACTAACAAGGAATGTTGGGTGCACCTTCAGCCTCTCCAGCAATTGCAGCTGATATGCAACATTCCTAACCCTTTTCACCACTTCAAAGGAACCATCATATGTGGAAATCAGGCCTCGGTGAACCATTTTGCTGCTGATTTTCTTCTAGATTTGTGCGGTCAACTTCCGCATAAATTTGTCCCCCATATTGAACACTAAGGATCTGTGTCCTTCGTTCGCGTACTTCATCATCTTTGCTGCTTTATGAAGGTTGTCTTGCACATCCTCAAGCATTTCTTGTTTGAAAAAAAAAACAGATTCCTCTAAATTATCCTGGAGCCTAATGTCATAATGCTTCCAAATAATCTTAAAACTTGAGAAATCTATATTTAAAATGTAAAAATTGTTTCCTGAAATCCCAAGAACTTGCAACCAAAAAATCCAAAGAACTGAAGCAATGAAAAGCACTAGCATAAACAGCCCTTTCAATACAATAAATTTAGCCCAGTAAGTAAATTCCGTTCCATACTCTAAAATTTATTCTAATTTCTAATCAGTTTTGACCAAAGCGAACTATTTCAGTTTTGGTTTCCAAGTTTTAGGTGAAGCATTGAACATGGTAAAACAAGGAAGAGGATTACCTCTGAACAGATTTTCCCCACAATTGAAATAGTTTCAACAGGGTATAACCCCCGAAGAGTTTCGGCACCCAGGAGAATAGCATCACTTCCTGAAAACAATCAAGAGTGTGAAGATCAAAAACTTAAAAGCACTACATGTAACAGCATCTTCAATCACCAAGCATAGATACACGCAGAGAAACTACAAAAATATAGAACCCATTTAAGTTGAATCTTATAAATGGAAACTACTCCAGAAAATAACATCGGAAAGTACCATCAAGAACTGCATTAGCTACATCAGTTGCCTCTGCACGAGTCGGCCTTAGGTTGTCAGTCATACTGTCTACCACACGTGTAACAACTGCTGGCTTCCCAGCCATGTTACACTTATATGCAGCAGCCTTTTGAAATAAGAAAACCTATAAGCACCACTAGAGGATTAGATTACAAACCGAATGGATTAATAAAAATAAATTGGTAGAATATATGACATAAAGGACAAGTGACATATCCCCAAGTAAAAGGACTACCTGACATATCCCCATGTAAAAAGACCACCTTAATTGAATTGAAAAATCTTATACTATTTCCATTCTGCATATAAACTTTTTCTTATTATCATATTATGGTGATGGACATAATTGCTACTATAGTTTCATCAGACAGATATTTATGTACACGTGCATGTCTTTTACATATCTATAAGCAATGATACATGCGTATGACTGATAAGCAATTGGTGGTAATTCCCACATGTGCGCCCAAAAGACAACATTGGTACTTTTTGAACAGTGAACACCAAAAGCTTGACAGCATTATTTAGGGTCAAAATGATACAAGATAACCCAATGATTCATCCTGATATCTAGTTAATTGCTATATTAGGTTTAGGTACTATCTGAAGGTTTAGGTACAAATATTTACTAAATCAGGTTTAATGTCCTACATAAAGCACTTGACTTACTTTCAGGTGAAGTTAGTATTTGGCGAGACACAAAGCTGATAACTATGATGAATGAGTGCAATGAAAAGTTATAAGCTACTTTGCCAAATATATCCTAAATGGGAAGCCCTTATTGGGTTCAATCCTCATTTTTTTAATGGATTCAGGTAGAGTCCTGCATGAATCAGACTCAAATCTGAACGCTTCCAACCATGCCACATTTATTTCCATATACAGATATTCAAAAAATGTAAACTCTGTTTAACTCTATCAACTCTACTATTTAATATTACTTTAACAAAAGCATCATTGATAACCTTTTTTCCACCAACTTAGACTAGCCATACAATTGATTTACTTATGCATTACGTATGTCATTCGCCATTGTTTTCTCAAGTCAAAAACAAGCAGGAACGAATACCACCAAAAAGGTTAAATAAATAGGCTTCACAAGTACAATATCTATAAACACCAATCATGCTAAGTATGTTCCCTCACCTTTTCAGGTGGGAGATCAAGTCCCAAATTTCCACGTGAAATAATTATGCCATCTGCTTCTCGTAGAATCTCATCAAAATGGGTTAAGCCCTGTAAGATAGTGGAGCAAATGAGGTGCATGACTTGAAAATCTGTACTGAGTGAAGAGACAAAAGAACAGGACTTAGTTATTCAAGCAATAAATTTTCTGCAACTTGCCTCTGCGTTTTCAATTTTTGCGAAAATCAGAGTCTGACGAAGATCAGCCAGCTTTGAGAGGAACTCACGTGCCTACATTTCAGAATTAAATCCGTTGTCTCTAGAACTTTCACTTAATAACAGAGCAAATTCCATAGAATAGAACCAAACCAACTAAATTATAAGAATAGAAAAAGAAACTAGCACAACACACCTTAAAGAACAAAAAGGATAAGAAAGACAAAACACATCAAAACCAACATGGATTGGCCTTACATGTCGAACATCCTCTGCATGCCTTGTGTAAGATAATGAAAGGAAGTCAATATTGTTTCGAACACCCCATTTACTGATAACCTGAAATAGGAATATGTCAAATGGAATAACAAGCATGTATCAATTGTTTGAGACAAACCAACACGGACACAGACACATAAAAAAACACTAGGGAAGTCCATTTTGCAGCAAATATAGCCAATTTGTCATGATATCATTTTGCTTATTGGTAGCAGCTCAGCAAGCTCAGGACAACCAAAAGAACAGAATAAACATAACTCAGGTAAGAAAAGCAACAATTTTCAAGCAATTCTGAAAATAAATGATCCTACTTTTTGCATGGCTATGATAAGTTGTGGCTGATAAAGCAGGAACATAACATGAATTCAGACATGGTGAACCGACAATGATTCTAGAGTAAGACCATTATGATGCATTTTGACTCAAAATGCACAACTAAGTTAACTAAAATATCAAAGAAAACAGAAATTTCATCTATATTAACAAAAAAGAGACGTAAGTCAATTTCTGCCATGATTTGACCCGAACATTCAACTAGTTTCGATCATGGCTGCATGAAAAATTATATAATTATAGAAAATCAAAAAAGCAAGTAATACAACTAAAAAAAAAAATACTAGTTAAATAAGCATAGGAGCCACCATTTTGGAGTAAAATACATCCATTCAATTCTAGGTTTGTGTTGTGAGTCATATCAAGGAATGCTGAACCGGCTGGCCCATTCCAAACCAGTATCGGCGCCGACCAATCCAGTTCAACGTTAAAAAATGGTTCTAGCCCCATAGCGGTACTGGGCCGGAACCGGCTGGTACTAGATGCGTACCGAACGAAACCGAACGGTTCCGTCCAGTATAGCTAGGAATCAGTGCGAACCGGTCAGTTTGCGCCGGTTCGCCACAGCGCGCCGTGCGTGCTGTGGGCAGCAAGCGTGCCTGCGCACGTTGTGTTATATAGACTAGTTCGGTACTAATCTGAACCGGTCCTGAATCGGTCTAGTACACCTACCGGTACCGGTTCAGTATACCTTGTTGAGTCATATACCTTGAAGAAGCACAAAAGTTCATTATTACATAAGAAACAAAATAAATAGAAAATGGAAATAATAAAGCTATATACAGAAAAAAAAAAAAACCCTAAAAAGCAGTTTAGACATCACCAAATGAGTGTACTCATGTCAACACAACATATATTATCCTCACCAAACAGACATTCCTAGCAAGAAGCTACCGCCCAGAATTATGAGCTAGACGGACTAAGGATAACTAACTAATAACCTCTTTACCTTGCTACAATGAGGGCTTTCCTCATAATTCACCAAGCTACTTTCAAGCACACTCGGGCCAAGGACTCCAATTGACAGATGTCACTATCCCCAAAATTCACTAGGATTGTTCTAGAATATACCAAAGAATGTGCGAATTCCACCATGCAAAATTATTTTAAGAGCAAACACAAGCTAATTTGCACTCAAGAAAATGATACTTCATTGATGAATTATGAGTACATAGAGGGGTTATTTGAAGCATTTTAGGGCCCCTTATATTATTAGACTCGTTGGTTGCCTCTATATATCAACTAGGATTTGAATAACTTGCAATACAAGGCTTCTAGAACAAACCCTCCATCTTGAGGGAGCTTCTAAACACTAAATCCTTACGACAATGATATTTGCACCTTCAATAGTGGTTATTATCATGGTTCGAAATTCTAGTAGGACGTCTTGCGAGACACTAGGATGGGGTACCATCCTAAGAAAAAAGTACCCAAAGCGTGATATTGGCTGGAAGCATGGGCGAATGCTGGAGGGCCGACACCGATGGCAGTGCAACTAGTGCAACCAATAGTTCAAGGAAGGAAGAATAACCAGGTTGAAGCAGCACTTAGCTGGTAATTATTCCGATGTAGCTACATGCCCCAAATGCCCACAGCAAGTTCGGTAGCTGATGAAGAAGAACCTCATTGATTTCAAAGAAGCGAAGGATAGGGCTACTAGAAAGAATCCGAAGGTGGAACGCTGAGCAGCAGAGCCACCTTTCTATCACTCCAAAGAGTCAGAGGATACAGATCTAAATGCCCCATGCGATGCGACGTTCGCAGCGGAATCTCGCACGGAACTTCGTTCATCGTATGAACACGCCACGGATCGTAGAGTTCAAAAATTTTTCTGAATCCAAATCTAGAAGACCTTTGAACTCATGAGGGAGAGGAGATTAGGATCTGAAAGAGGTTGATTAAATATCACAAAACTGAAACAAAAATCAGAAACAAAGGTTTGAAGATCCCATCTTCAAACTTTGTGCGGAAGGAAAAACACCGCAGCCTGATGATCTTTGGAGGTTCCTGTTGGAGCCGCACATACGTCCGGCCTCTACAGGTATCCACACGAGGACTCGACTATCTAAGATCAGATCTCACCGAGTGCTAGCTCCTTGCAGAGACCTCCCATGACTATCAATGATGATTAGGAGAAGATCAGCAACATACCTTCTTGAAGAAGAACTCCTTCAACCTTGCTCGCGATGGAGGAGGAAGGAGGAAGCTTTGCACCGTGGATCTTCCTTGCCTTGCTACTGTGGAGGAAGAGGATGAAGAGGGCCTCTTGCTGCCGTGGAGGAGGAGGAAGAAGGCTTGGGCGTGGGAAGGAAAGAACCCTTCTTTCCTTGGCGTGTTGTTTCCTCTCTTTGATTCTCTTCTCACGCCTCCAATGCAACCTTGGAAGAGGAAGGAGGGGCTTCTTGCTGCCGTGGGAGAAGAGGAGGAGAGGGAGAGGGAGGTGTGGAGGAGAGACTCCAATCAATTGCTCTCACACGCCTCCAATGAATCCCTTTTATAATTGGTGGCTTAGGGTTTTTTTAAGGCTTATCAAACCAAGAGATAAACTCTTCCTTGCCGCCCACCCTTGGATCAATGCCAAGTGTCCATGGCGCTATGATCAAAAGGATTAGAATCCTCTTAGGTGGCGCCTCAAATCATGCATGACATGTGTCCTTGGATCAAGAGATTAGAGCCTAATCACATTGGGCTTGAACCTCTTTCATGGCGCCTTGAATGGGTCCTAATCACATTAGGACTTAGGCTAACTCCTAATCATATTAGGAGAATTAGATGGGGCGCCATGCATCCTACAATGCCACAAGGACTTTAGAGTCCGCATGGTGTGAATATGACTTAATGCATTTTTATCCTACAATACCATGCAGACTTTAAAGTCCGCATGGTGTGAATACGACTTAAGGCATATTCCAAGAATATACCCTGATCTAATCAGGGTTAAACTAATCATGAGCCTAACTCAATTTGGGTCGAACCCAATTCGATTTGGCTCATCAAATCAGCCCAATTACAATCCAATTGCAATCAATTCCACTTAATTCTTCTATTAACTAACTAGCACTTAGTGGATTAATTCAATCACCAATCATATTGATAATTGACATCAATTGTGATTCTAAATCACAATTACAATAATCTGACTAATCAAATCCTCTATGTGTGTGATCCATAGGTTCTATTCTGTCTGGTAGTGAGATATATTAAAATCTCCATCTTAATATCACTGAAACTCCTTTCAATGGACTGAAACAATTTTAGTTCTACTCTTAGGGTTCACTGATCATCAAATGAATGCCTTCGAGTCTCACAATCCACTAGTAACACCTAGCAGTATGTAGTGGCAACCTAACAGAACGAAATGTCTGAACCTCTACGTATAGTTAGCGTATGATACAGTCCCTTTATCATGGATCCCGACAAGATGAAGATTATGGATAACTCGTCAAATCCCATCGTCCGTCATTTGTCAAATTTATTCGACTTCCAGTTCGAGATATGAAAAACTCTTTTTCCAAAATACCTGGCCAGAAATTTATCGAACTTAGTCTCATAAATCACATGGGATCACTCCTAATCTATCAAGGTCGATAAATCCCATCTAGATGCAACCCTATTTCAAAATGAACCTACTACAGCCAATCTGCACCACAAGGACCCAAATGGCTAGGGCCCAAGTTTACATCTTCGTCAAACTACAGCAACCTCACAGTGAATAGCTGAGGCATCGCATGTCAAAGGACCAGTCATACAACTGCAGCATAAGTAGTCACTGACGAGTGGATAGACATCCATGTGACTACTTTCTTTGATCACGCTCAGTACACTTATTTTCTAACAAGTACTTTTTTAAGACTCATCCATCTGACTAAGTGATCTATGCACTAATCTCAGCAGATCGATCATCACCCTCGTGATGGATCTATCGATCGGGAGCATTTAGAAATTAATCCTTAATGACACATGCCTCAAATTCTCAACTCCTTGAGAATATGTATCATCTTATTAATTTCTTGGACGATTTATGGACACATACAAATATGAATGAATAACAAATTGCCCAATCTTATTAATTAATAAAAGTCAAATTACAAATTTATATCCCAGATTCATGGACGGTCTTCTAGAGTGGCTGTGAGTGTAACTGGTCCACCTTCGCCCTCATCCACGGCAAGGAGAGGAACCGTTTGACACATAAGCGCCTCAACGACCTTGTATATGTATACTACAATCTGAGGTTGAGACTAAAGTGCATTTAGGAGGAAGTAAAGCTCAAGTATGCAGATCCGATCCATAATGCTTTTGTTGATAATGACGATGATCTAATGATGTAGGCCAACAGAAGCCGGAGCTTGAAGAGCCTGGATCGCCTCCATGACCGACCAGCTTCGTAGCCAGCGAGGCTAGAGTCGATGCAGGGCAATGGGCTAAGTGCAATATTGCACGCCCAATTATAGCTGATCAGCCACAACCGCAGGAAAGCTAGTCACCACATGACTTCTTGTCCGAGACATCTTCTCAAATACATGATCGAGAGATGCTCGGACGAGGCCACTACACTACTCAATCGACTATGTCAGAAGGACAATATAGTCAGGCAGAGAGGGACACGAAGGATAAGAAGATAACTGCCCAGCAGACCAAACAAAAAAAACAAAAGGCCACAATGAAGAGGGTTGAGGAGTCCTGTAGCAACAGCAATGATAGTTCTGGTGGTCATGGATCTACTGACTATAGAGTGAAGGACAGGAGACCACTGTTAATAAGACAGTCGCAGGATGGTTTTCGATACACTGGTGCGTTCCAGTTTATGCATGCTGCATAGTATCGAAACCACGGTGCACGAGTTGGTGGAGCTCGCCAGGATCTAATTGCATATAAGAGACAGGCTTCTCGAGGTCATTGAGTACGTACGATGCAGCTGCAGATAACCTCGCACGAAAAATAAAATCCATAGGTGTATCAGGTTTCGAGTTTTATACTGAATCCTATTATCCGCAACCACAGACAGCCTATGATCCATACGGATTTGAATATAGTGCATCTGAGGCATCTTCTGGTAGCTACTATCCTACGCAGCCCAAAGCATCTCACGAATCGAATTTTGCTACTGACATATTCGGATGAGCCTCTCCACAGTTATATTATCAGCTAGAGGACACCTTTCAGAGCTAGAGCTTCAGTGAGAGATCCGAAAATGCTTATAACCCTGTGCGCATTTCTTATGGAATGAACATAGAAGACTACGACGCCGCTTGGATAGAGAGGTGGGTTGATGTGCCTCCTGATTATCCTGATGATCCGAATATCTACAAGAGGCATTGCCACTCGACCCAATTTTAGATATTATATATGTTTGTTGGATTTTAAAAGTATGTAATTGATTGTATCCTGATTTGAAGATATTTATATTACTCATTTTATGATTTGTATTATTTTAAAGCAATAAGATGCATCATCTATCTTAAAGCAGAATCATAAAAACATCTGAAAACATTAAGACATCAAAAAAAATCAAATTATACTTAAATTCATAAAAAAGTTCAAAAATAGAGAAAACTCTCAAAAAATAAAAATTAGGGCATGCAGATGCATGAACCATGCCAACCGATTCGGTTCGGTCCGAATTGATACTGAACCAGATCGGGCGCCAACTGATACGGTACCCGATACCGGTTCGGTAACCCTTGGCTTTAACCCAATGCTTAACAGAACGTTAATCAAACTATTAACTTTTAATGGAACCCAAGTGTCATATCAGAGAAAAATTTAAAATGACCAAAACAACCTTAAAAACCTTCCTAAGGTTTATGTTTATTACACTTACACTCAATATTTTGTAAAACCTACAGTTACACCCAGTTAAATTGGCAGCATTACTGAAACCATTTATCTATTGTAAAAAGTCAAAATTACCCCTACAAGAAAATAAGGCTCCTCTTTTACTTTTCCGACTCCTTGATCTCTTCAAAATCTTCTATCTTTACAAGTCTTCTTTTCTTCGAAATTGAGTAGCTAGGATTATTTTCATTTCGCCACTCCATGAGTGTCTTTTTAACAAGCGACCGAAAACAAGCTTCCTTTTCAATCGGCATCTAGCGATGAACATCCTTAATTTCTAACCAACATTCGGCAACGAGCATCCTTCCTAATCAAATTTTGTTCTCGCTTTTCTGCCTACCACGTTACAGAGATCGAGGATGCCGGTGTATCATTTGCTGATTCTGAATTTTACTTGTCCAATATCATAAATATGATTTCTTAGCATTGTTGTTGTAGATAAGGATTCCTAGGTCTACAGATAGAATGATGATAGCTCTGGCAGCCTATCATCAAAAGGATCCAAATCAGCACGTGCGTGAGAACTCTTCTTTTTGGAGTGTGCATCAGTTGCGGTTCTATTAACTGGTTTGGACCATGAATAGGCTACCTCAAGTGACAACTTTTGATACTAATTTTCTGCAACAAAAAATTTTAGAGGCATCTACTAGCTTAAGAGATCTAGATTGCTTTTCTCTTGGCATATAGCACTTTTCTGATGATTCATCAAGATCAAGCTCTAGACCCATAACGCCTCATGGTTCTCCTCGATGGATGTTATATCACTTAATGCTAGTTTGGTTATTTTCTAAATTTTCTGATGTGGCATTTAGATCCCATTTAAGTTAACAATTTGGCCAACATTTTGTTAAATTATGGGTTAAAGTGTTGGACAAAATTGGATGTAAGTATAATTTACCCCCAATCTCTAAGAGTTTTTTGTAATTTAGCCATCACTGAAGGACAATTTTGACTTTTCATATGAGGTAAATGGATTCACTAATATCATTAATTTAACTGGGTGTAAGTATAAGTTTTACAAACTATTGGCTATAAGGTAATAAACATAAACCTCAAAACAAAATTTGTAATTTACTCTAATTTATAATAATATGTAAAAGCTATACTCGTCCTAAAAAAGAAATGACCCAATTAGCAATATGCATTACTATATTTTTATAATTTATAATTGAATTAATAATTATTTAATTTATGGTACGCTATACCGTACTGAATCGGACAGTTCGGAGCATACCGTAACATCCCAGTTTGGTACTGGTACACAAAACTGATGAGTCAACCGTCCATACTATACCATACCAACACAGTGATGGAATGACACCAGTACGAGGCCCGGTACCGAGACAGCATACTTGATTTAATTAATTAAATACTTGAAATTAGATTATTCACAATATAATGCAAAATATGATTGATTTTTTTCAAAAAAATGTCTCCATTAACTATACATACTACTAATTTTTCATTCTTCTATATTTAAAAAAATAATTATTTATTTAATTATTATTAGTTTAATAATAACTAATATTTGGATTAATGCAGAACCCTACCAAGGGTACTACACATATTTTTTCCAACCAACAGATATCCATTAATTACTATTTATTTTGAAATTAGGCATAGGTTCCAATAGCCATAACCATGCTCAAAGGTAAACATACTGCTACCAAAATAAGATAACAAGTATCATACATACCCCCAGACATGTTGCCAATTTTTAGAAATTTTTGAACATCATTCTATTTATGATTATTTGAATCTGAAAATACATTTTAATATAAAAATCGACAAAAACATACGTAGATCATCCTTAGATCTATTGCATATTATGAAATCATGCCGGTGTACAAAATTTTGGCATGATTTCCTTAATTTTTTAATTTGTTCTATTTTAGACATGAGAAAGAAAAATGAAAGAGAGCAATGGGAAGAATGGAAGGAATTATATCTGATTTTCATAGCATCTAGCCTCAGATCCGACAAGAAATCCCTTCCCTTTCCTTTCTACATGATTTTTTTTCATGAAGGGAAAGCAAAGAAGGCATAGGAAGCCTTTTTCGCCTCCCACACCAATTATTGGGGCAGTAAAGGGCCCAAATCGCCTTGAACCAAGAAAAATCAGGTAGTTCGACTCAGTTTAGCTTAGTTCAAGCCGCTTACTGAGCCAAACCATGTTTCGTCCTAGTAACCCACTGGTTCATGTCGATATGCCCCAAATCGAGCAGTTCATGACAAAATGGCAGATGTTTGGCACAACAATACAACTTTAATTCATTTGTTGCAAAATGAAGACCAAGCTAGCAGTCATATTCATGGTTAACTTTATTCCGTGGGCCACCACTAATATTATTGTTGCCTTGTTTGACTTGCATCAATGGCTTTCATGGTTGATTTTATTTGCAACTAATTCATGATAACCATGTATTTGATAGGAGAGAACTAAAATGACAACCTTTTACTTCAATTTCATAAGTAAGAGATCTACTAGCATAAAGTTATTATTAAATGAAACATATTAGGTTAAAATATAATGCACATATTTTCAACTAGTGCTATGTGAAAGTATTTCAGCATAACAAAATTGTATGAACCCATAATAAATATTCATATGCAAAAGGATCATCTGCACGTCATAAAATGATGCAAATTTAGAAATCTAAAGATATAAAGTCAAAAATACCAGCCAATGTTTGAGAAACATTAATATCTAGCATTCATCACTTACATCTTTGTCAGCATCAGAAAGTGTAGGCAAATCAACACGGATTTGAGAGATGTGCAATGTATATAGAGAGCCAGCTAGAGTAGCACTGTTCTTTACCAAACAAACAACATCATCCCCTTTCAGCTCAGCTACCTGCACCATAAAGACAGCAGTTTGTACATAGGGAAGATCAAGCTAGATGCTAATCCTAATTGAAGGCTTGAGGCCACGGAATTGCCCAATCATACATACAACACAGTTCATGTCAGTGAATCAACAACAGGTAAAATGACCAGAGGCCAAGATTGTCATGTGTAGACAATCTAAAGACAAGATAAATATATTTGGGTGAAGTTAAAACAAGGCCATCACATGGCCAAATTAGAAAGCTAAACTGATCCACTTGCACACTAAACCAAGTTCTCTGCCAGTTTGAAGAAGACTAACTTAATCCACAAAATTTTCCATATAAACTTATTAACAATCATACCTCCAGCCAAATAGAAGTAGTTTCATTTCCAGTGAACAAGTACTGACCAATGAATATTGTGTCTCCTGGCTTCACTGACTGCAAAAGATAAATTAAGTTTGCATATAACGAGATATTGGAAAGAACAAATTAAACAAGCTTTCAACTACACTGAACGCACAATTGAACTACAAAACTGAAGTGAATTAAATAATTTGAACTTCTTATTTAGTCAATTATCATAGCTGATGTTCAGCTGCATATTTGCAGACCTGGATAGCTTCACAATATTTATGATATATTAGTAAATCAGAAACTGGAAATAACATAAATGATGGCATCAAAATGAATGGCCAAGAGAAGCTTCAGCATAATAAATTCGTTATCTAGATCTAATGTTCCACTGAGAATAGGAGAGGTATGAACTACAGGTGGATTAAGCAATGATGAGCTTTCAAAGCATTGTGTGATTACCAGAATACCAAAAGAAAATTAAAAAATTACAAGAAAACAAATGCCTATATCATGTGGGTCAGAATGTTGAGGTAGATATGAGGCAAAAAAGGCAGAAAGTATTTACAAGTTAGTGCATTTAAGGGAAACGGGTCTATTAGTCAGGACATCTTGGGAAACTGTCCTTAAGCAAGTATATTAAATGGAAGAAAACGTGTAAAATAAGATAAAAAGGTACCAGCTTTAACAAGTATATTAGTATGATGCTCAAAATTGATCAACCATCCCAGAAGGATGATAAAAGGCATCTTGTTTTCATTCTTTCTTGCTTTCTTTTTTGGTTGGAGCAAATGACTGGTCCACAAAAGAAAGGAAACAGTTTGACTTGAACCAGTAATAACCAGCTTCCCAAACTGGAAAAGCTAAACCAAAAAATCAGTCCCAAAACCAGAAAGAGCCCTCTGTTAATCACTTATCCAACAACTAGATATCTATAGCCGCAAAAATACAAAACCCGCAAATTTAGCAAGTTCTTCATAAATTTGTGCTTTCATATAAATTTATTCTCACAAATCACAGGGTTTTATGTATCCAAACTATCGACACAATCTAAGGGTAACGAAACCTTAGAAATATCAGATGTCTTTTTAGAATCTTGCAAAACCAAATTAACTTACACTCCACTCAAGAATCATTGAAGCCGATTGATGGACATCTATCATACATCTCTATGGCCAAAGTCAATGCCCAAGCATCAGGAACCACTAGATAGTTACAACAGTTTTAGGTGGACCTCTTCTTGTTCACAAACTTGCAGTATACATCATCAGCCATACACATAATAAGTAAAGTTGTCCTTACCTATGGACTACATAAAGCCTTGTACTTTTAGTGAGTGCAACATGACATTTTTTTTCCATATCATCACAAGAATGGACTTATAAACCCTACATTAGAAGAGAAACTTTGAAACTATTTCACATTGAGAATGCCCTCTTCAGTCTAACTCTAAGCCTAAAAACGGACCTTTGCCTCTTGCTGACTCTCACAAAGTTCCAAGGAAATTTAATTGCAAAGATGCATCTTTTAGTTTCCTTTTTCTCATTGGCTCTCAACAAATAAATCAATTTCATTATCTGCATTGGCATAATAATTGAGTTGCACCTTTTGGGGAAATAAAAGAGGAACAAAATACTAAAAAGGGATTTTAGCACAGGATCTATGCATTGCATACATTTTCACCACATTTTATGTACCTTCTATAAGAACCTTTCTATATCCGTGATGCCTTTCCACATACTAGACATACTGCACTAAGCTAATGCACTAGATATGAGGCATATGCTCGAATTCCTATAACCTTTAAATTCCACACAATTCTAGTCTTGTAAGTACAACCTTTCTACTTGGGCCGCCCAACCATCTGTTGAGTAGTGTTTCAAATCATATTTATGACCTAAACTAGACCATTCTACCTAACGTTCTGGATACAAGCCAATAGAGTAAGTGAATCATCAATAAGGTTAGTGACCAAGGTTAGCCGGTATCGGGACCCATACCAGTTGGCTACAGTCGGTAATATACCGATACACAAGACATTGTTGGCATTCCTGTTCCGTACCGGCACATCCTTTTTTTATTTTTTTAAGATTCGATAAAAAAATAATTTTTTTGATTTTTTTGATTTTTTGAATGATTTTTTTAATGTTTCTATCACCTTGGTACACCCTAAATGCTTCTTCATGTTTGAGTGATTTTTCTGGGTTACCATGGCATTGCTCTAAAATAATACTACCTTGGAAAGGTAAAAACTTATCAAACCAATGTCATTAGGTTTGCTAACTCTAGAATTTTGCGTTAAAGTCATGCCGAAACCAAACTATAAAGAAAAAAGGCAACGATCATAAATTTGCACAATCGTTGGCTTTGCACGCTAGAAGAAGCAACATAAAATATCCTAAAATCAATTAGTAAGATACAAAATATAAAATAATACAATCAACTATATATTTTATAGTACAACATACACACCAACATCTAGAATCTCGTCAAATGGAATCTCTAGTAAATATCTGGATTATTAGTATAATCAAGAGGTACATCAGCCCACCCCTATAACCAAGCGGCATTGTAGTCTTGTACGCTCATCCCATAAGTTATGCACTCTGGGTTATAACCTGTCTTGGATCTCTCACATAAGCTCTAACTCTAAGAGATGTCCTCCGGCTGATAATACGGCTATAGAGAAGCCCATCCAAATATGCCAGAAGCAAAATTCGATCCGTAAAGTGCTCCAAGCTGCGTAGAGTAGTAGCCACTGAAAGACAATGCCTCAGATGCACCATATCTATATCCATATGGGTCATAAGCTGCCTGTAGCTGCGGGTAATAGGATCCAACATACGATTTGAAATCTAATACGTCTATAAATCCTACTCTGCATACAATGTCATCTGCAGCTACATCATATCCTCCTGAATGATCTCGAGGAGCTCGTCTTCTATATGCAATCATATCCTCACGAGCTCTACTAGCTCATGCACCATGGTCCCTATCCTATACAGCATACGTAAAATAGGACTCACCGGTGAACTGAAGATCATTCTACGGTTGTCTCATAAATAATGGTTTCATATCCTCCACTCCCACCCTTGCCACCAAATCCATGATCACCAAAACTGCCAACGCTACTCTCCATAGTCTCTAAATCTGTGTGAACTAACTCCTCCACTCTCTTTGTTAGGGATGCAACTGTCTTTTCTTTTCCTTTTAGGCTATGCTAACAAGCTACCTGCTTTCCCCCTATGACCAAGGTCTGTTGAACCGTCGGAATAGATTGGTTCAACCTGTACCGTACCGTACCGGCCGGCATCAGTACAATACAGCCATAGAATTCGGTCCCGACCTCCTTTGAGGTAAAGGAGGTCAGAACCGAACGATTTCTTGCCCGTACCGGTGCAAACCAGTACGGTTCACATCAGTACAAGCCCGATACTTGTGCGAACTGCACCGGTTCGCACCGGTACTCGTGGAGAAGAAGAGGAAGAAAGAAGAGGAAGAAGAGGAAGAAAGAAGAGGAAGAAGAAGAGAAGACTACTTGTCGAAGGGGCTCTTTCTTCCTCCCGAGCACCTCGCGGGGAAGAAAACCTTCCTTGCTCGCGGAAGAAGAGGGGAAAGAGAGGAGAGGAGGAGAGAGGGGAAGAAAAGAGAATGACTCGAAAAGAAGAAGAGAAGGGAAAAGAAAGAAGAAAAAAAGAGAGACCGGGCAGCACGCCCGCGCGTGAGGGTGCAAGCACGAGTGGGGAAACGTATCCCCAATTCGCGCCCACGCGCGTTCCATGCGGTGCGCACCGCGCGTCCACGCACAGCGCACGGTTCCCCATGCAAGCTCACCGCACGGGGCAGCCCACGTGGGCTTTTAATGCATCAAAGTGGCATTTAATGCCACCCTGTGGCATAATACAGACGCGCGCGCGTCCACGTCTTTTTTTTTTTGAACCGGTTCGGTACCGGTCTCCACCGATACGTCGGTTCGATCGGTACCACGTACCTTGTCCGTGACAATTTCTATCAAACTATGTTGGGAGAATGAATGTTGCCCTCCTGATTGAGTCGACCGGATAACGTGGTGACCGCGTTTAAGCAACTCCTAGTCTAGAAGGATGTCTCGGACATGGAATCATATAATAATTGGCTTCCCAATGACCCATGTGGCTATGGCTGATCAGCTGAAAGCATACGTAGAATGTTGCAATCTACCCATTGCTCTGCATTCACTCTAGCCTTATTGGCTATTAGTCATGAAGGCGATCCTAGCTCATTAAACTCTGACTCCTGCAACTGGCCCATAAGACATCCGATCATGAATCCATCATTCAACTACAAAAGTATTGAAGAAAATTACATATAAGATGGTATCATATTAGTAACTATCTAACGTCAAGTAATAGTTATCATTGATATCTAATATACTTGGATTCATACTTTCTTACTTATGACAACCGTCAAGATTCCAATGATGTTAGTGCCCTCCCTAAATATTTTTCTCTGTAAAAAAGATACATGTTATAATATGTTAAAAATTGAAGACACAAGTTAACTTACACATGCTACTTAAATTAACTTAAGTAATAGTTATCGTTAATATCTAATATATCTAGATTCAAACTTTCTTACTTACGACAGCTGTCAAGACTCCAATAATGTTAGTGTCCTCCCTAAATATTTTTTTTTTGCGAAAAAGATACAAATTATAATATGTTAATAATTGAAGATACAAATTAGCTTACACATACCACTCAAGTTAACCTACCTCTTGTAGACACATCCACAACTTATGAAACAGGCTCCATCTTATACATCACATAACATAGGGCGACCAAAGGTTCCTCTCCCAAATTGATCCTAGGTACGGTGTACTGGAACCTCGGATTCAGATACTAAGCTGCAAATAGAGTTCATAATTGTTTTACTAAAATTACACAAACACAAGGGCAGTCAAATTTTTAATATTCTTTCTTACCTACCAGATGTAAGTCTCTATCTATTTGGTGGTCCCACCACTGCTCAACAATATTGATTACTCCTGAGCATGGTTCGGATCTGCCTCTTTGATCTAATTCTTTACCCACTCTACTATATGATATAAGAAGCCCATTTGGGGATACCTCTCGCCAAGATTTGTTGTACTGGGTCTGGTAGGCGTACCGGTCGCCTACCGGATCGGTACGGTTTCAGTTCGTTTCGAAACCGGCCGGTACAAACCGGCCAGCTCTTTCTCGCCGGAGCCAAAGAAGAAGAGAAGGAGAGAGCGCGCGGAGAAGAGAGGGAGGAAGGAGACCCATGGCCGCCATCGGAGAGCCACGGAGGGGCGGCGGAGGCCGAAGGGGTGGCGAAGCCCTTGGGGGGGCGGGGGAACCCGTAAGGGCAAGGCGGAGGCCGCAACCGCGGCTTTTTAATTTGGAAATTTTTAAGTGAAGTCGGCACCCGCAGGCTCCGCCGCCCCCCCCCCGGCCTCCGCTGCCCCTCCGCGGCTCTCCAATGGCGGCCACGGATCTCCTCCCTCCCTCTCCTCTTCACCTTCTTCATCTCTGGCACAGAACCGGCCCGTACCGATTTTTACTGCTCTGGCGTACCAATTACAGGCCGGACTAGTCCAAACCGGCCGGTATGGGCCGGCTCGTCAGACCTTGCCTCTCATTGTCCATACCCTGAAACACTTCATATAATGGCTTCATAGCCTTTACTATCTTTTTAGCCTGCTACTAGAATATCTGCCTCGTCATCAAGTTCTCCATATGGCTCCCCTCAGTACCTATCCTCGCAAATCTACTCCTACCACTTGGCACTAACAAACATCTGACATAGACCTCCTTTCATCTCAAGAAGGCTATCAAGTGTACCGACAAACTTTTGAATTATCCAATACGTAGTACTAAATTTTTTATTTTTTAACTAATTATATATTTTTAGTAATTTTTAAATTAAAAATAATTTATAAATACTAAATTTTCAGAAAATTAATTTGAGCTCAGATTTATATAGAATTCTACCATAGATGCTACATATATTTTTTTAAATCCCGTAGGCAAGATTCGCCGAACCGGTACCAGTAGGCATACTAGTGGCCTATCAGACCGGTTCAGTACCGATTCATAATGGTGCCGAACCGGTCTGCTACCTAGCATGCGAGAGCGCACTTGCGTGGTTCCCCATGCATGCCCACGCGGCCGCACCATCCAACGCGAGGGCACGCATACAAGTGCGAACCATGCCCGCGCGGGCGCACCACCCAACGCAAGGGCGCGTGTACCGATGCGAACCAGATCGGTTCGCACTTGTACGCCTCTGTACCGCTCGCACTTGTACGCCTCTGTACCGCTCGATTCCGGTCCCAAAGAGGTTGGAACCGTTTTCCACTGTCGTACCGTACCGGTCAGAGACCGGACCGGTCCGGTACGAGCTGAGCCAGCGCATACCATGCCCTTAGGCATGCATCAGAGGTTACTTATTTCTCAGTTTTATTCGAATTTTGCATCCAAACTTGCATAAATATATACCAAATTTAGATTGAGAATAGCTTACATGCCCCTAAACAGACTTCTAATTTTACAGTTATTTTCTGAATTTTATTTTTTAAATTTTTTAATTCAAAATTATATTTTTAATTAAAAAACTATAAATTTAACAAAAATTAAAAATTTTAGTCTCATTGTGTAGATCATCCATTGATCTACAACATAGCATAAAATCATTCCAAAATCAAAAATTTTGATATGACCTCTCCTCATTTTCAATTTTTTGGCATTTTTCAACATTGAAAAAAAAGACGGAAGAAATGAGGTGGCGGATAACCATCTTATCTTGTTTTGGGTTGGATCCTCCTTTGATTGTCGAAATCACAAAGTTTTTGGCGAAATAGGAGGGGGGAGGTTTGTAAATGTAAGGGAAGAAAGGCCTGAGAAGACTCGGGAGGCCTTCTCAGGCCTCTCTATTTTTGAAAGAGAGAAGACAAACCGGTGCAAACCGAGCAATTCGAATCGGTTCAAACCGGTGTGAACCGAGCAATTCATGGCTTTTCTCAAAAAAACCAGCTGAACCATGCCAAATCAGTTCGGTACGAGATGAGCCAAGCGTTTCGGCCAGGTTCGGCATACCAAGCTAGTGACCACCCCTAAGTTCGGTATCAAATTTCTAATGAGAAAAGTATGATCAATTACAAGAACACCAAAACCATAATTTCAAAAACATAAGTCTTCATCACTCACGTGTATATAACCAATATGCTGTCATCTTGAGATTGAAGGCTAATTAACAACTTCATCATAAAGAAACACTACCATCATTGAATCACAATTGAGCCAAAGTTCAGCAATCATGTTAAATTAGAAATAGCATCTCTAGCCTTCTTTAATGTGTTGATTGGTACATTCGTATGGACATTGACAAACATGAATAGATCAAGCAACCTTTGCAAAGGCCTCTTTAAGCTTCAAAGAATCTTAAAGGCACCACTTACGATAATGAAGATGCTGTAAACATTGATGTCGGAGTTGAACAGGTAGTCCAGTATACCCTGTCCAACTTCACCCATAGGGCATAGCAGGTCAACATCACACTATACAACTGCCGAAAAACAACACAAGCCATCAAACCAGTTATTTGAACCGGACAGCTCATTTGACCTGAACCGCCTTGTTATGAAGGAAAAGAAAAAAGTGAAATTGAAACCCTAACCAATACGATCTGATCCCAGTTTGATCTCTCTCATCCTTCCTCTTGCTCTTCCTTTTTGGCCTCTATCTATCATGGCCCCTTCAAAACTGGGCAATGCTATTGTTGAGCTATCTCAGAATAGGACAAAGCTAGTAATAAAGAAGAAGCCGCCACCTTCAGGCCACTAGGGGAGAAAAGGCTTTCTAGTGGGGCTTGAAGGTTATCGCATTGGCTTAAGGGGTTCATCTCCTCAATTGAGTGGAAGGAGTCCTAAGAATCTTGCTAGAGAGATAGAAGGAGAGGAAGAGGAGCACTGTTCATTGTCAAGGGAAGAGGAAAGTGGTGTACCGCTGGTTTAAGAACATCTTGTCAGAGATGAGACCAGCCATTCACCACTAGTCCTTCGCTCTCTTCCTCTTGAGCCTGCTCCTGTTTTTCTCATGAGATAAGACTTGTAAATCAGGGGTTGGGTTTTAACAGCTGTTAAAAGATCCAAGTGGTCAAACCATGGTTTTATGCAGTCGAAAATTGAACAGTAACCTTGAATATAAAGCATGTTGAATGGGTCAATGGTTTAAAAACACTAATTGGTAGTACTGCTAATCTTATTACACCATAAGTTTAAGAATTCTAACCTCTTATTACTTGTCAAATGGAACTCAACACATGTCATATTACTCCAATTTCTTGTGAACACTCAAGCAACCAAAATACAATCTAGCATAGATCCACTTTTTATGAGGGAGTTGCTTAAGATTAATGGTTTTTCATAATGTTTTATGAAACCTTGTGAGTAACTTTACAAAGTCGTGTTTAGAATCTCACATACAATTTTACAATACTATTTAATCTTTCTACACTTCTTTAGGTACTTCATGCTATCAAGAAGAAGGGGATTAAGAATAAACAATTGAAAATCATTGGTGAAACAATTTAAATGTATTTACATTCACACCATCTACATCATCTCCTAAGTATTACGTAAAAGAGGAATATGTATATCAAGATTCCATATGGGCTGGAGATTTCACTCCCAAACATATGGTTAACAATTAGTTAGAAAAAAACATCATACACTTGCAGAAGCCCCATCTTGCCATTATATATGATGAGAACTTCAGTGTTCAATGAGAACCTATCCATAAGAAACCTATTGATAAAAAATAAATGAAAATTTACAGGTTTTTGGCCACGTTCACCATATCCAAAGTTGATATCAAATGAGATGACTCTAGAGTCCAGACAATAAGATGTGAAGCTAAGGACTTTTTGTTAAACTCCTCTTTCAGCTATATTTCATTGAGAATTGGAAGATGTGCTGGCACGGAGATTAGGAATATAATGTTTATTCCTCGGACCTATATTTTTGGCTAGACCTTCCTACAGGGAAGATTCTTTACCAACATGATTCGTTATACTGGCCTGAATTATGCGGTACGGAGCATATCGTACTATACCCCGGTTCAGTACCGGTACCTGGTACGGATGGTGTGAAGACCCGTGCGGGCGTGTGTTTAGTCCCACATTGGTTATTCGCTGGATAGATCTTGCGTACTTATACAGGATCAAAGAACCCAAATAATATCTTCCGGCTAGCCATTTTGGGTGAGGTCCTGGGTTGTTACAAATGGTATCAGAGCGGACTCGGCCCATAACCTATGTGGACTAGGGAACACTGCAGCACGGATCCATTGGGACTAACCACAGGCCAATCGTGGTATTTGTGATTTGATTTGAATAGATATGAACCCTTAGTCTGACGAAGACGTCAGGGCTTGAACGGGGGAAGTATGTGAGGATCCGTGCGGGCGTGTGTTTAGTCCCACATCGATTATTCGCTGGGTAGATCTTGGGTACTTATACAGGATCAAGGAACCCAAATAATACCTTCCGGCTAGCCATTTTGGGTGAGATCCTGGGTTGTTACAAATGGTATCATGCTAAGGGTTCAAATCCATTCAAATATAATCACAAACACCACGATCAGCCCGTGGTCAGCTCCAATAGATCCGTGCTGCAGTGTCTCCTAGTCCATATAGGTTATGAGCCGGATCCGCTCTGATACCATTTGTAACAACCCAGGACCTTACCCAAAATGGCTAGCTAGAAGTTATTATTTAGGTTCCTTGATCCTGTATAAGTACCCAAGATCTATCAAGCGAATAACCGATGTGGGACTAAACACATGCCCGCACGGATCCTCACATACTCCTCCCGTTTAAGCCCTGACGTCCTCGTAGGCTAAGGGTTCAAATCTAATCATAAACACCACGATCAATCCATGGTCAGCTCCAATATATCTGTGCTGCAGTGTCCCCTAGTCCACATAGGTTATGGGCCGAGTCCGCTCTGATACAATTTGTAACCCAGGACCTCACCCAAAATGGCTAGCCGAAAGGTATTATTTGGGTTCTTTGATCCTATATAAGTACCCAAGATCTACCCAGCGAATAACCGATGTGGGACTAAACACACGCCCGCACGGGTCCTCACATACTTCCCCCGTTCAAGCCCTGACGTCCTCGTCAGACTAAGGATTCATATCTATTCAAATTAAATCACAAACACCACGATTGGCCCGTGGTCAGCCCCAATGGATCCGTGCTGCAGTGTCCCCTAGTCCACATAGGTTATCGGCCGGATCCTCTCTGATACCATTTGCAACAACCCAGGACCTCACCCAAAATGGCTAGCCGGAAGTTATTATTTGGGTTCCTTGATCCTCACATATGTGAGGACCCGTACGGGCATGTGTTTAGTCCCACATCGGTTATTCGCTGGGTAGATCTTGGGTACTTATACAGGATCAAGGAACCCAAATAATAACTTCCGGCTAGCCATTTTGGGTAAGATCCTGAGTTGTTGCAAATGGTATCAGAGCGGACCCGGCCCATAACCTATGTGGACTAGGGGACACTGCAGCACGGATCCATTGGGGCTAACCACGAGCCAATCGTGGTGTTTGTGATTAGATTTGAATAGATTTGAACCAGCCTGATGAGAATGTCAGAGCTTGAACGGGAGGAGTATGTGAGGACCCGTACGGACGTGTGTTAGTCCCACATCGGTTATTCGCTGGGTAGATCTTGGGTACTTATACAGGATCAATGAACCTAAATAATAACTTCCGGCTAGCCATTTTGGGTGAGATCCTGGGTTGTCACAAATGGTATCAGAGCGGACCCGGCCCATAACCTATGTGGACTAGGGGACACTGCAGCACGGATCTATTGGGGCTGACCACGGGCCAATCGTGGTGTTTGTGATTAGATTTGAATAGATATAAACCCTTAGCCTGACGAGGACGTCAGGGCTTGAACGGGGGAGTATGTGAGGACCCGTGCGGGCGTGTGTTTAGTCCCACATCGAGTATTCGCTGGGTAGATCTTGGGTACTTATACAGGATCAAGGAACCTAAATAATACCTTCCGGCTAGCCATTTTAGGTGAGGTCCTGGGTTGTTACAAATGGTATCAAAGCGGATCCGGCCCATAATCTATGTGAACTAGGGGACACTGCAGCACGGATTTATTGGAGCTGACCACGGGCCAATCGTGGTGTTTGTGATTAAATTTGAATAGATTTGAACCCTTAGCCTGACGAGGACGTCAGAACTTGAACGGAAGGAGTATGTGAGGATCCATGCGGGCGTGTGTTTAGTCCCACATCGGTTATTCGCTGGATAGATCTTGGGTACTTATACAGGATTAAGGAACCTAAATAATAACTTCCGGGTAGCCATTTTGGGTGATCCTGGGTTGTTACAAATGGTATCAGAGCGGATCCGGCCCATAACCTATGTGGACTAGGAGACACTGCAGCACGGATCTATTGGAGCTGACCACGGACTGATCGTGGTGTTTGTGATTATATTTGAATGGATTTGAACCCTTAGCATGACGAGAACGTCAGGGCTTGAACGGAGGGAGTATGTGAGAATCCGTGCGGACGTGTGTTTAGTCCCACATCGGTTATTCGCTGGGTAGATCTTGGGTACTTATACAGGATCAAGAAACCCAAATAATACCTTCCGGCTAGCCATTTTGGGTGAGGTCCTGGGTTGTGACAAATGGTATCAGAGCGGACCCGGCCCATAACTTATGTGAACTAGGGGACACTGCAGCATGGGTCCATTGGGGTTGACCACGGACCGATCGTGGTGTTTGTGATTAGATTTGAATGGATTTGAACCCTTAGCCTGACGAGGACGTCAGGGCTTGAACGGGGGGAGTATGTGAGGATCCGTGCGGGCGTGTGTTTAGTCCCACATCGGTTATTCGCTGGATAGATCTTGGGTACTTATACAGGATCAAGAAACCCAAAACATTACCTTCTGGCTAGCCATTTTGGGTGAGGTCCTGGGTTGAGACAAATAATGTGAGAACCCGTGCGGGCGTGTGTTTAGTCCCACATCGGTTATTCGCTGGGTAGATCTTGGGTACTTATACAGGATCAAGAAATCCAAATAATACCTTCCGGCTAGCCATTTTAAGTGAGGTCCTGGGTTGTTACAAATGGTATCAGAGCGGACCCGGCCCATAACCTATGTGGACTAGGGGGCACTAAAGCACGGATCCATTGGGACTGACCACGAGCCAATCGTGGTGTTTGTGATTAGATTTGAATAGATTTGAACCCTTAGCCTGACGAGGACGTCAGCGCTTGAACGGAGGAGTATGTGATGACCCGTGCGGGCGTGTTTAGTCCCACATCGGTTATTCGCTGGGTAGATCTTGGGTACTTATACAGGATCAAGGAACCCAAATAATACCTTCCGGCTAGCCATTTTGGGTGAGGTCTTGGGTTGTTACAAATGGTATCAGAGCGGACCCAGCCCATAACCTATGTGGACTAGGGGACACTACAGCACGGATCCATTGGGGCTGACCACGAGCCAATCGTGGTGTTTGTGATTAGATTTGAATAGATTTGAACCTTTAGCCTGACGAGAACGTCAGAGCTTGAACGGGGGGAGTATATGAGGACCCGTGCGAACGTGTGTTTAGTCCCACATCGGTTATTCGCTGGGTAGATCTTAGGTACTTATACAGGATCAATGAGCCTAAATAATAACTTCCGGCTAGCTATTTTGGATGAGATCTTGGATTGTTACAGATGGTATACCAACACTCGATATGCCGAAAAAATTTTGTACCATACTGTACCGACAGTGCTAGTGTGGCACCGATACAGGGTCCGATACTGAGCCGCGAACCTTGCTTACCAAAAATGACATTGTTATGAAAGTCTTGCATTTTAGAGTAGAAAAAAATGTAAGTGAAAGATCCCACTGAATCGAATTTGATCCATGAATCTAAGAAATAGTGAGAATTCTTGATTTCTCTCAATATCTCTTGTCCATAGTGCCTACTCTGAATAATCCCCCTTTTGCCGGATTATTATCAATGTAATCATAAAAAGCTAGTTTTTCAGGAATTTTAGACCAAGCTTACACGCTTGAGTAGTCCTATTCTATGTGCAGCTTTTTACTTCGAGCTCTCTCAAATCAAATACTTTAGGAGGGCGAACCATACTAAACATTCTTTATGTATTGGAGAAGAATCTGGAATATGTTAGAAAAAGAGTGTTGACTCATGGAAAAGTATGGAGACACATCTTATCATGAGTATGCTTTTGAACTTAGGAGGATATTCGGTGTACTTTTTTTTTCAGTTCAACAATATTTTCTTCTTGCACTTCTTTTGATCTCCCACCTTTTTTCATTCTCTTGATAAGTGCTATCTTTTTCCTTCTCCTATTTTATCCCTTTGATGATAATGAGCAATCTTTGTTTCAGGTATACTAAAAATAGCCAAAATACACAATGATTTTGGTCAAGATGCACTGCCCATACCAAGTGTACCGCACCATACTAATATTGAACCGAGATTGGGTACGGACACATACTAAGTCTCGGTATGCCAACGCAACCCCATACCAGGCAATACCGATACTATACCAGCATGGTACTAGTACAGGATCCAGTATCGAGGTTACGAACCTAATTTTGGTAGTCTACACTATGAATATTCAAAAAGTCCAATATATGGTCAAAACATCTAAAAATCATATTAACAATGAAACTAATATTAGAATTGGCAAATCTTATTATTTCGTACAGTTTATTTTGAGGATTCCACTCAAAATATATTTATGGACATAACATCTAAAATCAGATTAACAATGAAACTAATATTAAAATTACGAAATCTTATTATTTTGTACATTTTCTTTTGAGGATTCCATTCAAAACATGGTCCATCATAACAACTTGTATTGTCCTATACTGGGCATACCTTACTATTTGTAATTGTAGCGTACCTGTATAATACCAAGGTTTGATACAGGGCAAGGGCTGAACCAGCCTCTACTGGATATAGGTACCTTAATGCTAGCACTGGCTTCTCATTGTGGCCTCTGGTGGCCGACGATGATCTATACACTGGCTCTCTACACCACTGACCCCCTTCCTCCATTATGCTGAGATTGCAAACCATTCCCAAACAACTACGATGTGCTCTGCTAGGTCGGCCTTACCTTGCAGGGCTCATACGCTCAAAGGTCCCTATGTCCTAGCTCCATGTCACACCCTACTGAGGTCGTCATAATCAAGTCAGTGCTACATCTCCATAGCCTCCTTGATGAGCTGGGTGATGATGCAACACCAGCACTAATCAACTTAATGCTAGGCTCGATTTTGTGGCTCTGCACCAAGATCTTGATGATGGCGATGCCTCAACGTAGTGCAGTCATCCACCTTTGGATCCAAAAGAAGCGAAGACAGATCATCCACCTAATAGGGATCACAAAATAATAGGATGATCACTTTGTCAACAAGTAGGGAGAAGAAAAGACGAGAGTATTTTCATCATAAAATATAAAATGGCTTCCTTTGACACTTAAAATAACACCTTTATCATCATCTTCTGACAAAAACTTAACCCCAGGTGTTTCCCGGAATATAGCTTAATATTTTATGTCTTGATTCGTAAGCAGTGATAAGGGAAAGCTTTATACATAATATCGACAAAATATTGGATGCGATTTATAAAAAACCAAATAAACTATTTCTTTGCTCTTAAATTACATTTTAAAGAGAGAAGCATTACGAGGTGCTCTTGTTTCTGTTTTGACTTTCCCCTACTCAAAAGGCTCTATCGCAAACACATCTCCAGCTAGCAATTTTCTTTTTCTTAACCCTTAAAAGGAATGCAACTCAAACTAAATTCTAATGTATGTATATGAATATGCGTATATGCGCTCTCATGTACATGAAATCAACTTAGAATTTAGTTTCTTCCATTTTCTAGTCTCAATTTGCTTATACTCAAGGGTCGGACAGATTGAGAAAACATTCAAGTGGGGAAAATTTGGAATATCATTCTGACAAAAGCCCTAGAAAGAAACATAGAAAGGGCAAACCATAGAATCACTCAAGAAGGATGATACACACAGGAGTCATGCCCAGGTTTCTAATGTTAAGCAAATAGTCCAACTAAGGAGTTAGAATGTTCTCTCCCCATACACTGACTCATTGAATCTCTTCTGCTCTTGTTGGACCATTTGTCTACTTATCTGCTTGATAATGAGGTAGCTGCCTTTTCAGTTTTCCATAAGATTCGTTTCACCTTTTTCTTTCTTGATGTATTTTTTGCTAATTTTCATGAAACAGGAGACAAGATTATGTGGATCTTTTCCTATTATAGCAATATAGCATACAAGGGAAGGGAAATATGCAAGACTCATCAAGAGAATTCAGATCAATAAAAACAGAAGATGAATTAGTAAATAGCTGGAAATTAAAAGTCGACAGCTATTAGCAAACGAATGTAACGGAACATCATCAACATGCGGCAAATAGGTAGCTGGAATACAGTAGCAAATAGGAATGGAGTAAGCATATAGCATGCCAATTCAGCTAAGCACACCAAATTGACTCAAGCCTCATGTGCGGTAAGATATAAGTTTATGAGGTTCACAAAATCATTGTGCATCATCAAATGGCAACAATGAGGACAATGTGAAGAGTGCTACTACCTACCTTTGATAATCCACTAAAGTTTATTGGCAACAGTGCAGACGAAGCTTCATTCTCTTGATCAGGTGTCAGAACAATGAATGAACCGGCCTCAAGTAAGATAGCACGCTCACTTTTATTGACCACCTGCAACTCTGGACCCACTGTGTCTAACATGACCTGAGAGAGTGAGGCACCCAGTGAAATTTAATTTGTTTGGAAAGGCACGAGTATCACGCAGAAGAAAAAAAGCTTACGAAGAACTCTGATCTTAGACAAAGCAGCTTGCATCAGGAGCACCAATCAAGAGCAAAATAAAAAATGACAGAAATATCTTCGTGGGGAGAAAAAATACCATCAATATTCAGGAGGAGCAAGAAGAAGATATGCAGCAAGAACGGGAGTATTATTTTTGAAATCATCTGAGTAAAGATGCTGAAGAAAAAAAGCTTACGAAGAACTCTGATCTTAGACAAAGCAGCTTGCATCAGGAGTACCAATCAAGAGCAAAATAAAAAATGACAGAAATATCTTCGTGGGGAGAAAAAATACCATCAATATTCAGGAGGAGCAAGAAGAAGATATGCAGCAAGAACGGGAGTATTATTTTTGAAATCATCTGAGTAAAGATGCTGATGATTGGTACAGATTAACTCGTTCCTATTACTTGATCCTTAAGTTAAAAGGCCAATGGGCAAACTTACAGCGCACAGTTTTTTGGTGCTCTTGACAGCTTTCTTCAGGTTCTCCATGGTTTCCTGGTGGTAATCTATGTCCCCCCATGAGAAGTCGAAGCGTGCCACTGCCACGAGAAGATTCCATTATATGATCCAGAGCCCACTAAATAGAAGCATTCAATACTAAGCTAACGCAAGCTTCCCCTTATGAATGCTTGAAAAATAGGCACAAAACATCCAAATGGAGGCAAGCTTCAAATACAACAAAATGAAGCAAGAGAGAAGAGAGAAAAATATATATAAAAATCAAAAGTAGATGCATACCGGACATTCCAGCCATGAGGCAAGCAGATATCACCTCGACGCTTCGGGACTTTGGACCCAGCGTCCCGACGATCTTGGTCATCGCAGGGAAGAAACTCTGCAGCAACGAATACCAAATCAAAGGTTAGTGAGGGGACTCCAGCTGCAAATCCTTCACATGCAGAACTCTACCCAAAAGGGGAAAAAAAACGCTGAGACGCGAATCATACAACCACGAAGACGCGCGACAGAGGATCTCAGAAAAAGCGCTAAAATTCGACTAAGATCGAGATAAAGATAAAGAAGAAACCATTAACGAGGAGGGGGGAGGGAAAAAATTTAGGATGGTGGAAGAGGTTGAGAACGAGTTACAGGTTTGGAGGGCTCCAGGATGGAGGCCATCCGGATGGGCTCCTCGAGAAGCAGGCGACCCGAATGCATCTTCTTCTCTCCTGCAGGATGAAGCAAGCAGAAGCAGCTGAAGCAGAACAGGCCTGGCGACCGCCCAAGCAGAAGCAGCTGAAACAGCGGCGAGGGAAGAACAGGGCAAAGAAGAGGGGAAACGGAAAGAAGGCACAAAAGCAGCTTGTTTTCCTTTGCCGTGACTTCATTTATAAATGTATTTTGTCCTGCCATCATCAGTCGGTGTGCGCCTGTCTGCTTCTCTGCTACAGCTCCCGCTAAACCAGGTTGGTCGCATGCGAACGTGTCTGGAATCAAGAAAGAAGGGATGAAAATTTATATTTTAAATGAAATACTGCAAATCCACCGGACGACACCAGATTTCGCACGTTGGTTACTTAAAAAGGGAACTTCTAGAAAACGGAAAGCATCAATTTTTAAACATAATTTTGAAAATTTAAGCAACCAATCAAACAGCATTCGATAATTTATTTTTATAATGGACATATTAGAAAGCATATAAGATGTAACAAAGGCTCTCCATTATGTTTTGTAGCACATTATAGGCTTTGACCGCATGTACTATTGGGAAAAAATTATTTTGACTTCTTAAACCCCAGTTTTGCTCATTTTCATACGCATCCTCTCAACTTCAAAAAATTTCCCCCTATTAGACTAACGCATGTCCTGAAAGCTATTGTAGGTAATTGTAATCATTATTTAAAGCAATGCATAGATTTTTTTTCTCTTCCATGATCACATAAATAATATAAAGTATTCATCATGTGTTGACTTTAAAGCCGAACGAGGGTCCATAAGGGTTATTAAGTTATCAAAATTTTACCAAAAGGAAGGATTGGATATTTCTAGATACTTGAAGGTCTTCATAGTTATGGGTAAGGTTGGATATTGCACCTATGAAGCTATTGAGATGGACGATAACTTCATGGAGCTTCTTCTTTACCAAAATGTGACCTTGTACAAATACCCGAGTGTGTTATTACATTGATTAATCAATACTAGTAATCCACCCTGGAAAGCACTATCATGGGTTGAGATGTGAACCAGGAGCCTAGTTTACAATTGGCCTCTTAACCTAAAAGACAAGATACCTTACTGTATTCTGGATATCAATATATTTGCATCCAAACTCATATATCAACAATGATACTGTAAATTATGTTCTTGATAAGAAGTACAATAGTCTACTAGATTTGTATTCGAGTGAGATCTAGATAATATAGAAACCATCATATGACAATGTATCTATGACAAAAATATGGCCGGACACATAAGACTTGGAGGCCGGGTAATTACTTAAAATTTTAGAAATAATTATTTGATAACATTATTATAATTAAAATGTTTCATGCAAACAAAAGTTTATAGAAGGGTGTTAAATATGATCAAGGATGATAATGGGATATGCATCATATGACTAAATATATTTTTTTTTTGTACATCGGCAACTCACACTAACCTCGCGTGAGCGTAGCCAACGTTGTCAAGAGAAAGTAGACTGCTCAATGGTGAAGGAACATCCGACTTTCTAGTCCAGAGGATCTCTCCGGAGTGCTGAGCAGCGTAGGAGATGACCCAGTCTGCCGCTTGTTCGCCTGCCGGTACACATGCACGACCTGAAATGTGTCACAGTCCCTCACCAACATCGAAGGTCGCCAAGAATTGGATGCTCCACCGTCGGCAACATGGCAGGGCATTTCCTACGTGAGGCAAGTACTTGGGGCCAGGCACATCACCCTTGAGGGGGACTCAGCAGCGGTGGTGGAGTGGATTCTACAGGAAGGCCAAGAATGGCCTCCATCCTGTAGAATCCACCCTCCCAACACTAATGTCTTGTAGGGACAGCGCCCCCCAGCAGCAACCAGTCTAAAGGCTTGATCTCTGATCACGAACGCTACTCTAGCTTTGCCACCACCACCGAGCAAGCTACCATCAAAGTTCACCTTAAGATCTTTCTACAATAGATCTTAAGGAGGGCTCCCAAGAAACAAGGATGGACCTGGATGCTGAAACAGCAAAGTGGGGGTCCGAGATTTTTCTAGCCAAGCCAGATGAAGTCTCAGAAGAAGCCTCGGTGACTTCGGCAGCCTGATAGATATCCCTTTCTACAATAGACCTCAGGGATACCCTCCTATTCTTGAAGAGCCTATAATTTCTGTCCAGCTAGATATGATATGCTAAATAGGCGCAAGTAATGCCCCACCTAGCAGTGCTCGGCGACCAAATGGCTGCCCTCATGTGCCGTAGTAGGTCCTCAGCAGACACAACTGACATCGGTAGTAGAATTGAGGTCCTTCTCCAAATTAGTGTGGCCTGTGGGCAATCGAGTAGAACATGACTAGCTGACTCCACCACATCAAGGCAATCCACACACATCGAGGGAACCCTGACCCCCCTCCTGGCCAACATGCTCCTAATTGGTAGGCAAGCCCAGGCCACCTTCCAGATAAACAACGCCACACAGGAGTGGATCTGTATCCTCCAAATCCAAAATGTGTCAAGCAGCCTGGTGGTCTCCCAGTCCACCACCGTCTGTAGATCGATAGAGCGCACCCTGGGCCTTCCTATGGTCACCTAGATCAGTATGTCTGCCGAGTTGCCATGAGGAATCGGGATAGCAAGAATCCGCTCCACCAGCTGCTCCCCGAAGGCCTTCCTGATCTGCACCTCATCCCACCTGCTGTCACGCCCCAAACCCATCACTCGGATCGACCACGTGACACGGCCACATAATCCCTAAGTGGAACCCTAGAGATCATGTAAGGCCTAAAAGGTACAATATTCACATAAATGCCAAAATTAAAGATTAATGTAATTAAAATCAAATCCAACTAAAATGTACTGATTAATTACATAATTACAAATGTCCGTAAGCAAAAGATAAATTAACTTCTATCTATCTAGCAGTCAGACTCCATGCTGATCTCATCTCTCGTCCCACCCAATGATCTCTACAAATCCAGTGCCTTTGAAAAAGAAAGTAAGTGTAGTATGAGCTTTTCCAGCCTAGTAAGAATTCAGACCGCCACACACAGTTTTAATAATAAAATAATCAAAGCAATAAATAAATATCATTTGATCATTCAAAAGCTCAACAGACAATAAGTATATATAACCAGTACATATATATAAATCCTTTTTACTCATTATGTGATCCATTTTCGTATTACTCTCCCAAGTTTTAAGATTTTTTACTTCTCGCTTTGGACTAACCAAGATTATAACCCAGTCCAAGACTGCACAAATTCCACGCATAAGCTCGTGGCAGCTATCCCACACGTAAGCCCGTGGAGGCTATCCTACGCATAAGCTCGTAGAGGCTATCCCATGCATCAACTCGTGGCAGCTATCCTACGCATAAGCTCGTAGAGGCTATCTCATGACAAGGTTAGTCCAACCCATTTTACATGTCTAGCTTTACATGTTTAATCATATTTCTATTACATCACATATTTTCATAAATTCTTCAAAAATATGCTATTTCTTCCTAATTTAATTATTTCAATATTTTCATAATAAACAAAATGCACGCCTCATAGTATCATATCAGCTCATAAAACAAATAACCACATAATTATAAAATAAATCCAACGATAAATCAAATATATGCATAGAGGTACTCAGATGTAGGGATTCTTACAGGAATTGTAGACTGACACAAACATGAATCCGAATCACAGCCTACGAGCTGGGGTGCTGAGTTTCCTGATCAAAACCTTCTGGCACCGCTGACTCTTTCCCTACAATATCAATTATAAATCACAACTAAATTATTTAATATTAAAATATTCTAAACCCTAACTTACATCTACTTTGGGGTCCATTACCAGGTTCCCAATCATCTCAATCCCTCCATATCTAGGGGCAGTCGGGAAGGCCCGACTCCCACCCTTGTACCACCGGCCTATGTTGTCGCCAGCCGTGGCCACTGCCACGCCGACGATGATGGTCGGTCCCGGTGAAAGGACCAAAAGAAAGGAATGATTCCTCTCTCTTTATGGTTGGGAATACATCTCCCTTCCTCAAATCTTTTTGATCCAAGGGCAACAGCCATGGTGGTTGTGCCCTCTCCTTCCCCAACCAGACACTTACCTCCCTCTTCATGGTTGGGAATACATCTCCCACCCTCAAATCTTTTTGATCCGGTGAAAGGACCAAAAGGAGCCACACTTACCTCGGTCCGACGGGGTGTTCCGGCGACCTTTCCGGCGAGAAATCGGAGGAGGAATCAGTGAGCAACCCGGATTAAAATCACCCAATTTGTGGGGGGTCTTCACCGAAGGGAAAAGGGATTTAGGGCTCCCTCCATGGCCGGCCGATTCTCGAAACCGCTCCCTCCCCAGCGCTCGGTCTCCTCCGGCGATCCCATCTAACGCCGCCACCCCCTTGCAACTCCCCTCTTCCACGATCGTGCCTAGGGCACAATCGTAATAGATGGATGGGCCCGATCTTTTCGGGCCAGCCCGTCCATCCTTTTTTTTTCGGGTTCTCACATTCTCCCCTCCTAAAAAAAAATTTCGTCCGCGAAATTAACGTACCTGAAATACCAAAGAGTTGAGGGTGTTTGGCTTGTATTTCTTCCTCGAGCTCCCAAGTGGCCTCTCTTTCTGAGTGATTGTTCCATTGCACCTTTACATAAGTAATGGTCCGACGTTGCAACACTTGATCCTTTCTATCCACAATCCATACCGGGTACTCTTCATAAGTCAGGTCCTCATGCAGACTTATAGGCTCAAAATCTACCACATAGTTCGGGTCCGGAATATATTTTCTCAACATTGCAATATGGAATACATTATGTACGCCTGATAAAGCTGGTGGTAGAGCCAAACGGTATGCCACTTCTCCAACTTTATCCAGGATCTCGAACGGACCAACATACCTAGGGCTCAATTTGCCACGAACCCCGAACCTCATCACACCTTTAGTAGGAGATACTTTCAAGAAAACATGATCACCAACCTGAAACTCCAGTTCTCTTCTCCTATTGTCAGCATAACTCTTTTGTCTACTCTGAGCTATAAGGGTCGTTTTCTGATCCCTTGTATCATATCCACAGTTTGCTGTACTATCTCTGGACCCAATAATTTTCTTTCTCCCACATCATCCCAACAAATTGGAGATCGGCATTTCCTACCATACAATACCTCAAAAGGAGCCATCTGAATACTTGCCTGATAACTATTGTTGTAGGCAAACTCAACCAGCGACAAATGACTATCCCAAGCACCACCCAAATCCATGACACAAGCCCTTAACATATCCTCCAAGATCTGAATAGTGCGCTCCGACTGTCCATCAGTTTGTGAATGAAAAGCTGTATTGAAGTCCAGTCTTGTACCAAGGGCTTTATGAAGCCTCTTCCAAAACTGTGACACAAATCTAGTATCTCTGTCAGACACAATTGAAACTGGAATCCCGTGCAGCCTCACAATTTGCTCTATGTACAAACTTGCCAATTTTTCCAGAGGAAAGCGAACTCTAAAAGGCAAGAAATGTGCTGACTTAGTCAATCGGTCAACAATTACCCACACTGCATCATTATCCCGAGGGGTCTTAGGCAAGGCAGTCACAAAATCCATAGTGATATGCTCCCACTTCCACTGAGGAATGAGAATAGACTGTAATGTTCCAGCAGGCCTCTGATGCTCAGCTTTCACTTGTTGACACACTAAGCACTGTGCAACATACTAAGCTATATCTCGTTTCATGCCACTCCACCAAAAAATTTCCTTCAAGTCCCGGTACATTTTAGTACCTCCTGGATGCACTGTATAAGCTGAGTTATGGGCCTCATCAAGAATCTTTTTCTTCATTTCTGGTACTTTTGGCACACATACCCTATTTCCGAATCTTAAAGAGCCATCTTCATGCACTCAGAATTCTGACTGCACACCTGACTCTACTGTTTCTCGGATTTTCAGTAACTCCGGGTCCTCTCTCTGAGACATCTTGATCTTTTCAATCAGAGTAGGTTGCACTGTGAGGGTAGCCAATTGTACCTTAGGATCATGTAGCCGTATCTTAATCCCTGATCTCTCCAAATTTAATAAAATCTGTTTCTGCATAGTGATCAATGCTGCTAGCCCATTTGAGGATTTTCTGCTCAAAGCATCAGCCACTATATTTGCTTTCCCTAGATGGTAACTGATAGTTAGGTCATAGTCCTTCAGTAGCTGTAGCTCTAGCCACCTTCTTTGCCTCAAATTCAACTCCTTCTGTGTGAAGATATATGTCAAACTCTTATGGTCTGTGAAAACCTCACAGTATTCTCCATTCAAGTAATGCCTCCATATCTTCAAAGCAAAAACCACCGCTGCCAACTCCAAATCATATGTAGGGTAATTCTGTTCATATGACTTTAACTATCCAGAGGCATAAGCTATCACCTTTCCATTCTGCATCAGAAGACACCCAAGTCCTTTATGAGATGCATCACTATAGATGGTGAAGCCTTCTGTTCTAGATGGAATAGCTAGCACTGAGGCTGTCATCAGACGCTTTTTCAGCTCTTGGAAACTCTGTTCACAGTCATCTGTCCATTCAAACTTCACTCGCTTCTGAGTCAAGCGGCTTAAAGGCATGGCAATACGGGAGAATCCCTCAACAAATCTTCTGTAATATCCAGCCAATCCTAAGAAGCTGCGCACTTCAGTTACATTGGTAGGTCTATACCACCCAACTACTGCCTCCACTTTCATTGGATCAACAGAGACACCTTCCTTAGAGATTACATACCCAAGAAAAGAAATACTATCCAACCAGAACTCACACTTTGATAGCTTAGCATAAAGCTTCTTTTCTCTAAAAGTTTGCAATACTATCCTTAGATGTTCTTCATGTTCCTGTGAGCTCTTTGAATATACCAAAATGTCATCAATGAATACTACCACAAACTGATCCAGATAAGGTTTGAATATCCAATTCATAAGATCCATGAAGGCAGCCGGTGCATTTGTTAAACCAAAAAGCATGACCAAAAATTCATAATACCCGTATCTGGTCCTAAAAGCTGTCTTGGGCACATCCTCCACCTTTATTTTCAATTGGTGATAGCCAGAACGAAGATCAATCTTCGAGAAAATCTGAGCACCTTGTAGCTGATCAAACAAGTCATCAATTCTTGGTAGTGGGTATTTATTCCGTATTGTCATCCTGTTTAATTTCTAGTAGTCTATACAGAGTCGGAGGCTACCGTCTTTCTTTTTCACAAATAATACAGGAGCACACCAAGGAGAAACACTGGGCCTGATAAAACCCTTATCCAGTAACTTCTGTAGTTGTTCCTTCAGCTCTTTCAATTCAGCTGGAGCCATTCGATATGGAGCTTTTGAAATTGGACCAGTGCCAGGAATCAAGTCGATGGAGAACTCAATCTCCCTGTCAGGGGGTAATTCTGGCAATTCATCTGGAAACACATCTGGAAATTCTGTCACCACAGGGATATCCTCTAACTTGGGCTCCTTTTTTGGGTGTCAAACACAGCAGCTAAGAATCCTTCACAACCTTTTGCAAGAAACTTCTTAGCCTGTAGAGCTAAGATTAACTTCATTTGATGAGGTGACTTGCTGTCCACCAAACCAAACACTGGCTGACCAGGGATCTGAAATTTGATCGTTTTCTCAAAACAATCAACAGTAGTATGGTATGCTGCCAACCAGTCCATACCAAGGATCAAATCAAAATCATTCATCTCTAAGACTAGCAAGTCTGCATTCATTTCCTTGTCCTCAATGCCCAAAATACAGCTCTTGCAAACTAAATTAACTAATATAACATCTCTACTTGGCGTTGAGACACAAAGATCAAATTCTAATGGCACAGGTGATATTTCAGTATTCTTTCTAACAAAATTGGCCGATATGAATGAGTGTGTAGCACCAGAGTCAAATAAAACATTCACATCATAAGACAATAACCTAATCATTCCTGTAAACATAGTAACAAGGCACCTAATCACAATCTTTAACCATACATGCACAAACATATATAACCTAACAAAATTTATGACATGCCAAATAAGAGAGAGTATTAGGGATGGATTTATTACCCGTCACCACGGAATTAGAAGCCTTGACATCCTGCTCTGTGAGTGCATAGACCCGCCCCTAGGTCCTAGGCCTCTGCTGCCCTCCCTTTTGCTGTTGTCCTTCCTGAGATGCTCGGTTTACAGGGACTCTTTGAGAGGACTGTGGTGTCTGTTGCCTCTGCGGTTCTTTCCTATTAGGACAAACAATAGCCTTATGCCCTTCTTGTCCATAAGAAAAACATGTCCCTCCAACCCAAGTGCAATCTCGCTTGAGATGAGGTCCTCCACATCTGTAGCATCTAATGGCACCTCGGGCTTGACCCCTGTTTCTGGTGACAACTTGATTCGGTCTCTGATCCTTCGACTTGAAGGGTCTACTGTTTTGGCTCGGAGAATCAGTGGGTCGAAACCTTTTCTTCATATTCTTTTCTCTAGCAGCTTGGGCATTATCAAGCCCTTTTTCTATCACCAGGGCTTTGTTAACCACATATTTATAACTAAACAGTTCAAAAGCAGCGACTTGTTGTTGAATCTATCGCCTGAGTCCATTTTTAAATTTCCTTCCTCGGTCACTATCCTCTGATATCAAGGTCGGAGCATATCGGGACATCTCTTCAAACTTTGCTGCATATTGAGCAACTGTCATATCACCCTGCTCTAGTCGGTCAAACTCCCTATATTTCTGGAATCAGATACCCTGGAAAAAATACTTCTCATAGAAAACCTTTTTAAACTCTTCCCAAGTGAAGGGGGCATTATTCGGACCAAGCTTCCCTTTCTCCATCTCCCACCAATCAGCTGCCTCACCCTGTAACATGAAGGTGGCAAAAAGAACTTTCTCCTCATCAGGGCACCTCAAGGCTTGAAAGACTTTCTCTATCTATTTCAGTCAGTTCTCAGCCTCCATCGGATCAGCCGTACCTTTAAATGCTGGGGTGCATATCTCTGAAAATCCAACAGATCGACTCGGTGCTCCGGCTGAGCTGTAGTGCCTTGAAACTATTGATGCTGCTGCTGTTGTTGATACATTGCTTGCTGCTGCTGCAACTGTTGCTGCAAGAACTGTTGTTGTACCTCTACCATCTTCATCATGTCTGCCCTGGCAGCAGTTTGCTGTTGCACCATCATTTGCATCAACTATGAAGCACTTATCGTCTCCTCAAGCTGAATACTTGGTCCTTCGGATGTCCCAATTTCCGGAGCTCCCATCTCTGGAGTACTGCCAGTAGGGTCAATAGTGTGCTCCTGCTGTGGCACACCCCGTGTCAGCATGGATGAGGTACCTTCCTGCTGTCCAGAGGGTGCCCAAGCCGTGGAGCCGTCCGTAAATCGGGTCGGCCTTCTGGCACGCCCCCCACCATGCTCTCGCGTCATATCAACCTACACAATTTTTCCAGCATCAAGATTATTAGATTGAGACAATTTTGCATCTTTAATATGCTACTCACACCATTATAATATCTTACGTGTTTAGTGATTTTCCCCACTCAGACTTACTCAAGCCTAAACCCTAGGATTCCTAAACCTTAAGTTCTGATACCAAATCTGTTACGCCCCAAACCCATCACTCGAATCGACCACGTGACATGGCCACATAATCCCTAAAGTAGAACCCTAGAGATCATGTAAGGCCTAAAAGGTACAATATTCACATAAATGCCAAAATTAATGATTAATGTAATTAAATCAAATCCAACTAAAATGTACTGATTAATTACATAATTTCAAATGTCCATAAGCAAAAGATAAATTAACTTCTATCTATCTAGCAGTCAGACTCCATGCTGATCTCATCTCTCGTCCCACCCAATGATCTCTACAAATCCAGTGCCTTTGAAAAAGAAAGTAAGTGTAGTATGAGCTTTTCCAGCCTAGTAAGAATCCAGACCGCCACACACAGTTTTAATAATAAAATAATCAAAGCAACAAATAAATATCATTTGATCATTCAAAAGCTCAACAGATAACAAGTATATATAACCAGTACATATACATAAATCCTTTTTACTCATTATGTGATCCACTTTCGTATTACTCTCCTAAGTTTTAAGATTTTTCACTTCTTGCTTTGGACTAACCAAGATTATAACCCAGTCCAAGACTGCACAAATCTCACGCATAAGCTCGTGGCATCTATCCCACACGTAAGCCCGTGGAGGCTATCCTACGCATAAGCTCGTAGAGGCTATCCCATGCATCAACTCGTGGCAGCTATCCTACGCATAAGCTCGTAGAGGCTATCTCATGACAAGGTTAGTCCAACCCATTTTACATGTCTAGCTTTACATGTTTAATCATATTTCTATCACATCACATTTTTTCATAAATTCTCCAAAAATGTGCTATTTCTTCCCAATTTAATTATTTCAATATTTTCATAATAAACAAAATGCACGCCTCATAGGTATCATATCAACTTATAAAACAAATAACCACATAATTATAAAATAAATCCAACGATAGATCAAATATATGCATAGAGGTACTCAGATGTAGGAATTCTTACAGAAATTGTAGACTGACACAAATACGAATCCGAATCATAGCCTACGAGCTGGGATGCTGAGTTTCCTGATCAAAACCTCCTGGCACTGCTGACTCTTTCCCTACAACATCAATTATAAATCACAACTAAATTATTTAATATTAAAATATTCTAAACCCTAACTTACATCTACTTTGGGGCCCATTATCAGGTTTCCAATCATCTCAACCCCTCCAGATCTAGGGGCAGTCGGGGTGGCCCGACTCCCACCCTTGTACCACCGGCCTATGTCGTCGCCAGCCGTGGCCGCTGCCACGCCGACGATGATGGCCGGTCCCGATGAAACGACCAAAAGAAAGGGATGATTCCTCTCTCTTTATGGTTGTAAATACATCTTCCTCCCTCAAATCTTTTTGATCCAAGGGCAACAGCCATGGTGGCTGTGCCCTCTCCTTCCCCAACCCGACAACACCACTGGTCGAACCATCGCCGGCCGCCACTGTTGCAGTTGCCGAAGATGGTGGCCGGCCAAGGGAAAGAGAGAAAAAGAGATCTCCTCTTCTTCTTCTTCCTCCCAAGAACTGGCAAAGGGTCCCCCCTTTCCTCCATCATCAGTCGAAGACCACCCTGATGGTGGCTCGGCTCCCCCCACCCGATGGCAGCCACGGTGGCCCATGACCGCCGTCGTCGTCACCACCGGTGACCAACCGACGAGAGGAAAAGGGGAAAAAGAAGGAGAAGATGGAGTCACGAGGAAGAAGACCTCGGATCCATCACTCCCCTTCTTCAATAAACCCTAGAAAATCCCTCTCCGACCCTCACATAAACCCGACCAACCCCATCGCCATGAATCCCAGCCAACCCGGCGACCGGCGGCGGCGAGATCTGGAAGAGAGAGACCGAAACAGGGGTACCCTATTTCAGAATCTTCTCCGACGATCTCACCGCCCAAATCCCCACCAACAAGGCCCTAATCCTAGCAAATGAAGCATAAGGAAAGGAGCCACACTTGCCTCGGTCCGATGGGGTGTTCCAGCGACCTTTCCGGTGAGGAATCGGAGGAGGAATCGGTGAGCAACCCGGATTAAAATCACCCGATTTGTGGGGGGTCTTCACCGAAGGGAATAGGGATTTAAGGCGCCCTCCACGGCCGGCCGGTTCTCGGAACTGCTCCCTCCTCGGCGCTTGGTCTCCTCCGGCGATCCCCTCTAACGCCGCCGCCCCCCTTGCAACTCCCCTCTTCCACGATCGTGCCTAGGGCACGATCGTAATAGATGGATGGGACCGGTCTTTTCGGGCTGGCCCGTCCATTCCTTTTTTTTTTCTGGGTTCTCACACTTGCCCTTGCCAGAATGAATAGGTCACATACTCTAGAGCCGGCCAGTCTAGCCGCGTCAACCAACGTTGGCATCTGACTAAGAGGTTGCTCCGTCAGCCATCTATCCTCCAATATGTCAATAGATTGTCCATCTCCAACAACCCACCTAGTTGCCTCAAACACAATTGGGCCATATGAGCAGATCTCCCGCCAGATAAAAAAGCAATGGCTTCCCACCTGAAAGTCCGCCATCATCGTATGCACCCCATACTTGGCCCACATCGGGGCGCTCCACAGAGTATCCTACTCCAAAATGAATCTCACAGCACGTCCCACCGCTAATGCCTCCTGCCTCGCCACCAATGAGTGGACCCCCATACCTCCTTATCTGGGCACCTGGCAAAGCACCTCCCAGGCCACCAGATGAAGTCCTCCTCTGCCCTCTCGTCTACCCTATATGAAGTTCTTGAATAACTGCTCAAGTGTTCGCAATAGTGATAGTGGTACAAGGGTATTAGCAAGCCAATACATCGGTAACGAGCTCAACATCGTCCGCACCAAGGTGACTCTGTCCATCATGGAGAGTGCATCCATCTGCCATCCTGGAGTGCATCCCTCTGCCATGCTACCAACATGTGTCTGATACTCGCCTCGATATCCATGCAGTCCATCCACTGGAGGCGACGCCCTGTGTAGGGACCACCAAATACCTCATCGGGCTATCTTGCTCACCAATCTCCAAGATCTCTTTAATTGAGTGATGGCGGACCACTGCAAGAAAAAGAGGGAAAGAGGAAGAAGAAGGGAAGAAAGAGAAAGAAGAGGTTATAGAGACGCAGGAAGAAGAGAAGAGGAGGATGAAGAAAAAGAAGAGAAGAAGCAGAAAGGAGCTAGGGTTTTTCTTATTCAATCATTCAATTCCTAATACATAGGAGGGGTGGCCTTTATATAGACCTTACATCAGATCAATCAATTGATGACATAGCAAATTTGGGCCCTTACATCAATTCAATCAATTGACTAAGTTAATTAATTGATTACATACCAAATATAGACCCCTACCAAAATTGATCCAATTAATTGACCCAATTGACTTATCTAACATCAAAACTGAAGGAAAAAAAATTCCGAGTTGTCCGATAAATCGAACGCCAGGCATGAAAATGAGTTTTAATTTTTTTATTTTATTTATAACAATTATAAATATTAAATTTAACTTTTATGTAAAATTACCTCAAGCCCGCAGCGGAAGTTGGTCGAGGTAATCTGGATCTGGATCTGGATCTAGATCCCTGAAGGTAGCTCTGCTAGGCCTGGATTTGCAAGCTCTCTACTTCGCACGCACGTCAAGCTTCACAAGAAGGTTGGATGATGTATTTACTTGTGCAAAACAATCTTTTGCAAAAGGACCCTTGGAAGAAAGAAAATCCAGAAAAAGGACCTTCCTTTCTTTCTTTCTTCTCTTTCTTTCTTTCTTCGATTTCTTTTCTCCCGTTTCTTCACAGCACGCCTAGGCCGAACAGACACTCGTCTCTTGATCCTGATCACAGAGGGAATGGAAGGGAGGAGAGGACACCGGACCTGGGCCGAACTCCAAACCACTAGAGAGAGAGGACTCCTTCCTCACTCTTCTTCTTCTTCACAGAATCAACCTATCTCTCTGTCTCACGTTTTCTTCCCAAGAAAAATTCTCTCTCTCTCTATTCGAGAGAAAACAGTGGCCTACAAATAGGCCAATGCTGATAGGAGTTAAGAGGCATAAATGGTCTAACGTTATTGAATTCATTCATTATCAAATATGAATGAATTTGATAACGATTGTTTCAAAAACAACCATGGAATAAAACAGCGATTAATGTCAATTATTGCCGGATTTCAAAAATCAAACTGAACTGGAATGTTGGCGGTTCAAAACCGCACATTCTGGTCCAGTCGGCGTCTGGCCGGAGGCCGGTTGGCCGCGCAATCGCCGGTCCAAAGGATCACGGATGCGTGAAACAGAGCTTCTCTGTTTCATGCGTCCCGGCCTCCCAGTGGGAGTCGCGGCTCACAAAAAAGAAAGCTAATGGTCCATGAGGGGAAGCGGTCCACGGGTCCATGAGTACCATTCATGGTCAGTAGCCACTCTAAATGGGAAAAGTCAGCTTGTGATACAAATGGGTTAGCCCATTTGATCATAAGTTAGCCTATTTGGTTCTAAACCAAATTTGCAGCCCATTTGAATGAATTTTTGACCCGAAAAAATTCCACATGAGTCTGACTCATGGAAGATTCAATTGGGTCTAGTTTCGGCTCGATCCAAGTCCGACATAGATCAGAACAAATACGAAATTAAATTTCAATTAAATTGTGATCGAGCCCAATTACACTAATTTAGACCCAATCAAATCCAATCTCAACAATTGAGTCCTGATCAAATTCAATTTCATTAATTGAAGCTTGATTGACCCGAAATACAGACTTAATTAGTTGTTCATCCATGAAATTTAGCATGTACCTCATGTTCAGTGCTAGCTGAACATAGACAGAACCAAATTCCAAATGACCCACAATTTAATTCTTAATTAAATTGAGTCAAGACCTTCCTACTTAACTTGACTAATGTGCGTGACTCCGATAGGTTCGAATACTAAGCCGGTAGTTCATGGACTACTCCATGCACTAATCGAGGTGACCATCTAGCAATGATACCCGACATCCGGATAGATCGAATATGCAAAGCAACATTCAAGAACCTAGACGTATGGTTATTGCATAATTCATCCCTATGACCATCGATGCTCAAGATGACTTCAGAGTGGACTGTCGAACTCTGGGTCCGGTCATCCATAGTGTATTTCAAATAATCAAATCAAGTGACCTATTACTTGGTTTACCCTGGTCAAGGTTTTACTGAATTGAAATACAGTGAGACATCAACTCCTATAATCTGGAGCGGTCAATCCCATCTTGACTCATACACAGACTTCGCGAGTACTTAACTGCACCCAGCATCCTTTCGATCCCTGAATTAGAAATTCAGGTCATCCAGTGCCTAAGTACAGTGAGTTGCTTGCAAGTCACCGTGACAGTCTCAGGTTTAAGGGGTACTTATGCCCATACGCTTTGTGAGCTAACTCCCGACAGTGGAGTGCTATGCAGGTGAGTCACTGTTCAATGACGATGTACTCCTATATCTCACCTGTATGCCATACAGTGTCTCCACACTCCTTGGTTTAAGAGGACAACCAACTAAATGGCACACAACGACCTATACTTGACATAGCTATCGTCTAATTGACAGCTCATCATTTGGTCGCGAACTGGTTTAAGGACTAAATGATAAAACCTCCTTTATCCACTAAATTAGTCCTAAGGACTTCATCACAATACACAGGAGTTCAATTTGAAGATGTAACATTTGTGATGAATAGAAAATTACCAGAATAAATTTTTATTCATTTTAATAAAACATATATATAATCCAATTTCTTACAATTAAAAAATTGGCTTTTGGACACAATTTCCAACAACTCCCACTTGGACTAAAGCCAATTTGTACAATATCTTATACCCATCTTCGATTTGTGATAATCGAACTCCTTTACAGAAAGGGCTTTAGTGAATGGGTCAGCTAGGTTCTCCTTTCCATCGATCTTCTGAAGATTGACGTAACCTCGCTCCATGATTTCTCGTACAAGGTGGTAGCGACGCAGAATGTGCTTGGTTCTATGGTGAGACTTGCTTGAATTTAGCTACTTCCATTAAAAGGAATTTTGCACTCTATACGATATGGCTACAAACCGAATGTTTTGGCTCCTTTGCTTGTGCAATGGCTCCAGTATTGTCACAATACAAAAGAACTGGACCGTTGATTGAGGGAGCAACACTAAGTTGATTTACAAACTTCTTGATCCAAACAGCTTCCTTTGCCGCATCTGATGCAGCAACATACTCTGCTTCGCATACGGAATTGGCTACTGAATGCTGCTTGGAACTTTTCCAGCAGACTGCTCCTCCATTCAGGGTAAACACAAATTCTGACATACTCTTACTGTCATCGTGGTCTGACTGAAAACTAGGGTCTATAAACCCCTCAAGTTTTAAGTCAGATTCTCCATAGATTAACCATTGGTCCTTAGTATTTCTCAAATACTTAAGGATGGTTTTCACAACCTTCCAATGGTTCTCACCCGGATCAGATTGATACCTACTCGCTACTGCTAATGAGTAAGCAATATCTGGTCTCGTACATGTCATGGCGTACATGATAGATCCCACTGCAGAAGCATATGGAATTCTACTCATACGCTCTCTCTCTTCGAAAGTTGTCGGACAATCTTTCTTAGAGAGAGAAATTTCTTGGCCTATTGGAAGATAGCCCTTCTTGGAATTCTCCATGTTGAACCGCTTCAACATGGTGTCGATGTACGTGGATTGGGATAATCCAAGTAACCTCTTAGATCTATCTCTATAGATCTTCATCCCTAAGATGTAGGATGCTTCTCCCAAATCCTTCATGAAGAACTGTGATGACAGCCAGAGTTTCACATTTTGTAATGCAGGGATGTCATTTCCAATTAGGAGAATGTCATCCACATACAAGACAAGAAATGTGATCACTGAACCGTTAGCCCACTTGTAGACACAAGGTTCTTCTTCATTCTTAACGAAACCATACGTTTTGATAGTTTTATCGAAATGTATGTTCCAACTTCGAGAAGCTTGCTTAAGTCCATAAATGGACTTTTGTAGCTTGCATACTTTGGACTCGTCTGTGGATGTGAAACCCTCAGGTTGTATCATATGCACCTCTTCTTCCAGCTCTCCATTTAGAAAAGCTGTTTTCACATCCATTTGCCAGATTTCATAATCCATATATGCTGCTATAGCTAGCATAATCCGAATAGATTTTAGCATTGCCACAGGGGAAAAAGTCTCGTCATAGTCGATACCATAACGTTGACGATACCCCTTGGCAACCAGACGGGCTTTATAGGTCTCCACCTTTCCGTCTGCGCCTCTCTTTCTTTTGAAGATCCATTTGCACCCTATGAATTTTATCCCTTCGGGTGGATCAACTAGTGTCCATACACTATTGATTTCCATGGATTCCATTTCGGATCTCATGGCATTAAGCCATAACTCAGAGTCGGACCTCTGTATAGCATCCATATAGGTAATCGGATTCTCATTGTTCTCATCAAGCTCAATGGGATCTGCGTCTTGGACCAAGAAACCATAGTATCTATCCACTTGACGCAGTACTCTACCTGATCGCCTTAATGGTGCTTCTACATTGGGCTCCGGGTTTGATCTAATCGAATCCGGTTCTGTGGGTTCAGTAGTTTGTGTTAAATATTCCATCTGCTGAGCTTCATTAAGTTCAACCTTAGAGGCAACAATTCCTTCACTAAGGAATTCTTTTTCCAAAAATGTTGCCTTAGGTCCTACGAACACCTTTTATTCATTAGGAAGGTAGAAGTAATAACCCCTAGTTTCCTTGGGGTACCCTACAAAATAATACTTATCGGATCTAGGACCAAGTTTGTCAGTTTGAGAACGTTTAACATAAGCCGGACATCCCCAAACCCTAAGGTATGAAAGTGTCGGCTTACGCCCAGTCCATATCTAATATGGAGTCTTCTCAACAGACTTACTTGGAACTTTATTTAGTATTATACACGCAGGCTCTAAAGCATAACCCCAAAAAGATACAGGCAGACTAGTAAATCCCATCATGGATCGAACCATGTCTAACAGAGTTCGATTCCTCCTTTCGGATACACCATTGTGCTAAGGTGTTCCTGGAGGGGTCCATTGTGAGAGAATCCCATTCTCCTCTAGATAAGTCAAGAAATCACCAGAAAGGTATTCTCCTCCTCGGTCTGACCGAAAGATCTTAATACTCTTTCCAGTCTGTTTTTCTACTTCATTACGAAATTGTTTGAACATTTCAAATGATTCCGACTTATGCTTCATCAGATAGACATACCCATACCTGGATAGGTCAACTGTGAAGGTTATGAAGTAGGCATAACCACCTTTGGCACTTACGATCATAGGTCCACATACATCAGTATGTATGAGGCCAAGAACATCGCTGGCTCGTTCACCCTTTCCAGAAAAAGGTGACTTGGTCATCTTACCCAGAAGACAGGATTCACAAGTTGGCAATGATTCACAATCATTGATTTCTAAAATGCCATGTTGGGCTAACCTGTTTATCCTGTTTTTATTTATGTGACCTAGCCGGTAATGCCACAAGTAGGCTTCATTGACATTATCTAACTTAGGACATTTATTAGAGGTGTACATTACATTCACAGGCGTGATAGAGTATAAATGCCATATTTCAATTGTCCACGAAAAATTTTAATACCATTCAAAATGATATCACAAAAATTTTCTTTTATTGATAAACAATAACCATTTTTGGCCAAAAAGGCCTACAGAGATGACATTCATTAAAATGTTGGACAATAATGACAATCATCTAATATGACTACTCTAGATTCAAAAACAAGCTGAATGACTCCTAAAGCTAGGACTGGAACTGATCTTCCATCTCCAACGTTCAGGAATCTCTCGTCATTCTTGAATCTTCTACTAACTTGAAGTCCCTGCAATGAATTGCAAATATTAATTGGACTTCCGGTATCCAATACCCAAGTGGTAGAATCATAAATTGAAAAATTACAAGATGTTATCATATAATTACCTTGTGCAGCAACTGTTTGCTGCTTTTTCTTCTTAGGCCTGTTTGGATCAAGGGATGCTATGTAAGCCGGACAGTTCCGCTTCCAATGACCCATCTTCTTACAGAAGAAGCACTCTGCCTTGCTCTTATCGGCTTTACGCTTCTTAGTCTGGCTGGGCTTAGAGACCCCAGCACGAGCTTTCTGCACCTTCTTCTTCTTTCCTTTCTTAAATGAAGAAAGTCCTGCAGAAGTCCCACCTACCACATTCACCGACTCCTTTTTGAGTTGGTGATCCTTCTCAAAGGTCTGCAGTAAACCTAGCAAACCATGATAGGATACTTCAGGTTTAGTCATTCTATAATGACTAAGGAAGGTCAGGTAGGACTTGGGAAGTGAATTCAAAATGGCATCCTTGCCCAATTGCTCGTGCAAAGGAAAGCCAAGTTTACTTAGGCGATCGATTTGTTCGACCATGTACAATACATGATCGGTGACCGATGCCCCTTCCCTCATGCGGGCATTGAATATAGCGCAGGAGGTCTTATGTCGTTCAACATCATCAGGTGTGCTGAAAGACTCCTTCAACATTTGAAGGATTTCCACTGGCTACGCTTCCTCGAATTTACGACTAAACTCGTCATTCATCGAGGCCCTCATGATGCAACGCACTGTAGTGCGATCGTTGAGCCACTTCTGATAAGCGTCTCTGATTGCACGTGGTGCATTGGCTGCAGGTTCCTCAGGTGCAGGATCCGATATCACATACAGGATCCGCTCATGCTCTAATACTATTTTCATCTTTCAATACCAGCTATCGAAGTTAGGTCCATTAAGCTTATCATTGTCTAATAGTGTTCGGAGGGATAATAAGTTAGCCATATCTGAAAAATAAAGAAAAAACCCAACTAATCAGTATATGATTTATTTAATCCTAAAGACTTGGACTTTAGTCTAAAGTTTTCCTCCACTATTTTAATCGAATTAATAGCCTCTACCTTTAATTCGAGGAATTACTTTAATTCCCTAATGGGTACTAGAATCCGCATAGACTGCATACGGGCCCGAGGAAGGCTCGGCCAACCCATGTGCATCTAAGGGTAGGTACATTACCAATTATTTCTCTAAACAATTTCTAGCAATCAATTTTGCCCCAAGTGGTAATCAGTAGGCGGAGGCCTCCACTGAAAATCCTGGTTAGGTCCAACCATTAATGAACTAACTCGATGACACTACCTAATGTATGATCAGGCCCGAGGAAGGCTCGGCCAACCTAATCACAATTGGATAGCTCAAAAAGCTATCATATAACGAAGGATAATTTCAGTATTCAGAGGAACACTAGATGGAAGCGTCCTGCATGTTCAACTGTAATATTGGACCCATTATCATTCAACCTTAATGGGAGGCTATGATCTAGTTATCTATATGACTTTATCATTTTAAGGACCTAATAATTTAGAAGATTTTAATTGATATGTGACACTGACTGATAATACTAAATCCTCCCACTGACTTCACCAAATCATATAGAGGACTAGCTTTTATTGGTCTATTAGACACCTAAATCAGTCACACTGATTTTCCTTAATGGCATGGGTGAGTGCCAAGTGTCAAGGTACCTTAATCAAAACTTGATCGACCAAATTGGCTAGGTAAGAGAGATCATGGGAGGGTTACGCCATTAACCTCTTTCCTAGACACCAACTATGTTGGCCAGGTAAGGGGTAGCCTCAATTAAAAACCATGATCAAATGCCGACTTACCTTAGACACCAATTGGTTTATCAAGTTGATTTAGGTTATCCTTGGGAACTCGGGCTCGACCACTGAGCCACAATCAGATCCAATTGAAATGTTTGGATATGATAAACTACAACTATTGAGTTTGATCATTTTATAAACCTTGATTTAGTCTAGTTCAACTATTGATTAGATTAAATCATGTTTCTTAAGTTAGTCCATTTCAATTTGATTTCATGATTAGGTCTAACCTAGTCAACTAATCTAATTGTGCTAACCCATGCCCCAAATCCCATGTTCAAATTTAAATTTTAATTCAAATTTCAAATTTTTGAATTTTAAATCTTTATTTGAAATTCAAATTTTAAATTTTAAATTCAACATTTAATTCTTTATTAAATGTATTATGATCATGGATTCAAGGTGTCAATTTATTCCAAATATAAATAATTTATATTTAAATTTGTGGTCATAATAAATTTAAAACTGAAATTTCATAAACATCAATTGTGCATAATTTTACAAAAATAAACTATTTATTTTATGATACAAATTAATCTCAATTTTGTGCTAGGACAACATTTTCACTATAAGGGTTAACCTTATAGCAGGACAACCTTATAATTCAGCACAAGATTGATATTTTATCAATAAATCAAGATCTAATCTCAATTTAAAAATTAAATCATGCATAATTCTAGATATTATAGGCCAATTCCATCAGCCAACCTGGCTCTGATACCAGTTGAAGGAAAAAAAATTCCGAGTTGTCCGATAAATCGAACGCCAGGCATGAAAATGAGTTTTAATTTTTTTTTTATTTTATTTATAACAATTATAAATATTAAATTTAACTTTTATGTAAAATTACCTCAAGCCCGCAGCGGAAGTTGGTCGAGGTAATCTGGATCTGGATCTGGATCTAGATCCCTGAAGGTAGCTCTGCTAGGCCTGGATTTGCAAGCCCTCTACTTTGCACGCACGTCAAGCTTCGCAAGAAGGTTGGATGATGTATTTACCCGTGCAAAACAATCTTTTGCAAAAGGACCCTTGGAAGAAAGAAAATCCAAAAAAGGACCTTCCCTTTTCTGTTTCTTTCTTTCTTCTCTTTCTTTCTTTCTTCGGTTTCTTTTCTCCCGTTTCTTCACAACACGCCTAGGCCGAACAGACACCCGTCTCTTGATCCTGATCACAGAGGGAATGGAAGGGAGGAGAGGACACCGGACCTGGGCCGAACTCCAAACCACCAGAGAGAGAGGACTCCTTCCTCACTCTTCTTCTTCTTCTTCACGGAATCAACCTATCTCTCTGTCTCACGTTTTCTTCCCAAGAAAAATTCTCTCTCTCTCTCTATTCGAGAGAAAACGGTGGCCTATAAATAGGCTAACGCTGAGAGGAGTTAAGAGGCATAAATGGTCTAGCGTTATTGAATTCATTCATTATCAAATATGAATGAATTTGATAACGATTGTTTCAAAAACAACCATGGAATAAAACAGCGATTAATGTCAATTATTGCCGGATTTCAAAAATCAAACTAAACTGGAATGTTGGCGGTTCAATACCGCACATTCCGGTCCAGTCGGTCGTCTGGCCGGAGGCCGGTTGGCCGCGCAATCGCCGGTCCAAAGGGTCACGGATGCGTGAAACAGAGCTTCTCTGTTTCATGTGTCCCCGCCTCCCAGTGGGAGTCGCGGCTCACAAAAAAGAAAGCTAATGGTCCATGAGGGGAAGCGGTCCACGGGTCCATGAGTACCATTCACGGTCAGTAGCCACTCTAAATGGGAAAAGTCAGCTTGTGATACAAATGGGTTAGCCCATTTGATCATAAGTTAGCCTATTTGGTTCTAAACCAAATTTGCAGCCCATTTGAATGAATTTTTGACCCGAAAAAATTCCACATGAGTCTGACTCATGGGAGATTCAATTGGGTCTAGTTTCGGCTCGATCCAAGTCCGACATAGATCAGAACAAATACGAAATTAAATTCCAATTAAATTGTGATCGAGCCCAATTACACTAATTTAGACCCAATCAAATCCAATCTCAACAATTGAGTCCTGATCAAATTCAATTTCATTAATTGAAGCTTGATTGACCCGAAATACAGACTTAATTAGTTGTTCATCCATGAAATTTAGCATGTACCTCATGTTCAGTGCTAGCTGAACATAGACAGAACCAAATTCCAAATGACCCACAATTTAATTCTTAATTAAATTGAGTCAAGACCTTCCTACTTAACTTGACTAATGTGCGTGACTCCGATAGGTTCGAACACTAAGCCGGTAGTACATGGACTACTTCATGCACTAATCGAGGTGACCATCTAGCAATGATACCCGACATCCGGATAGATCGAATATGCAAAGCAACATTCAAGAACCTAGACGTATGGTTATTGCATAATTCATCCCTATGACCATCGATGCTCAAGATGACTTCAGAGTGGACTGTCGAACTCTGGATCCGGTCATCCATAGTGTATTTCAAATAATCAAATCAAGTGACCTATTACTTGGTTTACCCTGGTCAAGGTTTTACTGAATTGAAATACAGTGAGACATCAACTCCTATAATCTGGAGCGGTCAATCCCATCTTGACTCATACACAGACTTCGCGAGTACTTAACTGCACCCAGCATCCTCCGATCCCTGAATTAGAAATTCAAGTCATCCAGTGCCTAAGTACAGTGAGTTGCTTGCAAGTCACCGTGACAGTCTCAGGTCTAAGGGGTACTTATGCCCATACGCTTTGTGAGCTAACTCCCGACAGTGGAGTGCTATGCAGCTGAGTCACTGTTCAGTGACGATGTACTCCTACATCTCACCTGTATGCCATACAGTGTCTCCACACTCCTTGGTTTAAGAGGACAACCAACTAAATGGCACACAACGACCTATACTTGACATAGCTATCGTCCAATTGACAGCTCATCATTTGATCGCGAACTGGTTTAAGGACTAAATGATAAAACCTCCTTTATCCACTAAATTAATCCTAAGGACTTCATCACAATACACAGGAGTTCAATTTGAAGATGTAACATTTGTGATGAATAAAAATTACCAGAATAAATTTTTATTCATTTTAATAAAACATATACATAATCCAATTTCATACAATTAAAAAATTGGCTTTGGGACACAATTTCCAACAACACTGACTAAATTAATCTGACTAAAACAAAAGCAAATGACCAAAGTTACTCGATCAAACAAAAGCAAAATGCAGCAACATAAAAAAATAAAAATGAAGCAGACTCAAATGGACCCAATCTGGGGCTCTAATGTCAAACTCTGGTGCGGCATGAGTGAATGGCTCTGATGACTCCCTCATCTAAAGGAACGGCTCTAATGTTTCCATCATTGAGGCCTTAACCTATGGCTTTATCTTAGGGCTGAAGCAGACAGTCGATTTAGCCCTCACTATCCCGAGGTGGCACAATAGTCCTCCAAAATGCCCTGTATTACCCTCGCCATCCTCCTCGTCGCACGGACCAGTAGCATACAATCATCTACAAATAAGAGGTGTAAGATCTGAAATGACTCTAGCGCCAGTCTATAGGCCTCTGGGATCTGTGACTCAGTCGCCTACCGGAGGGCTCTGGATAAGCATCCGAACATAGAATGAACAACAGAGAAGACAGCGGGCAACCCAGACGAAGACCAATCGAGGACTCAAAGAACTATATGGGCGGAACCGTTCACTAGGATCGTGAACAACGGTTTGCCCATGCAACCCAGAATCCAGCCAATCTAGTCCTCGTGAAAGCTGAAGCTCCTAAGTGAACTCCTCAGAAACTCCTAGCTCATCCTGTCGTGGGCCCTCTCCAAATCTATTTTGATACTCATCAGGCTCCTCCGGCAGGGGGCTCTCCGCAAATCAGACATGAACTCCTGGGCAATAAGAACATTATCTGAGATGCTTCGCCCTCCCACGAAATCCTCTTGCTTTGGACTGATCAATCTCGATAGTATGCCCCTCAATCTGTCAACCATCACCTTCGCTGTCGCCTTGTAAAGTGTAGTACATTGACTGATTGGTCAATAGTGAGCCGGCTCCGTGGCATCCTATCTTTTCGAAACCAGTACGACAAAAGTCCTCTTCCAATCTTTTGGTAGACCTGCCGAACTAAAAAACTATTGTAGAACAGTGCATTAATTCTCAATGGTCACTCAAGGATACTGAATGATTGGGATTGAATTGCAACATTAAGCTTGTGTAGGAACATGAAGTCCAATTGTTTTCATCCAACTTACCAAAGATTCAATAATGCAATATTTTTACTAGTCAAGTCAACTAAGACTAGACCGGAGTTAAACCTAATTCAACTTAGATTAGATCCAAGTGGAGGATAGGCCAATAAGAAAGGGGCCACCGACTTTCTTTCCTATTTTAGGCGATATAATAGGGCACTTCCTATAAGAGTATAGCATCATGTGGAGGGTTGCACCCACATAAGAGCCGACTCTATCTCTCCAATTAGAATCCAATTAGGACTCTAAAGGACCTAGTGAGGGTGCCCCAGGAAACCATAGAGTCTCCCTCTTCTATAAATACTAAGAGGAGACGTCCTTGGGCTTGAGAGAAACAAAAAAAGATAAGAGAGGCATAGGGTGGCCAAAGAATTTCTTCTCTAAGAAAGAGAGATAGAGAGAAGGTTTGTTCTATCAACTACTCTTTGAAAGACAAAGATACCCTCTTGTCCACATTATGTTCCCCCCAATCACTTTCACATGTCGCCTTCATCCTATACATTGTCCTTCCTTGACTCCAAAGACCATCTGCCATCTCTCTAATCCTTTCTAGGCCCTCCCTACTCCAAAGCTCCTTTATCTCTCCCATTGATCAAATATTCTCAAATCCCTTACAAGGTGTTATCCCATGAATTGCCTCCACTACCTATCACACCTGCAAACACCTCCTCCCTAACATTGCCACAGCCTTTGCCCAATTGATCTTTGCTAGCATTCGACCCAACCATGTCAACCCCATCACCCTCCTCTCTACCTCCGCCGACTTCCCCTCCGCCTATGCACTCCCTCTCGGTTATGCCCTCCATGCCCACACCTCAACGACTACCTCGTCTCATATCACTACAACAATGGCCATGCCTTTTGTCCTCATGATCACTCTTGTGAATATATATATGCAAAATGTAGCCACGTAGATCTTATTTGTGGAGTGGTCGACCAAATGCCACTCAAGAACTCGATCTCTTGTGACACTAAATGTTTGATAGAAAATAATCTCATAGACATGTCTAGTAGCATGAGTAGTTCCCCATTCGAAAATTTTTCTTTCATCAAAGGCTTATTATGTCATAAAAAATAGTCTAAACCATATATAGAGATAAAATAAATCTTATCACATCTGTTAATTATTGATTCCTAAGAGATGCTTTTTTTCTTCATATTTGTTATTTTAGTGTTATCATGCCTCTTGATCTTCTCAACAATAGATCATTTTTTCTCATTTTATTTTACACCATGCAGGTATGTAGGACTATAGAAGGAGTAGTTCTAGCAATTTGTATTAGGTGGGAGGAGAAATTAAGACTAATATGAAATACCTCGTGGCCACATCAAGGGGAATCCAAGAAAAGATGCAGAAACCCTAATGTGCCACCTAGAAAAGAGAGACAAGGGGAGAAAGAAGAAGTAGAAGATTGAGATAAAAAAGAGGTTGCCGAGTAATTCTTCAAGGTCTATTGGTTGCGACGTGTAGTCTCTAGAGGTTCCTCTATTCTTCTTCTTCTTCTTCTTCACCTCTTTATGTTCTTCTATCATCTTTGTAGGTATACATCCCTCATATTATGCATACTATCTATGATTTAATGGTGATTTATTAAAAAGAGTGATCATGTTCCATACTATTTATATTATTTCAGTACTAAATAATTTGCTAGATTGGTTTCATGCTATTCGTATTTATGTTAGATTTGTATGAATTCATAATTGTTTTGGATGGCTTCTGATTATGCATTATGTAAATCACATGAGATGTGAATGGTTGTTTGATCAATCTGACGTGAGATGATGATTATAAAAATATAATTACATAATAATTTTTGATTTGATCTATATCAATTTACAACTAGATTTACTCAAACATGTGTAGTATTCTAGTATATCATGCAACATGTGGATTTTCTATATCATATATCTCATTGGACAAGAAAGGAAAACCATGGATTAAAGGAAAACCATGGATTTATTTTAATCCCTAAGAAAATGTTCATATCTGATTTTAATCTTATAGATTTGAAGTTATTCCTCTCATGAATTTTCTATTGCTTTTCAGATTTGATTACATATATCTTCTTCTTTATGTGATTAGGAAAGAAGGACCATCTTGCATATCCATGTTATCCATTAAGAATAGAATATGCGCATCCTTCAGTTTGATTTAATTTAGCTAGATCCCTTGTTTTTAGGCTTTTCAGTTTATTGTACTACTTTCTTGTACTTCATGGGCAGCTATGGAGCCTTTTGTATGGCTAGGAGTTACATATGGTCTCACGGATGAGATTCACTAGGGCTGGATGTGAGAAAACTAGAGTCTCAGTTATAATAGGATTCTAGGGTTTGCTATTGAATCCAAGAAAACTTTTTGTGATCTCATAAAATCTTTGCTTTCTTATCGGTCTCACATCAGCAAAGCTAGGATTTTTGGATTTTTTTTTCTGCCGCTCATTTCATATTACCATGCTTGGGGCATTCCATGGGGTGTCCACACTTTATCTCATGTTGCTACCCCCCTAATCCTTATCCCTTTGCAAAGTCCTAGTTTACTAGAACTTAATCTCCAATTATCTAGGACCAGATTTTTTAATTTATTTGAACTTAGTTTATTATTTATTGCTGACCATCTTATCTTGGACTCTTACCAAATTAGGACCTAATGCTAATTAGAAAACATTGAGATTAGCTTAGATTCCCATAGTTGGATAAGGATAGATTTATGTATATCCTAGTGAAACTAATTTTATATGATGCCCCACGCATTTGTAGGATACCTTAAAATACTTATAATTGAATCTAAAAATGGACAGGATCATAAAAAAGTTGCTTAGGTGGGTGTGTAATTAAAATTATTAAGTTTTACAAGAATCCTAATTGGACTAGGACTCCAATAAAATTAATTTTTTTGAGTTCAGATATAAGCATCCATATTCTTATCAAGTTGGAACTTTTTTATGCATTGAACCAAATATGTCTATGATATGGAAGGTTTCTATATCTCGACTTCCACATCGACTTTGGCTCCTTCCGCTTTGGCTAATTCTTTCCATTAAATTTTTTCACCCAAAAGAAATTTTTGCAGTAATTAGTTCATTAGGGGCCTAAATAATGAAATTTAGTCTTGTTTGCTAAACTCGTTAGAAAAAAAAAGGACTTTAATCGGATATCATATGGGCAAGTTAGGATTTCTAAAAGTTGGGTGTATGAATCTCCAGATGTGATAAATCTCACTCGTGGATCCTATTAATCCTCCCCATAGTGGTTGGAGTAGGCTACATCAAGTTTGATCATTCTTTTGGATCCCTTGAGAAGCAGAAGATCTCAACTGAGCACACCCAAGTCAAGAGTTCGACATTTCAAGTGCCAGGGGATGGATAAGCAGTGTCCCGCTAAAATATTAATTTTCTACTTGAAAAAGAAGTCCATTGATGAAGCCCCCGAGATGCGTTGTGAGAATGAACTCATTATGGATCATAAGAAAGAGCCTAGTTATTACTCTTTCATTCTTCATCGTGTCATAGCTTCCCCTCTGAAGGAGGAAACGTGGATTAGAGGTGGCAAAAACATCTTCGTACATCAAGTTGTCTACCATGATCACTACATTAAGGTTATCATGGATGGTGGCAGCAATAAAAACGTTGCCACCAAGGATCTTATAGATAAACTCAATCTCCCAACTATCTATCACCCGATGCCTTACCAAGTCATTTAGGCTAATGACTAAGCCTTCACTATAAGCCACAAGTGTTTTGTCTTTTTTAGATGGAACTAGGGGCAAGAAGAAGAGGTTTCATGTGGTGCGATACTATTAAAGATCTGCCACCTCCTTCTAGGCTAGCCATGTCTATGATCGAGAAGCCATCTACAATGATGGAGATAGTACTTGCACCTTTACTCTTAATTAGGGATGCAAATGGATCGAGTCGGATCGGGTCCTGAGTGACCCCGACCCGAACCGGTTTTTTGTTCGGGTTCTAATTTTAAATCCAGATCTGACTCAGTTGAATATCGGGTCGGCTTGGATCGGGTTCGAGTCGGGTCCGGGTCGGATTCGGGTCTAAGTCGGATCAGGTTCGGGTCTGAATCGGATCCACTTTCTTTGTGCTTTTGGAAAAGAATTTGGGCAAATCTAATTTGGTCGTATCATAATTATGAGGTGCTGGGTGACCCATGACTTGAAAGACTTGTAATTGACCTCTAGTTAGAACAGATGACCAATGACTTACTAAGTCGGTGTACAAGCTAAATTTCATATCACACTATTTTTTATCTATATGACTGATTGGACGGAACTTGGTGTCTCCCTGTTCCCTCTCACGAGGGCAAAAAAATTCCTTGACCTTCTTCCAAAATCCAAATCCATGCAGAAAACCGGCACATGACCCATATTCAGTTCAGTGTTCCCTCACTTTCTGTGAGATTCCGAAATTGGGCCCGGTCCATTGACCGGCCCAGCCCAAATTTTGGCCTCACGTGCGTCGCACGTGAGGGCGTGTGAGAGGGGGGGAGCCATCCCGAAGAAGCCGGCTCCCCCATTCTTTTTTAGGGCTTCTCCTCTCATTGAAGGGATTGGAAGAGGAGCCGCTGCCGGCCGAGAGAGAGGGAGAGAGAGAGAGAGCCACTGAAGCCCCGCTCCTCTTCGGTTCGGGTGGTCTTCCGCTACTTCCTTTGCCGCCGGAGAAGAAGAAAGCCGCCGGATCTTCGCCGAGGCTGAGGTAAGGTTCCTAATTTCATTTTTCTGTTAAACCATTTAAAAAGAAAGAAAGAAAGAAAGAAAGAAAGAAAGAAAGAAAGAAGAAGAGAGGGAAGACGGGACTTACCCGTGTGCGGCCGCGAGCACCGCCGATGCTGCGGGTCCCCGCTGCGGGCTCTTCCTCTCTTGAGCTCTCTTTCTCCTCCATGGGAAGAAGGAGAGAGCCGGCGGACGTCTCCTGAGCTCGTCGACCTCCCTTCGTGGGAGAAGAAAGAAGAAGAGAGAAAGGGGGGGGGGAGGAGAAGAAGTCGGGAGAAGAGGAGGAGGAGAAAGAAAGAGAAAGAAGAAAGAAAGGGGGGGAGGAAGAAAAGAAGTCAGAGGAAGCTTCGGGAGAAGAAGGAGAAAAGAAAAAGAAAAGGGAAGGGAAGGAAAGAAAAAAAAAGAAAAAGAAAAGAAAAAGAAAATAAAAGAAAAGAAAAGCAAGAAAAAGAAAAGAAAAAAAAATAAATAAATAAAGAGAGAGGGTGGTTTACGGGTATGAACCCGAACACGAACTCGAACCCGGGGCGCTAGACACTTCTGCAGGGTCGGCCCTGGAAGAATGTTAAAATTTAAGTTTTATATATATTGTGATTAATTTTAAAAGAAAATATGATTTTTGGATATTAGGTTCTGCAAGGAATTTGTGAGATTAATTGGATTGTTGTGGATCGCGTTCAATGTAAGTAATGAACTGCCTTCTCTAGACTCTTCATTTATATAATATTATTTTTGCATCGAATAAATTGTTAATGAATTTATATGTGATTTATGAATTTTACGAGATAATGCTTTGAATGAAAAATGGATATGTGAATTGGAATAATATTTTTCGGACTATTGTTATATTACTGTTCTTGCATCGTATATGCATACTTAGATCGGATTATGATATATCTATTATGTTACAAAAGAATTTTGATGTGCATCAGATTTAGAACTCTCAGCCTGGCTATGTTCTGGACCCTGCCAATAGGGGGTTATGCATTGGCAATTCTGGCCCCACCACAGGGTATAAGTGTGGTATTCTGGCCCACTCCGCAGGGTATAAGTGCGGTATTCTGACCCACTCCGCAGGGTATAAATGCGGTTCTGTTTCTGGCCTAGCCACAGGGTATAAGTGTGGTCGTAGCTAAAGGCTGATGAGATGAATGTGATTTGTTTCGAATCAGATTTATGATTATGTATGTGGATATTTGAAAGATACGGATTTCAATGAATTTGTGCTTGAAAAGAAATTGATTATGTTATTATGTTGATTCATCGTAATTTGTATTTATATTTTATGTTATTATATGAATTGACTAGTTAAGGTGTTTATTACTTACTGGGCTGTCTAGCTCATTATACGATTTCTTACTGTTTTTATAGATCCGAAAAATTAGCTCGATCCGGGGTTTTACAATATGGGAGAGCGAATACAAGAATTATGACACAAGTTATCTTAGATTAGGTTTTATTTAAATTAATGTTCTATCTTTATTGTTCCGCTGCGCATTGAGAACTGTGAAACTTTATAATTTGTGTCAGTCAATGGAATAAGATTGTATTTATTTCAGCTGAATTATTTTATCTATATAACTGAGATGTTTGGTTAAGATGCCTTGCATGCTCGTGGGGAGAGTTCCCTACGGGTGTGCGGCGGTTGGCGCGGACCCCCGGCTCGCGCTCTCGGGCCGGGGGCGTGACAACTTTTATGGTATCAGAGCGTAATTGGATAAATTATGAGATAAGAAAATCTGACATGACATGAGTGTAGGTGGGTAGACACTAGGGACATTGGAACGTTAGTTTATGATGATTGTAACAACCATTCTATGTACTTGTAATGAACTGGTAAGCTTATTATTGGCATGCTGCTATATGATAGACATAGCTCAGGATGCCTCCACGTCGGACGAGAAAGACTACTCGCAGAGCTACTAATAAGGCACCCAACCCGCAAAATAACAGCACACCCCAACAAGTTGGTAACACCCCTCAGCAGGAGAGAATCGTCAATCCTGCTAGTGATACTCAGACAGGACAACAAGAACCGGGCCTAGGCCAGGTTATGCAGACCATAGTGGGCCTTATGCAGATGCAACAGTAGGTACAACAACAGTTGCTCCAACAACAAGCGCAGTTGCCCCAGACACAGCCACAGCAAGGACGAGGGGAACAGTGTGAACAACGTAGCAATATTGCTGAATTTAAGAGGCTGGCTCCTCCAGCTTTCAAGGGGACTACAGAACCGTTGGAAGCAGACAACTGGCCTACAGAGATGGAAAAAGCATTTGCTGTCTTGAGATGCCAGGATGATGAAAAGATTTTGTTTGCATCATACATGATGCAATGTGAGGCATTCAACTGGTGGCGGATGTTGGAACATAAATATGAACAGGATAGGGAGCCACTCACTTGGGAAAAATTTCGAGGAGCCTTTTATGATAAGTATTTTTCTCGGAGTGTAAGGACGCAAAAAGAGCAGGAGTTTATTCATCTAAAGCAAAGAAATATGACTGTTGCAGAATATGAAGCTAAATTTACCGAGCTAGCTAAATTTGTTCCAAAGTTAGTCAAGGATGAGCTAGATCGAGCGCATAAATTTGAGATGGGACTAAAGACTGAAATTAGAAAACAAGTGGTACCTTATGAATTGACTACCTATGCAGCTGTGGTAAATAAGGCTTTGATAATTGAAAGGGAAGTTAATGATGAACGGTTGGAAAGGGAAAGAAATCAAAAGAAGAGGAACAGGTCAAATGAATTCCAGGGTCAAAGCAATGAAAACGCCGAAAGTTCAAACAAGAAATCTACGAGTGACAATCCTAAGCAGATGAATAACAATAAATGTTCTAGATGTGGTAAGGCTCATGTAGACAAGGATTGCCATTGGAACACCAGCGCCTGTTTTAGATGTGGTAAGATAGGTCATAAAATTGCAGACTGCCCACAAAGAAACGAGACTAGACCTACTCAGGCAATGAAAGGAAGCCAGGGGCCAAACACTTAAGGAAGAGTAATTGCACTTACACAGCAAGATGCACAGGCTTCTGATGTGTTGACGGCAGGTATTAATCTAGTCCCAATATTTATTTATATTTATTGTTTAGCCATGCCCACTGATCTTTGTTAGACAACTCATTATGCTGCTAGAAAGGATTAAATAGTTACATAATTTTTTTTTTGATTAATTGTCAAAAGAAGAATATAAACTTTTAAATTTCGAAAGTGTTCACACGGATGAAGACATAAAAATGAATGTACCAATAAGCAAGTAATTCTACAAAAAAAAAAAAAAAATCGAGACTTGACACGAGTATGTTGAGGTTTAAATCAGTGTGTGCAGAGAAAGTGTGGTGAATGGAATTATTTGATATTGATCAAAAAGACGACTTTGATTTGAAAAGTGTTATGACTTGATTTGGAAGAAGTATTCTCTACTCTTGAACTGCATGTACGAAAATTTCGTGGACGAAATTTCTTTTAAGGGGTGGAGGATGTGAATTCCCGAAACTGGGCCCGGTCCATTGACCGGCCCAGCCCAAATTTTGGCCTCACGTGCGTCGCACGTGAGGGCGTGTGAGAGGGGGGGGGGAGCCATCCCGAAGAAGCCGGCTCCCCCATTCTTTTTTAGGGCTTCTCCTCTCATTGAAGGGATTGGAAGAGGAGCCGCTGCCGGCCGAGAGAGAGGGAGAGAGAGAGAGAGAGAGAGAGCCACTGAAGCCCCGCTCCTCTTCGGTTCGGGTGGTCTTCCGCTACTTCCTTTGCCGCCGGAGAAGAAGAAAGCCGCCGGATCTTCGCCGAGGCTGAGGTAAGGTTCATAATTTCATTTTTCTGTGAAACCATTTAAAAAGAAAGAAAGAAAGAAAGAAAGAAAGAAAGAAAGAAGAAGAGAGGGAAGAGGGGACTTACCCGTGTGCGGCCGCGAGCACCGCCGATGCTGCGGGTCCCCGCTGCGGGCTCTTCCTCTCTTGAGCTCTCTTTCTCCTCCATGGGAAGAAGGAGAGAGCCGGCGGACGTCTCCCGAGCTCGCCGACCTCCCTTCGTGGGAGAAGAAAGAAGAAGAGAGAAAGGGGGGGGGGGGAGGAGAAGAAGTCGGGAGAAGAGGAGGAGGAGAAAGAAAGAGAAAGAAGAAAGAAAGGGGGGAAGGAAGAAAAGAAGTCAGAGGAAGCTTCGGGAGAAGAAGGAGAAAAAAAAAAGAAAAGAAAAGAAAAAGAAAAGAAAAAAAATAAAAGAAAAGAAAAGCAAGAAAAAGAAAAGAAAAAAAAATAAATAAATAAAGGGAGAGGGTGGTTTACGGGTATGAACCCGAACCCGAACTCGAACCCGGGGCGCTAGACACTTCTGCAGGGTCGGCCCTGGAAGAGTGTTAAAATTTAAGTTTTATATATTGTGATTAATTTTAAAAGAAAATATGATTTTTGGATATTAGGTTCTGCAAGGAATTTGTGAGATTAATTGGATTGTTGTGGATCGCGTTCAATGTAAGTAATGAACTGCCTTCTCTAGACTCTTCATTTATATAATATTATTTTTGCATCGAATAAATTGTTAATGAATTTATATGTGATTTATGAATTTTACGAGATAATGCTTTGAATGAAAAATGGATATGTGAATTGGAATAATATTTTTCGGACTATTGTTATATTACTGTTCTTGCATCGTATATGCATACTTAGATCGGATTATGATATATCTATTATGTTACAAAAGAATTTTGATGTGCATCAGATTTAGAACTCTCAGCCTGGTTATGTTCTGGACCCTGCCAATAGGGGGTTATGCATTGGCAATTCTGGCCCCACCATAGGGTATAAGTGTGGTATTCTGGCCCACTCCGCAGGGTATAAGTACGGTATTCTGGCCCACTCCGCAGGGTATAAGTGCGGTTCTGTTTCTGGCCTAGCCACAGGGTATAAGTGTGGTCGTAGCTAAAGGCTGATGAGATGAATGTGATTTGTTTCGAATCAGATTTATGATTATGTATGTGGATATTTGAAAGATACGGATTTCAATGAATTTGTGCTTGAAAAGGAATTGATTATGTTATTATGTTGATTCATCGTAATTTGTATTTATATTTTATGTTATTATATGAATTGACTAGTTAAGGTGTTTATTACTTACTGGGCTGTCTAGCTCATTATACGATTTCTTACTATTTTTACAGATCCGAAGAATTAGCTCGATCCGGGGTTTTACAATATGGGAGAGCGAATACAAGAATTATGACACAAGTTATCTTAGATTAGGTTTTATTTAAATTAATGTTCTATCTTTATTGTTCCGCTGCGCATTGAGAACTGTGAAACTTTATAATTTGTGTCAGTCAATGGAATAAGATTGCATTTATTTCAGCTGAATTATTTTAGTTATATATTTGAGATATTTGTTTAGATGCCTTGCATGCTCGTAGGAAGAGTTTCCTACGGGTGTGCGGCGGTTGGCGCGACCCCCGGCTCGCGATCTCGGGCCGGGGGCGTGACACTTTCTCCCTTCAAAAGTTAAAAAGAAACAAAAACCAAAAAACAGAAGGAAAAAACAAAAGCTAGCTACCGAGACACCAGAGGTATCAACAGTGTAATCGATCGAGAAAGAATCCTGACGGGCCGAGGTTCCTTTGGATTCTGTGAACCTATGCTGCTTGCTATCCTTCCACGCTTGAACCCTACTCCCCTTAGGGCGTTTCCTCTTCTTTTTTATTTTTTATTTTTTGATACAGAGCTTTCCCTCCTCGTTGGCTGGCATTTCCCATCCCTTAGGGAGCAAGCTAACAAGCTCCTGAGAAACCCATATCTCCTTCTTGTCTGCCTTGAAAATCTGCCATAAATTCACTTAAAAACACCACGACCCCCACACACAAAAAAAGAAGAGACTCTCTTTTGCTCCCCCCCCCCCCCCCCCCCCCCTCTCTCTCTCTCTCTCTCTCTCTTCGGGTTCATTCGGGTCAGGTCCGGTCCGTTCGGTAAACCCAGATCCGATCCAAAAAATGATTCGGATCCAATTTTAGGACCCGACCTGAACCCGCGGGTTCTAAAATTTGGGTCGGGTCGGGTCTACGCGGGCCAGGTTAGGTCCCGGATCGACCCGACCCATTTGCAGCCTTACTAGGAGAAGAATCAAGCTACTACAAAAGCCCAATAAGAACGAAAAAAATGAGATAGCAGCTAAATCCAAAGCACTAGAACCACCTGACTATCAAAAGTAGCCACTACTCGAAATCTAGATTAGCAAACTTGACTTTAGGTTATAGTCTAGTCTACCTATAGCACAAATATCAAAGAAATTTTTTCGCACCATGTTGACAACATCAACCTAAATTGTGGAGATTCATTGAAGAATATTTTGATTGATAAATAATTTTATAGGGGCCATTTTTTTTCTAAAATGAAGGTATTAGAAGTATTATTTTGAAAATAATCTAATACATGATTTTTTTGTTTGTTTCTATGCATCTTTAATGTCGTATGTTTACGAAGAAAGAATGGATTATGCAACTTCATTTTCAAAAGTTTAATAAGAAATATAGTCTAACTCATTGATAACCTGCTATCATTAAAAGGAAAATATAAGCTAAAATTCAGTATAAAGCCTTTTATATTGATAGCTATTTCATAACAAGCAAATGCCTCATGACAAAAAGAACCATATCCTACAATGAATGTAACTAAATTGTGATAACGTTTTCCCATTATGAGCCTCTTCCTATCTCTTGCATAAGATTCATTTGTTTTGACATTTACTCAAAAACTATTTATTTTAGTAAAATTTCTCAATCTTCCAATAGTGAAATTTCTCTCTTCTAGTGTTGGACCAAATGTCAAATATGTTATTTTAGTCCATCGCAAAGTTATGATATACTTTTTATGATTATTATACTCTAAACAAGAATCTTTCTAAAATTGTTGTGTGCTCCACTGTAATAGAGTTGAAGCATGCACCAACTTTTTCACTTTATATGTTTTGATTGTTACTCATAAAACTTTTTTTTTTTTTTCGAATTGGCACCCTGGTTTTGGTTTGGACAGTGAAAATGTTATGCAACAACCACTATTCCCATCATACTGAACTCAATTATAGGATGATAGGCAAATAGTAACAATTTTTTAATTATTCCTAAACCATAGACGTAAGAAAACTTAAGATTTTGATGGGAAGAAGTGTTACCCCAATACTCGCACCTCTTAGATACCAAGACTTTTAGATTCAAATCTTAGATTATGCATCCCAAGAATTAATCTCTCTCTTAAAGAGAAAAAAAACAAAAATTTAGTATCTTTGACCCCTTTATAGGAACTAAACATTGTAACCTTAGTTATTTAATGCCAACATCTCCTATTCTTCCGTGTGGTCATTTTCAACAACTTTACAACTATTGCTTGTCTATGAAAACTTTTGATTGTATTTTGGAAAAATAAAATTATAGTACTACAATAATGGCTATCATTGGTCTCTAGAATAGAAACTAATATAAATAGCAATTTGATTGCCAATTTTTTACTCATTGAACATAATATTTATTTGAATTAAACAAATACTGTAAAGAAGAAATAACAATTGTTATTCGCATACATGTTTCTATATGCATAGGTTAGTTGATTTTGTATACTTAAAATGGCTAATAACATTATAATGTCATTTAGACTGGTTTTCCTATACCAACCAAACGGTCAAGGATGGGTCTACTCTGAACCGCAGATGCTTAAAAAGCCGAGCATCATCCAATTTGATTCAACCCAACTACACCTAAGTTCCACCCAACCATGAGCTCTTAGACCCAAGTGTGTAATTGTATGGTGCCATTAGCCTTCGCAAAAGAGAAAATAAGGTTATAGAGACGGCTGAGGTTCAGAAAAACCACCTGAGCTCACTAGCAATACAAAATATAAATATTAAGTACAAAACTTACGAACATGCATACACGACTTCTGTTGGCATGGCTTTAACATTCCAACACACAAGCTTTCTTATGTTAAGAATGGACAAGATGATTCGCACTCTTTATCTTGCTGTAGACATCTTGAGACATTTGCAAATCAAAACAAGTTACAATCACAATCTAGTCTTTTCCAACTATTTTGGTTCAGCATAATGGATCCCATTTGCCGAGTATTCCTATGTAGAAATTATGAGTATTCTCATACTAAAATTATAGCTTGATAAAAGAAAATGTTCTATTTCTAAATATAAAATCGTATAAGTGCAAAGAATAGTTGAATCTTGTTTTTATGTCTTGTACTGTGATGAATGGTATGTATGGTACCGACTAAGATTTCTATTATATCTGAATATGCCAACCCCGGGCTGCACATAAAAACACATGCGCGCGCATGCGCGCGCATGCGCGCGCATGCGCGCGCACGATACCCTGCTAAACCCACATCCCGCATACAACATAGACAGGACAAAGAGAACATGAAGTAGGAAAAAGAGTTCTTACTGTTGCACATAAAAAGACTTGTTCATTGATGTCTTGACTTGTGATGAATGGTGTGGATCATGCCAACGTAGGTTTCTGATTTTTTCGGAATATGGCACTAGTATCCTTTTTCCACCATGTGTAGTAGCATACTAGCATCCACATCCACCCATGAACATGTGCACATATTAACACATGCGCGTGCACCCCCTCTTACAACCACCGCCGGACATAACATAAACAGTACGAAGAGAAGATAAGAAAAGAGTTCTCACTATTGTACATGGACGGCAGCAAAGAAATCAAAACTGGGTAAAATGGCGTGCACAAAATGGTAGGCTGAAGGAGCTGGTTGTCAGCACCAATTGACAGGCAAATATATATAAGTACTTTGCTACATCTGTATATCGGATTCCGACGCTACAGAATTGTAGATAGATCAGAGAGAATAGCCTTCAAATAAGATGAATCAGAGTCCTCATGTCAGGAGTCACTTCAGATTTGGGCCAAGATCATCCTCCATCTAGTTTTCGGTGGGCTATTTCGAGAACAAAGTTACTAACAAGATTCCACACTCGGTGCACAACCCCATTCGAAACAGCTGAAAATGCTCGTCTTGCAGCCTCTTGTCGTGCTTTTAAAACTTTGACCTCACCGAGCAGCTGTTTGAGTGCTTCTACTAATTCAATATTTCCTCCCACCTGTAAAGAGGTGAATATTTAATACAAAGGAATAGTAAGCAACCTTTGATCAAATTTTCAAGGAAAAATCTGAATGTATCGAAAAATTGAAAGCAATCAGCTTTGATGCCTTAAGCATGTGACGCTTGTAGCAGAGACTACAAAAAAAGAGTCATAGTAAAATTGGTAATTCCACTATTATGACTATATTCGCATGCCACGTTTTGTATTTCAACAACAGATGAACAGCATGCAGTCTAAAGTTGCAGCAGCTCATCTTACATGGAATTAGCAGATCAACATAACAATTTGATGTGACTAGGTTAAAAAAAACTCAAGCTTCCTCAAGTTACAAGGTTCACAGCTGGAAAAATCAACGACCATAACAACTTAACGGAGTTATTAAGCGAGGACCATTTCAGTGCACCTAGAACCTTGGTCTGGACTTGACACATGCAGATTATGTAACAAAGAAAAATGGACCCCCTCACCTGCATAATTGACAAACGATCTGATTGTAGCATTTCCACTAACATATTGGAGAAATGTCCAACATAAGGACCTGAAAGTTGGTCAAGCATAGAAGGAGCATCATGGATCCAACATATAGAAGAGGCGCGCCATTGTTGTCGCGCATGTATGCTTTACATGTGCTTTACCTGTCAATACAGCACAACCAGCTGCAGCAGCTTCAGAAAGATTGTGTCCAGCTAAACCAGGTAAAAAGGAACCTCCAATCACAGCTATTGGGGTAACCCTATAGAGCATTCTTAGTTCACCTGTATCATTAAAGCAGCCATTATCGGACAATAATTGATAAGATACTATAAAATATTCGATCAGTAATTTTTTTTAAATTGCATCAATGTATATAGTTTATCAAATAAATCATGTGAAACATGAGAGTGGGACTATATATTTCTTTCAGATGCTATGATGAGTCAGTGGGCCATTATATACCATGTCCCATAATATTCAATGGGCAAATCCCAACTTCACACTCTGCATCTTCTGAAGCTCATGATATATAGCCTATAGCTTAAAACAAACAACTTGTTCAGTTTGGGGTACACAATCCAACGATACAGAAAGCATATAAAATGATAATTGCAACTCAAATCTTGGGAGCTTAGTCCATCAAGTGGTACATTCACATAAACCTCCACCCTCAACCATGATCCTTGACTCAGAAATAATGGGACAATCAAACATAGCATTTACTAAAATTCGGTAAAAGACAAACTGATTGGGTTTGTATACTTGGTTACACATAAAATGTATATCTACCAACTCAAACTTCTGCCAAAAAAAAATCACCTTATCGGACCTACACAAACAAATGCAAAAAATTATATTACTAAACTAACTACTTCAATCTCCTCAAACACAAACCCAGCCTCCAACACCACATTACCAGAGAATGCATTTGCTACCTGAATGGCACACCATGCCACGTGTCAAAAACTTCTATGTTGAAGAAACTATATCACTCAATGACTGATTGATCTGGAGAAAAGGAGGACATAATGGCATAGAATCAGGCAGGAAAGTGTCCAGATCAAGACCACATGCAATGAAAGGTTCTGACGATCAGGAGGTTAGGGTCTTACCTCTACCGGCAACTTCTTTGGAGAACTTGCCAGTCAATTCCATATCTAATGACCATGATTTTATGTTGCTAATCTAGCCAACCTTCCTCTCTAGTGTCTTCTTTCTTTTTTGTGTTTTTCTGTTACAATCTAGTTTAGGAGAGAAGTAGATAATAAATAAGAGCTGCTTTTGCGCCCACTTGAGAAAATTAATGTTGCCTATATCCAACTGTCAGAAGAATCTTAAAACAACTTTTTGGAGAAGGTGGATTTGAATTATGCACACCAGCACTCCTTTTCTTTCTTTTAAGAGTCTTAATTGGATTTAATAAGTGGCTGCTATGCTAGGCTTACCTTAGATAAACTAGATCATAGTTTGTAGGAATCTTAACTTAAGTCAAATAAGTTGGAAAATGTAGGGGTCTTTGCCAATTTATTTAGGTCTTTCACTTTCCAATTTTAAGATTCCTATATTAATTGTAAAATGTCTTGGAAAGGCAATGAAAAGTCCTACTGACACGGGAGTGCAAGGAGAGTTCTTTCCAACCAGGGAAGCCAAAAAGAAATTTTGTCTATAGTGATTTTGACATAGGTGCTTAAGGAGAGTCCTTTTCAACCAGGAGAGCCAAAAAGAAATTCTTTCTATGGCAATTTATTTTTGGTTTATGCCTAAGCAAAGGCAAATTTTAGAACGCCTAAATATGGTCTTTTTCTTTTTCCTCACGTTTAGGACTCTTATGGAATGCCAATATATGATGTTTTTCTTTCTTATGGGATGCTTACTTAGGGAACGCCTATTTATGGCATTTTGTCTTTCTTCCTAAGTTTAGGATTATATGTAATTGCTTAAAAAGCATTCCAAACGTGCCTATATAAAGGCATGCCCTATATTTTGTTTCTAGAGTGAATTTAATTCGAGTTTGAGTGAATTAAGAAATTAAGCCTTTGGCTTGTTTTTCGTCTTCTAGGTGTTCTGTATCTCTAGGCTTTTTTCTTTGGGTGGTGAGCGTGTTCTTGCTCTATATCTCAAAAAGATTGTCTGTGAGTGGTGATCACTAGAACTCTGTATCCCTAGGATGGATTTCTTTGGGTGGTGAGTTTTCTTCCATCAAACTCTGTATCCCTTGAATGGATTTCTTTGGGTGGTGAGTTTTTATCCATCCATTGTTTTTGTTCTTGGGGATTTTGGGTTTACCACTATTATCAAATTTCTGGTTGGTGTTGGAGTGTTCGTTGTTGTCTTTCCCCTCTATGTTTTCCAGCATCAAATTTGGTATCAAAGTGTCCCAAGTTGTCATGGCTACTCGAGGTCGTGGTCGAAGAGGGCAAGAAGTTGAAGGACCAAACCGCAAGTGGGATCTTCCTGATGCTGCGAATGAAGAATTGCGGAGAGAAGTGCAGCGGCTTCAACAAAATTTGGCGCGTCTTCAAACTTTGAGACATAATATCCCAAATCAGGAATCAAAGAAAGAAGATTCACATGATGAGGAAGAGGAGACCAATCCTTTTCATCGTGATCATAGCCCAACATCAAATCGTTTTCGAAGGAATTGCGAGTTTCAACGAGAGTTTGACATCAAAGTTGATATTCCTGATTTTGAAGGAAGGGCGCATCCTGATGAGTTCATTGATTGGTTGCATATGGTGGAGCGCATCTTTGAATAAAAGATGTACCAAAAGATTGCAAGGTGAAAATTGTAGCCATCAAGTTGAAGAAACACACCTCTATCTGGTGAGAGCATATTAAGAAACATAGGGCACGTGAAGAGAAAAGGCGAATTGTATCATGAAAAAAGATGAGAAAGGTGCCGAGACAGAAATTTCTTCCAGATAATTACAGGAAATATGCTTTTCTCAAATTTCATAATTTTAAACAAAAAGAATTATCCGTGGAAGATTATACCACTGAGTTTGAGTATCTCACGTTGCAGTGTGATGTTGAGGAGCCTGAGGAGCAAACCATGGCCCGTTATCTTGACGAGTTACGGAGTAAAATTTGTGATGTGGTAGAATTGCAACCTTATTAGACTTTTAACGATGTGTACAAGCTTGCAGCAAGGTTGAAAAGCAAATGAAGGAGCATTGTAGGAGAGTTTTTCGCGCTACAAGTCGTGACACTCCTTTTAATCTGAAGCATGCTGGACCTTCCAAGACTAATTCCACCAAGACGTCCTTGTCAAAAATTCCTTCTAAAGCAGAAAATCCAGCACCTAGTTCTAGTCGTTTCCTACCTCCTTCCGGTCATCGATACTTCAAATGCTAAGGTATAGGCCATATTGCATCTGATTGTCCTAACCATAAAATTATTTCTCTTGTGGAGGAAGATGAAGGTGAAGCCGAAGATTTGGGTGAACCAACAGATGATGAGGAGGTAGAAGAAGAGAAAGTGGTTTATGCCGATCAAGGAAAATCTCTGGTTGTTTGTAGGAGCTTGAGTGCAGCACATGTAGAAGATGACAAGTGGCTTCGCAACACCTTCCATGCACGATGCACTTCTTATGGCAAAGTCTATGATGTGATCATTGACGGAAGGAGCTGTGAGAATGTTGTAGCAACAACAATGGTGGAGAAATTGAAGCTCAAAAAGGAAGATCATCCTCAACCATACAAGCTTTCTTGGCTTCGCAAGGGTAATGATGTAAAGATTCACAAGCGTTGCCTTGTTCAATTTTCTATTGGCAAGAAATATTCCGATGAGTTGCTTTGTGATGTTATACCTATGGATGCTTGTCACTTATTACTTGGTCGTCCATAGCAATATGATAGAAAGGTGATACATGATGGGTTCAAAATTACGTATTCCTTTATGAAGGATGGGGTGAAGATTATGTTAGGGCCTACTAAGATAGAGAGCAATCCCAAGCCTTTTAAAGGGGAGGAAAATAACCTTTTGTCCAAAACTGAAGTTGAAAAGGCCATAGTGGAATCTCGTAGAACCTATGCCCTTGTTGTTATAGAGGAGAATGAGGAGAAGCGTGAGTTGCCTACTATCATGAATACTTTGCTCCATGAATTTTCTAACATTGTTCCTGATGAAATTCCACCTGGACAACCACCTATGAGAGACATACAACATTGCATTGATTTCATACCCGGTGCTAGTCTCCCAAACAAGGCAGCATATAGGATGAATCCTAAGGAGCAAGAAGAGTTACAAAGGCAAGTAGACAAGTTGATTGCTAAGGGGTAAGTGAGGGAAAGCATGAGCCCTTGTGCGGTTCCAGCTTTTCTTGTGCCTAAAAAGGATGGTTCTTGGCGTATGTGCATCGATAGTAGAGCAGTGAACAAGATCACAATCAAGTATCGGTTTTCAATTCCACGTCTTGATGACCTGCTTGATCAATTGCATGGTGCTTGTATATTTTCTAAGATAGATCTTAGGAGCGGTTATCATCAGATCCGAATGAGGTTGGGAGACGAGTGAAAGACTTTTTTTAAGACAAGGGATGGATTGTATGAGTGGATAGTTATGCCATTCGGATTGTTGAATGCTTCGAGCACTTTTATGTGCCTTATGAATCATATGTTTAAACCTTTTATTGATTTGTTTGTTATGGTTTACTTTGACGATATTTTAGTGTACAACAAACACATTGATCAACACTTGATGCGTCTTCCTCAAGTTTTTGAGAAGCTTCGGAAGCAAAAGATGTATGCGAACTTGAAGAAGTGTCACTTTTGCACTACTAGCCTCATCTTCCTAGGCTTTGTAGTCTCAAGTAATGGAATCAAGATGGATCCAAGCAAGGTGGAGGCGATCACAAGCTAGCCTATTCCGAAGTCTATTCATGATATCCGAAGTTTTCATAGGTTAGCTTCATTTTATCGTCGATTTATGAAAAATTTCAGTACTATTATTTCTTCTATCACTGATTGCTTGAAAGGAGAAGTCTTTAAGTGGACTGAAGAAGCTCAAAAGAGTTTTGAGGTTTTGAAGAGGAAGGTAACTGAAGCTCCTATATTAGCATTGCCGAATTTCGAAAGCATATTTGAAGTAGATTGTGATGCTTCTAATGTGGGCATTAGTGCTGTCCTTAGTCAAGAAGATAAGCCTATTTCAGCGAGAAGTTGAGTGAGTCTCGGAGGCGATATTCTACTTATGACAAAAAATTCTATGCTATCGTGCGAGCCTTGGATCACTGGAGCCACTATCTTTTACCCAAAGAATTTGTTCTCTTTTCTGATCATGAAGCACTGAAGTACATCAATGGGCAACACAAATTGAATCGACTACATACTTAATGGGTGGAACTTTTGCAGACCTATTCATTCACCATTAAGCATAAGTCCGGCCTTCAGAATAAGGTGGCCGACGCACTAAGTCAAAGATATTTCTTGTTGTCTACTATGCAAGTGAAAGTCTTAGGCTTTGAAGTTCTCAAGGAGCTATATCAAGATGATCCGTATTTCGGTACTATTCTAACTGAATGCATGAAAGGGCCATTTAATCATTTTGTCTTGCAGGATGGATTTTTTTTCAATGGCAATCAGTTATGCATTCCTCAATGCTCAATGCAGGAGGCAATGATTCTAAAAGCTCATGGAGGTGGCCTATCTGGACATTTTGGGCGAGAAAAAACTCTTTCGTTGGTGGCGTCTCATTTCTACTGGCCTAGAATGGAGTTCTTATGAGACACTTGGAGCGATGCAAGACTTGTCATATAGCTAAGAGTCATGGGCAAAACACAGGCTTGTATACTCCATTACCAGTTCCAAATTCATCATGAGAGAAAGTTAGCATTGACTTTGTGATGGGGCTGCCACGGACACAAAAGAACAAGGATTCTATCATGGTCATTGTTGATCGTTTTTCGAAGATGACGCATTTTGTTCCATGTAGCAAGACCGTGGATGCTTCACATGTAGCTGACTTGTACTTTTAGAAGATTGTGCAACTTCATGGCGTGCCAAAAATGATTGTCTCGGATCGAGATACCAAGTTCATGAGTCACTTTTGGCGCACTTTGTGAAGAAAGCTTGGAACGAAGTTACTTTTCAGCACGTCACATCATCCTCAAACCGATGGCCAAACTGAAGTTATTAATTGAAGCTTGAAAAATTTATTGAGTCTTGTCAATAAAAACATTCGTCAGTGGGATCTCATGTTAGCTCAGGCAGAGTTTGCCTACAACTGTTCCACAAGTTAAACTACTGGTTGCAATCCTTTTGAAGCAGTGATGGCCTTAATCCAATTAGCCTCATAGATTTGGCTCCTATTCCTTCAACACAACAATTCAGCGGAGATGCTGATGAGTGAGCCAAGGCTATTAAGAAGATGCATGAGCAAATTAGAGAGAAGATTATCAAGCAAAACGAGAAGTATCGTGCTAGTGCGAATAAGCATCGTAAGCTGGCAACTTTCAAGGAAGGAGATTTGGTATGGATTCATCTTCGAAAGGAGCGTTTTTCAACTCGGAAGTATGAAAAAATGATGCCTCGAGCTGATGGTCCATTCAAGGTGTTGCGACGTGTCAACCAGGGGAGCCAAAAAGAAATTTTGTCTATGGCAATTTTGACACAGGTGCTTAAGGAGAGTCCTTTTCAACCGGAAGAGCCAAAAAGAAATTCTTTCTATGACAATTTATTTTTGGTTCATGCCTAAGCAAAGGCAAATTTTAGAACTCCTAAATATGGTCTTTTTCTTTTTCCTCAGGTTTAGGACTTTTACAGAATGCCAATATATGGTGTTTTTCTTTCTTATTGGATGCCTACTTAGGGAATGCCTATTTATGGCATTTTGTCTTTCTCCCTAAGTTAGGATTATTTGTAATTGCTTAAAAAGCATTCCAAATGTGCCTATATAAAAACATGCCCTATGTTTTGTTTTTAGAGTGAATTTAATTCGAGTTTGGGTGAATTAAGGAATTAAGCCTTTAGCTTGTTTTTCGCCTTCTAGGTGTTCTGTATCTCTAGGCTTTTTTCTTTGGGTGGTGAGCGTGTTCTTGCTCTATATCTCAGGAAGATTGTCTGTGAGTGGTGATCACTAGAACTCTGTATCCCTAGGGTGGATTTCTTTGGGTGGTGAGTTTTCTTCCATCAAACTCTGTATCCCTTGAATGGATTTCTTTGGGTGGTGAGTTTTTATCCATGCATTGTTTTTGTTCTTGGGGATTTTGGGTTTACCACTATTATCAAATTTCTGGTTGGTGTTGGAGTGTTCGTTGTTGTCTTTCCCCTCTATGTTTTCCAGCATCAAATTTGGTATCAAAGTGTCCCAGGTTGTCATGGCTACTCGAGGTCGTGGTCGAAGAGGGCAAGAAGTTGAAGGACCAAACCGCAAGTGGGATCTTCCTGATGCTGCGAATGAAGAACTACGGAGAGAAGTGCAGCGGCTTCAACAAAATTTGGCGCGTCTTCAAACTTTGAGACATAATATCCCAAATCAGGAATCAAAGAAAGAAGATTCACATGATGAGGAAGAGGAGGCCAATCCTTTTCATCGTGATCATAGCCCAACATCAAATCGTTTTCGAAGGAATCGCGAGTTTCAACGAGAGTTTGACATCAAAGTTGATATTCCTGATTTTGAAGGAAGGGCGCATCCTGATGAGTTCATTGATTGGTTGCATACGGTGGAGCGCATCTTTGAATAAAAGATGTACCAAAAGATTGCAAGGTGAAAATTGTAGCCATCAAGTTGAAGAAACACACCTCTATCTGGTGAGAGCATATTAAGAAACATAGGGCACGTGAAGAGAAAAGGCGAATTGTATCATGAAAAAAGATGAGAAAGGTGCCGAGACAGAAATTTCTTCCAGATAATTACAGGAAAGATGCTTTTCTCAAATTTCATAATTTTAAACAAAAAGAATTATCCGTGGAAGATTATACCACAGAGTTTGAGTATCTCATGTTGCAGTGTGATGTTGAGGAGCCTGAGGAGCAAACCATGGCCCGTTATATTGACGAGTTATGGAGTAAAATTTGTGATGTGGTAGAATTGCAACCTTATTAGACTTTTAACGATGTATGCAAGCTTGCAGCAAGGTTGAAAAGCAAATGAAGGAGCATTGTAGGAGAGTTTTTCGCGCTACAAGTCGTGACACTCCTTTTAATCTGGAGCGTGCTGGACCTTCCAAGACTAATTCCACCAAGACGTCCTTGTCAAAAATTCCTTCTAAAGCAGAAAATCCAGCACCTGGTTCTAGTCGTTTCCTACCTCCTTCCGGTCATCGATACTTCAAATGCCAAGGTATAGGCCATATTGCATCTGATTGTCCTAACCATAAAATTATTTCTCTTGTGGAGGAAGATGAAGGTGAAGCCGAAGATTTGGGTGAACCAACAGATGATGAGGAGGTAGAAGAAGAGAAAGTGGTTTATGCCGATCAAGGAGAATCTCTGGTTGTTTGTAGGAGCTTGAGTGCAGCACATGTAGAAGATAACAAGTGGCTTCGCAACACCTTCCATGCACGATGCACTTCTTATGGCAAAGTCTATGATGTAATCATTGACGGAAGGAGCTGTGAGAATGTTGTAGCAACAACAATGGTGGAGAAATTGAAGCTCAAAAAGGAAGATCATCCTCAACCATACAAGCTTTCTTGGCTTCGCAAGGGTAATGAGGTAAAGATTCACAAGCGTTGCCTTGTTCAATTTTCTATTGGCAAGAAATATTCCGATGAGTTGCTTTGTGATGTTATACCTATGGATGCTTGTCACTTATTACTTGGTCGTCCATAGCAATATGATAGAAAGGTGATACATGATGGGTTCAAAATTACGTATTCCTTTATGAAGGATGGGGTGAAGATTATGTTAGGGCCTACTAAGATAGAGAGCAATCCCAAGCCTTCTAAAGGGGAGGAAAATAACCTTTTGTCCAAAACTGAAGTTGAAAAGGCCATAGTGGAATCTCGTAGAACCTATGCCCTTGTTGTTATAGAGGAGAATGAGGAGAAGCGTGAGTTGCCTACTATCATGAATACTTTGCTCCATGAATTTTCTAACATTGTTCCTGATGAAATTCCACCTGGACAACCACCTATGAGAGACATACAACATTGCATTGATTTCATACCCGGTGCTAGTCTCCCAAACAAGGCAGCATATAGGATGAATCCTAAAGAGCAAGAAGAGTTACAAAGGCAAGTAGACAAGTTGATTGCTAAGGGGTAAGTGAGGGAAAGCATGAGCCCTTGTGCGGTTCCAGCTTTTCTTGTGCCTAAAAAGGATGGTTCTTGGCGAATGTGCATTGATAGTAGAGCAGTGAACAAGATCACAATCAAGTATCGGTTTTCAATTCCACGTCTTGATGACCTGCTTGATCAATTGCATGGTGCTTGTATATTTTCTAAGATAGATCTTAGGAGCGGTTATCATCAGATCCGAATGAGGTTGGGAGACGAGTGAAAGACTTTTTTTAAGACAAGGGATGGATTGTATGAGTGGATGGTTATGCCATTCGGATTGTTGAATGCTTCGAGCACTTTTATGTGCCTTATGAATCATATGTTTAAACCTTTTATTGATTTGTTTGTTGTGGTTTACTTTGACGATATTTTAGTGTACAACAAACACATTGATCAACACTTGATGCGTCTTCCTCAAGTTTTTGAGAAGCTTCGGAAGCAAAAGATGTATGCGAACTTGAAGAAGTGTCACTTTTGCACTACTAGCCTCATCTTCCTAGGCTTTGTAGTCTCAAGTAATGGAATCAAGATGGATCCAAGCAAGGTGGAGGCGATCACAAGCTAGCCTATTCCGAAGTCTATTCATGATATCCGAAGTTTTCATAGGTTAGCTTCATTTTATCGTCGATTTATGAAAAATTTCAGTACTATTATTTCTTCTATCACTGATTGCTTGAAAGGAGAAGTCTTTAAGTGGACTGAAGAAGCTCAAAAGAGTTTTGAGGTTTTGAAGAGGAAGGTAACTGAAGCTCCTATATTAGCATTGCCGAATTTCGAAAGCATATTTGAAGTAGATTGTGATGCTTCTAATGTGGGCATTAGTGCTGTCCTTAGTCAAGAAGATAAGCCTATTTCAGCGAGAAGTTGAGTGAGTCTCGGAGGCGATATTCTACTTATGACAAAAAATTCTATGCTATCGTGCGAGCCTTGGATCACTGGAGCCACTATCTTTTACCCAAAGAATTTGTTCTCTTTTCTGATCATGAAGCACTGAAGTACATCAATGGGCAACACAAATTGAATCGACTACATACTTAATGGGTGGAACTTTTGCAGACCTATTCATTCACCATTAAGCATAAGTCCGGACTTCAGAATAAGGTGGCCGACGCACTAAGTCAAAGATATTTCTTGTTGTCTACTATGCAAGTGAAAGTCTTAGGCTTTGAAGTTCTCAAGGAGCTATATCAAGATGATCCGTATTTCGGTACTATTCTAACTGAATGCATGAAAGGGCCATTTAATCATTTTGTCTTGCAGGATGGATTTTTTTTCAATGGCAATCAGTTATGCATTCCTCAATGCTCAATGCAGGAGGCAATGATTCTAAAAGCTCATGGAGGTGGCCTATCTGGACATTTTGGGCGAGAAAAAACTCTTTCGTTGGTGGCGTCTCATTTCTACTGGCCTAGAATGGAGTTCTTATGAGACACTTGGAGCGATGCAAGACTTGTCATATAGCTAAGAGTCATGGGCAAAACACAGGCTTGTATACTCCATTACCAGTTCCAAATTCATCATGAGAGAAAGTTAGCATTGACTTTGTGATGGGGCTGCCACGGACACAAAAGAACAAGGATTCTATCATGGTCATTGTTGATCGTTTTTCGAAGATGACGCATTTTGTTCCATGTAGCAAGACCGTGGATGCTTCACATGTAGCTGACTTGTACTTTTAGAAGATTGTGCAACTTCATGGCGTGCCAAAAATGATTGTCTCGGATCGAGATACCAAGTTCATGAGTCACTTTTGGCGCACTTTGTGAAGAAAGCTTGGAACGAAGTTACTTTTCAGCACGTCACATCATCCTCAAACCGATGGCCAAACTGAAGTTATTAATTGAAGCTTGAAAAATTTATTGAGTCTTGTCAATAAAAACATTCGTCAGTGGGATCTCATGTTAGCTCAGGCAGAGTTTGCCTACAACTGTTCCACAAGTTAAACTACTGGTTGCAATCCTTTTGAAGCAGTGATGGCCTTAATCCAATTAGCCTCATAGATTTGGCTCCTATTCCTTCAACACAACAATTCAGCGGAGATGCTGATGAGTGAGCCAAGGCTATTAAGAAGATGCATGAGCAAATTAGAGAGAAGATTATCAAGCAAAACGAGAAGTATCGTGCTAGTGCCAATAAGCATCGTAAGCTGGCAACTTTCAAGGAAGGAGATTTGGTATGGATTCATCTTCGAAAGGAGCGTTTTTCAACTCGGAAGTATGGAAAAATGATGCCTCGAGCTGATGGTCCATTCAAGGTGTTGCGACGTGTCAACCAGGGGAGCCAAAAAGAAATTGTCTATGGCAATTTTGACACAGGTGCTTAAGGAGAGTCCTTTTCAACCGGAAGAGCCAAAAAGAAATTCTTTCTATGACAATTTATTTTTGGTTCATGCCTAAGCAAAGGCAAATTTTAGAACTCCTAAATATGGTCTTTTTCTTTTTCCTCATGTTTAGGACTTTTACAGAATGCCAATATATGGTGTTTTTCTTTCTTATTGGATGCCTACTTAGGGAACGCCTATTTATGGCATTTTGTCTTTCTCCCTAAGTTAGGATTATTTGTAATTGCTTAAAAAGCATTCCAAATGTGCCTATATAAAAACATGCCCTATGTTTTGTTTTTAGAGTGAATTTAATTCGAGTTTGGGTGAATTAAGGAATTAAGCCTTTAGTTTGTTTTTCTTCTTTTGCGTGTTCTATATCTCTAGGCTTTTTTCTTTGGGTGGTGAGCATGTTCCTGCTCTGTATATCTGAAAAATTGTCTATGAGTGGTGATCACTAAACTCTATATCCCTAGGGTGAATTTTTTTTGGTGGTGAGTTTTCTTTTTCCAACAAACTCTGTTCCTTGGGTGGATTCCTTTGGGTGGTGAGTTTTTATCTATCCATTGTTCTTGTTCTTGAGGATTTTGGGTTTACCGCTATTATCAAATTTCTGGTTGGGGTTGGAGTGTTCGTTGTTGTCTTTCCTCTCCATTTTTTCGGGCATCACCTACAGAGAGCCATTAGGAAAGTGTTATACATTTGTTACAAATAAAGAAGTCCTCTTGAAGTCAGGATTAATTTGTCATTATTTTTCCCCTCTTCTCCCAATTCCCTCTACTTAAACATTGTTTCATCTCAATTTCTTTCTCAACACTTTACCACACTTAATTTTGTTTATACTTGCTCAAAATTGTTGTCTTTTCTTAGATTAACTGTAAGAATTTTCTTCTCCTTTTAACTGTTATTGTGGAATCAATCTAGACATAGATCTGTCCTCCATATCTCAATCTCGATACATACTCACAGCTTTCCTTCACTCTAGAGTCATTAATTCTGAAATTTAGTCCTATAAGTAATCTCATCGATTTCTAGGATTATTTAACATGCAGACTCAGTGTTCTTGATGCAGGAAATAGCTCAATCCAATCATAAGCCTAACAGTGACTGAACATTAAGCCCCTTCTCCTTGCCTTCAAACCACAATAAACCTTTTATTTCTACAGACATTACTTATTCAGGAAACTTGAAAAAATTCTAAAACTTTTAGATTCTCGCATTTACAAAAATACATACTTTCTGCCTTTTATCATAAGCAGACAACAAGCCATTGGAATTACTTGAACCCAAAATTTCATAGCCCCTTAAGCTAACCAGAACTATAGCACGTTATGAAGCATGGACATGGTTACGGAATATGGATACACCAACTAGGGAAAGCTTGAAAATGTATGATACAACATGGCTAGGATATATCAAGAAATATATAGTACACACTAAACACGTGCACATATGCGTTCTCACATTTCCTAAAATACATACTTTCTGCCTTTTATCAGAAGAAGACAACAAGCCATTGGAATTACTTGAACCCAAATTTTCGTAGCCCCTTAGGCTCACCAGAACTATAGCCAATTGTGAAGCATGGACATAGATATGGAATATGGATACACCAATAAGGGAAATGTTGAAAATGTACGATACAATATGGCTAGGATACATCAAGAAATATATAATACACACGCTATGTATGTAAATGTATACATGTATATATGTATATATACGCATATGTATGGATATGTATGTATATATGCATGCATTTATTTTATAAATACTACATGCATACATACACAACAAAAATACGCATGTATGTGTATAAAAAAGAAAACTGATAAAGCATAATATGCTATCATAATAATATAGTTCATACTTTATAGAGTAGCTTTAACTTTAGTCCACACTTTATACAGTAGTATTAACTTCTACAAGCTCAACATTAGTCTTTCCTCCATAGACCATAATCTATATTTTATAATTTAATATAAATATCGATAGACTACAAAATTGACCTTCCTTAATAGGAATATTTCAAGTGCATCCAGGGAGTATCTAAAGTGCATCCACGATGAATCCAAAGTGTTTTTCAAATTTTGAAAAATAGGATACTTAACAAAGGTATCAGAAACTGATGTGAGAAGTATCCCATAAGTATAAATATCCAATATGAATACAATATGGACACATGGTTTGTAGTATCGATCGGTACCGTACTATACTGGTACCAAACCAGTATGTTGTATCATACTGTACCAACACTTAGTACGCCGAGTTGTATCCGACACTCGGTACGCCGAGTTGTATCCGAGCTGTATCGTACCGACACTGTAATAGGATGGTGTCGGTACGGAGTCTAGTACCGAGACAATGAACTTTGATAGATACGATGAGTGATTGAACTATCTATGCTTAGATAACAGGCCATCCTCATGTAGTCCTACATCAACAACACAGGAAAAATTCAATGCTTTTGTCTATGTTCCTCATTGTGAATCATAGGAAAATCAATCATGCTATATCTATCCTTAACCATTCCAAGGAGATTTCCTTTTTGGATCAGGTCCCAATTTTTGCAATCTCCCCACTTCTTGTCCTCCAAACTCAAATGCTTCACATAACTGCAGTAGTTAATTCACCAACAAAATATTCAAAAATGGGCCAAGACATTTCAGCCTTATTCTCAAAGAACTGATCTCATCCTATCACTCCGTATGCATAAAATGTATTTGCAGTACAGTATATCAGCCTAAGTTCGGGAAATATATTGAGCTGCCTCCTTCTTCCACCTGTCTGTTATTATATTGGCAAGCATAGGCAACTTGTTCCATGATGACCGACCAACAAGTTGCAACAAAGTATGCATCAAACATTACCAAATATGAAGTGATCACTAAATGTTCTCTTGAAACTAGGAACAACTCACAGAAAGGTCACAGCTGTGGGAAATATTATTCCTCTAAATTTCATGATTATAGTTGAGACTACTTCTTTAACGTATGAAATCAATTCCTTAAAAAGGTTGAAATGTGAGTATGGGGACATAAATTGATCAATTACTAATAGATTGGCTTTAACATTAGAAAAGCACTTGTCAATTCTAACTTCTATTATATAGAAGATGAGATACCTCAAGAATACTCCCTTTTAACATTTTTCTACTTGACTATTCAAAAAATTGACTATATAGTTTAATTACTATTAATATCTTTCATGTGTAGCCCTAAATTCGTTTGCTGCTATTGCAAGATAGATACTCGGATATGCTTCAAAACTCTTATGTGTATATCCATGTAAAGTTGGTGCATTTATCCTATGGACACCATACATCTATGTTATATCAGAAGCCAAAAATCATGTAACATATTTTGGCAAAACATAAGGTCTAATCAACATATTCACGAGCACTGTAACAAGTGCAACTCAAATGATAGGTTCTAATGAAGCCATACTTGTGTGGACGGAACCAACTGTAATAGGCTCCTTTTACTGCAATTTCCCTTTTGAGATTCTTCAGAAGAATTGAATCTCCAACCTACAGAAAGGAAAACCATGTGTATCATTGAAGATAGACAAAGGAGGGCAACCTTATGCTCTAGGTTTCAAAGCATTTTAGAAAGTTCCTATATGACAGTTCTAATTAACTATATCAAACTTAATTGCAAATTTATATGCCATCTTAAAAAGCATCATGCCCTACAGGCATTTCATCATATTTGGAAAAAAACATATATACTTGAAGAAATATAAATAAGTCATGCATGAAAGACATCAAACAAATGAGGGATGCCTAAGATTTTGGAGTATGCATGCATAGTCCATTATATTTTACCTCTTTCCATTGCAATGCAGCAATTTTCCCTTCAAGGTCATGAATCCTATGAAATAGTGTCACCATTCTCTTGATTCCATTATTTAAGAGCAAACTTTGCTGATTTAAGGAGGTAGGCAATTCTGAATGTTGGAGAGCCCGCCCTATTTACTACCAAGCTCAATCACCACCTCCTATGATTCCATATAAGCTAGAAGTTTTCAAAATGGGATGGTGATCAGCACACTAAATTAGTTGCTGCAGCAAGCAGTGAGGGGCAATGGTCCAAGAAAACCCTCGTCGGTGCTCCAATCATGCTTCAGGGAAGAGGACAATCCATCTGTTATTGGCCACTACATGATCTAATTGCTCCCATACTAGAGCTCCACAACTCTATTATTGCAGTATGTAAATGGCTGTCCATCAAACCACTAATTTGTAGCAATATTATGTTGCAGAAACTCCAAAAAATCTTAGCTGTCTTGTGTGATTTGATAAATGGAAAAAACATCATCTATTTTGTTTCCAACCTCATGATCAACCATAAATTCAATGGCTTGCTTACCTTGATTTGTGACGTGGCCCAACTCAAGCACGCTCTTTTGTTCTTTTTGGCCACTATCCCCCTCATATCCACCTTGGCTATTAGTATTATGTGCCACATTTCTCACTCACGATCTCCTATTCCTAGAGGCTTGCTTCTTTGACTAATTGATTTAATTGATCTCATGATCAGCGACTTGAGATTGTCTATGCGAGGATTCAAAGGGGGAGGGGTAACCAGGTTGAAGTAGCACTTGACTAGTGGCCATCCTGATATATGTATATGCCGAAAATGCCCACAGAAGGTTCAGCAACTGATGAAGCACTTCACTGATTTTAGAGCAGTGAAGGGAAGAAGTGACAAAAAGAAGACAGATGTAGGCCGTCGAGCGGTAGAACCACCTTTCTATCACTTTTGAGAGTTAGAAAAGACTTCCGCTCCATATGATAAGAAGGCCCAGATTCAGACAGCCATTCAGGCAAACTTGGATGATCAGTGGCACCAGGATAAGGTGGCCAGCCATAGGGCATGATTTGGGCCCTCACACTACGAGTCAGGTTTTGATTCTATGACCAACAGAGCATATCTATAGTTCAGGAGGACCTCCTCACTTAGGAAGGTCGTCAGTAGAAGCGGTGGCTGTATTGAATCTACGATGGAAGCTTTTGACAACAGAAAGAAGACCTCTAGAGAGATTCCACCAGGAGCCACCATCCATGATTTAGATCCACATGCCTTCCCCAGCAAGATTCAAAGCAACAGAGAGTTGACTTAAGAAGAAGAATATGTGGCGAGCTATTAGATCTGCGTTCTACTTCAATCACATCCCAACGAATGCGCAGGCAACACGTACTATAGGTTGTCATTTCCTCCATACAAGTTGTCAGTCTGAGTGTAGATCCTCCAAGACTAAAGGACATCGATGGTGAGCTTCTTGACAACGACAAAGAAAAGCTACAGAAGTGGATTGCTTTATACTAGAACAAGTGGCTCATATATAGACTGACGGTAATGAATGATGGTTGGACCAGTCATACCATACGAGGCATCAATTTCTTAACATATTGGGACCCAAACTTTCTTTCAGAAGTCAATTGAAACTTCCAATCAAGTGCACGATATCATGTACATCCTCATATTGATGAAGGTGATTAATCAAATAGAAAAAAATATCGTGCAAATCATCACTAACAATGGGCCAAAATATAAAGCCCCCAAGAAGATTTTAATGGAATGACAACCATATTTTCTAGATCCCATATGCTGCATATTATATTGAACTCATGTTGACGAAGATTAGAAAGATTCATATAGTGCAATAGACAGTGGAGACATCCCAAACCATCATCAGATTTATTTATAACCACACATGGGTTCTATCATTGATGAGGAGGTATGTAGGGAGAAATCTTGAGATTCGTGTGATGCAGTTTGCTACTAGCTAAATTGCACTTAGTAGTTACTCATACAATCTATCTTATATGTAATTTTCTTCAACATTTTTGCAGCAGAATGGTGGATTCATTTTGGTTTGCCGGCAAAAAATCTTAAGTGGCTAGCCATCCGGATCCTACCCCAGACAATCTCTTTCAATGGCTGTGAGCGCAACTAGTCCATCTTCACCCTCATCCACAATAAGTAGAAGAATTGTTTGACACAAAGGCATCTCAACAACCGTGTATATGTTAACTACAATATAAGGTTGAGATAGAAATGCATTCAAAAGGAAGTAGAGTTGAAGTAACACGAACCCGATCCATAATACTTTTGTTAAGGGTGAGGATGATCCTATGATCAGATGGCTTGTGGACCAACAGCAGGAGATGGAGCTTGATGAGACAGAATTGTCTCCATGACGGGCTAGTTTCGTAGCCAGCAAGACTAGGGTGGATGCAGGGCAATGGACAAATCGCAACATTCCACGCATCCTTCCAGCCGATCAGCCACAGCCACAGGGGTCACTAGTTTCAATCATTACATGACTCCTTGTCCAAGATATCCTCTTAGAAAAATGATCGAGTTGCTTAGACAATGCCACCATGTTATCTGGCCTTCGATTCACCAGTGAGTCTCCATTTACATATGCCACACAGAATAAGAACCATGATGCACAAGCTGATAGAGCCCTTAAGGATACAATTGCAAATAGGAGATGGGCTCCTTGAGGTTATTTAGGTCACAATGCAGCTGCAGATGACCTCGTATGTAGAGTGGGATCCATAGACGTATCAGATTTCAAGTCGTATGCTAGATCCTAGTATCCGCCGCCATAGGCCGCCTATGATCCATACAAATATAGATAGTGCATCTGAGGCATCCTCTTTTAGTGGCTACTATCCTACGCAACCTGGAGCATCTTACAGGTCAGATTTTACTATCGATATATTCGGACGGGCCCCTCCACAGTCGTATTATCAGTCAAAGGACACCTCTCAAAGCTAAAATTTCAGTGAAAAATCCGAGACTAATTATAACCCAGAGCGTGTTCCTCATAGAATGAGCACATAGACCTACAACACCGCTTGATTAGAGAGGTGGGTTGATGTGCATTCTGATTATGCTAATGATCTAGATATCTACAAGAGACATTGCCACTCAATGAGATTCTAAATATCAGTATGTATGGTGCACTTTAAATACATATAATCGGTTGTATCATTTTATGTTATATATCTATCTAATTGATTTTAGGATATTTCATATTGCTTATCCTGGCATGCAAAACTAGGATTACCACCTTTTTTTCTTTACATTTTGAATTTGGCCTGTCACTAATGCAAAAGCTTGATAGCAAATCCAATGACAGATTTGCCAGATTTTGTCTTCCTAAGATAGGATTGTTTCAGAGAATGCCAAAATGTTGCAGAAACATCAAAACAAAACATCAAAAAGCATCATTCTGGATGTACCAAGGTGATAAAACATCAAAATATCAAGAAACATCAAATTACACTTAATATCATTCAAAATTTTTAAAAAATGATTGCCATTAATTGAAGCTTAAAAAATTGAAAAAAATATGGCATGCTACTTCGGAACTGACACGCCACACCATATAGTGTTCCAGTATGGTACTAAGCCGATACCGTACTAAATCGGTCGCTGACCAATACAGATCCTGGTATTAGTTTAATGAATCTTAGTTTAAGCATTGGTTTTCAAGGGTTTTAGAATCTCTTTGAATAGCCACTAAAATCCCATTTTGCTGTTATGTACACAATCTCCAAATTTTGAGGAAGTCTTCATGAAAGCGTGATCATAAATTGGGCCTTTAGATCCTACCCTAGGTTGCATGTTCCCCACTATCAAGAAGATAATATATCAGAGTTAAATCGAAAGTATCTAAAAAAGAAATATGTGTGGAGGTTCTGCGGAATGAAATTTGTGCAACAAATAATACGATAGTAAACATAGTAATATATGAGCAAATCACAGCAGAAAACGTATTAACAAGCCAAAATGCAACGATGTTTAATATTGCATAATCTACTACACAATTGAAGACCAAGAATAAAAATATTAATTTCAAGATACCAACCTAATGTGTCCACTACGTAGATGTTTGTGCAAGATGAAATTATTTCATTTCGGGACCTCAATGCAACATTCAGCCCCTGACTCTTTAATGCCTATACAAACAACAAAATGTGCATGAGACTATATGGTGGATGGACTGTGAATGATTCATCTGCTAGCAAGCTCGTTAAAACCTCAATAAAGCAAGCAGATTGGAGGCACTTCAAATATCTAGAATGTATCATGAGGTATGATATTGATGAGGGTAGGCAACTGTTAGTAGATAGCTGGGGTGAATACATGCCAGCCAGTTTCTGTAGTTTGCAGGGATCTACATGCACTAACAGCAAATGCTTATCAAGCCTAGTCTTCATATGTATAGCAAATATCAAGAGCTTATCATAAAATTAAACTTCAAATAGTGATTGCAATGTACTGAAGCCTGCACATAAAACTATAATACATTATAAAGGAAAGAGTTTTTACATAAAACAATGTAAGGGCATCTCTAGTGCAAAAAGATAAGGATTTAGGCTGTGTTTGGGATTGCCATTGGTAGTAGTGTTTTTAGAAGTACAACTTTTGCTAGTAGAACTTTTAATAAGAAGTTATTTGCTGTTTGGTAACTACATTTCTAACATGCTATGGAACTTTATTAACTATTTGGTAACCAAATTAAAAATGTGCTTTTAGTATCAAAAATAATAATAAAAGACATTTCTTTTTCAAACCCTACTGCAGCTGCACAGACCCTTCTCACATGCCACAAATGCCCCACAAATAGGAAGAATCCTAGAACAAAATGAGAGGTCGCTAACCCGCTTCAAGGAGAGACATACTTGGCTGCATTGATCTCGGTAGCTACACCACCCACTGAATTTAAAGAAACTAAAGGAGTATGAGTCATATATTCTACCGAACGTTGTTCTTGCTAAGGTTGTACGTCTTTTTTCAGCCTACTCAAGTCCAAACCATTGGGACCCCTTAGGGGTTCCAACTAGGAAGCATGAAGATCCCAAAAACACAGTTTCTCCAAAAATAACATCCCTGGTTGGGGAATGCATTAGATATTTACCTAAGCAAGTAGATCCTTGGGTGGATCCCACAGTAGCTCCAAGATGTTGGTCTCTAACTAAAAAGGTAAATGCTTGAGCTTGGGAAGCTTCTAGCCCGGTGAGTCAGTAAAACTCACTAGGATAAGCAATATTATTGAACCATATGAAACAACAAGCGATGAAACCAAAAACAAATAAAGCACCTAAGCTATAAAACAAGTAAGCCTCTCCAGACCATACAAATGCACGATGAGCCCATGCAAAGGGTTGGTTAAGATATGCCAAATTCCACTAAGTATACAAATGGAAGCTAACCATACATGTCCCCCAATTATACTTTTTAAATCGTCCACACTAACAATCCATCCTTCTACCCCAAAAGGAGATTTTGGTAAATAACCAAATATAACACTTGGGCTAAGTGTTAAGTTGGTTATTTTTCTTACATCTCCCCCCCTCGGGGCCCAGGTATCATATACGCACCCAAAATAAAGAGCCTTGAGTACTAAAAGAAAAGCACCTATACCAACAAAATTAATTGCATACCCAAAATTGTAGTTATTTTAATTCTATCTTTCCATACATAATCGAAAAATGAAAAAGATTCCTCAAGAGTCTCAGGTCTAAGAAGCGCATGATAAATACCACCAAAGCCTAAAACTATAGAGAAAATTAAGTGAAATATTCCAGATACAAAGTGTGGAAAAGTGTCTAGAAATCCCACCCCCCTCAGACCTACCACCCAACCTAAAGTAGATAGGTGCAGAAGTAAAATCAATCCTTATTCATACATGGGTTTCTTTGGTATAAAATAAGCCACTTCAAATATGTTCATTGCTCCAACCCAGAATACAATTAATCTAGCATGGGTTGCGTGAGCTCCAAGTAGTTTACTAGAAAAATTGATAAGTCTAGCATTCCCAACCCACCAAGTGAAACCAGTGGTTTCTTGGTCATGACCAGCTAAAACTAAAGTTGGGAGGACCTGTGCGGGCGTGTGTTTAGTCCCACATCGGTTATTCGCTGGGTAGATCTTGGGTACTTATACAGGATCAAGGAACCCAAACAATACCTTCCGGCTAGCCATTTTGGGTGAGATCCTGAGTTGTTACAAATGGTATCAGAGCGGACCCGGCCCATAACCTAGGGGATATTGCAGCACGGATCCATTGGAGCTGACCACGGCCCGATCGTGGTGTTTGTGATTAGATTTGAATGGATATGAACCCTTAGCCTGATGAGGACGTCAGGGCTTGAACGGAGGGAGTATGTGAGGACCTGTGCGGGCGTGTGTTTAGTCCCACATCGGTTATTTGCTAGGTAGATCTTGGGTATTTATACAGGATCAAGGAACCCAAATAGTACCTTCCGGCTAGCCATTTTGGGCGAGGTTCTGGGTTGTTACAAATGGTATCAGAGCGGACCCGGCCCATAACCTATGTGGACTAGGGGACACTGCAGTACGGATCTATTGGGGCTGACCACGGGCCAATCGTGGTGTTTGTGATTAGATTTGAATAGATATGAACCCTTAGCCTGACGAGGACGTCAGGGCTTGAACGGGGAGAGTATGTGAGGACCCGTGCGGGCGTGTGTTTAGTCCCACATCGGTTATTCGCTGGGTAGATCTTGGGTACTTATACAGGATCAAGGAACCCAAACAATACCTTCCGGCTAGCCATTTTGGGTGAGATCCTGAGTTGTTACAAATGGTATCAGAGCGGACCCGGCCCATAACCTATGTGGACTAGGGGATATTGCAGCACGGATCCATTGAAGCTGACCACGGGCCGAACGTGGTGTTTGTGATTAGATTTGAATAGATATGAACCCTTAGCCTGATGAGGACGTCAGGGCTTGAACGGGGGGAGTATGTGAGGACCCGTGCGGGCGTGTGTTTAGTCCCACATCGGTTATTTGCTAGGTAGATCTTGGGTATTTATACAGGATCAAGGAACCCAAATAGTAACTTCCGGCTAGCCATTTTGGGTGAGATCCTGAGTTGTTACAAAAAAAGAAAGAGCTCAGGGGCGCTGTGGTCATCCGATAATCAGACGGCCGTGATGCTTCCGGCATCACAGGATGCGTTGTCGTCCTCATTGCTCTCTTTTCCACTGATGGGGTGAGAGAGGATCGAACACTCGACCTTAGGACGACTTTTAAGGGGGAGAGAATGTGAGATACTGGGCTGAAGCCGGCAGCCCCAACCGACTTCAACCCAACACCCCTTTTGGAAGGGGCAGAACAGGGGATCGCAGACGCGATCCCCTCCGACATCTCCGGGCACAAGGACGCCGCTACACCGCGGAGGCACCACGGAGGGTCCGCGTCCACCCCGCGGCCGCAAGAGAGGCCATTGATCTCGCCCCACCGCCGTGAAAATCGCGGCGGGGAGCCGTTGAAATGGGGCGATAAAACCCCTATCTTCCTCTTTGTAAGAGCACCTCTGAGCCCTCCTCCCTCTCATCCGTCTCCTCCGCTTCCTCTCCCTTCTTCCTCTTCCTCTCCTCCCTCTGTTCTTGCCTCCCAAGTGACCGGCGAGCTCTCCCGGCCGAGTACCGTCCGAATCCCCTCACGGCCTTCCCCGGTTTCTGGATCTACCTCCTCTTCGGATAGCACCGCCGCCACCGCCGCTTGACCACCGGATCGAGCACCGTCGGCCGAGATCTTCCTCCCACTGCCTCTGCCACCACCGGTAAGCCCTCTCTTGCCTTGATTCCATGCCAAATAGCATGTTTTTTCTCCTCTGCATCGGCCCACACCGAGACCATTCTCGGTTCTTCCTCAACGCCGGCCGCCGCAGCAGCCACCGGCTGCCACCATGGCCGGCTGACCGTCGACTGGACGACGGCCTCCGACCACCCAGGCCGGCCACCCCGCCGGCCCTCTCTCTCTCTCTTCCGTCTCTCCTTCCCCTGTCTGTGGCGGGGGGTTTTGGGGAAGGAGGCCCATCACGGGCCAAACTGGGCCCGTTGGGCCCTATCCATTGCAGGCCCAACTTGGGCCCAGTCCAGTCCGGTTGGGCCCAGTTGGGCAGTACCTTTGTGGGCCCAACTTGGGCCCAGTTCAGACCCAAAACCCGAAACCCGAAACCCAAAACCCGAAACCCGAAATCCGAAATCCAGAATCCGAAATCCGAAACCCAGTTCAGACCCGAAATTCGAAATCCGGAATCCGAAACTTGAAACCCAGAATCCGAAATCCGAACCCGTTTGGCCAATAAATGAAATTTTACAGTTAAGCCCTTGATAGTATACTATTGCACAAAAGAGCCTTCTGTAATTTATGTTTGATCCCTAAGAAAGATTTATTACATAAAGGTCTCCAACTATATTTATTTAGTCCATTCAAGCTTTATAGAATAGTTTACTGTAATTAAGTATTAGTCCCTGCAATAAATTTTATTGCATAAATGAACCAATTAGAAGCCAACCTTGGGGGCCCTATTTAGCTGGGTCTATGCGGGCCCATTGGGCCGTGTTCGATATGGGTCCTATTGGGCCATGCCCATTATGGGCCAACTCTGGGCCCTGTTGGGCTGTGTCCAATAGAATTATTTTTGGATTTTGCTTAGTTCTGAAATTAACAAAGAATTAATTAAATTTAAACAGATGAACCTGATCCGCCTATCTGAAGCAGGGGTTAAGCGAGAAGAGGTAAGTAACTTAATGCTTCAAAGTGCATTTCTCCAAATTATTTGGTAAAGTAATTTATTACTGGATTAAATTTTGAAATATGTTTTGTGTTTAGTAAAATGGGTCTGGCATATTAAATTTTATTTGAAAATTTTATTATATGCTCTGAATTCCGTGAAACATGCCTGTACAGTTTATGAAATCTATTTTTATATTTATGCATTCTCAGCATGGCTATGATCTGTTCTGTTCTGTTCTGGCCCCGCCAATGGGGATTATACGTTGCACCTGTCGACTTGTAATCTGTGAGGAACCGGTTTCGACACCGCGCCACCGGTGATTAGAATAGTGGTTTCTGGACACCGTTTCCACCGGTGACTGACAATAGTGGTTTCTGGCACTCTGTGCAACCCATGCCACTGGGTTACGTGGCCGTAGCCTATCATGTTGAGATTCTGATATCATATTTTTGGAAAAATGATAATAAGTTTTGAAAACAACAAAACGATGTTATTTATGATTTATTCCAGACATTATTCTGTATTTTGATCTGATATGCTCTGACCCCACTCTGGGGTATTTTGTTGCTTACTGGGCTAGTGTAGCTCATTATTCTATTTTCTTCATTTTTCAGATCCAGAGGCTTGATCGCACGGGATTGGGGAGTACGTTAGATTTTCCGACGATTCCTTCAGTTATTAGTCCTTTAGTTAGATTGATGAAAGTATGACTTACGTAAGCATTTGTTATTTGAAATTTTGTAAAACCGCTTTTGAACAATTTAAATAATTATGTCAGTTTTGAATATTTGTATCTGCTTTGATATGATCCGATGCCTTGCACGCCTGTGCCCACCGTACGGGCGTGCGGCGTCTGCCGTGCCTCGGGCTCGGGGCGTGACAGATTTGGTGGTATCAGAGCTCAGGTTTCAGATTCCTAGGGATTGTGTTTGAAATAATTCTGATGGAGCTTAAGTTTTAGGATCTTTAGGATTCGTCGGAAAGTTTGAGAGATGGGTGGACATTAGGCCATTAGACGAAGATATTTATTTGCTTTTGCTATTGATAAATTTATATTATTTTATCAGAATTTTGAAATGCTAAAATTAAAATGCAACCTAATTATGGCTGTAACCAAAGTGTGAATAAGTTATTCTGAGAGTTTTCTTGGTAGAGCAATTTGTATTTCAATGATTAATTAGATTTTGACTAAATTAAGTGAAGGAATATTAATCATGAGATATTATCGTGCAATGTAATTATTTGGAAAGTTTAACTTGATATCAGGCACTGTGGATATTGCTTCTAGTTGAAGTTAATTATTTTGGTAGCAATTTAAGATTCATCTATAAAAAGATGTTTAAAGCTTGGACTAGAAAATATTCATTGAAATCTGTATGTGGATCATGCATGGAGCTCGTATAAAGAAGGAAAATATACTTGGGGATGAGACTTAAGAGTTCTTATTTGGCTCTACTTGAGACTTGAAACAATTAAGATTGATATTTTGATGGAAAGTCAATTAGTAAATCTTGAGAATATTGGTGGATTAAAATGTTTTTGGGTTGGTCGAAAATAGGACTTGTTTGATTTGGAAAAGTTCTTGATGCTTTTCCTTGTTAAAAATAATATAAAAAAAGATTATTGGAAAGTATAATACTTTTGATTTTGATCGATATGGATATCATTGTGTTATTAGTAGATTCTCTAAGTCTAGTAGATTTACAAGATCCCGAAATGTTTGCAGTACTGCAAATAAAAATATTTTACTTATTTAAGGAGTTGATCTCAATGTAAAATCATAGAGCTTATATCTTGGTGGAATTTCTTGTAAATCTTTGAACCATATTATTAGATTCTTGTGAGTTAAAAATTTATAAATCAAGGCCATAAGTTGATTGTGGATTTTGTATCACCATATGAGAAATGCAAGTGGGATTTCATGAGAGGCCAAATGAGTTTAGCCTAAAAGAAAAGATTCAGGATGATTGAGTAAGCTCCTGAGTAAGTTAATCTAGAATCTTTTAATCGAAGCTTGGAATAAATATCAACTTGTATAATGGAATTGTCAAGGAAAACTAGAATTGGCTTAGTTCAAATTTGGATCTAGAATATGATTACTTGATTGTATGATGGTACAAATACGACAACTATCTCAAGGGTTAATAATGACCTAGTGTACTTGGAAAGCAAGGATAAAATTTTGCTTGGATATTATTAAAAATAAAAATAAAAATGTTGATGATCTGGGATCATTAAGAAATTTTGGAGAATATTGATCAGAGTTGCGTAGCGAAAGTATGATGGATTGAGTCAATCTAAACTGGTCAAAAATATTGACTGTGTTTTGGTAACATGTTATTATGAAAGACTATGTTAATGAAAGATTTTGTTGATTCTCAGGTCAATCATGATATGATTATGTTATCCCTTGGATAGAATTTGCTATTTTTTGGGTATGCTAAGAAAATAATAATAATAATAATAATTTGAGCATATCTTGACTCGGGTTAGTTGATTGTTGACCAAATATGGTCTAATTTGTTAAGTATCTGAATAAACCATGCATTATTTGCTCCCATCTTATGATTCATGAGTTTAAGTTCAAAGCTTTGTGGCATATTGAATCATGGTATCAATACTTTGCCTTCTCAGACCTGCTTTTGTGATTTGATGCAAATCATTTTTGGGATAGACCGTTGCTAACTAATGATCATCAGTACATGTTCATTTTGTGAATTACATTCCTAGCCATATAATGATTTGACTTTAAGGTTGGTCATTATCCTTTGAGTGATCAGCACACTACCATGATAAGTGTATGAGAACTATTTGAAAGATGATAATTTCAATTCTATTATGAATCGATCCTGATCCGATCTCGAGTGAACATGCATCAAGATGATAATTTCAATCTGAGATTTTAGTTAGTCACTTATCTAGTGTTAATCTTGCGAGTTTATATGAAAGTTTTGATAATTGATTCAAAGTTATCTATCACACTGATTTTTAACGAGAAGAATACGATCCTGAATTTATATTACTCAATGGGCTGAGCATCTTTAAATTTGAAAGGCCTAGATCTCTCAAATTTCGAGGACGAAATTTTCTTAAGGGGGAGAGAATGTGAGATACTGGGCTGAAGCCGGCAGCCCCAGCCGACTTCAGCCCAACACCCCTTTTGGAAGGGGCAAAACAGGGGATCGCAGACGCGATCCCCTCCGACATCTCCAGGCACAAGGACGCCGCTACACCGCGGCAGCACCACGGAGGGTCCGCGTCCACCCCGCGGCCGCAAGAGAGGCCATTGATCTCGCCCCACCGCCGTGAAAATCGCGGCGGGGAGCCGTTGAAATGGGGCGATAAAACCCCTATCTTTCTCTTTGTAAGAGCACCTCCGAGCCCTCCTCCCTCTCATCCGTCTCCTCCGCTTCCTCTCCCTTCTTCCTCTTCCTCTCCTCCCTCTGTTCTTGCCTCCCAAGTGACCGGCGAGCTCTCCCGGCCGAGTACCGTCCGAATCCCCTCACGGCCTTCCCCGGTTTCTGGATCTACCTCCTCTTCGGATAGCACCGCCGCCACCGCCGCTTGACCACCGGATCGAGCACCGTCGGCCGAGATCTTCCTCCCACTGCCTCTGCCACCACCGGTAAGCCCTCTCTTGCCTTGATTCCATGCCAAATAGCATGTTTTTTCTCCTCTGCATCGGCCCACACCGAGACCATTCTCGGTTCTTCCTCAACGACGGCCGCCGCAGCAGCCACCGGCTGCCACCATGGCCGGCTGACCGTCGACTGGACGACGGCCTCCGACCACCCAGGCCGGCCACCCCGCCGGCCCTCTCTCTCTCTCTTCCGTCTCTCCTTCCCCTGTCTATGGCGGGGGGTTTTGGGGAAGGAGGCCCATCACGGGCCAAACTGGGCCCGTTGGGCCCTATCCATTGCAGGCCCAACTTGGGCCCAGTCCAGTCCGGTTGGGCCCAGTTGGGCAGTACCTTTGTGGGCCCAACTTGGGCCCAGTTCAGACCCAAAACCCGAAACCCGAAACCCAAAACCCGAAACCCGAAATCCGAAATCCGAAATCCGAAATCCGAAACCCAGTTCAGACCCGAAATTCGAAATCCGGAATCCGAAACTTGAAACCCAGAACCCGAAATCCGAACCCGTTTGGCCAATAAATGAAATTTTACAGTTAAGCCCTTGATAGTATACTATTAAACAAAAGAGCCTTCTGTAATTTATGTTTGATCCCTAAGAAAGATTTATTACATAAAGGTCTCCAACTATATTTATTTAGTCCATTCAAGCTTTATAGAATAGTATTCTGTAATTAAGTATTAGTCCCTGCAATAAATTTTATTGCATAAATGAACCAATTAGAAGCCAACCTTGGGGGCCCTATTTAGCTGGGTCTATGCGGGCCCATTGGGCCGTGTTCGATATGGGTCCTATTGGGCCATGCCCATTATGGGCCAACTCTGGGCCCTATTGGGCTGTGTCCAATAGAATTATTTTTGGATTTTGCTTAGTTCTGAAATTAACAAGGAATTAATTAAATTTAAACAGATGAACCTGATCCGCCTATCTGAAGCAGAGGTTAAGCGAGAAGAGGTAACTTAATGCTTCAAAGTGCATTTCTCCAAATTATTTGGTAAAGTAATTTATTACTGGATTAAATTTTGAAATATATTTTGTGTTCAGTAAAATGGGTCTGGCATATTAAATTTTATTTGAAAATTTTATTATATGCTCTGAATTCCGTGAAACATGCCTGTACAGTTTATGAAATCTATTTTTATATTTATGCATTCTCAGCATGGCTATGATCTGTTCTGTTCTGTTCTGGCCCCGCCAATGGGGATTATACGTTGGACCTGTCGACTTGTAATCTGTGAGGAACCGGTTTCGACACCGTGCCACCGGTGATTAGAATAGTGGTTTCTGGACACCGTTTCCACCGGTGACTAACAATAGTGGTTTCTGGCACTCTGTGCAACCCATGCCACTGGGTTACGTGGCCGAGCCTATCATGTTGAGATTCTGATATCATATTTTTGGAAAAATGATAATAAGTTTTGAAAACAACAAAACAATGTTATTTATGATTTATTCCAGACATTATCCTGTATTTTGATCTGATATGCTCTGACCCCACTCTGGGGTATTTTGTTGCTTACTGGGCTAGTGTAGCTCATTATTCTGTTTTCTTCATTTTTCAGATCCAGAGGCTTGATCGCACGGAATTGGGGAGTGCGTTAGATTTTTCGACGATTCCTTCAGTTATTAGTCCTTTAGTTAGATTGATGAAAGTATTTGACTTACGTAAGCATTTGTTATTTGAAATTTTGTAAAACCGCTTTTGAACAATTTAAATAATTATGTCAGTTTTGAATATTTGTATCTGCTTTGATATGATCCGATGCCTTGCACGCCTGTGCCCACCGTACGGGCGTGCGGCGTCTGCCACACCTCGGGCTCGGGGCGTGACAAAAGTTCCATTAAAAAGCATTTCCACAGGGTAGAACCTCCTTAGGAAATATAAGGTTTTCATGAGGTTGATCCTAAGCAGCCATCCAAGAATGAATACCTCTGTTTAAGAGGATATTTTTGGTGTAGAAAGTCTCAAATTTAGGATCTTCCGCTGCACGAATTTCTTGAGAAATGAAGTCATAGGCACAGAGGTTCAAAGCTAGGCCGACTACCCCAAGAGAACTCATCCATAAACTAGTTACTGGTACAAAAAGCATAAAGAAATGTAACTAATGTTTATTGGAAAAAGCAACCCCAAAAATTTGGGCCAAAAGTGCTTAGTAATGACTATTGAATAAGTCTCTTCAGCTTGAGTTGGGTTAAAAGCAAGAAATGTATTTGCACGATCATCAATCTTCGAATAAAGTATTTACTATGATAGCACCATGAATAGCGCATAGTAGAGCGGCACCTAATACTCCGGCAACTCCCATCATATGAAATAGGTTCAATATCCAATTATGAAACCTTTGGAAGAAAAGGATGAATCGAAATATAGATGTTATGCCAAAACTAGAAAAAGAACCAACCAGATTGGCCCAGTGGATAAATCAAGAAAATAGAAACAAAAATAGAAATTGGAGCAGAGAATGTGATTACATTATAAGGTCAACAAATGCACAACTCGAGTAAGTTTGAATTGACGTAACATAAAACGTATGAGTTCGAAAACAGCAACAAAAGTCCACAGCCTATCTAATTAACATGGAGTAAGGCCCTATTTGGGGGAGCTTTTGGAGGGCAAAAAAGCACTTTCTAGCCCTCCAAAAGCACTTTTGGATAAAAAAGGGTATTTAGTAAAAATTTCCAAAAGCTGTTTTAGCTTTTTCAGAAAGCTAAAAACAGCTTTTTGGGAGCTCCATTTTGAAGCTTTCCGAAAAGCTGTTTTGAGTTTTGTCGGAAAGCTGATTTTTTGACCAAAATATCAACAATAAAATATAACAATTACATGCTGTCCCTCTATAAATCTAAAAATCTGCTGGAGCCCTAACAAAGAACTTTAGCCGTGGATCAGACTCCCTTCCATGCAAGAAAAGGTATTCTTGTTTTCTATTATTATTTTATACCTTTATTATTGTATTATACTATAAATATAATATTATATTATATTATATCATAATACATTAATATGTTATGTTAAATAATTTAATATTATGTTATATTATGAAAAATTAATTTATGCTAATAATTATAATATTTTATATCTTTATTATTGTATTATACTATAGATATAATATTATATTATAATACATTAATATGTTATGTTAAATAATTTAATATTATGTTATATTATGAAAAATTAATATACGCTAATAATTATAATATTTTGTACCTTTATTCTTGTATTATACTATAAATATAATATTATATTACATTATATTATAATACATTGATATGTTATGTTAAATAATTTCATATTATATTAAATTATTATGCTATTGTATACAATATTATATTAATATATTATAATAATATTATATTATATTGCAGTAATATTATACTATATCATATATTTATATATTAATATATGTTATATTTTATTATGCTCTGTTGTATAATACTATGCAATGTCCTTTATGGTAATTTTGTCATACAAAAGTACTTTCTCGGTTTGTTTACCAAACACATGTTAAAGTGCCACAGTACTTTAAAAATATAGTTACCAAACAGCAAACAGCTTTTTATAAAAGCTCTACTTCCAACAGCTCTACTTTCAAAAGCTCGACTGTCAACAGCTCTTCCAAATAGGGCCAAAAATCCCCTTGTACTTGAGGACCTCATATAGCAACAAGAAATGAACTTAACTATTCGCAGGAGTGGAAACTGCAGCAGTCAAGAAATTGCAACATTCCAAATAGAAACTAGCCAATCCATAGGTACACCATGAAATTACAAAAGTTGTACCTATAAACCAACCTCCTAAAGCGAAATAAGCACAAGGAAAGAGCATCAGGCCAGACCAGCTTAGAAAGACGAAACGATCCCTCCATAACCAATCACCCATTATAAGAAATAAATCAATTCTCTTCTTTGGTAAGCCTACCAAGGGATATAGTCAGTGATCCTCCTATTCAATTACTTCAACCATTTTCGAACACCTCATATCATTTTCAAGGCATACGATAGTTCGATTATCTATGAATGATATCTCGCCCAATGCCCCTTAAAATGCATTTCGAAGATACAAATGTCTTTTTTTATTAGGCCACAAATTAACCTAGATAAATTGATGAGCTCGATACAATTGGTCCTTATTAATACTATATATAACCATTTGAACTCTGCATTGTTCTATGACTTATTCCAAAGTATATCTTTTAATGGAACAGGTCAAACAAAAAAAATCCCTATTTTTTCCTGCCCCTAAATTAAATAATAGTAGATTGAAAATAAAAGTCCCTTTCTCACATTCATTCTCTATTGCATTGGCGTAAAAACAACACAATATCTGATTGCTTGAAATTAGGGAAAGATATTGAAAAATCAATTTTCGAAATCAACTTTCATATGCAGCAAAAAAGAATAGCGATTTGCTCCCATGAAGTATCCAGTAACAAGAAAATTAAATCGAAAATATCGACAACTTGTCATGCATGATCTAAGGAAAAAAAAAAATCAATCCAGTTGTACAATTTAATATATATCAAATTTAAATATCAGAATAGCTGATATTCTCATCATTCAATGGGTCAAGTCCACTTACTTTTTATTGATTTATAATTTTATGGTGGGACTGATAAGAACAATGCAGAAGTAAGAATACTTTGGTTTGGTTATTAATAATAGGGATTGGATATCTACAACATTCTAGATTTTTTCTATTATATTCCAGGACCAAAATTTGAATAATGATACATGAATAGGATTACTATGTCACTACAGGGTAGACTACTCCTAATAAGTGCAGTTAGTTATTATGATAATGAATAAATGTTCAACTTTCTAACTATAACTCATAATAATCAGAACTCATTATAATGATGGTTACCTTTTTCTCTTTTTAGAGAAAAAAAAATCCCTATTCTTCGCTGCAAAACGAAGACTAAAGCTTGAGTTTAGTGGAAAAAGCTTTATCGGATTTGAACTGATGACATATGCCTTACCATGGCATTACTCTACCGTTGTGTTAAAAGGGCCCATTTTATTCAATTCACGAATTTTTCATTATGAGTCTAATGCATATATGTTTCCATATACATATATATCAGCATATATGTATCTATGTACATATATGCATAGGGGTTCATACAAGAACCTTCAAAGAAAAAATCTAATGCCCAACATAAAAATAGGAAAGACTCTTCGGATCTAATCATACTATTAGATTCTATTGACAATTTTAAAAAACTATTCAAAGTTGATAATACTACAATGATGATTATCATAGTATGATGATGGTCGGGTGGATATGCCACCATCGTCTAGTGGTTCATGGCATCTCTCTTTCAAGGAGGCAGAGGGGATTCAACTTCCCCTAGAAGTTGATCGTAGATTATCAATAAATCTAGAATTAAGTCTTTCTAGGTCGATGCCCGAGCAGTTAACAGGGATGGACAATAAATTCATTGATGGCATGTCTATGCTAATTCAAATCCAACTCCGCCCAATAATTCGTTGCTCCATGAATATGAAATAACCAATTTGTCTTCCAAAAATATAAATGCCTGATCCGCAAAAATGAAGAGAAAGAGTCAATTTTTTCTCCATCCATGTTTTTCTCATTATTTCTGATTTTCCTAACAATCTAGATTAATGATACCTAATCTTAATTATCATAAAAAAAGGTTCTTTCTCACATTGAAAAATTGATTATCCATTTTTTTGGCAATTAAATAACCACTAGTTACTAGTAATCTGTGTCGCTCTCACTATATTCCATATTCATGTGGAAATTCAGTATATCATTCATTTTTCTATTACAACACAACAAATAGAATGTTCTTATTAAACTAGTAAGGATATGTATGCCATACACCTCGCTAGAATTGTAGCTCAATCAGTCAGAGCACCGCCCTATCAAGGAAGAAGCTGCGGGTTCAAGCCCCATCAGTCCCAAACTAGGATCCAATGAATTGATAAATTCATCTCTCCATTTTCTGGAAAAGGGGGGACAAGTAGCAAGATCTAATCCCTAGCAAGGATCCTTAATTCTTTGGTTTTTCGTTTCGCATTTATCATCAAACAAGTATGGGAATTTCAATTTCTTTCACTAATACCGATTGATAAAGGGAGACATGTAAGTTGGTACAATTGGTAGCATTACTATATTCAGTATTTTAATAGATACCATACTTGTTTGACTTTCTTTTTCTATTGTTCTTGAACAATGAAATGAATTAGAGTTCCCCTATTTTTACCAGGAGTACATACACAAACTATATTTGTTTATTGCACGATATATACAATGAACTTAACATAATTACCTCGACTTTGTTCATGCATCCTCAATTACTAATTGGAAACAATCTATCTATTCTCATGCAAATTGCACACTGAAATTTTGATGCATGTATTCTAGTCTCAATCCAAGAAAGATGAAGAGATACTATACTAATAAAATAAAAGACCATGCACGCCCCTTTTTAGTAAATTTGTTGGAATATTAGATCTTTTCCACTTAACACCCATCCTTTTTCCAACTCACTTCTACTGTTTGAATTTGTGTGACTGTGACCCATAGAATACCGGTCATATAATATCTCATAATTGTATGTACAAGGAAAGAGAGTTGTTATGGAAAAGGAAAAAAAAAGTGGATAAAAAAATGAAAAATTCAATGAAATTCCTGATCCAATAAAGAATCCCATTTCGGAATAGTATGGATAAAATAAAAGATTTTCTTATGTTATACTATTCAATTCTCGATGATGAATCGATTTGATAGATCAACATATTGTTATTCATAACATTGATCTGATTCGGTATCATTAGAATTTAATTCATCCCATTGAATTGACACGAGTAAAATTTCTTATCTCTATGGGATTAGATCCCGAGTTATTGTGAAGTAAAAAAAGCAATGAGATTATGGAAGTCAATATTCTCACATTTATTGCTACTACACTATTCATTCTAATTCCTACTGTTTTTTTACTTATCATCTACGTTAAAAACAGTCAGTCAAAATGATTAGTTTAACTGAAACTTGGTTGGATTATTAGTTCTTATCAACGATTGAAGGAATAAAAAAAAGCTATTAAAACTCCAAGTTTTAAATGAAATTATTTGAGATAGTACCACTTTACACAAGCTACCGAATATATACCATGCCCGTACAACTGAAGAGACATCAAAACTTAGGGTAAGCTTCAAAATCCCAGAAATTCATGTCTGTATAGAAAAACCTTGTATTAAGACTTCATTTTTAGTCAAAAAACCTAAGACAGGGAGTTATCCTAGGAAATCCCTTTTTCTTCTTAATCAAACTATTCACCGTCACGGAGAAGGGCATTACAACCCAAATTGAAGGTAAACATGCAACATTTGAATTTTGTACTAAACCAGAAGAATCCTTCCTCAATCAGTTTAAATAAGCAATTGAGTATAAAGAAAGCTTTGTTAGCGAACTATCATATAAGATACAAAATGCTAGGACAGATAAAGCCCTATCTAATCCTAAATTCCAAGAAAAGGTGAAAATCTTGGAAAATCAGTTCAAAGATAGCATTTGTGCTGAACTACCCTCAGCCTTTTGGTACCGTAAAAAGCATCAAATAAGCCTACATTATGTCCATGAGTTTAATGAACAAAAACTTCCCACCAAGGCTAGGCCAATACAAATGAACAAAAGGCTTCTGAAAATATACAAAGAAGAAATCCAATCTTTGCTTGAAAAGAAATTAATCAGAAAAAGCTCCTCCCCATAGAGTTGTGTTGCATTCATGTTGAAAATGCAGCAGAAAAAGAAAGAGGAATCCCTAGGCTGGTAATCAACTATAAGCCTCTAAACAACATGTTGCGATGGATAAGATATCCAATTCCTAACTGTTGCCCAGATATGCAACCCAAGAGGGAGGGTGAATTGGGTTTTAAAATCTTTTTAGTAGAATGCAGCGGATTAATAGAGATTTCAGTTTGAAAGATATTAATGCTAAAGCAGTGAATGAATAATGGCAGGAATTAAAGAACAGAAGTGTAAAGAGACAAGCACATACAAACACAGAAAATTTATAATGGTTCGGTGTAACCCACACCTACATCTGCTCCCCAAGACTCTTGAAAATTTTACTATAATCTCCCTGATTACAGTGCGGTCGTTTTTCGAGCTCACAACCCAACTCCTTGTTTTCCGGAATCACAACGAACCCAGTCGGTTTTCACAGGATCACCAACCAAAACCTTAACCCATTTGTTTTCCGGGCTCACAAACAACCCAGTCGATTTTCACAGGTGCACCAACCAAAACCATTACACGTTTGTTTTCCGGGCTCACAAACAACCCAGGCGGTTTTCATAGGTTCACCAAACAAAATCTTTTTCTTTGTTGAATCCCATGATTCAACAACTTCCAATTCAGGTGTGGAAGAACCTTTACCAGTTTCAGAACAATTAAAATTGTTACAGCAGAATTAAAGCTAAGTAATAAATGTTGTAACAATGTAAATTAAGCTTCAAAATAAATGAAACAATAAATGTAAATCTGAAGCTTTGAAGATGGTCGTTGGCTGCAGCTGAAAGTCTTGATAGCACACTAGCAACTCTATGTTGAATATCCCAACTATTTTCTCACACAATGGTTTTTCTCTTTAAGCACTCTCGTGAGGATTTGATCTTTGGAAGCTTGAATTTTTGAGCCTTTGGATTTTCTCTCTTATTTTTCCTTGGTGTTTCTTTGAATTTATAGGCTACATACTGACCAGAAAGTACCAAATAGCCGTCACACCAAGAAACTATCCGTTGGCACCCAGCAAAAGTACTATTGAAAGTAACCATTAGAGCTATCGGGATAACAGAGGTTGGCTCTCCAGGTTCAGGGGTCGTCCCATGTACTGAGGGAGACGGCTCACTAAGCATAAGAGTCGGCTCTTCCTTCAATCCATATTAAATTCCTGCGCTAGCCCCAAAGGATCGATGCATGTAGATAACGAGTCGGCTCTTTAGAAGCAAGGGTCGGCTCATTCCTTCAGTTCATATAAAGTTTCTGCGCTTGCCTCAAGGGTCGACTCTTCAATGTCAGGGGTCGCCTCATGTAGATATTGGGTCGCCTCCTTAAACACAAGAGTTGGCTCATCTAGTTGGTCTCAGACGGTGATTCTTCTTTGTTTCTCTTGAACTACACAGGAGTCGACTCCTTAAACAAAAGGGTCGGCTCACTCAGTTTATAGACAGAATTTCCAGGATTCTTGATTTTGTTTTTCTTGATTCTTTGGAGTTTGTAGGTGCAATTTTCGTCTTGAAATTTAAACCTTCGCATTTAAGCCAACATCATTAGAGTACATATTTAACTCAATTATTTTTATGATCATCAAAATCCATCATTTAGGATTAACACTAACAAACAGGATCTCATAAGAAGGATTCATGGATTTTTGCTGCCAATTTGGATTCTTCTACCACACTAGATAGTATTGTATATTTTTATCATATAAATAGTATGATCATATAAATTTTATTATATAAATTTGTATACATATATGGTTTTATATAGATATAGATCAATTTACACTACATCTATTACATATACATCAAAATAGCAGTCTAATTCTATTTCTTTTTTTTTTTTTGCTACATCTACTTGTATGGGTTTTGATCAATCCAAAATAATCCAAGGCCAACTCTTCTAATTCCTCGGCTTCTCATAACTTATTAACTTAATATATAGATTTATATTAATCAAGGTCCGCCATACCGGTACCGGTCGGCGTACCGGTGGCCGCCCGGACCGGTACGGTACCGGCCCGGTCCGGTACGTACCGGCCGATACCGGTACGCGGTGGTTTCAAAAACCATAGCGCGAGGCGCTGTGGTTCTAAAAAAAAATCATATCGGTGCGAACCGGCCGGTTCGCACTGGTACGAGGCTGGTACCGGCCGGTACGGGCTCCGAACCGGCCGGTACGCACCCGTACCGGCCGGTTCGTCTAAAAAATCGGGAAATACCGATTTTTTAGTGGTTCCGGTACCGGTCTAGGACCGGACCGGTACGGGCCGGTACGGCATTCCATGATATTAATAATTAGATGTATATATAATTTATAGTTATTTATATATAATAAACTAAATATATATATAAGTATAAGTCTCGAGATCCATCGAAAAAATCAATGGAGGAAAAATAGCCTGGGTATGGGCATATATTAACTATATAAAATAAAAACAAAAATAAAAGAAAACAAAACCTAGGAATCTTTTTTTTTAGTTTCGCAATACAATCAATTATACAATTGATACAAATCAATCACTCAATCGATTATTCAATTAGTAGTATCCCTAGAGTCCACTTCTTCCCTATACTACGAGTGAGAGGGAAAATATAAAGACTACCATTAAAGCAGCCCAAGTGAGACTCACTATATCCATGTGAATAATATCTCGTATCTCTATGAAGGAATTATTTCATTATTGATTATTGATCAATAATCATAGTGGAATCGATGGTGCAGAGTCAAAAGAAAATAGGATTCTAACTTAAGGCTATTAATGAACTAATCCAGTGAATCCACTCAAAACAAGTTCCTATATTATAAAATTTCTGGTAGAATCAGGAAGCATTAAGCACAATTACGATACACACCTTTTATTTGGAAATAGCAAACGAAAGCTCTTAATGGAACATGTAGATATAGTAAGACCTATTGTCTGTTATCTTTCTTTCATGAGCAAAAGACGTCAAAATATACCATCAAAATAGATAACCATCTATCAAATACCTCTATTTTATTTGATCTAAGACTTTCACTCTGTGAAAGAATGGAATGAATGGAATGGTAAGACACCACCACCACTATTAGTTCCAACGTCCATCGAACCGGTACCAGAACCCATACCGGTCAGCGGCCGATACGGTTTGGTACCGGTTTGGTACTGTACGGAGGCCGGTACAGGGAGGGCGTGCCGATTCCATACCAAAATGCCCCTTTTTTTTGAAGTTTTCAAGAATATTTAGTTGAACATTTTCAATAAGTTTAAGTCTAATTTGATGTTTTCTTAATATTTTTTGATGTTTCTATAATTTCAATTTAACCTAAATGATGCATCTTATTATTTTAAAATGATATAAATTATAAAATAATTGGTGAGATGTTGCATGCTACAAAGAACATAAAATATCATCCAATCAAGTAGTGACGTAAAAATTATAAAATAATACAATCAACTACATATATTTAAAGTACAACAGATATACTGATATCTAAAATTGGGTCGAGTGGTGATGGCTCTCGTAGATATCCAGATCATCAGCATAATCAAAGGGCACATCAACCCACCCTTCTAAACAAGCGACGTAGTATTGTACGTTTATCCCATAAGAAACGCGCGCCAAATATAAGCACTCTCGAATCTCTTGTTGAAGCTGTCATGTCTGATAATACGATTATAGAGAGGTCATCCAAATATACCGGCAGCAAAATTCGACTCGTGAAATGCTCCAAGCTGCATAGGATAGTAGCCACCAAAAGATAACTCAAAACACCCCATATCCATATCTATATCCGTATAGGTCATAGGCTGTCTGTGACTGCAGATAATAAGATCTAGTATACGACTGAAAATCTGATACGTCTATGGATCCTACTCCACATACAAGATCGTCTGCAGCTGCATCGTGTCCTTCTAAATGACCTCGAGGAACTCGTCTCTTATATGCAATTGTATTCTTGCGGGCTCTATCAGATCGTGCACCGTGATTTCTATTCTGTGTAGCATGCGTAAACTGGGACTTACCAGTGAATCGAAGACTATCCTGCGGCTGTCTCAAATGGTGGTCTCCTGTCCTCCACTCCCTAGCCAGCAAATCCATAACCACTAGAACTATTGTACCTAGTCTCTGAATCCGAGTGAGCTGACTCCTCGACACTCTTCATTGGGGTTGCAGGTGTCTTTTATGTTTCTTTTTTGGTGTGTTGGGCAGCTGCTTCTTACCCTTCATGCCCCTCTCTATCTGGTTATACTGAAAAAATGTATGTCGCCCTCCTAACCGAGTCGACCGAATAGCGTAATAGCCTCGTCTAAGCATCAATGTAGAATCATTTAGAACCCAACAATAAATGCTACATATATTTTTCTAGACCCTTGGGTATGCATCAAAAGCTATTTATTTCTTAATTTTTTTTTCAAATTTAGGCTTAGGCCACTATACGCATGATCGCATCGAAACTTGAATAAATGGACACTAAATTTTTATGGAGAGTAGGTCGCATGCCCCAAATATATTTCTAGTTTTACATGTTTTTTAATTTTTATTAATTTTACAAAATTAATATATTGTTAATCGAAATATATATTTTTTATTTTTAAAAATTATATATAATCCAAAAATTAAAAAATTTTATGTTATCGCATAGATCGTCCATAAATCTACAACATATAATAAAATCAAGCCCAAATCAAAAATTTTGGCAAGATCTTCATTTATTTTGTAATTTTTGAACTATTTTTTCAAGCCAAAAAAAAAGAGAAAATGAGATAGAGAAGAGGAAGCACACCTGATTTAGGTTTGGATCATCCTTCGGAGCTGCTGAATCGGCAATTTTTTTGATTGTTTGGAAAGAAGTGGCGCAGAGAGCCGCCACAAATTATTTATCATTAGGAAGACCTTCTCGAGCCTTCCCAATAGCAACCTGATTCAAAACCGAGTTGATTCGATGAGAGCCAGCCGGTTGGCACCGAGTCTACACCGAACAAATTGATTCCGATCGGTTCTGGCCAGTTCGGACACTTACCGGTCAGTTTCAGTCGGTAAAAAACCGGTTTCGGCCAGTTCGGTAGGGGCTCCGGCTGGTACAAGGCCGGACTGGCCAGAACCAAATTAATAAGGCAAACCAATCCGGTTCAGCAGACATTGGTTGATGCTATGAGGTTCCATTTGATTGACAGTGGTGGTGCTTGCAGTGATGAGACAAGGCGTATGACGTAGTGCAATGTTCGCAACCAGATTTTAGATCTCCTACCTTGTTCCTTCAGTGATTGAAATTTCATCAATATGAATACCAGCCCAATAATCTAAACTCAATTACAGAGCAGCTAGTTGGAGTTTCATATCAAATCAAAACTGATATTATAATTAACAGGCTGCTAAAATTGCAAAATAATATATCTGTTTCAAAACAGCCCTGTAATCATAGCAAAAGATGAAAATATGAGTACAGACTTAAAGCTTTTGACCTCAGTTGCACTAGGAAATCAGTTTTCAGACTGATTTCTAGTTGCATTTCTACAGTGGAATAGCTCTATGAAAATTATTTGCATATCCCAGGCACAAATCTTTAATGAAAGATTCTTAATAAGATATGCTTACATGACCTTTCATCATCAAATTCCAACCACATCCCAGCCTTAGGAATTTCGGGTTGTAATTCTTACTCTAAGATATCCAACATCAACTCTTACTCTAAGATACCTTGGGTTGTCCAGTCCAAATAGAAATCATTTGATGTGCTTCTCAAAGATATATTCTGAAATACTGCACAATTTTATCTCTATGTCTATAGTATAGCCATTTATTAACTTTAAATTGTTCCTGTCACCAAAATCCTCCCTTTATCTTTTGGATTTCATGAGAAGGGAAGGAAACCTTCCCAGGTCCAAGCAAAAGTAGAGAGAGAGCTTTCAACAAACCAAATCGAATCCAGCTGCGACCTAACACCCCAAATCCAATATCATTACCTATGCTCATTTCTCGATCTCACAAGATAAAAAATAAAGAAAAAATAGGGAGGAAATTTTAGTATCTTGATCTCGATCTTTGTGGTCCAAACCTTAATGTCTCAACGATGGCATACATCACCCTCACCCTCGTCTACCATGTTGGGCTGATTAAAGACCAGGTCGAGCCTTCCAAAATGCGCTCTGGGCCTAGGTATGGGCCTTAGATTTCAGGCCAACATTAACTCTGGGCCTGGTATAGGCTGGCCAAGGACCAACACACGTCCCATCCTCAGCCTGTATCTATCCTAAACTACTACTCTTCTCAATTACTTCTCCCCCTCTGTTCTATTCTCCATGAACTAACCTTAATCCTCGATCCCTTTTTCTCCCATCTTCTATTCTCATCTGATCGCCTCCAGACTTGGCACGGATTTCCCTGTTGCCAATGCCATCATGTGTCACCCCCATTGGCCACTGTCACTGCCATCTGCCTCCAGTATCACTACCTCGTGCTGCTACTATCTTCATTGTACTCCATCATCAGGGAAATGAAGGGAGAAGAGTAGAGGAAGAGAGAAGTGGCAGGCAGCAAGCAAGGGAGGAGAGAAGTAGAGAGCAGCAAACAATGAGAGGCAGCGAACGACAAGGGATGGTGAGGAAGGCAAGGAACAAAAGGTGAAGGAAAGGATATGATGGGATGGCAAGTCATAGAGGACATTGATGATAGTGAGCAGCAAAGAACAAGAACGGTGAGTGATGGGCACAGAGCAGAAGCCTGAAAACATTCCCCATGTTTTCTTTTTCCAATTCATTTTCTTTAAATCAATATTTGAAATTAGTAGGCTTTAGGCCAAACTCGGATCGGGCCTAGTTCTATTATTCTAGGACAGGCATAAGGTGGGCTTAAACTAAAAAGGATTAGGGATGAGGTCAAGCCTTTAGGGTCGGGCCAAGGCTTTTGATGTCTGGCCCAAGCCCGGCTCATTGACAATACTGTTCAACACATAATAGTTTGTAAAAAGTCAAAGCTTTAATTTTCTTTCCAAAATCAATTGATATGTTTTAGTCAAAGCCCAATCTAGCTCATATTTTCTCTTGCATCAATTGCTTGCTCCCTTATTAATCCATTTGCAGCTATTGAGTTTTTGTCAAGCCTTCCAATGGCATACGTTGTAAGGGAAACAGAACATTTGTCATTATGGTTTCCTCTTTCTAAAGAGTTCACTTGTTGGGCTTTCTCCCTTACGAGAGAGCCCACCGTCCTGTTGAACAGATTTGAGATATGAGATAACCTGCCCATATTGGATTGGTTTGGAAGCTTTGGATGTCACCACACCTCAACTTGTGCAAAATAAGGGCTTACTGTCAAGTGGCAAAATCTTTTAGTATAAAAAGATAAAAGATAACATTTAAGCACAGAAATAATATTTCAAGCAACAACATGCTTGTTGACAACATAAACAAAATTAGCAATGCATTACAAAATCAATCAGAAATCAGTCAGGTGCATACTAGGGCAATCTGCTGTCCATGTTGTGGATGCCTTGTCACAAGTATCAATATCAAGTCAGGGTACGACTTGATTAGTTCCAGGTGAACCCAAAGCATGACTGTGATTCAAATTTGGACAGGAAGACATATTAACAAAGCTTAAATCAAACTTAAAACTTGCATGCAAGTATCTTGGATATCAAAATAATTGATAGATAACATGGATGCATTTATTACATATATAATCTTACATGTCATAATCTAAAGCATAAATTAACACAAAGGAGATCAAAGAATAAAATTTAAAAAAAAAACGATAATGTCATTTATAATGGCTAACAGGCTACTGAAAAGGATTGCATGGAAGGCCCAAAAGAGAAATCTCTCTCTAAAACATAACTGGTGTCCCTATTGCATTATACCATCAAAGAAATCATAGAGTGAAATGGTTTTCTTTCATTTTCAATCAGAAATATAACCGGAAACCCTTATCCCAATAATTATGACTGGATACCCATAAAGATTAAAAGAAAACAAAACAGATCAATTTGTATTTCATAAACACAATATGGTAGTAATGGAGGCATAGCAAGGTTATGAAGGAAAACCAAATTATAGGTGCTGACCTTCTTCTTCACCCTTATGTAAAGATGCTGCCATCCAAGTTGGCCTTTCAGCGAGCTGTAGCTGAAGATCTTTGATCTTCATACCCTCCTTCTCAAGGATATCAAAATCTCCTACAGCTAGATAAACATAAGATAATAGTGTAAATGGAAGTTTGACACATAAAGTTAACTATCTTATCTATCTCCTCACTTGAAAATCAATATACATTATAAACTAAGAATTTTGCTCAATTTCAATTGTAGTAGTGTATGAGAAGAAATCAGAACTCACAACTACTGCACAAATACATGTTTTTAACCTTAACCTTCACAAAATAAAAGCTGTCAATTTTACTTGCAAAAATAAATTGGATTCAACTAAACTACAAACATTTGAACACAAGAAATCGAGCATACCATATTTCAAATCACCTGCAAAATTGATGGTAGATGGTGATGCATGTAGCAATTGGAAACGGATAGCCTCAACTGTGCTCTGCTAAACCCAATAAGAAAATAACAATGAAGCAAATGGTTCCAGACATAAACAAAGAATACAAGTTCATACCAATGGGACAATCAAAGATAGTTTTGACAGCATGAATGAGATCAATGGCAGGGCTATTGGTCCTGACCAACGCTTAAAAGATCTGGATGACATCCGAGCATTTAATAATGCTACAGTGATCTGCAAAGAGTATAGGATGATGATGTATCAAAGGAAACAATTGCTTGAGATATTAAACATGAAAATTGGTGGTTATGGTGGTGGTGATGATGGTGGTAATCATAACAGAAATAGTAATAAAAATAACTATAGGAGGAACAACAATAACGACAACAATAACAACAACTAATCAAAAGTAGCGATGACAATACTAAGAATAGTAATAATAATAGTGAGAAAATAGGAAAGTAAGGATTGCAAGCAAATCACATGATAACAAGGAAATGCACTAACTTGACTATCATGCGGGTATGTTTGGCCACAAAGCAGCAAGGGAATAACCAGAAGTTGTGTGTGATGATCAAGCACTTAAGCAATCTTGAGTTCCCCAGATAAAACAGACACACTAAAGCTGATCTTCATTCTATATAGAAGGTGGTCAATAATGAGACTTTCTTATAATATATTTGATCTTCTCAACAGAAACAAGACAAGCTCACTAATACTCTTCACCGCAACCAGCTAAAGGCAGCGTTGTTCAGGCTACAAACGGTTAAAACAGTAGTTTCAGCTTAAAGGGATGGCATGATATTATTCAGATTTTATCAGATATTGATGGAAACTTTGTGGAGATTTTATATTACGAGGCTCTTCTATACAGAATACAATCATAGAGGCAAATCTGCCTTTTCTTGCCTTCTATTTCAGTGATGGAACCAACTTAACTGTATACATTTTATGCCGGCTAATTAAGTGATAGGAACCAATCTCTCCCCCACCCCCCCACCCCCACCCTTCTAGTTTCATTGTTTTAACTTCTTTATTTTCCTTAAAAGAGGACACACACAATGAAAATATGGTACAACCTATAATCAATTACTACAGGTGTAGATTGATTTCATAATAATCAATTATGATGCGATTGATTAGACACTTTAGCAAATACTCATCATCCCAAAAGAACATCATAGAGGTATGTGAACGCAAAACAAAACATGATAGATATCTTATTAATGAAGCCTAATCAATGAAATATAACTAGTTCAGCAAACTGAAAATAACCACAATAGAACAATAAAAAAAATAATGCCAGTAAACTCGAATTCCAAGGATGTGATAGATGGCAACGATGGTAAAGATGATGGGTGGAGATAATGATTGATGGACGAAGAAACGAGGGCTGGGCAAAAGATAATAATAGAACTAGTCGGATAATTACTTCTGCGAGTTTGGTCCCTCCAATTCAATAAGAATCTTCAGGCCGTGCTCCACCAAGGTATCGAGATGAAAGATGGTTGGGCAAAAGATAATAATAGAACTAGTCGGATAATTACTTCTGCGAGTTTGGTCCCTCCAATTCAATGAGAATCTTCAGGCCGCGCTCCACCAAGGTATCGAGATGAAAGATGACAGGGTCAAAAAGGTGGCTTCAAGAAATAGGTCAAGAAGCAGGATGAAAGTGGAAGAAAAAAGGACTCTCAGGGCTTCGCCCACGGCGGCACTCATCTTTCTAGGATTTTTTCTTCTCACCTTTTTTTTGGCTATTGTCCTTTCTTTTTATAGGCCGAGTTACTATTCCGTGAACAGTAACCAGGTCGGGTTACTGTTCTATGAAAAGTATTTAATTTTTTCTTTTTTTTTCTAACTTTCTTCCCTCCTTTCATACATTCAACATGTACAATTCTATCTCCAAGACTATCATCCATCCTCCTCCATTTCTAAAGATGAGTAATGGCCGTGGGCATTGAAGAAAGGCCAAGGCTTAAGCAATTAAGTGTGGTGGTTTGGGGTTGGGTTAAGCTTCCTATCACACCTAGGTGAATCTTTTTTACTTGGCAGTCCTAGTACATGACTCGACTGAAAATCCAAGCCTAAACATGGCTTTGGATGGAGAACACAGAAACAACAAAAAATATAAACTATGTCCAAGATGGAGACTACATCATTTCTCCCCAACTGTGAAGAACTCGACTCCTGACGAGTAGGCCTCCTGTATGCGCTATAACAAATCAGGTCTCTGGCGCCTCAACTCGTCCTCGCTGATCCATTAACTGTCTGACATAGGTCTCCCTTGCCAACGCACAAGGAATCTGCGATACTGCCCACGCCTAGTGTCTACTGCTCGCACGTCAAGAATATCCTCAATACCTTCATGGAAACTAGACTCTGAGCTAGGGCTGGGTAGATCTGGAACTGCAACCGCCTCTGGTGGATCTCCATGGAACTAATACAGGTCAGCGATGTTGAAAATTGAAAAAGTCTGGATGTTGTCTAGAAGTTCTAATAAATAGGCATTCTCCTCCAGCTTTCGACGTATGCGGAATGGACCATACTTTCACGGGTTGAGCTTGTTGTAACTGCCGATAAAAATCTTTCTTCTGAAATAGGCCATCACTAGATCACCCTCAACAAAGTGAACCTTCCTACGATGACGGTCCGCATCATCCTTATACCTAGTACTAGAGTCAAACAGCGTTGATGGACTTCCCATTGGATGTGACGGACCTGCTCAATATTGTTCTCTGCTTCGACACTTATCCGACTATGATAGGGAATGAAAGCACGATCAAGTATGTGTGGAATAGAAAAACCATAGATGATTTCAAATGGAGACTTACCAGTACTATGATTTATAGAACTGTTGGATGCAAATTCAGCCTGTGCAAAAACCAAATCCCACTGAGTAGGATGCTCACTAACCAAACATCTAAGCATGTTACCGAGTGTACGGTTCACTACTTTTGTCTGACCATCTGTTTGGGGGTGATAAGCACTGCTGAAGTTTAGTTTTGTTCCTAATTTGCTCCAAAGAGTTTTTCACAAAAAACTAGTGAATTTTGTGTCCCTATCAGATGTGAATGATCTTGGAATACCATGCAGTCTAACAATTTCTTTAAAAAATAAATGTGCTATATGAGATGCATCAGATGTTTTTCTACATAGAATAAAATGTGCCATTTTTGAAAACTGGTCCACCACAACAAAAATCGAATCAACCTTTCTAGCAGTCATGGGTAGTCCTACAATGAAGTCCATGGCGACATCCTCCCAAGGGCCACTAGGGATAGGCAACAGGGTGTACAAGCCTATATTCTGAACCTTTTTTTTCCCTAACAAACTACCGAGTCCTTTTCAGTTCAGCCTTGAAAGTTTTTGAATTTAGAATCAAAGCCCTTTGAGTAGGTTCTTTGCCTTTTTCTTTTACAGAATTTTTCGTGTTATACCCATACAATTCTTTTTTGTGGATAAAGTGTGATATTCATTTTATCTTTCACAAAAAAATATGTATTCTTTTTTCCATCATGTTGGATCTTCCTGTCGTACTGCCAAGACCTACCCAACAACACGTGGCACACCTCCATAGGCATAACGTCACACCATACCTAATATTGGTATCGTTTTCCAATGCAAAACTCTACTAAACACCTGTGGGTGACTGGAACTTTAACTTCCTCCTTAAACCAAGATACCTTATATGGTTTATGAATCTTTTATATAGGTATCTTTAGTTTATCAACCATGTGTTGAGACACGAAGTTTTCAGTACTACCACTATCAATCAAGATAGAACATCTATATTCCCTTGCACTACCTATAGTCAAGAACATACTTCGCCTCAACCTATTGTCCGGAACAGATTGCTTAGGTGCGACCATGATACGGTGAATCACCATGAGTGGGCCCACTTCATCATCTGTAATGTGGACATCGTCGTTCTCCGACTCATCCTCCTATTCAGACTCACCCTCATTTGCCTCTGGATTGGGTTCATCTGAATCGTCCTAGCGTCCTTGCTCAATCAAGTATGACTGAGACTAAAATTTTCTCAGAAAATATTCAGAAAATTTGTCCAGGTTGTCCGCACTTATAGCAAATGATAGTGGAATCAAGTGTCGGTGCCAGTATGCCTTTGCCTTTGTCCCATAATTTTCTGTTAGAATTGGGCTCTAGGGCAGTTATGGTCTTGGTAGCGTTCAAAAAACTTACTGCCTTGTTTCCAAACAGACTCTTTCCATGGGTAGTGAAGTTTCTGTTTGAGTCTCACTTTCGACCATTGGTTCGCCTTTGTTGTGCTCTATTCTCAATGCACGGCGATGGGCATCATCAATACTCAAGACATCGAACATCTCCACTTGATCCAAGATGCCCTATCTTAAGTCATTGATATATCTACTGGCAACATGAATGGGATCCTCACTAAGGCCGTTTCTTGCTTGGAGCTTATAGAACTCCTCGATATACTCATCCACGGTCCTAGTCCCTTGTCGGAGGTTTTGAAATTTCAAATAGAGGTTTTGGCGATAATCCAACGAGATAAATCGCTTCCTCAACTTCTCCTTCATCTTACTCTAGGTACAGATCTTATCCTTACCTTGCTAAACTCTTTGTTTCTGGAGTTGCTTCCATCAAACCAGGGCGTGTTCCTTTAATTTGAAGTTCATAAATTTGACCTCTTTATCCTCAGAGATTTCTTTCCAAACAAAATATTGGTCGATTTTGTCGACCCAATCAAGAAAAGAATCTAGCTGGAAACGCCCCTCAAAATCCCCAATAGCTATCTTAATGCCATCATCCCAACGTTTGGCATAAGGAGGTTCTCTATGTGGTGGTCTCTCTCTGTTCCTACGTAGTGGTCGGTCGTCTAAGTTATTTTCTATCTCATCTGACTCACTACTCTCGACTATCCTCTAATTGACCCTTTGTCTACCCTAAGGTCTGAATCTACGTCTCGATTCATCCTGATGGTTTTCCTCTCTCCTAGGTCTCACTAACTCAAGTATGTTCAATTCTAGTCTAGTCATGAAGTTGGAGAGGTGTTCTACCTGTCATTGGGTCTGCTCTAAGGTTTGTTGTTGGGTTCTAAATGCATCTTGCCAATTTTCGAACATGATTGTAGGCTAAAATTCGACCCAAAACTGTTTCGGAGGTATTTCTAATGCTATGGAGGTAAAACAGATTTTTTTCAGAAAAAAAATTGGATTTTTTTAATGCCGAAAATGAATATTTTAATACATAAATTAATATTTTAATGCATAAATATTTTTTGTTTTTTGTTAAGTGCAGAAAATGAATGCAGAATATTTTTAATGCAGAAACTAATTTTTCTATATTTTAACTCCAAAAATTAAAATTTTTGTATTTTTAAATGCAGAAAATATAATTTACTGTTTTTTTTAATTCAGAAACTATATTTCTCTGTTTTGAAGTGCAGAAATTTAATTCTCAAAATTTAAAGTGCAGAAACAAAAGAATGTTATGATGCAAACACAATAACGAAGATTTCTAGATATGCAGGACCTATTAACTCTGATACCACTTGGGTGCAACCTATAATCGATTACTACAGGTGTAGATTGATTTCATAATAATCAATTATGGTGCGATTGATTAGACACTTCAACAAATACTCATCATCCCAAAAGAACATCATACAGGTATGTGAACGCAAAACAGAATATGATAGATATCTTATTAATGAAGCCTAATCAATAAAATATAACTAGTGCAGCAAACTGAAAATAACCATAATAGAACAATAAAAAAAATACTGCCAGTAAACTTGGATTCCAAGGATGTGGTAGATGGCAATGATGGTAATGATGATGGATGGAGATAATGATTGATGGACGAAGAAACGAGAGCTGAGCAAAAGATGGTGATAGAACTAGTCGGATAATTACCTCTGCGAGTTTGGTCCCTCCAATCCAATAAGAATCTTCAAGCCACGTTCCACCAAGGTATCGAGATGAAGAATGACGAGGTCAAGAAGGTGGCTCCAAGAAGAAATAGATCAAGAAACAGAATGAAAGTGGAAGAAAAAGGGTCTCTCAGGGCTTCGCCTACAGTGGCACTCACCTTTTTAGGATTTTTTCATCTTTCCTTTTTTTGGTTGTTGTCCTCTCTTTTTATAGACCGAGTTACTGTTCCGTGAACAGTAACTCAGGTCGGATTACTATTTCCATGAATAGTATTCACTTTCTTTTCTTTTCTTTTCTTTTTTTTTCTAACTTCCTTCCCTCCTCCAATACATTTAATATGCACAATTCTATCTCCAAGACTATCATCCATCCTCCTCCATTCCTAGAGATGAGTGATGGCCAAGGCTCAAGCAATTAAGTGTGATGGTTTGGGGTTGGGTTATGCTTCCTATCACACCTAGGTGGACTTTTTTTGCTTGGCAATCCTAGTACATGACTTGACTGAAAATCCAAGCCTAAACATGGCTTTGGATGGAAAACACAGAAACAACAAAAAACATAAACTATGTCCAAGATGGAGCTTTGAGACTACCTCAAAATAAGACTTTTAAACAAAATGAAATGAATATAAGCACAGTCCAAGATCCACTTCTAGTATTTATATAAGCATTTACAAAGATTACTGAAGGATCACTCACTCCTTTCTCTGTGGCAGAAATAATGAGGTTGGGCCAGAGTTCACTTTCCATTAATAGGACTGCTACTGGTTTCCAATATGCAAGAAAGGCATCCACCGCCAAAGGAGAGTCAAGAGGAGCTAGCTGTAACAAGCATCCTGTCAGCACAAAAGTATGAAGTGTTTGCAGTAACACAAGAATCAGAAATTTGATATCGGCAAAGAAAGATAATCCAGTAAGTATGAAAATGAACCACAGGCAAAATCTCTTGATGTGTATCTGCACATGCACGCTTGTGTATGCACACCTATGCTGTTGTGCAATAATTTAAATATTAAAAAATGAATGTGCAAATAATTTAGAACAGTATACACATAATGAGATAAAGGGTTAACATACCTGATAGATGACAACATTTGGTAGCTGGTCCTTGATGACCTCACTGAAAGATACCAGAACTGGCATTTACTATTATGCAGTGCAATTTGAGGATGACCTATGACTATGGCATTCATCATTTTCATCATGTACTCCGATATAAGTATAAAAAACAACTAGTATTCTTGAAGAAAAATTACAAAAGGAAATTGAAACCACCCTACATCACCAGAAACCGGACCAAACTATGAATTTTTACTATTTGAGGATGTGATGGGGCTGTGCATCAGCCAAAACCAACGCCACAATTCTCTCACTCTCGAATGTCAGATCCATCTCTATCAATCCTCTTTTTTGGAAAAAAAATATAAACTCGATCTTTAAACCTTGCCAAATCCCTCAAATTTCTCTCTTCTTTATCCCATATCATCTTCTATGATATCTATCCTCTCCCTTTTTCTCATTTTAATGGACACTATCGTCTCTATCTGTTATCTTCTTCAAGATATTTCATGTGGATCAAGAAATGCGAAACCATCCCGAACCGCCCAATTTGGGGCGTACCTAACCGTACTGGCAGCTAACAGAAATTGTTTCGGCATTCAAAACAAGAAACCAAAGGAGGGGGGAGGAAGAAGGAAAGAGAGAAAAAGAGAGGGAGAGGGAGGAAAAGGGAGCCGAAGGGAGATGGAGGGTGGCAGACGGCCAACAAAGGCCTGCGAAGGACCAGGGAGGGGCACCTCTTTTTAATTTTGAAAATTATAAGTGAAGTTGGCGCAGAGGAATGGAGGACGGGCTCTGCCCTTTGGACCCTTGTTTCAAGTGCAACAAGAATCCTGGACGGGGCCCTTTTTACTTTGAAAATTTTATGTGAAGTTGGCACGTCGTGCCCCTCCCCGACCCTCTGCAGCACTCCACATACCTCCATCAGCCGTCCTCCACCCTCCATTTCTCTGCCTCCCCCTATCTCTCTCTTTTTCTCTCTCCTGTTCTTCCTCTCCTCCACCCTTTATAGTGTCGAGCCGCACCCTGCCAGCCTCCACCCTCTCCATCCCTTCCTCTCCCTTCCCTCCCCCTCTCCCTCTTTTCTCTTCTTCCGTTCTCTCTCTCCCACGCTCTCTGCTATGTCGATATAAGCTCAGTACGGAACGACATGGGGCATACCGAACCATGCCACCGGCCAACCGGTACGGGCCCGGTACCAACATAGCAATCCTTGATGTGGATGCCTATCATCTAATGTCACTAGTTGAAATAATGTCAAGATTGATTTCTAAAATGGAAAATGCGCTGAAACACCCATAACTGCAGAAGAAAGACCGAAGAAAGATAAGTAATTACTCTTACTCTCGTTACATAAGCATCCTATTTTTATCTTTTAATGATGATGCAACAATATTTTTATTTTATTTCTCCATCAGAAAAATAAACAACACAATACCATTTTACCTTAATACATACATGCGCATAGATACATATATCCATATATAACAAATCTCCACAGATACCTTTCAGGAAAAAACACAATATCATGTTAATTTAATTGTCCATCATTTTAATCAATAAAATATACAGAAACTGGACTTTCTTTCTTTCCCTGCAGATAGTTAGTGGTCATAAAAGATGCTTATTAATATATATATATATATAAATGAATAGATTTTCTAAATGTAAAATGTCACCCAAACGTTAAAGGAAAATGATAAGCACTAGTAGAAATAATGATAAGAACTGATATAAAGAATTTTTGTATTAAAAATACAGGATTCAATTCAAGGTTCGCAGAACCGATTGTACCGGCGTACCAGTGAGCACCGGCACCGGTACGGTTCCGGTTCGGTACCGGCTTGGAACCGGTACCGAACCGGAGACGCGCGCGCGGAAATAAAAAAAAACAACAAAACGCGTCCGCGCGCGTCTGGGACGCGCGCGGACGCTTCAAATGCCACAGAGTGGCATTTAATGCCACTCTGCGGCATTAATGCCCCCACGCGGGCTGCCAGCCCGCGTGGGCACGGTGCCCCGCGCGGGGAACCGCGCTCGGGCGCGATTCCCTGCTGGGAATCGCGCGCGGGCGCGTTTCCTACGCACGGAAACACGCGCGAGCGCGCGCTCCGCTCGCGCGCGTTTCCCAATTAAAAAAAAAACGCGTCCGCGCGCGTCCGCGGACGCGTCAAATGCCACAGAGTGGCATTTAATGCCACTCTGTGGCATTTAATGCCCCCACGCGGGCTGCCAGCCCGCGCGGGCGCGATTCCTACGCGGGGAATCGCGCGTGGGCGCGCGTTTTCCGCTCGCGCGTCCGCGCGCGTTTTTCAAAAAAAAAAAAACAAATGCCACAGAGTGGCTTTAAATGCCACTCTGTGGCATTAAGAGGCCCACGCGGGCTCCAGCCGCGTGGGCGCTCTTCCCCGCGCGCGGGCGCTCTTCCCCCGCGCGCAGGGAAAGTGTGGCTTGGACCGGTGCGAACCGGGCCGGTTCGCACCGGTACCGGCTTGTACCGGGCCGGTTCGCACCGGTACCGGCTTGTACCGGCGCGAACCGGGCCGGTTCGCACCGGTCCAAGTACAGAACCAATCGATTCCGACTCAGTTTGGGTCGGAACCGTTTTATACCCCTGTACCGGACCGGTGCCAGTTGGCACCGGTCCGGTACGGACTGAACCGACCGGTACAGGTCGGTTCAGCAGACCTTGATTCAATTACAATTATTATTGCCAAGGTCTGTCACACCACCGCCCGGTACAGGACGTATCGGTCCGTACCAGGAGAAAACTAGTATGAAACACACCTTTAAGTCGGTACAAGCCCTGTGTCGCCCGTACTAAGGCGTATTGAGGGGCGTACCGGTCCGTATCAAGCCATACCGAAATAAAAATTGAGAAAAATAGTTAGAGAGCTATTTCGACATAAAGATGCATCGTACGATACCGAATCAATAAGGTACCGATACAGTACCCGGTATAATACAATATCCGCTACTGATAAGGTACTTCGTACCGAGATTGTAAACCTTGGTTATTGCAAATATGATAGGTTGTATTTATAGTTTATGTTCACTCACATAGCTATAGGATCAAAGCAAGGTGATACTTTTTTATTAGCCCCCAAAGAAGAAAATCTAGATTCTACGCCTGCATCATGCCACTAAATACTAATATTCAAATCAGCAGCATAACCTTCACCATACAAATGGGAAAAGGCTTGTTGCTTAAGGTTAAAAAGTCAACCATGTGTCCAAGAAGTGTTTGCCAAACAAACAGAGTCAGCTTTACAAATATCTATTTGCCATTTATTATAAATAAGGATTCAATTGCAATGTAATAGAGTGGGGTAAGTGCATGCACAGCTTCAAAACCATGCTAGAACTGAAGAAACTTCTATCAATGAAGACCGAAAAAGGAACAAATACAGACTAACAATATGGTTAATATTTGTATATATAATGCACCTTGAATACAAATATATTTTTTAAATGCTACATTATTGTAAATAACAGTATATCCCAGGCCTTTTCAATCAAATTGCAAAAACAATCCAGGACTCCTACTACCTAGAAATAGTATAGATGAAGTCTTATTCTCCTCCGAGCAAAATCTGGCTCACGTTATTCTATAGTGTCTCCAGCAGTCATAGGCTAGAGCTGACTGAGGATGCAGTGCCTAATGGGACGAATTAAAGCCCACTTACAAGTGATAGGAACCTAAATGATGTGTAGGAAATGGGCAACATCAGCCATCAAAAGGCTGCATTATCACATAGATCAAGCTAACGCATGCATCACCTATGCTAAAATAGATTCCTTGGAGAAAGATAATACAATCTTTCTCTTGTCTTCCTTTCTTTACAAGATAGGACTATTGTTGCTACATGCACTGCAGGGCCCTGAAGCTAAAAGATATGTCGAGAACAGGATTGTTTATATACTGGCGGAAACGAATTTTGTGATATGAAGAGATAGGAGAATAGGGACGGGGAAAACACAAAAAAATCTTACAAGGCTGAAGTTGTTGTGGTTGTCATTAAGACAACGAAATCGGGGTGCCGCCCAACGCAATGCTTGATCACAGGGATCGCAGCCAATCCTTCACCTGAAACGGAGACATAGAAAGAGATAGGAATCAGATGGATGGATGGTTGAGAATTGGGGCTGAAATGGTAAGAAAGAATAGACTTTGAGATAGGATATACCCAAGGATACAGCGTGAAACCAAAGGAGAGGGCCGGGGGGGCGGGGTGAGGAAGGGCGGCCGAAGCGCTCCGGCCATCGAGTGGGATGCTCCAAGCCCCGCAGCCGCCGCCAGTGGAGGTGCAAGTATATCAATGGGGCCGCCACGAGGGTCACCACCCGGTACAGCCTGTACGCCAAATTCCCCCGCACTGCCATCTGCCCGAGAGTCATCTAATCATCTTTCTAAAATCGCCCTGAAATAGAACTTTATAGACTGCTTTTTTTAATCAAATACTTTTAAAAGATGAATGTAACGATAGCAAAACCATACATATCGAGATCTTATCGGAATCTTAAGTATAGTTATACGAAAACTTGTCATGGCACTTCTAAATGAAAATACAACACCAAAACAAAGGGAAAAAAGTGCAAATATAATAATTCACTAGCTTCATATTCTTTAAATAACACCATCACTTTAACTAGCTCCAAATTCCTTGAACTTCTTCTTGTACCTATTCTTTCCTTGAACGTATTCTTAGAGTACCTCCATCGATGATTAAATGAGACTCCTTTTCAACAAACATCATTGTCGAGTTCTCATTTAAGAATCAAATCAGAGCACAGGATTCAGGTAGATAGCAGGGCCATGGTTGCCAATATTAGAGCGTGATGGAGACTCTTAGAACACATTGAGGAAAATAACAGGGATGACGGAGTGTTGAAAAAGGAAATAAATGACAGATATGGATGAAGGGAATTACTATCAACAATCATGTCTCAGAGATGAGATGAGATGAGATGAAGACATAAAGATGGAGTCAGGTTTGGATCTTTATTGGTTACTAAGTCTCGGAGCATGCATTCTATCAAAAAGCAAGAAACAAGTTGATTTCTACATGGGATTTGGATTCTCTTCAAAATTGGTAGGAAAGTTGACTTCTGGAGTTACTTTGCCACACGATATGCAGGTGGGCCATTTATAGAATCTAATGAATATGGTTAGTAATGGTCCAGATGCCTCAATTAAATTTAATGGCTGTCGTTGCTTCTAGAGAGAAAGTATTCATACTTTATACTATTTAGGAAGATTACTTCCTGCAATTCTCAAAAAACATATATATTAAGCAAACAAATAATGATAATGGTGATGCAATAAGGCATTTGATTTTACAATAGGACTATGTAAAAAAACAAGAAGGAAGAGAATATCCTTTTGACTTAATGAAAGACGTGAGATACCTATGTAAATGTTATAGTCACAGTAATTGGAAATATCCAATTTATGGCAAAGTTAAAATACTAATATAGATTGCGAAAACAAAGAGAGCCATCAAGATGTCTACATCCAAAGTGGCATAATCAACCAAATATGCATAAGGCTACATAGCTACATATGATCAACCAAGTATCTTCTGAGCTTACATACGTAACTGATTATATTTGCAGAACTTATACCCCACACAGAACAAAAAAAGAAGAAGCTAATAATACCTCTTTACGGCATTTTTTTATTTTTAATGGACTGACACATCTACCTCCTTTCTTTTCCCTCTCTCATATACGAGGTACACAGCACATCAGCACCAGTCTAAACATTGCAAAAACTGCCCCACCACAAGTTATAAATTTTATTAAAAAACTCACAGCTGCCAAATATCATTAATCAATCCAGTCAGATTGAAATTTATATACTTTTTGATACCAAATATTAATTAAATATCAGAAAATTTAAACTACGATATAAATCGGCACACAATTTCTTTTAAGAAGAAAACCCGATCCAACCATTCAAATTAGTTTTAGCGAAAACTATTTATCTATAATTTGTTTGCACCTCATATATGTTAAAATTTTCTTCCTAATTCGATAACATACTGTCGGGATGACTAGTAATTTCGACATATTTAAATTACCATTCAATATCTCCTAAATAAAATGGAAAAATGTGAAGGATCATGTTCTAAAAGGAAATATTAGATGCAAAAGTCAGAGGAGCTAAATCAGCTCAGAAGCTAAGAAATATTTATCAGAATAATATAACAATTACTACCAGAACATTTAGTAAAATAATAAACGTTTATTTTTTTCAGCATGCATTTTCACTCCAGAAACATAATTTAGCTGCAGAATCCATTTCTTCTAAGGCATGATCATGTGAACCTACAACAACCGGAAAAGTCCAACAATATTTAAAGCAGGAAAAATAAAATATAAAGATGATCCGAAGACACAATACAAAAACATAAACATATTGGTCCAAATGAACCTACAAAAATATTTAAAGCAGAAAAAATAAAATCTAAAGATGATCAGAAGACACAATATAAAAGCATAAGCATATTGGTCCAAATGGGGGGAAAAAGAATCGAGCCAGATACATCCTCATCCAGAATCCAACACATACCACAGCAAAGGAATCGGAACAAAGAAAAACGTCAGAAAGATACGCACCGGTCTATCATATCCAAAAACCATTAAAAGAAAAAGGACAGGAAAAGAAAACAGCTTATAGATGATGATAAGAACGACACCGTTCCCTCGACACAAAAAAAAAAGTAATTATTGAAGATTTCGAATTCCACGTGCGATTCGAGATCATCAGGGAGATCCTCGGAAAACACTACCAAGATCTTTGACGGAAAGAAGAGCAATAAAACCCTAATACAGAGAGAGAAAGAAAACTTACCCCAGAACTCCATGTCGATCGATACGGGAGTAGAAAGGGGGGGGGGGGGGGGGGGGGGGCTCCTCTCTGTCGAGCGAGGGAGGGGGAGACCCGAACAGGACCTAACCCAGACCCGAACTAGACCCAAATTTTTGGGTGGGTCCGAGTTATACATGGACCGGACCCGACCCCGAATGACCTGTTGGGTCAAAAATTATAGCAATAGATCCAACCCAACATGATCTTCTATTAGGTTGAGTCTGAGTCCAAAATTAGAATCCGAACAAGAAACTGGGTCGGTCGGAGTCACTCATGACCCGACCCGACCCGACCCATTTGCACCCCTAAGTGTATGAGGACTCTGCATGAGGTTTCTAAATAGATAGTTTTAAATATTTTCCAAAATGCTTGAGCTTTTTTAAAATAATTTATGCATGGGATAAATAATTTTTTTAAAATATTATTTATATAGGGATTATAAATGGACACCTTTCTATTATTGTATTTTTTAAAATAATTTTAGATATTTTTAAGCATATTTCTAATATATTTAGTAGTTTTAATGAATATAGATATGTTCAATATGCTTAGATAACTTAAACACATCTAGATAACTTTTTTAAAAAAAAAAATAGATATTTTAATCTTGGTTTCTACGATTTTTCTTCTAATTTTTTAAATTTTGGACAGGGATTATGTTTTCACTCTCCTTTCCATTTAATCTCTACAAGAATGATACCTACGCAAAACATAGAGAGATAACAAAAATTAAATATAATTGGATGATTATAGAAGGATAGTAGCAACTTAAAGAATAAAAAATATATACACTATAAGTGAAATATATTTAATAATTATTGATAATTTTACTATCAACATCTTACTAACAAAAAGATCAGCAATAATGGAAAGATAAATTATTTAATATAATAGTTAAATATTTGTAGTAGGCCAAAAAAAATTATGTAATTATATGGAGATACGCGATCCTTTTGATTTGATACTGACAATTCTAATTCCTTCCTTTTTGAACTTGAGCGGTTATTTTTATTTTGGTTGCAGCATTCATCTTGTGATTAAATTTCAACCTACAACAAAAATAGAAAAGAAAAAATTAGTAATATATACCAGATTTAAATAAATAAGTAAAAAAATAGTATAGCTATAATCTTTTCTTAGACTCATCATACTGGGCAATAAGCTTGGAAAGAATACTTTTTTCAACATGATTCATTTGAAATATGCTACATACACCCTAGTTAAATCTTTCATATGAGGAGTTGTTGTTTGCTATTAAACAAAGATATAGATATAATATTAAATAATAATATTTAATATCAAATATGACTAAAAATATTAAATTTATATTAATTTTTATTAAATATGTATTAAAAATAAAAATCTTTATTAAAATTATATATTAGATGTCAAAATATGGTTTAAATATTAATATAAAATATTAAATAAATTTTATAGTAAATATTAATTTTTATATTAATATTAAATAAATACAAAATAATTATTAATATTATTAATATTAATAACTTCTATACCATTAATTTTTATATTCATAAATAAATTTTACATTAATAGTATATTTAACTATATATTAAATAAATATTAATAAATATTAATATTAATTCAATATTAATAAATTATATATTAAATTTATATTATTAATAATAATAATTTATTCATAAATATTAAATATCCTTTGCATAAAATTTGAGTATTAAATTAACTTCAATTAATAGTAAAATTAATATTTATTAAATATTGAAACTCTGTTAAATATTTAATATTTTTATAAATCTACAAATTAAATAGATATTTATATACAAATCTTTATTAATAATAATATATTCTATTAAATTATGAGAAAATCAATTTGGTTTTATACTTATGAAAGCTATTTTTCTTCTTTGAAGATTAATGAAAAAAATTGGAGAAAATAAATAAGATCTTTATATGATTTTTTATTGATTTAGAAAATGTATATGATAGAGTTTATAGAAAAGACTTATGGTGGATATTAGAAAAGAGAAAAGTTTTATGTTACTTATATTAATGTGATTATGGACATGTATAATGGAGGAATTACTAGTATGAGAATTGCTAGTTGTAATACAATGAGTTTTCAATCATAATAGGTTTGCATTAAGAATTTTTTCTAAGTCTTTAACTTTTTGTGCTAGTTATAGATGAGCTTACTAGGTATATTTAGAATGATATTCCTTAGTATATACTATTTGTAGATGATATAGTCTTAGTAGATGAAAATAAGGTTGGAGTTAATTGTGAGTTAGAATTATAAAGGAGTACATTAGAATCTAAGGGTTTCATATTACATAGGACCATTATAAAATATATCAAATGTAATTTTAGTAAAATTAGAAATAGAGATGAAGATGAAGTGAAAATTGAGGATCAAGAAGTTCATGAAAGTGATCATTTTCAGTAGATAGGATCAATTATTCATAAATAAGGAGAGATTGAAGAGGATGTTATCCATAGGATTAAAGTAGAATGGATAAAATGAAGAAGTGCAATTGAGATATTATGTAGTCATAGGATATCTGACATGTTAAAGAAAAAATGTTATGGAACTATCATACGACCAACTATGATTTATGCTACTTAATATTGGGTAGTTAGATAATAACATATGTACCGAATGGGTATCGTTGAAATGAGAATATTAAGATAGATATATGATAATACAAAAAAAATAGAATAAGAAATGAAACCATTCTTAAAAAGATAGACGTTGTAGCAATTAATGACAAATACAGACAAGAGTGACTTAGATGGTTTGGGCATGAAAAACGTAGGTCAACGGATGCACAAGTAGAAGTAATTTGATGTAAGGGAAGAGGGTCAGAGTAGATAAAAAAATATATGAGATGAGCAGTAAAGAAGAACTTAATATTGCTACATCTTTCAAAAAGTGTGACTTTGAATAGAGTGAAATTGACGCAGTCGGATTGTGACAATGGATCAAGAACCTTAATAATGGCGTTTCTCTCTGAATTTCTTTTTTTTCCTTTTCTTTTCTCTAATGGCCACTAAGACTCTATTGGAAGGAATGGAAACTCGGAGGATTGAAAGACCAAAGGAAGACACAGGACGGAAGTGGGATGAAAAATTGTCTGCAGAGCTGGGGTCGACTCGAACTAGACTGAGGTCAACTCGACTGATGTTGGAGTCGACTCAAGGGTTGGAGGAGTCGGCTCGTTACAGAATCCAGAGATCAAGCTTTCTGTCTTTCAGCAGGGGGTCGACTCGAGTACCTTTGGGGTCAACTCGCGACGACGAGGAGGCAGCTCGAGGAGACCTGGAGTTGGCTCGAGAAGACTTGGAGTTGACTCTTTCACAGAGTTTCCGCATATCAGGCTTTCAGTCTCTCAGGTGGGTCGACTTAGCTAAACTTGGAGTCAACTCGAGTTCTGCGAGGTCAAAATTTTAGAAAACGCAGAAGACTTTGGGATGGAAATTCTCAAGAAAATGATGAGGGATTGGGCGTGGGGAGTTGGCTGGATACTACAGTGGCAATCTAGGAAGGCTTGATTTTAAGGAGGGAATAAGAATGAGTTGGTTGTGGGATTCTCACCCAAACTAAACTCAACAAGGCAAGAGGGGAAGACGCGTCTCACCCCTTTCCTTCAGCCGATTGGCGTCACACTAAGAAGGGGAGAGTCTCTCTCACATAGGCAAGGGTTTCCTTTCAAATAACATTCAATCCTCCTCTTTTATTCTTCATACCTTCCTTTATATAAAAAAGGAGGTTGGAAATGATAAGGACTACAACCAGAATTCAGTTGGACTCAAAATCAGATAAGGACTCGTTTAAAATTCAAAACTCCTAACCGACGAACTAAACAACTTATTAATTAACTCTTAACACCTATGAATCCTTATCTTGGGCGTGTGGATTGAAAATTCACTTGGCACAATCCTTGACACGCCATGTCTCCTTCCATGCGCATGGGATTAAGTCCAGATTTCTTAGAACCCTCTCCCATATGACATGTGTCCAATCCTAACTTAATCAAAGAGCCACTCAATGCCTTGGACTCAATCTGATTAGGCATTGAAGATACTAAACCATTGTGAATTAAATCACTTATTACATGGACTCGATCACACCACCACTTTGGACTCAATTTTTCTCACATGCCTTAACCCAATGTTCCATGGCCTAAGGTATGAGGATGATGCTCTTGCATCAATTCCCTCCGGCTAGAAAAAGACTCGACTCTATCGAGTTTTGCGACTGGTATAGCTCGTAGAGATCCGGGTTCAGCCGTTGGACTTCCTCTGTCTTCAACCACGAGCAATCTGAAATTGGTCAGCCAGTGACTAAAATTTTTTGATATCCTCCTCGACGTGTGGACACGATTTGATCATCCAAAATATCTTCAATAGTGTCCTTTGGGGTTGTTCATCATGGTAGGGATGGCGACATTGGAGGAGGGTCTTCTGCTTCAATGTAATGTCCTTTATAGAGCTATAGGTCTTCAACGTTGAAGATTGGGTTGACCTGCAAATCATCTGGTAACTCAAGCCCATAAGCATTACGTCCTAGCCGTTTTAATATCTTCAAAGGACCAGCTCGACGAGGTTGAAGCTTCTGAAAATTTCTGTGGGAGAAATATTCAGTACTCAACCAAATTAGCACAAGGTCTCCTTCTTGGAACTCAAGGGGATGTCGCTTCAAGTCTGCTTGTTGTTTATAATTCTCGGTGTTGATGACCAAACGACGTCGAACTTCAGCATGGATGTTTTGTATGTACCTAGCAAAATTCTCACCACCTTCGCTGGTCCTCGTGTTGATGGAAAGTGGAATAAGATCAATGGGCTGCCGCGACTTCAACCCGAGAACAATCCGATAGGTGAGAATCCTGTGGTTCGGTTGACACTGCTGTTGTAGGCAAACTCAGCATGGGGCAAAATCAGATCCCATGACTTCACATGATCCCGGACTAAACATCGAAGGAGATTCAAGACTGCGGTTGACCACCTCGGTCTGTCCATTGATTTGGGGATGATAGGCGCTGGAAAAAGAAAGACGTGCGCCAAGCTTCACCCAAAGTATCTTCCAAAAATAGCTAACGAACTTGACATCACGATCAGATACAATAGTCTTTGGTAGCCCATGTAAGCGAACCACCTCTTTCAAGAACAAATCAGCAACTCGGGATGCATCATATGTCTTTGTACATGGCACAAAATGCGTCATCTTAGAGAACCTGTCAACAATGACAAAGATAGAATCATGTCCTCATACCGTCTTGGGCAACCCTAGCACGAAGTCTATGCTAAGGTCCTCCCATGGTGAACTCGGCAATGGTAATGGAGAGTAGAGGCTAGCATTAGATTTTGCTTCCTTGGCGAGTTGACAAGTTCGGCAATGCTTGATGATTCGGTGCACATCCTTGCGTAGGGTCGGTCAATAGAACCTATCCCCCATCGTGGCGACGGTTTTGTTACGTCTGAAGTGACCGACAAGGCCTCCTCCATGAACCTTCCGAATGATGTGATCGTGAAGAGAAGTTTCTGGAATACATAGGCGCATGCCACGGAAGAGAAAGCCATCATGGATCGAAAAATCAGAATGCTGCCGATGATTCCCTGCTAAAATTTCGGTATAGATAGGCTGAAAATATGCATCAATAGGATATAAAATTTTCAGACCATTGAAGCCCATTACTTCCGCATTCAAGAGAGTGAGAACATGTGTCTTCCGGCTAAGAGCATCAGCAACTCGATTTTTTGCACCCGGCCTATGCTTCAAAACAAAAGTAAATTGCTGCAGTACATCCACCCATCTAGCATGTCGCGCACTCAACTTCTTTTGAGAGTTGATGTACTTTAGAGAGTCGTGATCGGTGTACATGACAAACATCCGATGCGGGAGATAGTGCTTCCAATGTTTGAGGGTCTGACTATAGCATACAACTTAAATCATAAGTGGAATACCTTCGCTTGGCATCATTGAGCTTTTCGCTGTAGAAGGCGATGGGATGACCATCTTGGCTGAAAACTTCACCAATTCCAATGTGAGAAGCGTCACAAGCGACCTCAAAAAGTTGATCAAAATCTGGAAGTCGAAGAATTGGGGTTTGGGTTAGATGCTCCTTGATGTCTTCAAAAGCTCTAGTGGCAGCCGACGTCCAATGGAAATTTTCAGCCTTCATACAATTGGTGATCCGTGCTACTATGCTGCTGAAATTTCTTATAAACCTGCGATAGAAGGAAGCCAAGCCGTAGAAGCTTCGCACCTCATGGATGTTGCTTGGTGTGGGCCACTCACGAATGGCTCGAACCTTCTCGGGATCCGCTGCAACACCTCGATCTGAAATTATAAAGACAAGAAACGGTTCTTGTGATTCAGCAAAGAAGCACTTCTTCAAGTTGACATAAAGCTTTTCTGATCTGAGGATATGAAGCACTTGGGGAAGATGTTGCTAGTGTTCCATATGGCTACGACTGAAAATTAATATGTCATCAAAATAAACAACTACAAAGCGCCCAATGTGCAGTTTCAGCACTTGATTGATGACTCGTATGAAGGTGCTTGGCGCATTAGAGAGACCAAAGGGCATAACCATCCATTCAAAGAGTCCATCCTTGGTCTTGAACATTGTTTTTCACTCATCCCCATGTCTGATTCTGATCTGATGGTAGCCACTTCGCAAGTCCAACTTCAAAAAAATAATGAAACCATGCAGCAAGTTAAGCATATCATCTAACCGTGGAATGGAGAAGCGATACTTCACTATTATTTTGTTGATTGCTCTGCTGTCCACGCACATCCTCCATGAACCATCCTTCTTGGGAGTAAGTAGAGCCAGGACAGCACATGGGCTGAGGCTCTCTCTGATGAATCCTTTATCCAAAAGTTCTTGGACTTGGTGGTGAGCTCTTTGTGTTCTCTAGAATTCAGCCAGTATGCAAGAAGATTCGGTAGGCTTGAACCGAGCACCAAATCTATGGCATGTTGGATATCCCTCATCGGTGGAAGCTCTGTGGGAAGGTCCTCAGGGGTTACATCAGAAAAATCATCCAATATAGACTTGAAATCAGAAGGAACAACTTCTGAAATTTTAGCCCCAACTTTCTAAGACACTAGTGCATACATGACTCCAATCTCTCGGCGACAAGCTTCAAACTTTCTCATGGTTAAAATCCGTTGGATTATCATATTTTCAGAGGTAAAATTAGTGATTTGAAGGAGCTTTAATACAATTCTTTTGTTGGCACAATATAGAGAATAACAATTAGATCGACCGTCATACTTGACACTACAATCATACAACCATGGTCTTCCTAGAAGAAGATGGCACGCCTTCATGAGCAAAACATCACACCATACTTCATCTCGGAAGTTCTTACCAAGTGAAAAACTGATCAAGCATCTTTGTTTAATAGGGATTAAGGAGTCTTCGATCCAACTTACTCGATACAGCTTTGGATGCGGTACTGGTTTCAGGTTCAGCTTTTTCAGCACATCTTCGGATATGATATTCATGCAGCTTTCATTATCGATAATGAGGTTTAGAGACTTGTTGGCATACTCGACACGAGTATGGAAGATATTGGTGCACCTCCAATCTTCCTCCATGTTCTCCTTCTGTTTGCAACTCGTAAGAATCCATCGCACGACGCATTATATGGGTAGATCTGAAGTTTCCAGCTCAACCGTAGGGGCTTCTTCTTTATATTCTTCACTCCCTCCATTTCCTTCTTTATCAGCGGGCTGAGAGGAAGGAGGAAATTCAGAAGGCCCTATGATCTCGTATTCCTCACATACCAATGTAAAACATTGGTCTCGGGTGGGGCAAACAATGGCAAAATGGCCTCGCCCGCTGCATTTGTAGCATTCAATAGAGTTCTTTCCTTGTGGCGTAGATTAGGGCATAGGACCTTTACCCCTTTCATTGACCCTTGTGGCACCTTTATCCTGATATGTACTTCAATTAACAGAGGTTTCATATATGAAAACAAAGGTGTTATCTCGAGGAAAAGGAACTTCTCGGTTGGTGCTGCGTTCGGAAAACCATCGTGCAACCGGTGCTTGCGCATGGCGCCTTTGTCGCAGCTGCGATTCAACTTGAATGGCGAGTTGGTATGCCTTCTCTAGGCCGAAGATGCGCGTCGTCATCAACTCCCTTTTAATGTCATCCCTCAGCCCGGATCGGTACTGAGTTAGGGACTGTCGCTTCATCTCCGTGAAGTTGCTACGGATCATCAACTCATGGAACCGAGTATGGAAGAGCTTCCTTGATGATGTTTCAAAAGTTCTTCGAAGAGTGTCTCTTCATAGTCGAGGAAAAGAAACTTCTCCTTCAGATAAAGTTTCATCTCCTCCCAATCATTGATAGGGGCTGTCGGAATCGATGAAGCTTCTCTTCAACGCTGTGCCACCATATGCGTGCTTGACCCTTTAGGTTCATCTTTACGAATCACACCTTGGTTTCGTTGGACATGTTGAACTACTCAAAGTAATCTTCGAGGGACAACAGCCAATCCTGGAAGTGGGTTGGATCAATGCTTCCACTGTAATCAGCAACTTCTACGTGAACCCGCTTCATGGCTTCGTCGGAGTCATTGCGCTCCCACTGATTTTGATGAGCATAGAGATTTCTGAAATTATTTCCCATACGAGGAATATTTTTGGAGGTGGCATCCGCTGACCCCTAGGCGGTCTTTGGGGTGACAGACCCCTTGGAGAGAAAGCTTCAACGTCGGGTTCTCCTCCGAACAACGCTTCTAGATTTTCAGGGTGTGCAAAAATGCCATGGTCATCTTCAAGATTGTTTGGCTCGGGAAAGAGGCGGTATCCATCATCTAATTCAAGGTAGCCACTTGCTAGGTGAGTTCATGCATGGCTTCAGCAAGTTGCCTCTCCAGATTGTAGGGGCGTCCACTGCGAGTACTCATGGCAATCTTCACTCTGATACCAATTGACGTAGTCGGGTTGTAGCAAAGGATCACGAACCTTAATAATGACGTTTCTCTCTAAATTTCTTTTTTTTTCTCTGATGGCCACTAAGACTCTATTGGAAGGAATGGAAACTCGTGGGATTGAAAGACTAAAGAAAGATGCAGGATGGAGGTGGGATGAAAAGCTGTCTGCAGAGCTGGGGTCGACTCGAACTAGACTAGGGTCGACTCGAGTGATGTTGGAGTCGACTCGAGGGTTAGGGGGGTTGGCTCGTTACAGAATCCAGAGATCAAGCTTTCTGTCTTTTAGGAACTAGACTCGTGGTGACGAGGAGTTGGCTCGAGGAGACCTAGAGTCGGCTCGAAAAGACTTAGAGTCGACTCGAGATCTGGAAGTTGACTTTTTCACAGAGTTTCCGCGTATCAGGCTTTCGGTCTCTCAGGTGGGATCGACTCAGCTAAACTTGGAGTCGACTCGAGTTTTGCGAGGTCGAAATTTCAGAAAACGTAGAAGACTTTGGGACTGGAATTCTCAAGAAAATGATGAGGGATTGAGCATGGGGAGTTGGTTGGATGCTATGGTGGCAATCTAGGAAGGCTTGAGCAAAGGAAGGCTTGATTTTAAAGAGGAAATAAGAATGAGTTGGTTGTGGGAGTCTCACCCAAACTAAACTCAACAAGGCAAGAGGGGAAGATGTGTCTCACCCCTTTCCTTCAGCCGATTGGCGTCACATCAAGAAGGAGAGAGTCTCCCTCACATAGGCAAGGATTTCCTTTCAAATAACATTTAATCCTCCTCTTTTATTCTTCATACCTTCCTTTATATAGAAAAGGAGGTTGGAAATGATAAGGACTACAACCAGAGTTTAGTTGGACTCAAAATCAGATAAGGACTCGTTTAAAATTCAAAACTCCTAACCGACCAACTAAACAACTTACTGACTAACTCTTGACACCTATGAATCTTTATCTTGGGCGTGTGGATTGGAAATCCACTTGGCACAATCCTTGACACGCCATGACTCCTTCCATGCACATGGGATTAAGTCCATATTTCTTAGAACCCTCTCCCATATGACATATGTCCAATCCTAACTTAATCAAAGACCCACTCAATGCCATGGACTCAATTTGATTAGGCATTGAAGATGCTAACCCATTGTGAATTAATCACTTATTACATGGACTCGATCACTGATAAGTGCTAAATAATACATAAACTAATATCTTATTCATAACACTTATCATTATTTTAATCCGCATATTTTGTAAATTTAACTAAAAAAAATGTTACCTTCATCATTGCATTTTAATAAATTATAAAAGTAATTCAAGTTTTACTTATTTACTGATTGAGTCTAATGTATGCAAATAGTCAAGTTCATTAGGGATTATTCCTGGACCTAAACCACATGCACCCTGCAAATCAAGACCCTCTGATTCAGTCACTTAACTCTTTTCCACATGATCCAATTCTCCTATTTTAATAAAATCCCTTCAATTATTTGTTTCTCAGATTTCAAAGCATACCATCTTAGTTGCACGGATCCCAAATCTCCTTCCACGTCCGCAGCATTCAACAATTCCAACTTCATCCTCCCAAATCATTTGCGATTGAACAACATCCTCTCAGCCGGGAACAGCATCACACGTTTGTTCCCAAGATATCATCGAGCTTCACAGATTCCTCTGTTCCGGAATAACCACCAGCTGAATCCCATGATCTTTGCTCATGCATCTTGCTCAACTTCATCTCCCCTGCTTCCGAATTTCCCAGATTTCTTCCCAGCTGCCAGCGTCCCAGCTTCATCTCTTCCATCTCGGATTACTCCCCCTGTTTCGGAACCAATCCCAACCGAATCCAGACTTCATCCGGATTTACTCCCAGCATCCCGTTCGTGAACCATATCCTCCCCTGTTCTGAGTTCATCCTTTCTCCCACGGATCATTCTACATCTAAAGAACAGGCCAACCTCCCTCCGAATCACATCTTCCCAGATTTTCTCCCATCCGGATCACATCCACTCTCAGCCGTGAGCACTGTTTCAGCCGTGAAGAACAAAATCCCAGCAAATCGTGTCCACGTCGTCCCAAGAGCATCCGCGATCCATCCTTATCCAGTGGCCAGATAAGCGTCCCGAGCATCTTCTCTCAGCCGTGATCGTCATTCCCCTGTTTCACGCGTCTTCAACCAGCCCGTCCGCAGCATTCCAGCCATTCGGATTGACTTCATCTTCCCACGCGTCCGGTTTCACGCATCTTCTCCTTTGATCAGCTCCCAGCTCCCTTGTTTCCAGCGGAACAAATCATATTTCCTCTCAGCCGTGAACAGAATGCCCAACGCGTCCGAAGATCAAGCAATGATCTCGCAGCTTCATCCCCTTCGATCTATCCTTATCTCGACGAGGAAGAGGGAGGGGGAGCTTGCAGCTATAAAAGGGGAGGAGACGGGCACCATGAATCTCATCTCTCGGAGGCCAAATCCCACGGGAAGAAGAAGAAGCAAAGGGAGAGAATACTTTGGCTATTTTGGGAATGACTTCCCGTATAAAGAAATAAAGAAGTAACCGTTCTCAGGGGAGTCGCCAGAAGAAGAAAGGAAGAAGAGCTGGTCGCGATGGAAGCCTTCTCCACTACTGCGGCTGTTCAATTCTCCATGGAAGGCTAATCGGACTGGATGCAGCCCTAACAAAGGGACACGGGTTTTATATTTTATTTTATATTTTTGGAGTTGTATAAACTTTATTTTGTTCTTAATGAATATTTTATTTCATCTCATATTTAATTTCTGTGATTTTAAGTATGACGTTTATACAACTGTTTTTCATGATCACCAAGTAAATATAAGATAGTCCATGCTTAAGGAAGATGCAGTGTGCTACCACCTTAGATTAGGGTAGACATTTCATGCCAACTGAAGATGGATTATTTCCAAATTGCTTTTGTGAATTTCTATTCGAATGCTTATCAGGCTTGTAGCCAATTTGCATGTTAATCCAAGAACGAAATAAATTATAAATAACCCTTGTTCCGATGTTAATGGTGAATTCCTTGCCCTAGTTTCTCCCAAACTGATATCATTTTAATTGCATTTCTCTTAAATTATTTAGTTCAATAGTCTTCCTAAACTTTCTTTTTAAATATTTTTTTAAGAAAACAACTGTACCCCAATCCCTGTGGATCGATACCCGTAATCACTATCCTACCAGATACGTGCTATTGCGTGGTCTTTAAAGTTGACTATCAATTTTTGGCGCTGTTGCCGGGGATTGTTAGCATAGTTGTTTTTCTTTAAAAAAAATTCAAAAAAAATAAAAATAAAAAATAAAATAATAATATATATATATCTAAAATAAAATAAAATATTTTTTATTTTTTGTTACTTTTCTTATTTTTTTTTCTTTTACTAATTTTTGATTTTTCTCTTGATATTATTTGATCAGGAATCGAAGAGGAACTCTGGGACGATCAAAAAGAGAACTGCTGGAAAAAGAATGCTGTAAAGGTTTGCTTTAAAAATAAAAAAATTGCTGAAAAAATTCTCTTTGGTAACCTCTAAACCTTTCTTATTTAAATTGATCCCTAGTTTGCTTGAAATTTTATAGTGATTGTTTGATTTTAATTTCAGTAAAAGTGTGAATGCATGCTTGATACACATCCACCAATTAATCTGCACATAGTAAGGGCCATCACCCCAACAAGATAAGAACTGAATTTCATCACCAGATTCTTGCCCAAATTAGGTGAACCAATTCGCACATAGCTATCACTTTAATTAAAATTAATTAGACGTTGGCCCCTAGGGACATTCGAGCTCAATAGGACGAAGATCACCAAAAGTTGCACCAATTTCGCTCTGTGGCTCAGTTGATGTCTAGGCAAGCTTTGTCCTAAGGGAGATAGTTCATCTGTTCGAGGCAAGTGGTTTTTAAGTGGGACCTTTATGAACGCATCGTGACCCCCCCACTTACCTGGGAGCTTACCTGGTTAACTCAGTCATTAGACCGAATTGGAGGCTTAGGTGCCCTCTTCAAACCAGTTAGGAGCTGTCTAGTGATTTTAGGGTAAACATAAGGAATTGATGTGTTTTTCTTTTAATGCATGCTTGACCGCACTTGACTGATTAGAAAAGCATTAGTGTATGCTAGGGTGTCGTTCCAGATTTCCTGAATTAGTACCTTTTGATTCTGAAATAGAGCGTTCTATTAGGGCCCTTCGAGCTGAAATCCGCACCTATAGAACCATAGGATCTACACCACTTGTCGAGATGGCTGAAGAGCAACCCAAACTGTTAAAGGAGTACTTCACTCCTTCTATTTATACCTCTCCATCTTGTATTCGACTTCCTGATACCACTGCTGCTGTTCAGTTTGAAATTAAGTCTAATGTCATCCAAATGCTTCCCTCTTTTTATGGACTTAACAATGAAGACCCACACAAACATTTAGATGAGTTCCTTGAGATTTGCACCACTGTCAAAATTCAGAACTTCACTGATGATGCTCTGAAACTTAGGTTGTTCCCTTTTTCCCTTAAGGACAGAGCTAAACAGTGGCTCCATTCATTAGAAGCCAATTCTATTCTCTCTTGGGCTCAAATGCAACATGAATTTTTGAAAAAATATTTTTCCATAGGAAGAACGAACCAATTTAGGCGTGCTATCACGAGCTTCTCCCAATCTGACGGAGAAGAATTTCATGAAACTTGGAAGAAATTTAGAGATTTACTCCGAAAATGCCCGCATCATCAAATACCCAAATGGCAATTAGTGCAATATTTCTATGACGGGTTGTCCGAATGAAATTGTCAAATGGTTGATGCTTCTTGTGGGGGAACTTTCATGCTTAAAAGTGAACATGAAGCAAGATAATTGTTTGAAAATCTTAATGAAAATTTCCTCCACCATGCCTCCTCTGCTCGTCAAGCACCCCCGAGTTCTCAAAGAAAAGGAACCATATATGAAGTTAGCCAATCCATAGGTCTATCTGACAAAGTAGATGCACTATCCCGCAAGTTGGACCAGCTAATGTCTAGAGAACAGCTTCCAAACTTTTCCCAAGCACAAGTTTGTGCTCTTTGTTCTAGCTCGTCTCACCCTATTCATGAATGCCCTTCGGCAGCTCAATTCCCTGAATTTGTGCAAGAACAAGTTAATGCTGCCCAAGCACAGTCCAAACTGGGTAATGACCCATTTTCCAATACATATAACCCAGGATGGTGTAACCATCCAAATTTCTCTTGGAAATAGCAGACCCCCAATACTTTCCAACCTTTTTTCCAAAACTTTCAACCATTTCAGAATGTTCATCCGAACCGTCCTCCTACTCACTATTCACAATTTCAACATGTCCCTCCTTCAGCACCCCAAAGAGATATGGCTTTTGAGCAAAAAGGTTTGACTGCCCTTCAAGGACTCGAAGCCAATACACAATTGTTGCACTCCCATACCCAGTCTATTACCAAATTAGAAACCCAGCTAGGGCAGCTAGCGAGTGCACTAAATAAAAGAGAGGAAGGCAAGCTTCCAAGCCAACCAATGAGTAACCCAAGAGGGCAGTACATGGCTCAAGAGACTCACCTGAATGATGTTCACCATGAACAAGCTAATGCCATGACTATCTTAAGAAGCGGACGCGTAGTGGACAATAAAGTTGGAGAAAAAGAACATAAGGAAAATGAAGATAGGAGTATGACTATGCCTAAAGAGATCCCAAACTCCTCTAGGTCGCCATCGAACCCAGTATCGACCACACCTTTTACACCGAAGGCCCCTTTTCCTCGATGTCTGAAAGCACCTTCTCCCTTTGGCATGAAAGGAACTTCATTGGAAGAAATAATGGAGGTATTCAAACAAGTCAAAATCAACCTCCCTCTCCTTGATGCCATAAAAAAAGTTCCATCGTATGCCAAATTTCTTAAAGACCTTTGTACCCAGAAACAAAAATCTAGGACACATGTGCCTAAAAAGGTCTTCCTAACTGAACAAGTGAGCTCCATCCTCCAACACAAAACCCCTCCTAAGTTCAAGGATCCTGGTGCATCTACCATCTCTTGTGTGGTAGGAGATAATCCGATTGATCGTGCACTATTAGATTTAGGGGCAAGTGTTAATCTTCTTCCTTATTCAGTCTATGAGAAGTTCGGATTAGGTGAACTAAAGCCTACTTCGGTGTCTCTGCAATTGGCTGATCGATCTGTCAAAATACCACGAGGAACAATTGAAGATGTCCTAGTCAAGGTAGATAAATTTTATTTTTCAGTTGATTTCATCGTCCTTGATATGGAACATGTGCTAAACCTTAAGATACAGATCCCTATGATTCTCGGTCGTCCCTTCCTAGCTACAACCAATGCATGTATTAACTGTAGAACTGGGGTGATGGATATATCTTTTGGAAACATGAAAGTTAAACTAAATGTATTCCATGCCTCTGATCAACCTGCAAGGGAAGATGAGTGCTTCCTAGTTGACAAAATGGACGATCTTGTAGAAGAAGCCCTTCCCTATATTCTGGCAGATGACCCTTTGAAAGCATGTTTAGCCCATTTTGACATTGATAATTTTGATTTAAACAAGGCCATAGAAGACGTCAATGTCCTACTTGACAATCCGTCTCCCACAAAGTCTCATCCTTGGCGTATCCGATATGAACCTCTTCCTACCCTTTCTAGTACGCCACAGTGCCCTTCCATCGAGTCCCCTCCCAAACTTGAGCTAAAGCCACTTCTGGTAACCCTTAAGTATGCTTTTCTAGGACCCGAAGATACCCTACCTGTAATCATCGCGGCTGACCTGTCTGACAAACAGGAGAGTCAACTTTTGAGTGTACTCGGAGAACACAAACATGCAATTGGATGGTCTGTAACTGATCTGAAGGGGATTGACCTATCCATTTGCATGCATCGCATTCACCTAGAAGAAGATGCAAAACCAACCCGTGAAATGCAAAGGAGACTCAACCCAAACATGAAAGAGGTAGTCAAGAAAGAAGTAGTAAAGTTGCTAGATGCCGGAATCATTTACCCTATCTCTGATAGCAACTGGGTGAGTCCGACTCAAGTAGTACCAAAGAAGTCGGGCATTACTGTGGTTGAAAATGCAGAAGGAGAGTTGATGCCCACACGCACGACCACTAGCTGGCGTGTTTACATTGACTACAGGAAGTTAAACTCCATGACTAGGAAGGACCATTTTTTTTTTTTTTTTTTTTTTGCTTAAGCAAAAGGGGTAGGGGGAGGAAGGGACAAGCCCACCCCCGCGTAGCAACCCCCACTGGGCCCCCGCCCCGCCAGGAGAATGTTCGATGCGGGCAGAAATGGCCGTGTGTTGGGCACCCCGACCGGTTTTACTCATACCCTCCCCACCCGTAGGCTCGGCTCAGCTACTCCTCTGAGCTCTGGCTCGAGTCCCACGTATGAGTACGTCACACCCGGCACCACCCCGGCTACTAGCGGTTCAAGAGCGGTCCTACACCACAAGTCCAAGCAGTGGCCAAAGTAATGAGCTTCGGTCCACAATTTAATCGTCGCCGCAGCGATTTATTGACCAAATATTGGAAAGGTTAGCCGGTCAGGGTTTCTACTGTTTCCTAGATGGTTATTCTGGATATAACCAAGTGGCCGTGTATCCCGATGATCAAGAGAAAACCACTTTCACACGTCCATTTGGGACATTTGCGTATAGAAGAATGCCATTTGGACTCTGCAATGCACCCGCGACATTTCAACGATGCATGATGGAAATTTTTTCTGACGTGGTAGAAAAATTTCTGGAAGTATTCATGGATGATTTTTCAGTTTTCGGCCCCTCATTTGATGATTGTCTCAGTAATTTAGCCCTAGTTCTGAAAAGATGTAAGGAGACCAATTTAGTGCTGAGTTGGGAAAAGAGCCATTTCATGGTTCAAGAGGGTAAAGTCTTGGGACACATTGTGTCCAGAAGGGGTATTGAGGTAGATAAAGCAAAAGTTGATCTTATTTCTAATCTTCCTCCACCCAAATCTGTGAAACAAATCCGTTCTTTTCTTGGCCATGCTGGTTTTTACTGTCATTTCATTAAAGACTTCAGCAAAATCTCTAGGCCCTTGTGCAATCTCCTTGCCAAGGATACACCATTTGTCTTTGATGAAGCATGTAAAGAGGCCTTTGAAAAACTCCGATCTAAGTTATCTACAGCACCTGTCATACAACCTCCCAATTGGACCCTTCCATTTGAACTCATGTGTGATGCTTCTGACTATGCCATTGGGGCGATTTTAGGGCAACGGCTAGAGAAGTTACCTCATGTCATCTACTACGCTAGTAAGACACTTTCAGATACGCAATTGAACTACACCACTACTGAGAAAGAATTACTAGCTGTAGTGTTTGCCTTGGACAAGTTTCGATCCTATCTCTTAGGATCCAAGGTTATTGTATTCACTGATCATTCTGCTCTTCGGTACCTTCTTTCAAAGAAGGACACCAAGCCTCGTCTAATTCGATGGATCCTGTTGTTACAGAAATTTAATCTAGAAATTCGTGATAAGAAAGGCACCACAAATGTTGTAGCAGACCATTTGTCTAGAATCCTTCTCGAGCCTTCTCATAGCACTTCCCCACTTCATGACTCTTTTCCAGATGAATAATTGTTTGAGGTACAATAAGTAAAAACACCATGGTTTGCCAACATAGTGAACTATCTTGCCATAGGACGAATTTTCGATCATTGGTCCAAGCAGGACAAGGATCGATTTTTTTCGCAAGTTAAGTTCTACTTTTGGAATGACCCCGATCTGTTTAAGTATTGTTCCGATCAAGTAATTCGTCGATGTGTGCCTGAATGTGAATTTCAGAGTATTCTTGATTTTTGTCATACCCAAGCCTGCGGGGGATATTTTGGGGGTAGAAAAATAGCAGCTAAAGTCTTACAAAGTGGATTTTATTGGCTCTCATTGTTCAAAGATGCTCACAATTTTTGCCAAACTTGTGAGCGATGCCAGCAAATGGGTACAATCACCCGTAGAGATATGATGCCACTTAACCCCATTTTAATTCTAGAAATTTTCGATGTCTGGGGTATTGACTTCATGGGCCCTTTCCCGCATTCTTTTGGTTTTGAGTACATTCTTGTCGGGGTAGATTATGTCTCAAAGTGGGTAGAAGCAGTTGCCACTAGGACTAATGATCATAAGGTTGTGGTTAAGTTCTTACAAACAAATATATTTAGTCGCTTTGGCACACCCCGAGCTATCATTAGTGATGGTGGATCACATTTCTGCAACCGATCTTTTGAAGCTTTGGTTCGCAAGTATTCAATCACCCACAAAATTGCCACCCCGTACCATCCCCAAACAAGCGGGCAAGTCGAAGTTTCTAATAAGGAGATAAAACATATCTTAGAGAAAACAATACACCCTGATAGAAAAGATTGGTCTCAAAGGTTAAACAATTCTCTCTGGGCTTATCGTACTGCCTATAAGACTCCTATTGGCATGTCTCCTTATCAATTGATTTTTGGAAAAGCTTGCCACCTACCGGTAGAACTTGAGCATAGAGCTTTTTGGGCCATTAAAAAGTTTAACTTTGATATGGCAGCAGCTGGTTCTAATCGGAAACTTCAACTCAATGAGCTTGAAGAGTTACGCAATGAAGCATATGAAAATGCCAAAATTTACAAGGCAAGGACTAAGACTTTTCATGACAAATACATTAACCGTAAGTCTTTCAAGCCTAATCAAAAGGTTTGGCTATTCAATTCTAAATTGCGTCTCTTTCCTGGTAAACTTCGCTCTAGGTGGGATGGTCCCTTTTTAGTTAGAAAGGTTTTTCCTCATGGTGCAGTAGAAATTCAACACATCAATGATGGTCGTATCCTGAACGTCAATGGTCAATGATTGAAATCTTACATAGAGTGTGTTGCAGATGGACAGTTGATTGAATCTCTTGATTTGATGGATCCTATTTATCGGGATAATTAAGGATATACTGCGTCTGGCTGAAGACGTTAAACTTAGCGCTTGTTGGGAGGCAACCCAATTTTCATAGGTTATTTTTGCACATTTTCTTGTCGCATTTTTTCAGGTGTCCTCATATTACTGATGCAACTAAGGTACAATGCTTCTATCCTACATATGCATCATATTTTCGTCCAAAATAAAATAACAAAAAATTAAAAAAATTATAATAATATAATATTAAAAAAAATATTGAGGACAATGTCTGATCTAGGTTGGGGGGTATAAGATTGAAATTTTTGAAGAAATTTTTCGCATTTTCGCATTTTTGAATAAGATTTACTTAAAAAAATACCTAATTTCCATGCCTTAGTGCTGAAATGATAAATACACAAAGTATATAAAATCTAAAAAGCCCAATGATTAGTCAGGAGTAAGACAATTTGAGTTCTTTTTATTAAAAGTTCTTTTAGTGAGTTGTAAGATAATTTTTACTTTGGAATTTCACAACACACATTGCCTACACTTCTAAGGGTTAGGTTCAACATTATGTTGTTAAGTCTGGTAGCAACCTTGAGTCCTGATGAATCATACTTATCTAATTCACTTTTATCAAAAAAAAGAGTGAATTTAGTCAGGTACATCGAAAAGGGCTACCTATTGTCAAAGGTCAGTGGGCTTGTGATGATGAACCCGAGCATAGGTCCGTAGGGGAGTCTTGATGCCCAACACCTTATGCCATCAGGTGTGGGAGTTGTTGACTGAATGCTTGCTACACGGAGGAATCATTACAAGGGTAAAAGTGTGTAATTTATTTATAAATACAAAATAAAAAATATAAAAAAATATAAAAAATAATATTGACCTTGAAAAAGACGATAGTGTGAAAGTCGTTGTTGTAAAAATTCGAGTAAACTGGAATATTACAGATAAAGCCCATGAGGTATTAAAGTAAACATCCACAACTCTCGAAATCCTGCAAGATAGGATGATTTTGAATCAATGATTAGGTCTTATCTGACCAATTCTTGGAAACTACTAGCTTTAGCAGTATTTTGGAGAATCTAAAGTCTTAGCTTGTGTATGGTCCAGATATCACCGAGCACCCAAGTATAAATTAGCCTTACAATTCTCTAACGGAAACTTAATGACTTCAACTTAAGTTGCATACTGACCTAAGATTTGGGCTGACTTAGTAATTAAAACTTTGTGTGCTTTTGAAATTCTTGGCACTTATGCATTTGAAGTTAGATTTTATAAAACAATAAACCCTTTGGATAGAGACAACAGTTTGTGGGTATCTGAGCTGGAAACCCTCACGAGACAAAACTCGTCCACTAGGGCCACCTAGGGGTTTAAAGCCTTATTGCATATGGTAAATGCAATCGCGATTCCTGCGAAAGTGAGTTAGTTTTTATTTTGCTCGAAGACTAGTAAAATGTAGGTTTGGGGGTGTGATAAGTGCTAAATAATGCATAAACTAATATCTTATTCATAACACTTATCATTATTTTAATCCGCATATTTTGTAAATTTAACTAAAAAAAATGTTACCTTCATCATTGCATTTTAATAAATTATTAAAGGTAATTCAAGTTTTACTTATTTACTGATTGAGTCTAATGTATGCAGGTTGAGTCAAGTTCATTAGGGATTATTTCTGGACCTAAACCACATGCACCCCGCAAATCAAGACCCTCTGATTCAGTCACTTAACTCTTTTCCACATGATCAAATTCTCCTATTTTAATAAAATTCCTTCAATTATTTGTTTCTCATATTTCAAATCATACCATCTTAATTGCACGGATCCCAAATCTCCTTCCACGTCCACAGCATTCAACCATTACAACTTCATCCTCCCGAATCATTTGCGATTGAACAACATCCTCTCAGCCGGGAACAGCATCACACGTTTGTTCCCAAGATATCATCGAGCTTCACGGATTCCTCTGTTCCGGAATAACCACCAGCTGAATCCCATGATCTTTGCTCATGCATCTTGCTCATCTTCATCTCCCCTGCTTCCGAATTTCCCAAATTTCTTCCCAGCTGCCAGCGTCCCAGCTTCATCTCTTCCATCTCGAATTACTCCCCCCGTTTCGGAACCAAACAACCGAATCCAGACTTCATCCGGATTTACTCCCAGCATCCCTTTCGTGAATCATATCCTCCCCTGTTCCGAGTTCATCCTTTCTCCCATGGATCATTCTACATCTAAAGAACAGGCCAACCTCCCTCCGAATCACATCTTCCCAGATTTTCTCCCATCCGGATCACATCCACTCTCAGCCGTGAGCACCGTTCCAGCATCCACACCATCCCCTGTTTCAGCCGTGAAGAACAAAATCCCAGCAAATCGTGTCCACGTCGTCCCAAGAGCATCCGCGATCCATCCTTATCCAGTGGCCAGATAAGCATCCCGAGCATCTTCTCTCAGCCATGATCATCATTCCCCTGTTTCACGCGTCTTCAACCAGCCCGTCCGCCGCATTCCAGCCGTTCGGATTGACTTCATCTTCCCACGCGTCCGGTTTCACGCATCTTCTCCTTTGATCAGCTCCCAGCTCCCTTGTTTCTAGCGGAACAAATCATATTTCCTCTCAGCCGTGAACAGAATGCCCAACGCGTCCGAAGATCAAGCAATGATCTCGCAGCTTCATCCCCTTCGATCTATCCTTATCTCGACGAGGAAGAGGGAGGGGGAGCTTGCAGCTATAAAAGGGGAGGAGACGGACACCATGAATCTCATCTCTCGGAGGCCAAATCCCACGGGAAGAAGAAGAAGCAAAGGGAGAGAATACTTTGGCTATTTTGGGAATGACTTTCCGTATAAAGAAATAATGAAGTAACCGTTCTCAAGGGAGTCGCCAGAAGAAGAAAGGAAGAAGAGCTGGTCGCGATGGAAGCCTTCTCCACTGCTGCGGCTGTTCAATTCTCCATGGAAGGCTAATCTCTTCTCCAGGGCTGGATGCAGCCCTAACAAAGGGACACGGATTTTATATTTTATTTTATATTTTTGGAGTTGTATAAACTTTATTTTGTTCTTAATGAATATTTTATTTCATCTCATATTTAATTTTTGTGATTTTAAGTATGACATTTATACAACTGTTTTTCATGATCACTAAGTAAATATAAGATAGTCCATGCTTAAGGAAGATGCAGTGTGCTACCACCTTAGATTAGGGTAGACATTTCATGCCAACTGAAGATGGATTATTTCCAAATTGCTTTTGTGAATTTCTATTCGAATGCTTATTAAGCTTGTAGCCAATTTGCATGTTAATCCAAGAACGAAATAAATTATAAATAACCCTTGTTTCGATGTTAGTGGTGAATTCCTTGCCCTAGTTTCTCCCAAACTGATATCATTTTAATTGCATTTCTCTTAAATTATTTAGTTCAATAGTCTTCCTAAACTTTCTTTTTAAATATTTTTTTTAAGAAAACAACTGTATTCCAATTCCTGTGGATCGATACCCGTAATCACTATCCTACCAGATACGTGCTATTGCGTGGTCTTTAAAGTTGACTATCAATTTTATCACACCACCACTTTGGACTCAATTTTCCTCACACACCTTAACCCAATGTTCCATGGCCTAAGGTATGAGGATGATGCTCCTGCATCAGAAATGAAGACAAAAGTTTCACGTAGTTGTCCCCAACTAGTTTAGGATTAAGGTTTAGTTCCGTTTAGTTGTATCCTAGTCCCTATCAGTGGTAAAGTGGTCATTGACTTTGGATGTTGTTCATTACTTGTTGTGGCTATTTTCTTATTTCTCCACTTAATTGTACTAGAACAATTGCTTCCAACACTCTAATAGAGTTCCAGACCATATATTCAAAGTTTCAATTATCCATATGGAGCGGATGTTTGAGATGGTTAGTGAAGATTCACCATGGCATGAATAACGATTATGAAAAAAGTGATAATCATCTATTTTAAACAAATAAAAATTTACTTTCTACCATAACAGACTATAGCATTTCTTTGAGAAAGGAAGAAAAGACATGGAAACATAGAAGGAATAACAAATCACAAAGAAAGAACCATTCCAAAAGGGAAAAAGAAAAACTAGAGCGTATGTAATAAAGTACATAATGGATACAACAACACCAAGCAAGATTCCTTAGCATAGCAAAATTAAAAGAATGACTGATGACGTATGGTTAAGAGAGAGATGTGTGTATAGAGCAAGCACAATATCTCGCAATGCAATACACGAACAGATGACAAGGGACACAGGTTGGTAGGAGATGATCTTCTTAGAGGATGGCACCAAGAAAGAAAGATCGATTTTAATTGCAAGGGAGGGGCCATCAATGGAGAAAAAATAAAAAATATTAGACAGAGAAGTGCACCCAAATTTCTACATGGTTTTGAGAAATTATCGAGGACTATATTATAAATGCATGGAGCACTTACGCATGGAGTAGGTTGTTATGCAGGACCGGTACTTAGGTGATAGAGTAGTTGACCATATGAACTAGAGGGGTTGAGCATGTTTAGCAGATGTTAAAGAAGGGCTCCACATTGGTTGGGGTAAAAGAGTCCATGAAGTCATGAAGACCATGAAGTCATAGGCCAAAAGTTTGGGAGTAAGACTTAGTTGAGTTGAGATGTATCCTAATTCCTATCAGTTGAGTACTCACTAACTTTGGATGTTGTTTCATGGCTGCTAGATTAGCCCATTACTTATTTGTGGGTTTTTTTTTATTTCTGTACTTAATTTACATCGGAACAAATTGCTTCCAATCCTCTAATAGAGCTCAATGCCATAATATTTGAAGATTCAATTATCAACATAGAGCAAATGCTTGAGATGTCTTGTGAAGATTCACCATGCCATGGATATCAATTTTCAAGAAAGTTTTATTTTGTTCTAAATAAATGAAAATTAACTTTCTACCATGAGGGACTATAGGCTTCTTTGAAAATATTTTTCATTGAAAAAAGAAGAAATAACCTAGAAACATAGAGGGAACAATGTATCACCAATAGATAACTGTTGTGGTTCAAATTTGGCCCGTGGGTGACCACGCCGGAGGAGTCAAGGGAGCTGCCGGCTGGAGCGGAAGAAGGAGAGCCACCTTCCGCACAACGGTGTACCTGCACAAAGCCACACCAGTGGTTCCGATGAGGGCCCTCCGACGCTAAAGTTTGGGTGGATCTTAGTTGGTCTAAAAGTTTTCGTATTGTTACCTAATGGAGTTATATACAGTCCTCGAAGAGGTGTCCAGGTGGCGGAGGTATGGCCCATCCTCATCATGGGAGAAGATAGATTTCAAACAGATGGTGCACAGCTAGAGCTTGCTTGAGGCGCACGGCATAGGCTATTTCTGTGAATGGTAAGGCGTCGATAGGTGTGACAGAGTATAGCTGGAGCAGCATGGTATTGTCCTTGATTATCATTGTCTAGCAAGCAAAGCATGGCACAGTGACATTATAGTGTACGGCTACGTAGGCGAGCGTGGGCACACACGTGGATGCGGTCATGGGCGAAGCCGAGCTCGATGAGGGGTCGCATCGTGTATTCGACGAGGTCATCTTGGCGGGTGCTGAGGTCGGCCTAGTTTCCTCGATTTCGAGGTTTGCTCGGCAGGGCGCCCCGAGCTTAAGGGTCGGGGTGTGTCGTCGAATATTAAGGGCATCCCGAGTTCAGGTCGGACGTGTCGTCGAATACTAAGGGCGCTCCGAACTTGATCGAGGCATATCGTCGAATATTAAGGGCACCCCGAGCTCGGGTCGGAGCGTGTTAGCGAATATAAAAGGTGCCCCGAGCTCGGTCGGAGCGTGTCGTCAAATATAGAGGGCGTTCCGAGCTTGGTCGGGGCGTCTCGGCGAATATAGAGGGCGCCCTGAGCTTGATCGGGGCATGTTGGCGAATAGTCCTGCAGTTGAAGTTCTTTAGCCCGCAGCTGACACAGCAAGGCGTTCCGAGGTTGGGCTCGGGATGTCATTATAAACATCAGAGGAGGTTGCTGCAGGTCATGGCAGCGGAGAGATCTGGCCGAGGTCGGCTGAGCCTTCGGCGGATTTCGAGGTTGGACTGGCTCTTAGCGAGACCGAGGTCCGACTCAAACAATGTTGGGGTCTATTTGGTTGAAATTGGGTGGTCCTATTGTTGTGAGCAGGACGATCCATTTTGCCCCCCATCATTTGCTCTCCAACTTTCGAAGTCAAGTTGTTCTTTAGCTCGGATGAAGAAAGTAGTTGGATTGTTGGTCGTCCTGCATCGTGACTAAGCGCTTATGAAGATGTGCGCACCGAGCAGGAAACACTTGGTGTATTGTTGGGGCCGATGGCTTCGAGCCGGGCTTCCTGAGCCAGGCTTACATTGCCACATCACTCCAAGCAGATATGGTCGTGCGAACTCTTTAATGTGCCACGTGCGTGCTTTTTTCTGAGGCGTTGCTGCATGGAACGCGAGGAGTCAGTCATTAATGGCCCATTCTCCGAAGCGGCTCTCATAACCATTTCAGTCTTCAATGTTAGGATCCAGGAAGATCTGTCAAAGGAGCTTCTGGACATGCTACGTGGCGTGATTTGACTATTTGGGCATTTGGTTAACCCAATCTGAGCCGTCGAGGTAGGCTATATAAGATCTTGGAGGGGGATCTTAGGGCCTTCACTCGATTTCTTTTACTTTCATCTTCTTCCCTGGCTGCCATCTTCATTGTGAGAAGTTGCAGGGATGGTCTTCAGCAATAAGACCCCGATGGCTCGACATAACGAGGTGGTTGCGTCGGATGGAGCTCGGTCCGAGGGGAGGTCGAAGAACCTCATTCCCGGCGTCACGAAGGGCTTGTCGAGGTGTGCGAGCTCGTCGCTGAGCTGACGGTCTGGGATGCTGCAGAGGTTGTCGCTACGACCGGGTCGGAAGCTGCTCAAGCTGACAATTCTTTTCTAGTTTTCTTTTTCCTTTTGTTTTTGTTAAATAGGCCACTTAAACCTTTTTGTATTTAGCCTGACCTTAGGGTTGGCTATTTTTGTACTTAGCCCTTGGTCTTTCAACATGGATGAAGTGGTCTTTTTTTAACTACTTTGTGTCTTGAAATCTGGCATGGTGTTTGAACTTATTTCGTTTGGAGCTTTATGCTTAGCTAGTAAGACCCGAACTGCATAGTTTAGGTATTAGCTCAACTCCATGCTGCCATGTAGCTCTGCATAGTTGGTAAAGAGCTTGCTGGGGTCGAGACGAAGACCGCTCGAGCTAACTAAGCTTTCCTCCAACTACCCCTTTTTTCCTTATTCTTGTAAAGTCGGCCACTTAAATCTCTTTGTAGTTTATCTTTGTATTCGTGCCAACTTCAAGGTCGGCTTTAGGACGGACTTTCTGAGCCGAGCTCGAATGACTGTCACATCACTTGAAGCGAAAATGGCTACAGGGGCTCTTTGGCTTGCGATCGACACAATCGCAGGGCGCCCCGAGCTCAGGTCATGACGGTCACCAGTGATAGGCCCCTTCGACTCTTAGTACATGCGGTCATGGGAGCTCTTTGGCTCGTGATTGACACAATGCAGGGCACCCCGAGGTCGAGCCCGAGATGTCATTATAAACCACTGCAGTCGTGGGTGCTCTTCAATGGCTCCCAGTTGACGCCGCAGGGCGCCCCCCACTCAGCTCAGGGGCACACTTGTAGATTGCTACGGTCGGGGGAGCTCTTTAACGGCTCTCCGTTGACACCGCAGGATGCCCCCCACTCAGATCAGGGGTGTACTTGTAAATTTCTGCGGTCGGGAGAGCTCTTCAACGGTTCTCCATTGACACCGCAGGACACCCCCCACTCAAATCAGGGGCGTGCTTGTAAATTGCTGTAGTCGGGGGAGCTCTTCAACGGCTCTCTGTTTACACCGCAGGATGCCTTCTACTCAGATCAAAGGTGTATTTGTAGGTTCTTGTGATTAGGAGTGCTCTTTAACAGCTCCCCGTTAACGTCACAGGGCACTTCGAGCTAAGCTCAAGGGGCGACTTTATAGATTCGGGTCCTGCAATCGTGGAGCGCTTTGGCTCGCAGTTGATACTACAAGGCGTTTCGAGCCGAGCTCGAGGGACGACTTTGTTGATTTGAATCCTGTAGTCGCAGAGCGCTCTGGCTCGCAGCCAATACTGCATGGCGTCCCGAGCCGAGCTCGAAGGATGATTTTGTTGATTTGGATCTTACAGTCGCGAAGCGCTCTGGCTCGCAGTCGACACTGCAGGGCATCCCGAGCCGAGCTCAAGGGATGACTTTATTGATTTGAATCCTGCAGTCACGGAGCGCTCTGACTCGCAGTCACCACTGCAGGGCGTCCCGAGCCGACCTCGAGGGACGACTTTGTTGATTTGGATCTAGCAGTCACGGAGCGCTCTAGCTCGCAGTCAACACTGCAGGGCATCCCGAGCCAAGCTCGAGGGACGACTTTGTTGATTTGAATTCTGTAGTTGCGGAGCGCTTTGGCTTGCAGTCGACACTATAGGGAATCCCAAGCCGAGCTCGATGGACGACTTTGTTGATTTATTGCTATATATATAACTCATGTCACGGAGACAACCAAGGCATGTCGAGTCAATTAAGGCATTTTAGAGACGCTTTAAAGAAGTCTCAGAGGATAATTTTATTGATGACATATTTTGGGATTTAAAACCCTAACCTGGAGGGGCTAAAGTCCCGTCTGGAGGTTGTAGCTTGAGTCTCGAGTCGTTAGACCCAGGCTGATGGGGATGAGGCCTCTTCACTGCCCCTCGAGGTTAAGAAGCCGCTAGCATGTGGGATACACGGCTACGGTGTTGATGGTGCCTGCGATGGGACGGTTGTCGTTCTGCCCGTCGCGTGGCTCCGGGCTCTATCCCTCGAGTTCCCTTCCATCGGCTTGACCACGGACAAACCGATCCAGCAGACCTTGGTGGACAAGTGTCTCGATCTTATCACGGAGCTGATAGCAGTCCTCCGTCTCATGACCGTGATCTCTATGGAAGCGGTAGTACTTGTCCGAGCGCTTCCGTGACCTTGATGGTCGCATCTTGATGGGGGTTGGAGGTAGCCACGACTCTCGATCTCCATGAGAATCTCTGCTCAGGTGGACATGAGGGGAGTGTACCTCCCAAACTCTTGAAGGAGAGCATATTTCCTGGGCTTCTAGTGGGGAGACATCAGACGAACCGGGCTCCCAGGCCGGGAAGGATCTCCCTTGCACCGGGGGGAATTGCTTCTTGATCGACCGTGCTCCTTATGGTGTTCCATGACTTGATCCCAGAGCGTCAAGATTTGTCGCTCCAATTCTTCGACTTTTTTGTCGAGCTCGGCATCGGACGAAGCTCCTGTCTGCTGGAGGCCTTGAACAGCCGCTGTAAGTACTTGGACTTGCTGGACAAGCAGGTAAAACTGCTCTAGCTGGGCCCGAGGGGTTTGGTCTGCCAACATAGATGTTGTAGAGGGTGGACTCTGAAGCGAGGTGCCGGGTGTTGGTACCCGGCTGCTCCATGCATTTAGAGCTCCGTGACTCTTTAACCTCATGATCATGACTCAGGCCATTCCTCTAGCACCAAATGTTGTGGTTCAAATTTGGCCTAAGGGTGACCACGCCGGAGGAGTCGAGGGAGCTGCCGGTTGGAGCGGAAGAAGGAGAGCCACCTCCCGCGCGATAGTGTGCCAGCACAAAGCCTCATCAGTGGTCCTGGTGAGGGCCCTTTGATGCTCAAGTTAGGATGGATCTTAGTTGGTCCAAAAGTTTCTGTAGTGTTACCTGATGGGGCTATATATAGTCCTCGGAGAGGTGTCCAAGTGGCGGAGGACCGTCCTCATCATGGGAGGAGATAGGTTCAGACAGATGTCGTATAGTTAGAGCTTGCTTGAGGTATACGGTGTAGACCGTTCCTGTGAATGGTAAGGTGTCGATAGGTATGACAGGGTATAGCTGGAGCAGCATGATATTGTCTTTGACTGTCGTTAGCCCGCAAGCAAAGTATGGCATGGTGACGTTGTAGTGTACGACCACGTAGGCGGGCGTGGGTACGCACGTGGATGCGATCGTGAGCAAAGCCGAGCTCAATGAGAAGTCGCATTATGTATTCGACGAGGTCGTCTTGGTGGATGTTAAAATCGGCCTAGCTTCTCCGATTTCGAGGTTTGCTGGCAAAGCGCCCCGAGCTCAAGGATCGAGGCGCGTTGTTAGATGAGGCGCCCCAAACTTGGCCGGGGCGTATCGTCGAATATTAAGGGCACCCCGAGCTCGGGTCGGGGCGTGTCGGCGAATATAAAAGGCGAATATAAAAGAATAATGCCGCACAACGAATATAGCAACACCAAACAAGATTCCTCAGCACATCAAGACTAAAAGAATGATTGTTGACAAATTGATTAAAAGAGGGACATGTGTGTGGAACAAGCAATGGATGAGGATTAACACAACATCTCACAACCTAATACACGAACAAATGACAAAGGACGTAACTAGATAGGAGATGGCCTCCTTGGAGAATGGCACCAAGGAAGAAAGATTGATCTTAATGCCAGAAGATGAGCTATCAATGGAGAAAAAATAGAAAAAAAATAGACAGAAAGTTGTGCCCATATTTATGCTTGGTTTTGAGAAAATATTGAGGAATATATTACAGAAGTATGGAGCAACACTTATGTATAAAGCAAGTAGTGGATAGGGATCAGCATAGCATCTCGCAATGTTATATATGAACAAATGACAAGGGACGCAATTAGGTAGGAGATGACCTCCTTGGAGGATGGTAGGAAGGCGGAAAGATTGATCTTAATTGCAGAAGAGGAGCCATCAATGGAGAAAAAAATCAAAAATATTAGATAGAAAAGTAATGCCTGGTTTTGAGAAAATATCGAGGAGTATATTGTGAATGCATGCAGCACTTATGTATGGAGTAGGCTGTTGTACAGAATCAACACTTAGGTGATAAGGTAGTCGACTATGCAAGGTAGGGGGCTTTAGCATGTTGAGCAAATGTTAAAGAAGGCCCCAACAATGGTTGGGGCAAAAGAGTCCATGCAAAAAGTAGAAGAATGATCCCCAAATTGCAAAATGGATAAATGAAGTGCCTATACAAATAACATATGATATGAAGAGGAAAAGAGCAAAAAGGAAATTGCAAAATGATTTGACGACAAGTTTTTCAAACTAGGAACTCTAGATAGTTCTGTGTTTGAAGTAGGGAAAGAATAGAAAATGTATAGAGAAATATAAAGCAGCAAGGTGATCTTTTATATTTTTTATAAAAATCAAAAAGGAATTGGGATAAAAAACGTGCTGGCTATGGGGTTCGAACCCATGCGCACTTGAGTGCAGAAGATCTTAAGTCTTCCCCCTTGACCACTCGGGCAAACCAGCTACCTGGTGCATTCGGTACATTACAATATTGTAATTTTATTGTCTCCAGTCCGAACTCCCCTCCCTCCCTCATCGGAGGCTGGCGCGGCGGCCTTTTCATCACGGGCCCGACGGCCCGTGAGTCCCGCCCCGGACTGGAGAGATCCCGATCTATCTGTGTACCGTTCCTCGCTGGTCCCTCTTTCCCGTCTTCTTTTATTAAATCCGGACTTCCCTCATCATCCCCCACCTCCCTCTCTACAGTTAATTCAGTTTAAGCAGAATCCTCCTCTCAGCTCTCCTTTCTTCCCCTGAATCCTGATGTCGATCTGAACGGTTATTTGACGAGGAAGGAAGGAATATTTCAGTTGGTTAGGGTTATTTTGGGGGAAGAGTGATGGCGGAACACTTGGCTTCGATCTTTGGGACGGAGAAGGATCGGGTGAATTGCCCCTTCTACTTCAAGATCGGGGCGTGCCGGCACGGCGACCGCTGCTCGAGGCTCCACACTCGTCCCAGCATCAGCCCCACCCTCCTCCTCTCCAACATGTACCAGCGTCCCGACATGATCACCCCTGGTGTCGATCCCCGGGGCCAGGCCCTCGACCCCCGCAAGATCCAGGAGCACTTCGAGGTTGTGTTCCCCCCTGCTTCTTCAGCAATGTTGTTTTTAGTAGATTTCTCTTTTTTAATTTTTGATTCGGGTCTCTCTGCTTCTATTTGCATATCATTTTGTTTTTCTTTCTTTAAATTCTTATTCTTTGGCACATACCTGTTTCCATGCACTTGTTGATTATATTTTGAAAGTATTAGTCTTGTTATGCATGTTATCATTCCCATTGCTGACTAATGTTTTGATGCAAAGTCCTGATTTGTGCGACATGGATTTGTGCGACATGGATTTGTGCTACAGCATAGGGAAGCCAGCAATTTGATTTGGTTACTGGAGGGATTTATACATGTTGATCTAGAAAAAAAAAAGCTTGAAGCTATTTAAATCAGCCAAACAATTAAATTCCATAATGAATCTATACATGTTGGTATTGATTAGGTATTTGATACGCCTAGAAAGATGTGGGGAAAAAAATAGGAGGCATAAGGATTTTTACTAGCACAAGCAGTTCAGGCATATGATAAGTTTTAAAAAGATTTAATCATGGATTAAGCATAGCATATCTTCTTGATGGAATTGCTTAAAATTTATTGGTTTCTAAAGGTTTTCGAGGACCAATAAGTGAATTTGAGTTTGGATTTTGGAGATGTGGGACTCTTACTATGCATACAATTATTTGAAATCCTGGCATGGGACTCTTATCATTCAAAAAATTGTAGAAAGCCAACTTGAGGAGAGAATCCCCTTTGGATTAGAATCACTTTATTTAGAAGTTTAGCTTGATTCAAATCTTTGAGGGGGAAATCTAATTAGGGTTATTATGGAAATTGAAAAATTGGGAGGTATAGCTGCTTTTATATAGTGCTAGGAATTTGGATAGACCTTATCAAGGAGTGACTCGAGAGGCAGCATGTTGCATGCTTGAAAAAGAAAAGATGAAAGAGAAAAAGAGGAAGACTTTTGGCTTCTTGTAGATAGAACTCTTTACTAAGAGAAGAGCATTACTGCTAAATATTCGAACTCAAACATGACTTCCTCTTTGAGAAGAAGATTTATTTTGCACATGGATGGGCGTCTGCTGTTGGGACTTAGACATGGTCTAGTAGCTGGTGTGAATATTGGGGTTTTCAATTTTTAAGAAGATAGTATGGACTTGTAAGAGTTTATACCAAAAACCGTAATCTCGGTATCGAGTACCGTATCGGTACCTTATTAGTTCGGTATAGTATGGTATGGTATATCTCTATGCTGAAATAGCTTTTTAACCATTTTTTTTCAATTTTCATTCCAGTACGGTTCGGTATGGATCGGTACGTACCTCAGTACGTCTTGGTATAGGGCGGTATGCCTCGGTACGGGCGGTACGCCTCGGTATAGACAGTACGAGACTTGTTCCGAATTAAAGGTGTGTTTCGTATTAGTTTTCTTTCGGTACGGTACGATACGCCCTGTACTGGGCAATACGGCAGACCATGGTTAACACAATACATAATAAAAAGGCATGCCTATAAAAATTCTGACTTTAATACTTTCCACTAAAGTTCGCTGTTTTGATATCGGATCTCGTACTGGTACCATCTTATTACAGTGTCGGTACATAGTACGGTACTAAACGGCGAGGTGTATCGAGTATCGGTATGATACGAGACTACATATACGGTATGCCCGGTACGGTGAATCTTGCTTTCCTCGTTCTACGAAACTCTAGAAAATCATAGGAAAGTCTCATTATGCTTCCTTTACTAACCAACTCCAGAATTCTAGGGAGAGATGAGACATATTCAAATGCTCTGTCAACAACTCATTTATAACTATAATCCCAAAATTTTACACCGCACTAGCTTTGCTAGTGATATTGCTTGATGCTAGTATCCACTTGTTTTAGATATCGAGATACCAAAGGAAGGTGATGCAATAGATATGTGAATTGATGACATAATCTAGGTGATCAAATGTCTCAACTTTGTCATTTTGATAGTACACCACAGTACTTGGATTTCCATCACTATGGCAGCATGGCATTTGTTCATGCCTATGTATGTTCATAGAGACCTATCTCTCTTGAAGTTCATAAAGCTTGATAAAATATTTGCTATTATCATGTTAGACTTGGTACCTTTCATATAGAAGCTCAAAAGGAGGCATGTAACGTTGATGGCATCACAACTTGATGTTATGAAATATTGAAGAGTGCTATGAACTGTGCCAAGTATATCTTGTGGCATGTTAAAAGATCCAAATTTTGGTGCTAGGTAACACTCGACCTAGATTTGTTGGCATTGATAGGCTATGGAGACAATTAACAAGTTTAGCCTAGTCGTTAGGCATGCTATGTTAAGGAAAGCTCATTATTTAGGCTGCATTTGACATCGTTGTCAATTTTCTTTTTAAAAAAAAATAAAATAGAAAATATTTTTCTCTTTTTTTTCTAAATTTTTGACAACAAAAACATGTTTGGTAGTCACTATTATTTTTTTTATTTTTCACAATAAAAAATAAGAAACATGTTTGGTAAGCCAAACATAGGAAATTCTTTTGCAATGCATTTCCCATAGTGGGCGTTAGGCATGCAACTGCCCGTGATCATCAAGTGGAGGATACGTGAGATTGAGAGGGGCGGTGTCGGGGTGGGAGGAGAGCTAGAGGAGGTATTAGAGGGAAAGGGAGAGGCGAGGGACTGGAGGACAAGATGAACACAAGTGGGGTGGAAGAGATGGGAGGGAGGACCTTCTTGGTGAAGCGAATGGGGATAGAGGCTACGAGGTAGTAGTCGCCGAGGGTCGAAAAGAGATAAATCATGAGAGTTGAGAGTTGATTTGATTTCATGCTCAAAAGTTATTTTTAAAAATAATGGAATTAAAATTTTTTTACTTCCACTTTTTCATAAATTACGGAAGTTACTTTTATAAATAAAAAAAAGGGAACCAAACATCTTTCTTGCATTGGATTTCCTGTTTTCCCTTTTAAAAATAAAAAAAACTAAAAGTGATACCAAACAGGGCCTTAGTTATTCTACTGATCAGTCATCATGTGCATGTATTGGCATGTTTATGATATCATTATATTAGTCAGCAGATTAACTTCTCAGTTTGGAGAATTACTTAGTCCAACTTTTGTATTGCAACCTTGTCTATCTAGGCCACGTTTAAAGTTTTATTACATGCAGTATCATTTCTAGCATGAGATTTTATTTCTCATGTGTTTATCTGAGGTCAGATGATCTGAATTTGTATTTAGGAATTCTATGCTCCCAAACTGGACCCAAGTTCAGTAAAATTAGTAGTAGGAGCTACATAGATGGGATTTTAGTTATCAGATCTTTTTGGATGACTTTGAACTTTGAGTGTTGCCCCACTACTAGCCTTAAAGCAGCACCCGTCACTTGTTAGCAGCTTGTTGCTTTTTTAAAACATCATAGTTGAGATTTTGACATTCAAAGTAAATTTTTCCTGATTTAAAAAATTATGTTTTGCCTTAAAACCTTCAATGCTGTTTCGAGTTACCTCCTTGTTGCAATTCCTAGCCTTCCTTGAACATAGACAATTTTAACCTTATCCTACTTTAGCACATGTGCACCTTAGTGTCTTATCGGATCTTATGCTATGCTATAGTAAATAAGTTCGCCAATCTATTATCTAGTGGTTTTTTTATCACATATTTTATTCATTGCCATTCATCAATTATTGGTCAAAGTTAACATATGATCTTGTACATTGATGAAAGAGACAACTTTAATAATCATTAACCAAATCATGCTCTAGTAGCCAGAATTTATCTTGATAAGGATTTTTTTTTTCATTTTAAGCCACATAGAAGTCAAAATGACTAAGTTATGTATGGGTGCTTTGTCAAGTGCATGCCATCCTTTTTAGGAATGAGCTCACCACTTATCTTTAATGACACATTTGGGTTTTAGTTATGAGCTTCCTTTCTCCAATTGTTTCTTTTATGGGCTACCTCTAGAATTATTGTCAATTTTTCAATGTTCTAAGTGTCAACCAAAATGGATCAGTTTTAGCAAAATTGACTCCTAGTTTCTGTGGTTTCGGTTGTTTTCATCTAAAAACTGCCAGCTACGGTCCCATTTTGGCAGTTTTTGGTCAGTTTTGGTCGAAACTAACCGAGCTATTGATAGATTCTTTTATAAAGTTACATTTTAGAGTTTATAATTATCTTAGATTCATTTTTTTTCATTGAAATACATAGGTTATAGAATATCTACTTTCATTCACATTTGTTTATTTTTATTAAGTTAGAAGAGGAGATAGATATTAAATTGAAGACTTGATGGACCAAGGCTTCCAAAAGAACATTATTATGGCACTCTATAGGGAGTAAATAGTAATTTGAACGGGTAGAGTTGATGCAATTCACAAAGTGCCACCTTTCTATATGAAATGAATGTGACATTCAACAAATACATGCATTTCACTAAATAGAGTCTTATCCTCAAAAATATTTGAAAATTTGTCCAAAATTCAGTATATTCATGAGTTCTACTAAATATGAAATATATGAATTTTAAACAACTACTATTTGAGAAGTAAATAATGTATACATTACATGCATATAAACATACAGAGATACACATATACAAATAGTTTAATTTTTAAAATCTTGTACAATAACTTTTCATCTTCTTTTATTTTCTTTTTTGATTTTTTGATTTTTTTCTTATCCTTTTAGCAAAACTCCACAACTTGGAGTGATTCAGGAGCATCTAAGAGGATTCTTTAAGTCTAATCAGACCCATTAAGTCCATTGGACCAGTTCATTAGTTATTAAGTGTTTATTCTTTATCTTATGTTATGTTTTATGTTTTCTTTTAGTTTCAGCCAGTAGTTATGTTCCAAGTCATTTAAAAGTCATGTGACTTTCTGCCAATAGTGATGAAAGGTTGTGATGCTTGGGTTATTGGAAACCTGGTATAAAAGGTCTATTAAGAGTCTTTGACGGGACTTTTGGCCATTTTATGAAAAGAATACAGATCTGAAATTTCTAGGGTTCTTGAACCTAGGATTTTTCGTTTTCAATTCAGTTTTATGCCTTCTTTGCTGTAATCCTTTTCTGTTCTTGTTGGAATTCCGTTCTTGCTGCATGATGGAGCAAAACTTCCAAAATCTCCAAAATTACCAAAACAATAACTCTATCCAAGGGATTGAAAGAGAAACCGAAAAGGAGTTTCAAAACCTTGTTTTTCTCCAAATCCTTTCTGAAAACTTCTATTTGTGAGCCTAAGTTCTATGCCCGTTCTGTGATCCTTTTTCATGGATCTAAGTACCACTTCTAGAAGCTTTCTCTAATCTTCATTGCATAGACTTATTGTGGAGTGATTGATTGTACCCCTATTTGATTTTGATGAGCTCAAAGCATTTGAGTATATTTCATGTTATACTAATGAATTCAATCTAGTGTTTCAGGCGAATATATGTGAATTTATGTTTAAGTGCATCGAGCCTTGGTTCAAAGTAATTTGGCTAGGTGATTGAACTCAATTGAATCAAAGTCTGAAGTTCGAGTCGACTCCGGAAGATTGCGAGTCGACTCTAAGTGTTTCAGAGGTTCTGGCACAAGCTCGAGTCGACTCCGGTACATTACGAGTCGACTCCGACTGAGAACAGACAGAAGGACAGAAAGATGAATTTCAGACCCTGTCACCGAGTCGACTCCGAAGATTACGAGTCGACTCCGATACTTGCCGAGTCGACTTCCGACGGTTCCGAGTCGACTCCAAAGGGTAACAGACAGAAAGACAGAACGATGGTTTTTAGACTCTATTACCGAGTCGACTCCAGAAGGTTACGAGTCGACTCTGATGTTTGGCGAGTCGACTCCCAGTTATGTCCGAGTCGACTTCCAGAGGAAAGCAAGTCCAAAAGGCAGAGAACCATTTTCGGAGACCCTGTGAATGAGTCGACTCCAAGTGTTCCAGAGTCGACTCCCAAGTCAGCCGAGTCGACTCCAACAAGGTGCGAGTTGACTCCGAGGCAGTTCAGATCAACAGACAGAGGATTGGCTTTTCGGACTCTGAGAGCCGAGTCGACTCCAAGAGAACCCGAGTCGACTCGAGAGAGAAAAGCAGAGAAATGAATTTCTGGAACCCTGAGAACGAGCTATCTCCAAAAGTGCCGCGTCATCTCTAGATATTGGCGAGTCGACTCCAGGTTTGGTTCGAGCCGACTCCAGGACGGGACAGCACTTTAATTCAAATCCTGAACAGTGGGGGAGTCGTCTCTAGTGAAGCATGAGTCGACTCCAACAACAGCTGAGTCGACTCCAGATCGAGCGAGTCGACTCCAACCCCAACGGATACATTGTCAGGATGTGCAGACTGTACAGAACGGCTACAAATCAGTGTCTAACGGCTATTTTTCGTAGGGAACAGTTTAAATAGCCAGAGTAAACAGTAGTAGATGAGATTTGAGCCATTCCATTGTGTGCATTAAAGCTTTTCAACCACCAAGATCCTCTTGAGAAAAAATACAAGCAAAAGAAGGGAGAAGTACATTCAACTCAACCCAACAAGTACTCCTTCGCAATCAAGGCTCTACTACTGTCATTCAATCTTCTGTGCATTCAAAAGAAGACTCAGAAATCGAGAAGCCCCTACTTTTCCTTCCAAAATCTGTTTGAGGGCTTCTAATCTTTCTCTATTAATATTGTTCACATTTGCTTTTTAGAAGCTTTCCTGGTGATTTTCCCAAACTGTTTTTCTTACTTGATTCAATCAAGGGATTGAATCAAGGGTTGTAAGGTTTGTTGGTGAGCCAAAGTTAAAACCAACGGTGTAAGGGTTTGATTGTGATCCTGAAAAAACAATCGGGTGGTTCTAGTCGGTGAGCCTGTAAAAACCGACCGAGTTCGTTGTGATCTCGCAAAAACAACAAGTTGGGTTGTGAACTTGTAAAACAACCGGCTGTAATCCTAGGAATTATAGTGAACTCCCAAGTGCGGCTTGGGGAGTAGACGTAGGAGCAAGAGTTGGCTCCGAACCACTATAAAGTCTCTTGAGTTTGTATTGATTAATTGTCTCTTCCCCTCTCTCCATTCACTACATTTAGTAATCTATTTAACCTGCTTGCAATAGATTTAATTAATTACTCATTAAGTTTTAATTTATCAATAATTAATTAAAACCTAATTCACCCCTCCTCTTGGGTTGTCTCCTTGAGCAACAAATGGTATCAGAGCAGGTGCTCTTATATCGATTGGTGTTCCAATCCCCAAAAGAGTAAAAGATTAAAATGACAACCCCTTTTGGATCTTTCCTTAGTGAGGAGCAATCCACCAATAGGCCTCCATTGTTCAATGGAACTAACTATACCTATTGGAAGGCTAGGATGAGGATATTTATCCAAGCCCAAGACTATGATGTTTGGAGCATCATAGTTAATGGACCATATACTCCTTCTATCTATGTAGATAACATCGCCATACCCAAACTAGAAAAAGATTGGGATGATAACGATAGAAGGAAGGCACAACTAAATGCCAAAGCAATGAATGTACTTTATGGTGCCTTGGATCCTAATGAATTCAATAGAATCTCTACTTGCAATTCTGCAAAAGAGATATGGGATAGACTTGAAGTGACCCACGAGGGCACAAATCAAGTCAAGGAATCTAAAATAAACATGCTAGTTCATAAATATGAACTATTTAAAATAGAGTCTAATGAAACCATCTCTTGGATGTTTACTCGATTTACTGATATTGTCAACGGACTAAAAAGCCTTGGCAAAAGTTATACTAACAGTGATCTTGTTAAGAAAATTCTTTGCTCTTTACCAAGGTCATGGGAAGCCAAAGCCACGGCAATCCAAGAAGCAAGGGACTTGAACAAGCTGCCACTCGAGGAGCTTCTTGGATCCCTAATGACGCATGAGCTCACAATGAAACAACACAGCGAAGAAGAATCCTCTCATAAGAAAAAGGTAATGGCCCTCAAATCTACTTCTTCTAATAAGGATCTATCTTGCAGTAGCAGCAGCGAAGAAGAAGACAATGAGGGAGATGAAGATGAGGCTCTTCTTGTGCGAAAGTTCCGAAGATTCATCAACCGGAAGAAGTCCTTTCATCAGAAGAGAGGTTCCTCAAGTTCCTACAACAAGGATAAAGGTAATGAAAGGGAAAGTGAGGGAATCGGATGCTATGAATGCAAGAAGCCGGAACATTTCAGAGTCGACTGTCCCTTGCTGAAGAAGGGCAGCAAATACAAGAAGAAGAAAGCTCTTGTCTCCACTTTGACAGACTCCGATCAATCATCATCATCATCGGATGAGGAACAAGAGAAAAAGGCCAATCTTTGCTTTATGGCAAATGAAAATGAGATAACATCTGAAACTCATTTAGATTTTACTTTTGAAGAATTGTATGATGCCTTTAATGAGCTAATGGATTAATATAAATCAATAAATCTTAAAATAAAGATTTGAGGCTAACTAATCAATTCTACAGTCATAAAAATGACAATCTGATTATGGAAAAGGATTCCATTGTTAAGGAGAACTTAAAACTTAAAACAAGCAACCAATTGCTAACTCAAAAGAACTGTACCCTAATTAAAGACAAAGAAAGACTAACTAAAGAAATTTCAGAACTTAAAAACAATAATCAAACTCTAAAAGATAACCTTACAAAAGATTTAAGCTTACTAAAAACAGAAAAACTGAACTTAACAAAAAAACTTGAAAAATATAAACTCATTGTCGAGAAGTTCACTTATAGCTCTGAAAAATTAGAAATGATTCTTAATAATCAAAGAGCTGTGTTTAATAGAGCTGGTTTAGGGTATAAGCTAAAGAATAAGCAAAAATTTCTTTAAAACTTTTTTGTAAAAGTCGGAGAAAGTAAAACTAAAAATGTAACTTGTTTCTGTTGTGGAAAAGTAGGACATAAAGCTAATGTGTGTGGCCATAGAAAAATAAAAGCTAAAAGAAAATTAAAAATGTTTGGGTTCCAAAAGGAACCAACAAAGCTAACCTTGAAGGACCCAAGAAAACTTGGGTACCTAAGACTATATGATTTTCTTGTGTAGGAGTATCTTGCAGCCAAGCTCAATAAAAACTGTTGGTACTTGGATAGTGGCTGCTCAAGACATATGACGGGTGACAAGGAGCAATTCTTCACCCTAGAACCTAAGAAAGGAGGTGTGGTGACTTTTGGAGATGATAACCAAGGTCACATCATGGGTATTGGTAAGATACAAATCACACCTTCAACCTTTATCGATAATGTTCGGTTTGTAGATGGTCTTAAGCACAATTTACTTAGCATTAGTCAACTATGTGATAAAGGTTTTGATGTATTGTTTAAGCCATCTATGTGCATCATAACCAACTCAACTAACAATAGTTTAGTTTTCAAAGGATTAAGACGTGGCAATGTTTATGTAGTAGATCTTAATAATCTTGCTAAAAACAACCACTGCTTAGTAGCTAATGATACTAAGCTTAGTGAGGCAAGTTGGTTATGGCATCGTAAATTAGGTCATGCAAGCATGGACACATTATCTAAATTAGTTAAAAGAGATTCCGTGATTGGTTTGCCAAAGCTGAAATTTGAGAAAAACAAAATTTGTAAAGCATGTCAATTTGGCAAACAATCTAGAAGCTCTTTTAAGTCCATAAATTGTCTCTACAACTAGATCCTTTGAGCTACTTCACATGGACCTTTTTGGACCAACTAGGACCACAAGCCTTGGTGGAAACAAGTATGGACTTGTCATAGTTGATGATTTTTCTAGATACACATGGGTCATGTTTTTAGCTCATAAGGATGAAGCATTTTCTGTTTTTAAGAAATTCCACAAGAAAGTAACAAATACAAAAAATAGTTCAGTTATAGCAATTAGGAGTGATCATGGAACGGAATTTGAAAATCATCTATTTGATGAATTCTGTAGGAAAAATGGGATAACTCATAATTTCTCTGCACCTAGGACACCACAACAAAATGGAGTTGTGGAAAGAAAGAATAGAACCCTAGAGGAAATGGCTAGGACTATGTTGTGTGAAAGTGATCTCCCAAAGTATTTTTGGGGAGAAGCCATTAACACATCATGTCATATAATAAATAGAGTTCTATTAAGACCAATTATAAAGAAAACACCTTACGAACTTTGGAGAGATAGAAAGCCCAAAGTAAACTACTTTCATGTGTTTGGCTGTAGATGTTTTATTCATAATAATAGCAAAGATAACTTAGGTAAATTTGATTTCAAATCTGATGAAAGTATCTTTTTGGGATATTCTACATCGAGTAAGGCTTATAGAGTCTTCAACAAAAGAACCCTTGTTATTGAAGAATCCATTCATGTTGTTTTTGATGAGTCTAATGATGCTTCCTCTAGCAAGAGAGTAGTATTTGATGATAATGCAAGAATAATTGAAGAAAAGATGGATCACATGACTCTACAAAAGGATGAACCCAAGCAAGTTGAAGAAGCTTCAACAAGCCAAGAGGTAATTGCCGAACATGGGCTTACAAAAGCTTGGAGGTATGCTCACGGTCATCCTAAAGAGTTAATCTTAGATGATCCATCTCAACCTGTTAGAACTAAAGCCTCTCTCAGAAACTTAAATAATCATCTTGCATTTGTTTCACATTTAGAACCTAAAAACATTGAAGAAGTGAAAGTGATGTAAATTGGATAAATGCTATGCAAGAGGAACTTAACCAATTTACAAGAAATAAAGTATGGAACTTAGTTGAAAGACCCACTGAATACTCAATAATAGAAACTAAATGATATACAAAAATAAACTTGATGAAAATGGAGTTGTGGTTAGGAACAAGGCTAGACTAGTAGCAAAGGGCTATAATCAAGAAGAAGGTATAGACTTTGATGAGACTTTTGCTCCTGTGGCTAGACTTGAGGCTATTAGATTGTTACTAGCATTTGCATGTTATAAAGATTTTAAATTATTTCAAATGGATATAAAAAGTGCCTTGAATGGGTATATTAATGAGGAGGTTTATGTAGAACAACCTCCTGGTTTTGAGAATCATCAATACCCCAATCATGTTTATAAACTAAATAAAGCTCTTTATGGTCTAAAACAAGCCCCTAGAGCATGGTATAAAAGACTTAGCAAATTTCTATTAGACCATGAATTTTTTAGAGAAAATGTTGATACAACCCTATTTTTAAAAAAGAAAAACAAAAATATGTTAGTAGTGCAGATTTATGTAGATGATATTATTTTCGGTGCTACTAACAATCGTCTTTGCGAAGAGTTTGCTGAATTAATGCAGAGTGAATTTGAGATGAGCATGATGGAAGAATTGAACTACTTCCTCGGACTTCAAATCAAACAATCCAAGGAAAGGATTTTCATCAATCAAGCTAAATACATCAAGAAAATGCTAAAGAAGTTTGATATGGATGGAAACAAGTCAATTGGCACTCCCATGAGCTCATCATGCAAACTAGACAAAGATGAATCAGGTAAATCAGTAGATCAAAAGCTGTATAGAGGTATGATAGGATCATTATTATATCTTACAGCAAGTAGACCTGATATCATGTTTAGTGTATGCATGTGTGCTAGATATCAATCTAATCCTAAGGAATCACACCTAATTGCAGTTAAGAGAATTTTTAAATATCTAATAGAAAAAAAAACATAGGTCTATGGTACTCTAAAGAATCAAGCATAAACTTAATAGGGTACACTGATTCTGACTTCGCTGGGTGTAAACTTGATAGAAAAAGTACCAGCGGGTCATGTCAATTTTTAGGAGAGAACTTAATCTCATGGTTTATAGAGTTGGGCAACGGGCCGTGCCGGGCCGGCCCGGCCCAGGCCCCCCGGGCCAAAACTCTAAACGGGCCGTGCCTGGCACGGCCCGCTTATGAAGCGGGCCGTGCCTGGCACGGCCCGTGAGGCACGGAAGGCAAGCCCGGCCCGGCCCCCGGCCCCTCTATTGGTGGGCCGGGCCGGGCACGGCACGGCACGGGCCGGGCACGGCACGGCACGGGCCGTGCCAGGCACGGCCCGTAACGGGCGGTAACGGGCCGTGCCAGGCACGGCCCGCAACGTCTCTAAACGGGCCGTGCCTGGCACGGCCCGTAACGGCTCCAGACGGGCCGTGCTTGGCACGGCCCGTCTGGAGAGGGGGGAAGAAAATAGCCGTTTCCAACGGCTATTTTCGGGAAAAAGACGGTTTTGCCCCTCCTAACAGTCCTATAACGGCTGAATTGAGGGGTATTTTGGGAAAAAATTTTTTTGGGCTTCTATAAATAGCCCATTCCTCCCTCATTCTCACCACACCAAACCTCTCATTCTCTCCTTCTCTACTGCTATTATTTCTCTCTTCTAAAGTGCTCTTCTAGCAATTTAATTTTTAGTTTGTTCAAGTGCTACACAAGAGGAGGTTCCTGTTGAGAAGAGAAGGTCGCTTCTGTTGAGAGCACAAGAGGAAGCTCGGAATCTCGGCGCTGCCTCTGCCCTCCGACCCTCTACTCAATTCCTCCTTGCGGTTAGTTTTTATTTTTTGAATTAATCATAGATATGTCATCTTTTGAGGAAAGTCAGTTTGGCATTCCTGTTTCTGAGGGGGAAGAAACTAATCCCCAACCCCCTGTTCCTAGTTCCTCTAGAACTGGTGAACCGAGTGAAGGTCAAACCTCTTCTCGTAAGAGGACTAGTACTGTATGGAATGAATTTGATAGAGTTATGGTTGAGGGAGTCTGGAAAGCTAAATGTAAAAAATGTGCCAAACTTTATAGTTGTAGTAGTAGTGGGGGAACAGGGCATTTAAAAAGACATCAAGAGAGTCATAGGATGCATGATTCTCATGCTCAAACTCAAAGTAGCCTTAATATACAAGGGGGATTACTTGTAGGTAATTTTGCATATAATCATGAAAATCAAAGAAAAGCACTTGTAAAATGGATAGTTAAGGATGAATTACCTTTTAGTTTATGTGAATCTTTTAATTTTGAAGAATATGTTCAATTAAACCTACAACCTGCTTACAAAAGAACTAGTAGGCGTACATTTAGAAGAGTAGCTATGACCAATTTTTTAGCAATGAAACAAAATTTAATTGAAACACTTTCTACTTTAAATGTAAAAATTTCATTAACTTCTGATATTTGGTCAGCATCTGTAGGTAGTAATTCTTTTATTGCCATTACTGCTCATTATATTGATAATGATTGGCAATTAAATAAACGTATTCTTGCTTTTCGTGCTTTTGATTTTCCACATTCTGGGCAACAAATTTCAAATATAATTTATCAAACTGCATGTTCATATAATATTAATGATAAAATTATGTCTATTACTTTTGATAATGCATCTAATAATAATTCTGCTGTTGTATTATTAAGAGACTCATTGCATCCCATATTAGATGGAAATTTACTGCATATTAGATGTGCATGTCATATCTTAAATCTTTCTGTTCAAGCTGGCATGGGCATGATTCAAGATGTGATTTCAAAAATTAGAAATGCAGTTTCTTTTATTCATGCTTCTAGATCAAGACTTCAAGAATTTAAGGAATTATGCATAAATCATGGTAAACGTTTTAAAAAATTTAAACTTGATGTAATTACTCGTTGGAACTCCACATATAGCATGATACATGATGCATACCCATATAAAAATTTATTAAGTGCATATATTAATGATCGTGGATTAGGATTTACATTGACTGAAACTGATTGGAATAAAGGAAAAATTTTGGAAGATTTTTTGCTTAGTTTTTATAATGCTACCAATGTTCTTTCTGGTATTTATTACCCTACTTCATGTTCATTTTTACAACAAGCATATATAATTAGTCAAAAATTTGCAGAACATAGATATGATGATGTTTTAATGCCTATTATTCACCTAATGGAATCTAAATGGAATGAGTATTGGGACAGGATATGTCCTATGCATAACTTAGCTGCTGCATTTGATCCTAGAGTTAAATTAAATGGCGTGCTAATTTTACTTGATGCATACGCTGAAAATATGAATCAAGATGCTGAATCTGCTAAAGATGAGGTAAGACAACTTCTTTATGATATTTATGCTATATATGATGAAAAAATTCGTGGATCTAGAACACAAATACAAACCTCTATTCCTCCTTCTAGTAGTTCTCGTTCGTCATCTATTTTTTCATTCATTGCACAGAGAAGACACACACATGCTTCAAGTTCCTCTTCATCTTCTTCATCTTTAAGTAGTGAACTAGAATTTTATTTACGAAATGATCTTCAGTCTGCATATGATGAAAATCAAATAGAGAATCTAGATGTATTATCTTGGTGGAAGAGTGTTAGAAATCAATATCCTGTTATGTCTGCAATTGCACGCGATATTTTAGCTGTGCCGATGTCCACGGTAGCATCGGAATCCGCTTTTAGTGCAGGTCGGCGTGTTCTTGACGAAAAGAGAAGTAGGATGACGGGCGAAACGGTGGAGATGCTTCTCTGCTTCAAGGATTGGCTGGATGCTGAGGCAAGACTTCAAGATAAAGGTGGACATAATACAACATCCTCTGATGATGATGATACAAACACTACTGAAGACTGAAGACTGAAGACTGAAGAGTGAATACTGATTCACTGAATCACTGATGATTAGTAAGATTTCTTAATTTTTTATAATTGTACATTTTTATTGTATTCTGGAGGTCAGACCAAGGTCCAAACCTCGGCCCTTTCTTAGTTTCTTATTGTATTCTAGAATCTAGAGGTCAGACCAAGGTCCAAACCTCCCTTCATGTACCATTTTGATTGAAATTAATAAACTGGTAGGGGTCTATGCCAAACCCCCCACCATTAAGGTGGCTTTATATTCATAAATCAAGATTTCTTAGTGTTCATAATTTATTAATGTATTAAAAAAATTTTATCGGGCCGAGCCGGGCCCAGGCCCGGACCGTGCCAGGCCCGCGTGCCAGCCCGGCCCAGGCCCTTATGGGCCGTGCCGTGCTGGCACGCGGGCCGTGCCGTGCTTGGCCCGCGTGCCTAGACCGGGCCGTGCCGGCCCAGGCCCGAAGCGGGCCGTGCCTGGCACGGCCCGCTGGCCAGGATTCGCTAGCCCAGCACGGCCCTATCAAAGGGGCCGTGCCAGGCACGGCCCGTCACTGTAGCTGGCGGGCCGTGCCGTGCCGGGCCGTGGGCGGCCCGGCCCAGTGCCCATCTCTAATGGTTTAGCAAGAAACAAAACTCGGTTGCACTATCCACGGCGGAAGCCGAATATGTTGCTGCCGGGAGTTGTGCTCAAATTTTATGGATCAAGCAACAACTTGAAGATTATGGCATTAAACAAGATAAGATTTCCATAAATTGCGATAATACAAGTGCCATAAATCTAACTAAAAATCCAATTCAACACTCAAGAACTAAACATATTGAGATAAGACATCACTTCATAAGAGATCATGTGTTAAATGGTGATGTGATGCTTGAATTTGTTTGTACTGATGATCAACTTGCTGATATCTTCACAAAACCCTTGAGTGAAGATCGATTTTGTATCCTTAGAAGAGGGTTAGGAGTGATTGATCCATTTTTATGATACTCTCCTATAATTCATTGATTTTGATGATTAGCTTATGTTGGATATAGGATTTCTCGTCTATGGTCACCAAATCATTCATTAAGTTCAAAAAAATTTCATATCTCTCTCCTTTGGCACGGAATTAACTGAGTTTTTGATTATGTGCCAGAGTTCGAGTCAACTCGAATAGATTTTAGAGTCGGCTCGTGGGCGAGTCGACTCGCACATGTTTAGGAGTCGACTCGCGCATGTTTAGGAGTCGACTCGAGGTCGGAAATCCGACTTTTAACCCTAAGCGAAATATTTTTTCTCCACTTCTATTTTCAGCCGCCACTGTTCAAAAAGCTCTAGAGTCGTCTCCCACATCGTCCCCGACCTATTTTTGGCCCTTTCTCTCGTGTTTTCTTCCATTTTTCTTGTCCTTCCCTCGGTTTTTAGGTCAAAATGCCTAGGAAAGCCGTTGTCCCGAGCTAGAAGAGACCTCTCACCGCGAGCGGCGCCGAGAGACGGTCAAAGGCACGGAACGAACCCGTGAGGCCACCACCTCCGGTTCCTTCTCCGCCTAGGCCGGTTCCCTCACGTCCGTGCGCCGGAAGGGTTGTCTCTACCGGGAGGAAAGTCAACTTTGACTTCCTCTCCCAGGAAGGGTTCATCCTAGGGCATCGTCTTAGGGCTCAGGGCTTGGAGTATTTTTGCTCACTTGACCTCCCTACATACTCAGGGTTAGGGAATTTTACGGGACCGTCGCACGGGATGGCGGTGGTATCCAAGGGATTGTAGCAGGTGTCCCTATTTTCATTTCGGAGGACTTCATTGCTCGAGTTCTCCATCTTTCCCGAGAGGGGATTGTTCCTACACATCCATCTGATAGGACTGAGGCCCTTACGGCCATCTTAGGGAGCCCACCTCAATCCCCCATAGAGGAGGTGTTTGCAAATCAGCTTTCAGCTGAAATGCGACTCCTCCTAAGTATCATCTCTAGGACTCTCTTTCCTAAGACCGGGAGGTTTGACTTCATTTCTGAGAGAGACCTAGGCTTGATGTTTCACATTCTACAGGACATCCCCCTGAACTTTTTCAAACTCATCTATAGATATATCTGTGAATCCCTAGACAAACCTAGGTTGAGTCTCCCGTATGGCATGCTTTTCACACTCATCTTTAGGGAGTTAGAAGTCCCTATCCTTGAGGGAGAACCCTCTCGCTCCCTCAGATACACTGACCACATGGGTGAGGAGACTCTCCACCGAATGGGTTTCCACAAGGTGGAGAGTGTCTGGGTTAGGAAAACATCCACACCATCTGACCCCACTACTCATCATTCACCTAGCTCTGATCATAACCAGGACCACTCCACAGATCCTTCTACCTTCCCATCCACATCTGGTCCTTCAGTCCCTACTGAGCAATCTACTTCAGCTGGACCCTCTACCGTACCACCACCTCAGCAGCCCCTAGAAGTCAGGATCAGCACTGAGCAGCTCCGAGAGCTGAGAGATGAGATAGTGAGGGAGCTGAGAGATGACATAGTGAGGGAGCTGAGAGGTTCACAAAGTGCACCCTCCACTGACGTCGTTCCCTCCACAGCAGCGGTGTCCATGATGATAGCAGATCTTAGGGAGATGTCAAACATGAGGAGCCTAATCCAGGGTCAATACTTGAGCCTTACAGCCATAAAGGAAGACACGAGGCAGATGCGAGACAGCATCAGAGAAGAGATGGGCAGGCAGAGTAAAGGAGCGGAAAGGTTTGCAAACGCTGTGATCTTTAAACTTGACTCCATCCAAGAAAGTGTGACCCAACTAGCGGAGACACAGGCTAGGGCAATCTCAGAGATCATCACGCAACTAGGAAATGTATCTGAGGAGATGAGCCTGGTCCTCCGATCTAGCCGACTAAATTTGGGAGCCTCATCCTCCTCCTCTACTAGACGACCTTAGTTGCATTTCTATTTTTATGATGTACAGTCCTTTGTGGACTTTCTGAAATGTACTCAATCTTGAATTTAATACAATGAATAGAGATTTTCTTTCAAAAAAAACTGTGCAATTTGACTTGTTATCTTTTTCTGTATAATGTGCTTTTTGCTATGATGACAAAAAGGGGGAGAAAATATGATAAGGGATAGTAAAGGGAATCACTAACTAAACAAAAGAAAATCCTTAAAGCAAAATGTAATTTGTTCTTAGTGGATTCGAACCTCGAGGCTCATTATCTCTCTGTTGGGGCTCCTCAAGGAGTAATCTCCAGAATCTATTTAAGGGATATTCGGAGATTAGTTGAATCATACTCAAGAACAAATTGTCAGATTTTCCTTCTGAAAGTAAAAATTTAAGCTCAAAAGTTTCAAAACATTAAAAGAAAATTCAGAAAACTTGAACTGGACTTAAACAAAATTGAATGCACATGTTGAGGGGGAGAATCTGAAATCTTAAGAAAGCAAATTCATTAAACACATATAAGCCAAACAATTGATTGCATGATTTAAAGGCTTATATAATTCCAAATAAAAGGGGGAGCTTTAATTTCAAGATTTACTGATTCATACCTTTCAATTTTGGATAAATTAAATAGCTAGACATTTGAATTCTTTTCAAAACTTTACTATGAATTATCTCTTGGTTGAGCAATTCACTTTACAAATACTTAATGTTTTGTCATCATCAAAAAGGAGGAGATTGTGGAGTGATTGATTATACTCCTATTTGATTTTGATGAGCTCAAAGCATTTGAGTATATTTCATGTTATACTAATGAATTCAATCTAGTGTTTCAGGCGAATATATGTAAATTTATGTTTAAGTGCATCGAGCCTTGGTTCAAAGTAATTTGGCTAGGTGATTGAACTCAATTGAACCAAAGTCTGAAGTTCGAGTCGACTCCGGAAGATTGTGACTCGACTCTAAGTGTTTTAGAGGTTCTGGCACAAGCTCGAGTCGACTCCAGTACACTACGAGTCGACTCCGACTGAGAACAGACAGAAGGACAGAAAGATGAATTTCAGACGCTGTCACCAAGTCGACTCCGATGCTTGCCGAGTCGACTCCCGACGGTTCCGAGTCGACTCCAAAGGGTAACAGATAGAAAAACAAAATGATGGTTTTTAGACCCTGTTACTGAGTCGGCTTAAGAAGGTTATGAGTTGACTCCGATGTTTGGCGAGTCGACTCTCAGTTATGTCCGAGTCAACTCCCAGAGGAAAGCAAGTCCAAAAGGCAGAGAACCATTTTTGGAGATCCTGTGAACGAGTCAACTCCAAGTGTTTCAGAGTCGACTCCCAAGTCAGCCGAGTCGACTCCAACAAGGTGCGAGTTGACTCCGAGGCAGTTCAGATCAACAGACAGAGGATCGGCTTTTCGGACTCTGAGAGCCGAGTCGACTCCAAGAGAACCCGAGTCGACTCGAGAGAGAAAAGCAGAGAAATGGATTTCTGGAACCCTGAGAACAAGCCGTCTCCAAAAGTGCCGAGTGCCGAGTCATCTCCAGATATTGGCGAGTCGACTCCAGGATGGGACAGCACTTTAATTCAAATTCTGAACAGTGGGGGAGTCGTCTCCAGTGAAGCATGAGTCGACTCCAACAACAGCCGAGTCGACTCCAGATCGAGCGAGTCGACTCCGACCCCAACGGATACATTGTCAGGATGTGCAGACTGTACAGAACGGCTACAAATCAGTGTCTAACGGCTATTTTCCGTAGGAAACAGTTTAAATAGCTAGAGTAAACAGTAGTAGATGAGATTTGAGACATTCCATTGTGTGCATTCAAGCTTTTCAACTACCAAGATCTTCTTGAGAGAAAATACAAACAAAAGAAGGAAGAAGTACATTCAACTCAACCCAACAAGTAATTCCTTCGCAATTAAGGCTCTACTACTGTCATTCAATCTTCTGTGCATTCAAGAGAAGACTCAGAAATCGAGAAGCCCCTACTTCCCCTTCCAAAATCTATTTGAGGGCTTCTAACCGTTCTCTATTAATATTGTTCACATTTGCTTTTTAGAAACTTTCCTTGTGATTTTTCCAAACTATTTTTCTTACTTGATTCAATCAAGGAATTGAATCAAGGGTTGTAAGGTTTGTTGGTGAGCCAAAGTTAAAACCAACGATGTAAGAGTTTGATTGTGATCCCGGAAAAACAATCGGGTGGTTCTAGTCGGTGAGCCTGTGAAAACCGACCGAGTTCGTTGTGATCTCGCAAAAACAACAAGTTGGGTTGTGAACTTGTAAAACAACCGGCTGTAATCCTAGGGATTATAGTGAACTCCCAAGTGCGGCTTGGGGAGTGGACGTAGGAGTAAGAGTTGGCTCCGAACCACTATAAAGTCTCTTGAGTTTGTGTTGATTAATTGTCTCTTCCCCTCTCTCCATTCACTACATTTAGTAATCTATTTAACCTGCTTGCAATAGATTTAATTAATTACTCATTAAGTTTTAATTTATCAATAATTAATTAAAACCCAATTCACCCCCCCCTCTTGGGTTGTCTCCTTGGGCAACACTTATATTGGGAGCTTAGTGGTTTCTCCATCACTTCATTTTCTTCATCACATGGCACCTGCTTTTTGAATGGGCCTACAGAAAATGAGACCAAGTATTTATGATGAATCGATCGCAATCATGTAGCTATTTTATTTTTTGTAGGGAGTCTTCTTTCTCTGCACCTTCAAATTTAGCTTTTTCATCACTTCTTGTGAAGCAAACACCTTGTACTTCTCCCATCAATTTATCTTACTAATATATGATTGGAACAATGGGTGTGATCAACCATCAAATGGAGAAATTAAGATGAATCCTAATGGAAATAAAATATGTGGAGAGGGATAAAAAGTTGAGGGTGTGAAGGGTTTTTTCACTTGTTTATAGGTTTGAAACAGTTTTTCACTGCATTAGTTTAATTTAACTTTACAAGGATGATGGTGTTCTCGCTTACATTTCAAGGGTATTCGGTATGAAGTAATCTTCGCAAGATCAAGAGTGATGTGGGTGGAGGTAACGAGATCACTGTGTTTGGTTGCACCATGGTGATCCTACATGGCAGTGAACTCAAATCACTCTTACTCAAATTACCATCTAATCTAGTGATGGAAAACTCGTCTTTGAGGTTGTGTATCTAAGATCACCCCAGGGCAATGTCTTCGGCTGAAATTTGGGGACAAATACCTCTTAATCTAGTTGAAAAATTAGTATTTAAATATATCTTATATATTATATCATATTGTTATTGCATATATTGTATTTATGATATGTATTATATTATAATATATTATTATCATATTATTATTCAGTTATAATTTTAAACTATAATTAAAATATATTATTGTTCTTTATATCTGTGTTATGAAATTTTTTAATATATTACTTCTATTTTTTTATTTTCCTAATTTAAATAAATATTAGTATTAAAATAATTATATGTTATAAGTATAAATGAAAATATTAATTCTATAATAACAATTAATATATTTTTATAAGATTAATAAATATATTTTTTAGAATATATTAGTAATTAATATATTAATAAATATATTAATAATTTATTATAATATATTCTATTTGAGTAATAAACATATATTATAGAATATATCAGGGGTAGTTTTGGTATTATATGATCAGTGATCTTGGATTCTCATGGAATATCAAATAGGTTACTCGTAGATATTTGAGGATCTTTAATCACTAAATATAGCATACCAAATGTGCTGATCTAAGATCATCAAGGATCAAGTTACCTTGGGATAAGGATCACCAATGATCTTAGATCACCTTGGCGATCTTATTTGGGTCACCAAACGCCACCTTCATATAGGAAGGTGGAATATGAGATATCCTTATTTGACTGAAGTTGTGTTGAAGAATTACATTCATATTACTAATTAAGGAGGTTGACATAATAACAAATATTATTGTTCTTTGGTATTCCATTGTAATGGTAAGGTTCTTTTTGTGATTATCTTAGCAATTTTAGATGCTAACCTTGTCTTGAAGGAGATTTAGATGAATTATTTGATGATATTCAGGTTTTGGCCATGGGTTATTGGGCGTTGGCATGTGTCATCTGTGTTCTGAAACTATCTGAATTTTCAGAAGGATGCAATCCTTCCCCCTCCCCCTTAAGCCATGGGTCTTTTGAAAGGACGTCATGGTCACGTTAATATATTGATAAGCACTGAATTCTCTTTCTTTCGGAAATAAACATGAATGGCATTTCCTATTACCCCCCATGGCTCTCAATCTTCTAATCTCTCTCATAGAAAACAAGATAATATCACAGTTTTGTGGACTGATATTTCTATTTCGCTATAAGCATCATGCATGCCTGGAGCTCTAGTTCACGTATAATTGTAGGACTTGGGTGTGTGAGGAACTAGAACTATGAAAAGTTGACAGTGTGATCAGTTGGTTGCAATTACACTTTATAGGTAGCACTTATACAGAAACAAGACTAAGAACTAATGACCACCAAAATGAAAAAACAAAATATTCTTTTGTTTTTTATTTCACCTCCCTGGATTTACTTTTTGGAATAATGGGAGTTGGCCAAGATTTCTGAAACAATTAAGTGGAATTGGCTATGTAGTTGTGAACTCTTACATGATCAATGCACCCTGAGGCTGCTTACAAATGACTTTGTAAATGTGTAATACATTTACTAGGTGATATTTTCTGTTAAAGGTTGGAAGGTAGTTGGCGAAATATGCAGTAGAAAAAAGTTTCTTAGTTGCAAAATAGAAAATATTTTAATGAGAATAAATGGAGATGATAATTTGACAACTGTGCCTACATAAGTAGAGGGGCTCATACATACATGTGCCAGGGGCAAGAAGAGATGAGTTATGTTTGGGTAAACATGAGTCACATTTGTTTGGAAGTATTTTAGATGGCTTGCTTTTATTGTAATTATGATTTATATTATGAAATAGATGGTGTTGTAGAATGATGGAGCCTACCCTAAATAAATGTGTGAATTTCTGTATATGATATTTAAAGATAAAGTTTGGGGGCTAATGAATATGCACGGTTGCTGTCAGATATTCTTTCACATTCTTGTTAAATTGGTATTACTGTATAGGCATCGACCATAAATGAATATAAGATATATTCTTGAAAAAACTTTTGCTATTGTAGAAATTGTTATTGCAATTTAAGATCATTCATGAAAATCAAAGCCATGATGTCCTCTTAATTATCAATTACATGCTAAGTTATACTGTTAATGAAATGATAGACAATGCTTATTGTTCTTCTGTAAAGCTATATCATTTTGCATTATGAGAAATGAAGAATGCTCTTTATTTGCAGGATTTCTATGAAGATCTATTTGAGGAATTAAGCAAGTATGGTGAAATTGAGAGCCTGAATGTCTGTGACAATCTTGCAGACCATATGGTAATCAACTTTTTACCAACTCCATTTGATCATTTCTTCCTTTACCTTTTTTTTTAATTGATGGATAGTTATTACACCGTAATGGATGGCACTCTGTGGCAGTTTCCAAACCATCTTTATACATAATTCTTCCTTTACGTGTTATATCATTGTTTCAACTTCATTTTATAGGTTGGTAATGTATACGTACAGTTTAAGGAGGAAGAACATGCTGCAAATGCACTTCAGAACCTAACAGGAAGATTTTATGCAGGTTAATTTTTGCTTTGGTACTCATATTTTCCTCCATTTTAGACCCTTAAAGCATTGTTATTTACGGCAAGATAGTAAGTTCTTATTGCATTTAATTGTTTGATGCTTTTTGAAAATTTTGAAATGAAATTCCTTTTTCAGGACATCCAATTATTGTCGATTTTTCTCCAGTAACTGATTTTCGTGAGGCTACATGCAGACAGTATGAAGAGAACACCTGCAATCGAGGTGGATATTGCAATTTTATGCATTTGAAAAAGATGAGCCGGTAACTGCCAATCACCTTTTCTACCTTGCATCATCTTATGTTTTAAAATTTGATTTACTCGTTTCCTAATGGATGTATTTATTTGTCTCCAGAGAGTTGAGACATCAATTATTTGGGAGATATCGAAGAAGGCACAGCAGAAGCCGCAGCAGGAGCCAGAGCCCGTACAGGCACCGGAATCATGAAGATCGCTATGGAGGTCGTGGCTATGGAAGGCATTATGATAACCGAGATCGGTACCATGAAGAGCGAAGCAGAAGGCCTAGAAGCCAAAGCCCAGGGCGTAGAAGGGGCTGTAGTAGGAGTCCCGCAGGGAGAAGGAATAGGAGCCCGGTCAGGGAAAGTAGTGCTGAAAGGAGGGCCAAAATCGAGCAGTGGAATAGGGAAAGAGAACAGGCAGATTCTAGCAACAAGAACAATACAGCTAACAGTGACAACAATGGATATGCTCAGAATGGTCGACAGTATCATGATCAGCCACAGCAGAATCAAGGAGGATACAATTATTGATGCATGTTGTTTTCTGGTTTGTCCCTCACCCTTTTCTTATCTTAGTGTTCTCTGCTCTATACACTGAAATGTGCATTTTATACAAAATCACCTGATTAAGTGAAAAATATAACTTACAGCACATTTTTCACTGTGCAGGTGGTGTGCAGGTTCCAATTCTGTGCTGTGGATTATAAAATTTGTCTTAAATTTATGCTTGTTTTCAAAACCAGCATCCCTTTTTTATGCATGGTTTGCATGTCTATGTGATTTCCTTTTTAATCCAAAAGAAAGTTACCTGTTTTTTACAATTGACTGTATATCAAGATTTACTCGAGCATCAAGGATTTAAAGTCCAGGAGGAAGAGTGAGGGTCTCACTGTCCCAAGTTTCAGGGCAGTGTATTGGGACAGGACATGACTGGATGGGACATCCACCGTTCCTACTGTCAACACGTGGCATGTCCCATTCCACAGAAAAACTGGGATGGCCTCATTCTATGGTACTTGAATCCTTGCTTAGGATCATAATTGTTTTTATCATTTTTTCTTACTTCTATAAAATTCTTTTCTTCTTAGTCAAATATCAGCAGTATACTCTGAAAATTTCATTATCATTGCTCATGCATTAAATTCAAACCTCCTACAAAGATTGAAAAAAAAAACCATGTTTTTGGGGGTTGTATTGTGAAACTAATTTTTTCCAGCGTCACACGAGCATTTTACAGCATGTGAAATTTGAAAGGCTGCCATGATTTAACATTAAGGGCAAAGTGTTGAGCACTTCTAAGCTCAATTTTAGCATTTTACACAAAGGTAATTTAAACCCGTGGTTCAAGATATGTGATTCTGTTGGATAAGGAGTTTCTGTTCGTTCTTTTTCTCTTCCTTTTTCCCTGTTTGGCTGGCAAAATCTTGCTTTATATTTCTTCCATGTTGCTGTAGTTGATGCTCATCCATGGTAGTTCTTTTTCGCATCCTTTTCCCTGATTGGCTGGAAAAATTTTGCTTTCTATTTCTTCCAAGGTGCTTTAGTTATTTCTCATCCGTGGTAGATGGTGAATCTTCTATTTCCTTTCTTGTCTGGCAGTTTTAGGCTTTTAGCCGTCTTCTTTCATAGAGTCAAATAAACTAAGCTATATTCATGGAGTTTTGCAGGTCCAGGTATTCCTGCTTCTGAGCTTTGGCCTCATATCTGCTTGTATGGATTTCATTTACAGGTCAAGGACGTAAATTGCTGAATGAGTCAACAGGATATGCGTTAGTCAGGACTCAGGAGTGTCACAGGGATCGTCATAACCCATCAATTACAATACAAGCTTCTCACTCTTTGTAGACAGGCACTTCTGTTCATTTCTAGCTAGTCTGAGTTGCAATATCTCTGGTTTAGTCAAATGAGAGGACTTGGACTGCTTTTAGTTTTAGATGCATTTGGGTGCTTGCTTTTTGTTGAGGAGTGCTTGACAGTGTTCGCAGTTCATTTAAGTTTTAACTTTTGGTTTATCTGAGGTGTGATCTGTCTTAAATTTCACTTTTCGTTTTTTTACAAATTTATGTTCCAGGAGGCATCCAATTTGATATCTTGTTTCATCTTGTTCTAGTGCTGGATCCTCAACTATAGCAGACCGAAGCTAAATAACAGAGGACCCATTGAACAATACTCTGCAGATGGCCCACTGAACAATACTTTGTTCTCGTCACTGAGGACTCGAGCTCTGATCAGGAAGAAGTATGATTTTCTTGACTGTTTTGGCTTCTAAAGGGCATGGCTTGAGACATAAACATGAGTGTTTTAATGCATGAATTGAAGAAAGACTGCTGCTGTTCGTAAAGAAACTTGCAGTCTCCATATCAGCGAACTATCATAATATGCTAAGAAGGCCTTAGCACAGAAATGGAGCTCAACCAACTTCCAGGCCCTGCCATAATATCTTGAAAACAATGAAGAGATAATTCTATGTAGAGTACAAAATTTCCTTGAGAGCAAGATGGCCTTCCTAAATTTCATAATTTGAAGACATCAGATAGTTGCTTTCTCCTGCTTGCCCTCAATCTCGTTCGTTAACCTGGTTCTCTATAGGACAAATAAGTTGAGCCAAGTATGCCCGGTAGAAATGGGTGGTTGTGTAGAGGAACCCTGTTAAGGCATTCAAGGCCGCCAGTCAGCAGGAAACGCAACAAATGTGCAGATTGGCTGGCTAGGGTGGGTGCTTCTGCTGAGCCACTTGAACTGGTTTCAAATTTCAGGTCTCCTTTACAGATCTAGCAATGTAATTCTACCTGATCTTCCGCATAAATTGTCACTTCGCATACTTTCGAACTTGTGTAGTTGCTTCATAATGGTTGTTTCAGATTTTAGGTCTCCCTTGCAGATCTAGCAATGTAATTCTACCCGATCTTCCACATAAATTGTCACTTTGGCATACTTTCGGACATGTGTAGTTGCTTCACAGTGGTCCCATTTAATTTCTTTATAAATAATCTCCCAACACCATCTTATATGAGGATAACAAATTATGGTGACTCCATACAAAGGATGGAGGATTTAGGGTATATGCTATGTATATCATTGGTATCCTAACAGATATACCCTTAACAAAGAAACCAGATTGACAAACTCTCGTGTTCAGAAAGCAGGACATGATATGTTGAAAGCAAACTTGGGGCTCTATAGTCATCTATTTTGGCATGCTGCCAATCATACTTAATACAACTGAGGATGTCGATCATACATTCCTTAGTGTTCTAAAATGTTAATCATGTTCTGGAGAACTTCATTGATGCTCGAAAAGTGAAATTCTGTTAAAAATAAAAGAGATGAATATGCTAGAATTTGGAGAATCTCACAACTTCACCCTTTAGTCTAGGTGATGGTTATCTATGGTGCAGCATGGAGTGTTTTGAGGTGAAGGAGAATGTATTGCGCATTCTAGGCTTAGTAGAGATGCCTGTTTTTAAAGCTTCCAGAATCTCTCGTATGATTTAGAAGAGTCATCTTACTCTGCGTCATGCTTGTGTCATATCTCTGGGCCCGTGCATTTGATATGGATCGCTCTTAGATCCAATGGTGTATTGCTCTATGGTGGTTCAAATTTGGCCCGAGGGTGACCACGCCGGAGGAGCCGAGGGAGCTACCGGAATGTTAAGGAAGAAGGAAAGCCACCACCCACACGACGGTGTACCTACACAAAACCTCACTGG